>NC_069381.1:74427500-75082500 GCF_027475565.1 Acinonyx jubatus
TGTTTACAGCAGCACTATCAACAATAACCAAATTATGGAAAGAGCCTAAATATCCATTGACAAATGGATAAAGAAGATGTGGTACATACACACACACACACACACACACACACACACACACACACACAGATACCCACACACTAGAATATTACTTGGCCATCCGAAAGAATGAAATCTTGCCATTTGCAACAACGTGGATGGAACTAGAGGGTATTAGGCCAAGCGAGATAAGTCAGAGAAAGAGAAATGTCATATGATTTCATTCATATGTGGAATTTAAGAAACACAACAGATGAACGTAGGGGAAGAGAAGGAAAAATAAGATAAAAACAGAGAGGGAGACAAACCATAAGAGATTCTTAAATACAGATAACAAACTGAGGATTGCTGGAGGGATACTGCATGGGGGGATGGACTAAATGGGTGAGGGGGATTAAGAAGGGCACTTGTTGGGACGAGCACTGGGTGATATATGTAAGTGACGAATCACTAAATTCTACTTCTGAAACCATTATTACCCTATATGTTAACTAACTTGGATTTAAGTAAGATTTAAAAAAAAAGAATAACTGTCACAAACATAACATTGAACAAATAAGTCAATCAGGAAAGAGTACATGAAGTTATTTTATATGAAAATCAGAAACAGATTAAACTTTGATTGGTGATAGAAGTCCAAGTAGTGTTTAACACTAGGTAACCAGAAGGAAGGAGGATTGACATAGACTGCATTCCCATATGCACTTGATTCTATTTTCTAATGTATTCTATTACTTTATTTTTAAATTTAGGCCCCAGTGGCACACTCGGAATTCTAACTCTTGTTGCTAGGTGTAACCCTGTCAACTTGGATCTAAAACTAAGGAGATAGGCTAGTAAATGTTGTATTGTTAAAAATCCTCACTCTTTCATGAATACAATTTTATATTAACAATTTATAAAATTGTCTGCATTTTCCTTTTAAAAGTGCTTTCTCTCATTAGATCATAAGAGGATACTTGCAAGATAGTACTTTGTTTAGTCTAGAAAGGAGACAGGAAAGATAGCATATCCTTCCTTATAGTCACCTATTATGAGGGTAATACAGGGGTGCTATGTCAGGTCAGAGGACAACCTCTGTAAGATACTCTGGCCAAAATTACACTACTGGGAGAGAGCTTATGGTCTGAATGGCTTTTTCACCCATATGTTAGAAGAAAAATGGGAACTTCTAAGCTGATATAGAAATCTGATAGAAAAACTTCCAGGTAGGAAAACAAGAGTATTCTCCCTGTGCCGTGTGCTGATTCTAGGCTATCCTCGCCTGGAAACAACTGCAGTGTTTCTGTGGCTGTGTGTATCTGCTATCTTTAGGTCAGCATGTGTCCATGTCTAGCAGGGTTTCTGCTAATTGGCAGTGACCTTGGTAAAGCGACTCATTTTCTGCTTACATTAGATATAGTTGGTTAGAATTTCTACTTGATACCCTGGGAACCCCATTTAATTTTGGCTCTGTTAGATCATTCTAGAATCTTCCAAAAACAGCAGCATATACCAAGAGGATATTATTTAAAAACACATAATCGCTGGTGTTTTCACATTCTTGCACATGCTATTTTTTTGCCTGGGACTCTTCTCCGTAGGTAACATGTCAACTGAGAAAACTGATATAAATACAACAAAATTTACTTTACACTCCTTTTTCCAGGTCCCCTAGGTCATCTTCCCGATGTACAATGCTGCTTATAATCTGTGCTGCTGCCATTGCTGGATTAGGAATTTCTTTTTAATCCGCATGACCTCACAGTTCAGATTCCATAATAGAGAATTAAATGAGAAAACCTACGATAAGTACCTGACAGTTTATCTGTCCCATTGACAATACCTGTTTAATATAAGATATTTGTAATATTATCATTACTTTTATTACCACCATTTGTGCAGCCCACCTTCCTAAGCCTTTTCACATCATAGGCAATTTTCTATTTATGTGTCTGTTTCCTGAGATGAAAAGACACATAAAGTATGGTTCCCACCCTCAAAGTGACACTAAGGTAACTATTCGGTTAAGATTAGGCTTAGCTGTTAGAAAGGGAAAAAAAAGGCTCATAAGCATTTTTCCCCCTTGAGATCTACTTTATTTTTTTCCAATTTTTTATTTAAATTCTAGTTAGTTAACATATAGGGTAATATTAGTTGCAGGCGTAGAAGTAAGTGATTCATCACTTAGATGTAATACCCAGGGCTCATCCCAAATGCCTCCTTTATACCCATCTCCCATTTAGCCCAGCACCTCCCCGCCCCCACCTCCCTCCATTAACTTGTTTTTGTTCTCTATAGTTAAGAGTCTCTTATGGTTTGTTTCCCTCTCTTTTCTTTCCCTTTCCCATTCCCATATGTTGATCTGTTTTGTATCCTAAATGCCACATATGAGTGAAATCACTTTGAGGGTGGGAGCCATACTTTATGTGTCTTTTCATCTCAGGAAACAGACACATAAATAAAAAATTGCCTATGATGTGAAAAGGCTTAGCAAGGTAGGCTGCACAAACGGTGGTAATAAAAGTAATGATAATATTACAAATATCTTATATTGAACAAGTATCGTCAATAGGACAGATAAACTGTCAAGCACTTATCCTAGGTTTTCTCATTTCATTCTCTCTGCCTCTCTCTCTCTCTGTCTCTCAAAGATAAACAAACGTTAAAAAAAATGCAATCCAAATTCTTATGGCCCAGAAATTATACATGTAGGTATCACTGGTGAATCTGTTGTCTCTATGAGAAACATGACTAGAAACAAAACTCAGTTTTGACTGAGGTGTTATTTTTAACTGTTAGAAGTCAATCATGTAAAGATTCTATTCATTCCTACAGAGACATACAAAGGATGCATTTCAAGGCTGATTAAGTAGCGTAAAGATAAATAATAACAAAAAATAACCCAGGCTTTTCTGGTGATAATTTTCCGTAAACTATCTTTGTTCTCTGTATCCACAAAATACCATCTCTTGAAGGGGGGGATGTTACTTGATCAGGGAGGCCATTGTAGAGAACTGAGCCTCCCGTTTTGAAAATCTGTTTGAAACTGGTCATGGAAGCACTTTTAAAGATTTTTCTTGAGAACTGTGAGTTTAAACTTACCTCACACATCACCATTCTAGCATATGTATCCAAGGAATGCATTTTAACTGCAGTGAGGTGAGTCATACAGGCTTTTGCATTGGGAGACATTGGGAGAAAGCCCTTCTGGTTTTGTTTAGTGTTTCCTGTAACTGGCTGAACGTTATGGTCACCTGACAGGGGTGTGGGTTGTTTAAAAAATGCTGCTTCCTGGGCACCCTTCAGATTAATTAAATCAGGTGAGGGCAGGAGAGGGAATTAACGGTACTTCCTATGCAGCCAGATTGAGAACCAGTGGTCTATCATACACACAGAGAGATAACTTGAGATCATGGATGAAAACTCTCTCTCTCCCCCTTTTTAAAGAACCAGAAGAAGACCTATATCTATCTATGCAGTGTTCATTCCACTCCACTTGCTGCTGCCCTGGGCTATGTGATGTGGCATGAGACTGTCAGCTCCCAGTGGCCTCTAGTCCAGATGGAGAAGTTGGACTTCCCCAGGAGTGACAGCAGTGACTGGCCCCTGCCAGCTAGACTATCAAGGAAACTTCTTCCTTATCTCTCCATGCTTCCACTGCTGTTTTCAATTAGAGATGGAGCACTTTAAGCTAAGTTGCATGTAGCAGAAAGCTGATGAATGAGCTTTTCTGCTTCCCAGCACTTGCATGGCAGTGAGTCCAAGAACAAGTTCTCATCTGCCTCTCTCAGCCTTGCTCTCCCACCTCTCCTCCCACCCTTCTATGTCCTTTATGGAAGCTGAAAAAAACCTAAGGACATCATCCCTGCCACAAAGGATGAAACAGAAGATAAAACCTGGAACACCAAGGAAAAGAAAACCAGAGAGGCCAAATTAACACGAGACAAAGTAGATTTCACAGCAGTTAATACCGCAAGGAACGAGAATGTCCTTTCACAATGAAAAGACATCCTATTCATCAGGAGGACATCACAATCATAAGTGTTTATGCATCAAATAATAGAGCCTCAAGATGCAGGAAGCAAAATCAGATAGAACTGCCAGGAGAAATAGACAAATCCACGGTAACAGTTGGAAATTTCCATACCTCTAAATAATTGATAGAACAAGTAGATGGACAATCAGTACATAGAAGACCTGAACAACTTTATCAACTAACTTGTCCTAATAGAGATTTATGAAAGAGTTCACCCAACAACAGCAAATTGTATATTCCTTCACATGTACATAGAACATTTCCTAAGAAGGACTACACTCTGGGACGTAAGGCAAGTTTTAATTTATCTTTTTAATAACTTGGCTAGACTATTTTAGTAAAGTTTACTTCCCCTTTGGTGTGAAGTGTCTGGTGTCAGTTCTCAGAGGGCACATCCTTGAGCATGCACAGAATCACCCTGGGATGGCAGTGATTTTGTCAGTTTTTTGTCTCTTTCTGTAAGCTCTCTGTCTTCCACTACCCATATCTCAGCCAGCTGTTAGGTTCCACTAGTTTCCAGCTGATTGCTCTGTAGTTTTTGACAGTGTCCTGGGGAATTGCTCTGGTCTGATCCAATTAAATTTGGGGAAGGAAGGGATACAAGAGTGTTGATGCATAGGGGCACTTGTATCCCAATGTTTATAGCAGCACTGTCAACAATAGCCAAATTATGGAAAGAGTCTAAATGTCCATCAACTGATGAATGGAGAAAGAAATTGTGGTTTATATACATAATGGAATACTACGTGGCAATGAGAAAGAATGAAATATGGCCTTTTGTAGCAACGTGGATGGAACTAGAGAGTGTTACGCTAAGTGAAATAAGTCATACAGAGAAAGACAGATACCATATGTTTTCACTCCTATGTGGATCCTGAGAAACTTAACAGAAGACCATGGGGGAGGAGAAGGGAAAAAAAAAAAGGTTAGAGAGGGAGAGGGCCAAAACATAAGAGACTCTTAAAAACTGAAAACAAACTGAGGGTTGATGGGGGGTGGGAGGGAGGGGAAGTTGAGTGATGGGTATTAAGGAGGGCACCTTTTGGGATGAGCACTGGGTGTTGTATGGAAACCAATTTGACAATAAATTTCATATTTAAAAAAAATAAGTAAATTTAAAAAAATAAGTAAATAAATTTGGGGACGGATAGTTTTGGGGGTTCTAACTGCAGGAGAGCTCTTAACTCTCTTTTTCTGGTTCTCTCTGATGAACTAGCTAGCCTATGGTTTAACTTGTTGCTTTTGTTTAAGAGAAGTATATAATTTCTTAATTGATTACCACCCAAATCGCTATTGGTTTTGATAGTGTCCTTAGGCTTGGACTCCCCTACAATTAGTTCCAAATAAAGTCAGTTCATTGGGGGAGAGCTTCAGAGTCTTTTTTATTATGGACTGCCCTCCCTCTAGGCAAAATCTCTGAGCTGTGGTCTAGGACGGTAGAAGTGGTGAGACAGTAGCCCACTTCCCTCTGCTTTAAAGCAGGGTGCTGGGCAAGGGTAGTAGCCTCTTCTCAACATGCCTCCCCTGAAGTGTAATCTCTGCCTTATGGGTGAGCTATGCAAGTGTGATCAGGACACGAGTATTCTCTGCCTGCTGCATCTGCCCTAGATCCTTTATCCAATAAATGAGGAAGGAAGCCCCTTGCTTCTTGACTGCACTCACCAGGAAATTAGCCTCTGCAACTCAGAGCCGAGAATGATGAAAAATGCTGGTGGTCTGTCCTTCCCAGTGTGGTGTGTTGTCCCTTGACTGGAAGCTGAGGGTAGAGAGATCCTTGTTTTCTTGGCCACACCTACCAAAAGTGTAGATTCCTGCTGAGCTGGGAGGAGTGGGGAGGGTGTGGGTGTGGCTCAAGTGCTGTGGACTCTCTGTTCTTTCCAAAATTGAGTACAATTTCTGGAATAATTATTTGCTATATATCCCTAGGGCAATTTCCAGAGACTTTAAATGGTTGCTTTTTAAACAATTTGTGCCAGCATGATTGTTTTGCTGAGGAATGGGTCTGTGAAACTTGATGCCATTCCAGAAGTTGAATTCAACTACTTACTTTATTTTTTTAAGTTTATTTATTTATTTTTGAGAGAGAGAGGGTAAAGGAGGGGCAGAGAGAAACAGAGAAAGAGAGAGACAGAGAGAATCCCAAGCAGGCTCTGTACTGTTAGGGTGGACATGGGGCTTGAACCCACGAATCCTGAGATCATGACCTGAGCCAAAATCAAGAGTCAGACGCTTAACAGACTGAGACATGCAGGCACCCCTGAATTCAACCATTTAAAAAATAGTTGCGTGTAGTAGCATCAAGGGCAGAGAATGATCTTTTCCTGTTTTGCAGGAAATGGCTTCTTAAACCTATGGATGAAAACAAAGGTGATAAATGTTTGTCATCGTAGTTGAACAAACACCCAGTTCTTGCCACCAGTCACCTCCTTCCTGCAAGCACAACTGGGACCACTGCCCTCTCTCTTCCTCCCCTATCATTTTCCAGGAACCACGGCAGTATCGGCAAAGGACTGCCACCAAGTGTCCACTAAAAAGCAGTCACCTAAAAGATGTAGCTAAATGAAGTTTTTCAGGAGTTGCTGTGCAAGCCTTGTCCTTAGGGCCTTGTTGGGTCTCAACTCATTTCTAAGGAGTGCTTGGAGACCAACAGATGGAAAGTAAAAGAAACTTCTAATGTCTCTTTTCTCCCCTTCCCAATCCTTACAAAACAAGAGAAATAAATTCAAGGAGAAGCACCATGAGTGTGCAAAAGTATACCATGTCTTTTGGAGGTATTCAGCGAAATCACAAAGGACACAAAAATACTGTATCTTGGCATGCTGTGGCACATATTCTGGAAAGAGGAACACGGCAGTTATTCTGTTACTTTAAAAGCCTGAATTAGGGGCACCTGGGTGGCTCAGGCAGTTAAGCATTCCTGAAATGGAGCCCCAAGTCAGGATCCATGCTGCCAAGGTAGAGCCTGCTTGGGACTCTCTCCCTCTCTCTCTGACCCTCCCCCATGTGCATGCTCTTTCTCTCAAAACGAATGAATGACTCAATCAATCAATCAATGCCTGGATTAGAATATCTTGGGCAGGAGGCTATGGAGCAAGAAAACGAAGAGAGTTTATAAATATGGCAATAGAAATTATTAATTTTCCTCTTAAACCCATTCCCCAATATTTCCTTTACAGGAAACCACTTCATACCCTCTGAATATCAATCAGGCAAGAAATAGACATTGTGATATTTGCTCCAAATATATAAGTTTTTGTCTGATGAGCTTGGTTAGAATTGCATTATTCAGACGGAAGAACAGATATGCATTTCATGATGATAAATCATCTTTTGGAACAGAAAGCAACACCCAATACATTTCAAAGGATTAAAATCATACAGAATATATTCTCTAACATAAGAAAATTAGATTCAAAATGAATCTCAAAAATCTATAAAGTGCCAAATATTTGGAAATTAAGCAAGCACACCTATGTAACTTTAGAGATAAAAATAAAATCACAGGGGTGAATTAGAAAATATTTCAAAAATAAAGTAGATCATTATTTGAGGATTATAATTAAAGCAGCAATTATAAAAAATTGGTAATTTTAAGACTTAGTAAGATGTAAAAAGGTTAAAATCACTGATCCAACTTATGTCCTAAGAAATAAGAGGAAATTAAATGCAATCCATGTAGAAGAAAGAAAATTATAAAATAGAAAACATGGAGGCAAAAGACAAAATTTAAAAAACTTCAAATTTTCTTATTTGAAAATATTTATAAATTCAGAGTGGTTAAGAATTAGAATTTAGAACTTTAGATGGTCAAGAAAAAGTAGAGAAAACACAAATCATCAATATTAGGGATAAAAGTGAAACATATGAGATATCCCACACAAGTGTGAACCTAACAGAGAAATTTTGTGAGCATCTTTATGCCATTACAGTTGAAAACCTAGATAAAATAGATTCCTTGAAAATTCCAGCTTAAAAAATGCCAAAAAGAGAAAGAACAAGGGGCGCTTGGGTAACTCAGTCGGTTGAGTGTCTGACTCTTGATTTCGGCTCAGGTCATGATCTCACGGTTCGTGGATTCAAGCCCCACATTGGGCTCTGTGCTGACAATTGGGAGTCTTGGAATTCTCTCTCTCCCTGTCCCTCTGCCCCTCCCTCACTCATGCTGTCTATCTCTCTCTCTAAATAAATAAATAAATAAATAAACATTAAAAAAAAGAGAACGTTTGAAGTTAACATATGTTAACTAATGTTAACTTCATACTTAAAAACCTTCTCAGGAAAACAGCTTAATGAAGTTACATTTATTGGTGAATATTATCAAATATTGAAGGAAAAACAAAAAACAGTCACATACTGGTTTTTTTTCAGAAAAATTTTGCAAGCACTTCACAAATTATTTTATGGGGCCAGCATAAACCTAATTATGATGACCCCTAATTATGATGAGAACATTATAAGGAAATAAAATTAGACATCAAGCCTCTAAAGAACATACATATAAAAATCCTTAACAAAACATTTGCAAGTGGAAAAATAGCAATATAAATTGAGGGTACTATGTCATGACCAAGTGGGATTTTCTCAAGAAAACAAGATTGATTTCCCATTTAAAAATCAATAAATGCAATTCACAAAATTAAGAGAATAAGGAAGAAAATGGACGCAGAAAAAATATTTGACAAAAGTCAACACAATCTTAACTAAGCAAGAATGAAAATGTGTAGGCAAAATTGGAAAAGAATGGTTTCTAAATTGGATAAATGGTATCACTGAAAACCTGAAATGAATATTCTATACCACAGTGAACTATTGAACATTCTTCATCTTTTATCAGGGAAAAAATGAGTTTTTCTCTCCCACTTTGATTAAACCTAACACTAGAGATCCTTAGGTCATATTGGAAGTCCTAGTCAGTGCAATAAGGCAAGAGGAAAAGTGGCATGAAGATTTTAAGAAAGAAGCAAAACTCCTTATTCACAAAAGAAATTATTCTTTTGCCCCAAGATAGTCTCTTGACTTTATCAAAAACGTAGCCACTGATAGACTGCATTTCCTGTATTTAAATAGACAACGGGAACAGAGAGTGACTGGGGCCTTTTCTAGTCCAAATATATTAGGGAAGGGATTTATTCATGTTTGATCAAGGACATTTCCCTGAATCAGTCAACAGGGCCAAGAGTGGAATTATATTCAGTCCAGCCTGGGACAAGTGGGCACACAAAAAAAGTGTCCAGGAGAAAGGATCATATTGTCTGAAGTAAGAAGAATTCAATTCAAATAACAGTTTTGAAACCACACTTCCAAGAACATTCCAGAATTGATATATCAGTCATGGTACAGTCACGAAAACAGAAATCACTTTCATTTGTGGAAACACAATTCATTTGGACAGTTGATAGAGGAGCTGAGACCAAAAGCAGGAGCGGCTCATGAAACAAACTAGGGCTAAGTAACCGTGTGGAGGAACAACAAGCTAAGGCTGGAGAGACAAGTGAACAAGGTGGTGGTAGGAAGCCCAGAGGCCTGGGCCTCTGCAGACTGTGACACCACATGGGGCCTGTCTTGCGAGAGAGGGAGCATTGGAGAAGATGAGCCTGCTTCCAGATATTAACTAAGGCAAGCAAAATAATCACTCAGGCTTAAGACGGAAAGCCACTGGGAGTGTTTACTTAAGGTTGGAAACCTTTGGCACTAGCCTGACTCTGGGACTTTGGAACTCAGAGCTGTAGTTTGTACATTGTGTTTGTCCTTCCAGTCATCTAGAGCCTTGCATCAGACTGTTGATTCAATCCTGTTACTTGGGAGCCTGTCAGTGGTTTGTTTCCATCAGATCCAAGAACAACATTCTCAGTAAAAGTCTTTACTCTTTTGGAAATGAGTCACAGAAAAGATATTTATTGCCCCTTGAAATGATAAACAAATGTTACCCTTATTCATTCATGCAACCACTCATCTGTTTATTCATTCTTTCAATCACCATTCACCCTGGGCATTACTGTGCCTTAATGTTAATATGTTAGATTCTTAGGACTCAAAAATGAATATCTCTTGAAGAAGCATGTGATTTTATTTCCAGGAAATATAAATTAGGTTAAAGGTAAACGTAAGGAAAAACGCTTGGTTCCTAGTCCAACAGATCTCAATCACTAGCCAGAAAAGAAAAAAAAAATCACTTATTATTACCTATATAATATCATCTATATTATTTTTATTTTATTTCTTTATTTTTTATTTTCTAGAGAGAGAGCAGGAGAGAGGGACAGAGGGGGTGAGAGAGTAAGAGAATCCCAAGCAGGCTCTGTGCTCAGCATGGAGTCCCATGTGGGACTAGATCCCACAACCCTGGGATCATGATCTGAGCTAAAGTCAAGAGTCAGATGCTTAACCAACTGAGCCACCCAGGTACCCCTAGTATATCATGTATTTTAAAGGTCCCTATATAGTCTAAGCTCCATGAAAAAAAGAAGTTTAGCTGTCTTGTTTCTTCCTTTCATCATAGGGCCTGGACAATAATAGGTATAGAATGCAAACTGAGCAGACAGTCCAAATAAATGAATCTAACAGTTCATGCGTATGAAAATTATGTGTATAAAAATTATTTATTAAAACATCATTAAATACAAAGCATTTTTTTCTTTTTGTTCCTAAAGTCATGGTGTATTGGTTTCCTACTGTTGCTATAACAAATTGCCACAAAATAAGTGGCTTAAAATAACACAAATTTATTCTTTTATAGTTCTGGGAACTAGAAGTCAAAAATGGGTGGACAGGGATGCTTTCTTTTTCGAAACTCTCAGAATTTTTCCTTACCTTTTACAGCTTATGAAGGCACATTCTATTCTTTGGCTCATCCTGCACTTTCACAGACAATAGTTTAGTACCTCCCAACCCTCTCTCTGGTCACCTTTTTCCTGACTTTTATCCTCCTTGCCTCCTTCTTAAAGGACCTTCTGATTACACTGGGCCCACTTGAATCATGTACCCATCTCAAAACCCTTAAGTTAATCACATCTGCCAAGTCCTTTCCCCATGGGACCATATTTACAAGCTCTGGAAATTATATGTGAACATCTTTGGAGAGCCATTATTCAGCCTACCACATAGGGTATCTCTAGTCTGAGGAATTAGAACATCTATTTGATTCAGGCTCTCAGTGGGAACAGATAGTTCTATAGAATAGCTTGCTTTTCCATTAAACTCTCCAATTTATTGGCCACATATTCATTACTGTATGATTTCTCTCTTATAAAGATAAAGCCACTCTTCCTTCTAAATACTTGAAATCACAGCTGGAAAGAGCAGTTTAAAATCTCTAGAGCAGATGTATTAACGTACTCATAGAGGCACAGATACCGTGACACCCAAGGTCACAGGGGAGGAGACTTCACCAGAAAAGTTCCTTTTGTTCCACTAGCCTTTAAATCACCTTGGAGACCTTAATCTGGTATCTAAAATGCAAAGCATCTATTACCTCCTTCGACATTTGAAAAGCTCATGGAATTCTTACAGTTGAAATTTAGTATGCATTATCTCTTTGTCTTAATAGTAGAAGCTTATTTAGCACATTGAGCACTTAAACATACTCTGAAAAATGGTCCCTGTACTCAGATGAACTTTACTACCTAATTGGAAACAAATACTGGATTCCACTTAGTTGTATTAAAGAAGGACTCTCTTTATCACCTGGACCCATGTGTTCCACTTTAACAAGCTCTATGAGTCTCCCTAGTATCTTGGTATCAATGCCAAGCTGGATCCTGAGTCACGAGTTTTTAAATGTTTCAGTATTCCCATTTCCCCAGTGCATAAATACCTGAGTAAATTGTCAGTGGTCTGCTAAAGGAAGGGCAGGAGGAAGTATTTTCATTATTCTTGATCTGGAGTTTCAGGGCCCTTCTTCCTGAGGACCTGGCTTTTCTCCCCACGTGATGAGTTCAGGGTCTGAAACTGGCTCAGAATAAGGTAGGGATTGTAACACTTTAATGGGGCTATAAATCAATAGCTTCTTCACAAACCATTCGTGACTTCATTGTTTTCTCCCTATCCCTCTTGATCACGTTCTATTCATCATCTAGTGAGCTCTTCATGGTCAAGCCTAGCAGGCTGTCACTCCAACCTTGCTGCTCCACTGTCCCTGCACCAGCTTGGCTTCTGTTGTTCAAGTGCTAACACATGTCCTCCATGCGTCAGCATCTCTCATCCCCAGCAATACCAACAGTCCAGTTCTGTGAAAGCAGGTTGTCTCATCCGCGCTGACATATAGCAGAGATGCTGCTATTGAATGTTTTAAGGGTGATGGGATTCCTCTCACCAGCATGTTCTTGTTTTTTGGTAATTCTGCTTTTAATTCCTTAAAGCTGTAATTCAGAGATAGAAAATAGAGGCCACTCCAGCTGAGATTGCAGAGGGCCACCAGAAACTTTATACCTTTGTTTCAAAGTGAATGTAAGAATTTAAAAAGCAAGGCCAAGGTGAAAACAAGATTAGGGTGAAATTGTGGTATTTTCTTGTACTCCGATTCTTAGCCTTAAACCCCTCATTGAGTTGCCTGTTGTCATTTCTAAGAGCAATGAGAAATTTATATCATTAGTGGTCAATTTCACATTCCTGTTAGTTTTTAGTAGCATTATGGTTTACATTTTTTTCTTATTTATGAATAGGTAATACAAGCTTTCCTTACAAAATTCATATTTCCCTCTGATTCCTGATCTCATCCAGTTCTCCCCAGAAGGAACCAATATTACTAGTTTTCATGAATTTTTCCATATAAACCATACTGTATACACAGTGTTGCATCTCATTGTTTTCACCTTAAAGTATAACTTGAATATTTTTCTATATTAGTATATATAAACTTTGTTGTCAAATTATCAGTTACCCAGATTTCCACCACATATATGCGTTACTTTATATTCTCACTTATATTTATAAAAATTTACATTTATATTACCAATATTTCCATTAAAAGCAATGCCTCAATGGACCTCATTTGTGTTTGTGTGTGTGTATAACTTTGCATATGTATTTTTCTAAAAATGAACATGCTGTATCAAGGCACAACTACATTAAAATATAAGAAATAATAGGACAAACTCTCAACAGAAATTTTACAATTTACATTGCTATGTGAGACTCTTTTTCCCATAACTTTCTAGCACAATTTGCTATCAAATTTATTGATCCTTGTCAATCTGAGAAGTTTTAGTTTCACTTCTATAATTGTGAGTAAGGCTGAATATCATTTATTTATTTACTCATTTAATTTTCTGTTAACTACTCACATACTGAGTTGTATCTCTTTTTTTAAATTTTTTTTAATGTTTATTTATTTTTGAGAGAGAGGGAGAGGGAGAGACAGAGCGTGAGCAGGAGAGGGGCAGAGAGAGAGGGAGACACAGAATCCGAAGCAGGCTCCAGGTTCGGAGCTGTTGGCACAGAGCCCGACGTGACGCTCGAACTCACAAACCACGAGATCATGACCTGAGCTGAAGTCGTGCTCTCAGCTGACAGAGCGACCCAGGTGCCCCGAGTTGTATCTCTTTTATATTGCTTAGATTAGCTCTTTTTCTATGATAGTTTGAAAATAGGTTTTCAGAGTGCTGTTTATCTTTTGACTTTTTTTGACATAAAGGATTCAGTTTTATGTACTTTTGTATATATTTTAGGTCGTCTGGGTTTTTTGTCATGCTTAGAACTTCCACATTTCGATTTTTAAAAAAGATTTCAGATTTCTAAATGTTATGGTTTCAATCTTCATCTATAGTACAACTGCAATCTGCTTTGCTATGATAAACACGAGATCTAATCTCTGTTTTCTCTAAGTGGCTATCAAGTTGTCTTAGTTTATTGGACAGTTCATTATTTCCCACAGACTTGAAAACCTTTGAGATAAATAGTTCCTAAAAGTATTCATTTCTATCTCTAGACTATGGAAACGGTTTTATAGCTTTGTCTGTGTTGTTAGGACCTGTGCTGTACTGGACTAATTACTGTAGCTTTTAGAAGAGGGATTCATATGGAGCAAATGCGGTTCTTCTTACTCTTCCTCTGTATTACCCAATTTTTAAAGCACCATAAGCATTTCCATTTAAACTTGCAAATAGATAAAGACAATTTGGTATAAACACTTGGGTTGCTTCCATATTTTGGTTATTGTAAATAATGCTACAATAAACATACAGATGCATGCATCTTTTCAAATTAGTGTTTTCATTTTCTTTGGGTAAATACCCAGTAGTGGAATTACTAGGGTAATTTTATTTTTAGTTTTTTGAGGAACCTCCATACTGTTTTCCACAGTAGCTGTACCAGTTTTCACTCCCACAAACAGTGTACCAGGGTTCCTTTTTCTTCACATTCTCGTCAATATTTTTTTTCTTGTGTTTTGATTTTAGCCATTCTGACAGGTGTGAGGTGATATCTTTCAAAGTTTTGATTTTCATTTCTCTGATGATAAGTGATGTTAAGCATCCTGTCCTGTGTCTGCTGGCCATCTGTATGTCTTCTTTGGAAAAATGTCTATTCATGTCTTCTGTCCATTTTTACTTGGACTATTTTTGGTGTTGAGTTGTATAAGTTATTTATATGTTTTAGATATTAACCCTTTATTAGATATGTCATTTGCAAATATCTTCTCCCATTCAGTGGGTTGTCATTTTGGTTTGTTGATGGTTTTATTCACCATGCAAAAGATTTTTATTTTGGTGTAGTTTCCATAGTTTAATTTTGCTTTTGTTTCACTTGCCAAAGGAGACACATCTAGAAAAATGTTTCTATGGCTAATGTCAAAGAGATTGCTGTCTATGTTTTCTCCCAGGAATTTTATGGTTTCACGTCTCACATTTAGGTCTTTAATCCATTTTGAGTTTATTTTTGTATATGGGCTGAGAAAGTGGTCCAGTTTCATTCTTTTACACATAGCTGTCCAACTTTCTCAGCACCATTTGTTGAAGAGACTGTCTTTTTCCCATTGCAATAATATTCTTGCCTTCTTTGTTGTAGATTAATTGGCTGCATAAGTGTGGGTTTATTTCTCGGCTCCTATTCTGTTCTATTGATCATACAAAGATCAACAGAATTGTTCTTTGTGCCAGTTCCATACTGTTTTGACGACTACAACTTTATAGTATATGTTGAAATCTGGGATTGTGACACCTTCAGCTTTGTTTTTCTCTTTCAAGATTGCTTTGGCTATTTGCGGTCTGTTGTGGTTCCATACAATTTCAGGATTATTTGTTCTTGTTCTGTGGAATGTGCTGTTGGTATTTTGATATGGATTGAATCTGTAGACTGTTTTGGTTAGTATGGACATTCTAACACTATTTTTTCTCCTGCTTCATGAGTGTGGAATATCCTTTCACTGGGGAGATGTTTTAGGAAACATCTGCTCCAGGTAAAGAAACTGTGTCTGGTTTCCACAAAACCAAATATGGTACCTGGTTTATTGGATGTTTATTGCATGAATGATTTCATGAATAATGGTCAAATAACAATTTCTGGCCTACTTCAGCCCACGTTGGAAGTACATTGTAGTAACAAAATAAAGAGGAGCTTACCAACAAAGATAATGGAGTAATGATTAACATAGGACATATGATACCTTGTTCAGTTAAGGAAAGCTTCATTGATGGATGCAAATTCTTATTCACATTCTACAAATAAGATTAGCTATTTTTAAGTAGAAACTCTGAAGACTACCTGAAACCTAAATCTTACTGAAAGAACTCACCACTACTTCATAAACATGTTGGTTTTGTCACTTAAATGTAATTCATTAAAATAATTTATTAATTTAAAGTATTGACAAAGTGAATAAATATGTTAGAATAAAAAGGATGATATAATGGGGAAAGTAACATGAAGATCTAGCTATTATCAGAAATAATGAAAAGTATGGGCTGAAAGCAGATTGTCAGGTCTAATAAGGGTATAAAAGTCACTTTTCATATAAGATACAACGGACTAAGTACTGGAAAGTTATGTCCTTCCTTGAGAAGAGTAAGAACTAGGGGAAATATGTGCTTTATTGTGATTTTATGCCTAATAATTATATGGTTTATTGTTTTCCTTAGCACAAAAAGGAAGAAATGTAATAAGGAACACAATTGTCTGATCTTTGAAAAGTTTTACTACCCATTGCATCTGGATGTTCAGGTACAAATTATCTTAAGTGAAAATTAGTTTTGAATATTTTCACTCTATATTAATCCCTGTTCTTTTTGGATGTGCTTAATTATAGTCCCTAGAATTTATCAAGGAATAACAACCTAGTCACCATTTCTGTGGTTTGATCCAGTCTCAAACACAAATGCAAACCCAGAGAAGATGGGCACTGTTTAGGTACTCCCACCCTCCACTGAACATCCACTCTCCAGACCTTACTCCGATTCCTGGAATCAGCTTCAATGCATTCTCCAGGTACTCATCTTCAGTGATAAGATGATCATTTACTTCAGCTCAAGGGTAAAAATCCCATATGGCCCAGATGAAGTCTGGGAAGAAATTCACAAACTCTGTGGCATCTTCTACTCCATCCTCTTTTGGGGAGGACTTTGCCCCGATTAGTTCTATGAGCTCTGTCATATAACTAGGACTTGGCTAAGGAATTTCCTATCCAAAATTTCCACATTTCCCTCAGAAACAATTACCATAAACATTCTCTTTTGCCCTGGGTCCCCTCTGCTTTACCAAAGGAATTCAGCCATAAGAAAGGGGAATCCAATTTGGTCTCCATTCCCATCAATTTCTCAATAAAACTGGGAAGGGTACTCAGTCTCTTCAAGTCATCACTGTTGATGGTATTCATGCTGCTGTAGACTAACGTGCCGCTTAGAAGCATGGCCAGTGCAAAGATCCACAGTCATTCTTAGGATCACCCTAGAAAACATATTCGAGCAAGCACTTAGCAGTCTTCTCTTCAGAAACACATTCAGTTATTTATTCATTCATTTTTTACTTATTATTTCAGATAGTACGGTGTTGGTACAAAAAACACCCTTCAAAACAGAATTCAGGGCAAAGTTCAGTTTTGGCAACCACATTGACATCTCTTGTGACCTCAGTTTCTTCATCTATAAAAGATGATACTTTCCTCCAAGTGCCTTTTTTTTCTCAAATAGGATGGAATTAGTTGTTAGATAATAAGTGATACCATATGCTCATTTAACAAAAAGTACACTACAAAATACGTGCTATGCTAGTCACAATTGAATGCTCAAAATAACCAATTAAATTAAATATTTATGGATTACTACTAAATATTGCATATCTTTCTTAGTTACAGAAAAGCAAAATTAATATGACAATTGCTACATTCAAGAGGATTGTCTCATGGCATTTACAAACATGTGCAAAACAAATGCAGCAAAGATGACCAATGACCATATATTCAAAGAGTTTATGTATTAGCAGTGAATCTAAGCAGTGAAACCAATAACCGTCATACTGAATAAAAATAATGAATCTGTCAAAGAGGCACAAAGTCTATTGGAGTCAGAGAAAGAGCCTGAGCACTGTATAAAACATCTAGAACTATTGTGCTGGGTGTTAAAAGGTTTGTAGAATCGGGACTTGCAGAAACGAAAGAAGCATGCAAGCAGAAAGAGCTGCAGAAGAAAAATGAGAGCTAGAATGCAGGAAGCAGAGAATGACTAGGTCTGACTGGCACAGAGTGGAGGCTGGGTGCAGAAGATTTGTCACCAAAGCCAGATCGTACACAGGCTGATGAAGAACCTCGAAGACAGGCAAAATTGTTCTTGTGTTACCTAAATTATTGCAGAAGCCAATATTTAGTTGTAGTGTAAACAGTATATAAAATCTGATATATTCTTGAAAACCCTTGAAGAAATGCAAATGCTGAAATCTTAAACCTGGAATATGGGAAATTGTAAAAGAAAATATCATTGATATACCTACCCAGTCTCTCAAACTAATTATTTTAAGAGTAACAAATGAAGAATGGTGGAAGCTGAACTTGAGAAAAACAATAATAGGTTTTGACACCAAGACTAGATCTTTGATATGTCACATTACAAGGAAGTACAAAATGTCTACCTTCTCTTGGGCAGAGATGGAGACCTACAAGAATGTAGGCATTGCTTCCAACTTAATCTCCAAGCAAAGAGTGAAGGAGACAAGAAAGGAGGGGGAGAGGGAGAGAGAAAAGATGGCAAAGAGACAGAAAGAGAGGAGATCATTCATTTTACCCATAAAGACAATCCATAGTCCATGTGAATAAAACTCTTGCCTGTCAGGGTCTGTAGCAAAATCTCCTTTCCAGGAAACCCACCTTGCTTACCTACAACAAAGCACTGATTACTTGGCATTATACTGAACTGCGTATACATTGTCTTCTCGAGTGGGCTGAAGGCTCTTTAAGGGTAGGACCTAACCTTCATTCAGTAATATCTATAGTACTCAGCCAAGACCATGTGATTCAACTTCTCAATAAAGGTTTATTAAAATGGATGAAATTATTCACTCCAGGGCTCAGAAATAAAAGAAGATCCTGCCTAATATTCCACATTATCTGACTTTAGAAATGAATTTCAAAAGGACTAAAGTATGTCTCATTCCATGCAGCTGGATCTAAATATTTCAGGAATAGATGACAGCAGTTAAATTACAAGGGATCATGAAGAGATAAGAAGAAACCAAGAGGAAAAAAAAATATGTCTGTGACTTTCTGCTTTACCTTTTTTACATACCCCAGTCCCTCAGTGACCAGAAGGACCAGGGTGTGATTCATTTGGAGGGGTGAGGCACACACCACATCCAGATGCCCTTGGTTTCAGACTGTAGAGCCCAGAGGGAAACATGCAAGGGGAGGGGGAAAAGCAACATAACAGTGACAACAGATAGTCCCAGAATCCCATGGACTATAAAATTAGACTTGTAGAATTGTAAATGCCCTAAGATACAGCATGGTGTTTCCTCTGTTTCAGGGATGTCCAACTTTATTCATCATCTAACCACTCAAACTATTTCACATAAATTTGGTTTATTCATAATTCTATCTCCTAGTGTAAGAAAATCTCTATTTGTTTCTATGTTGCCCACCAATGCAGTAGATAAGAAAAATGGCATGCTACACAGAATAAAACTTTGATTTCTGACTGTTCAACAATCATGACTCCCTAAAGAAGTTAACTAGCTGATGATATTGTAATTGTATCAAGACCTTAAAATAGTCTGAGGAATAGATAATTTATTCAATAATTATTTATTAAGTACATATTACATTCCTGGCTTTAGGGATATGTTTAAGGCTCAGAAGATACAGCAGTGACTAAAACAAACAGAAATACCTGCCCTTTGGAGTTGTATAGCCAGTAAGTGCTAAGACTCTGCTAATTTATAACCCGGTATGGGCCAGGCAGGTGAAATCTGGTCTTAATGAACAGGAGTATGGCGAGAAAGGAATGGGTAAAACAAAACAAAACATACTTTTACAAGCCTTCATAAAAGGTTGTAACTGCATCTCACTTCTTACTTGTTTTGAAGATGTGTAAATCACAGCTAATTCAAGGGATCTCAGCAACGGTTAAAATATTTTCTAAGAGGAACATTAACATCACACACATTCCTGCCTATTTTTTCTATGCTGAGGGAAACAGAATTTCTGAGATCCCTGGGTAGAATTGTGGCTGGGTGTTTGATACTGCTTCTATGTTGTCATTTTCCACCTGTGAAACTCAGTAAGGTGTCCTCTTTTTCTCATGGCGTTTTATACGTGCCAAGCATCAGATGCTCTTTACATTAAACCATGCTCATTGACTTTGTAGGATCTGGATATGCTAGTCTATAAGGTATACTGCAACACCTAGGTACTTTGCTCTAATTAGAATCTCCATGAAAGTGAGCTAAAGCCAGTGAGCTCATAGAAAAACCTTCTGATTTGCTTCTTTAAAAAATTCAGATAAGGAAGCATTTATTGTGTTCCTACTTTGTTCTATACACTGTCCTTGTTGCTGGAAACTTGGTAGCAAAGAATGAGATCAGATTTCTTCCTGTACAGATTTTAATTTTATTTGAAGAATAAGAAGAAGAAATATAAATATATATGTTCTTATTGTGTTAAGTTTACATGGAGGGTCAATATGAGACAGGATGCTCAGGGAAGACCTCTTTTTTTTTTTTTTTAAATAACTCAATTTATTACACAGCAGTTTGGTTAAATATTAAATGAGTCTGAGTTGTTGAGAGAAACAATAAAGTAGAATATTTATCAGAAATATTGCAACAAGGAAATTCAAAAGAACATTCACAGAAAATACAGTTGTCACTACAGATACATGAGGATTAGAATGAGAAGAAATAATCATTTATTGGTACACTAGAGTATAAAAAAGTACTAAAAAATTATGATGATGAAAAAATTCTTTTTTTTTGCATGGAATATATTACCATTTATTTTATTTTTTTAACTTTATTTTTTATTTTTTAAAAAAATTTAATGTTTTATTTATTTTTGAGACAGAGAGAGACAGAGTATGAGCATGGGAGGGCAGAGAGAGAGTGAGACAAAGAAGCTGAAGAAGGCTCCAGGCTCTGAGCTGTCAGCACAGAGCCTGAGATGGGGCTCGAACTCATGAACCGCGAGATCATAACCTGAGCCGAAGTCAGATGTTCAACCGACTGAGCCACCCAGGCACCCCATTTTAATTTTTATTTTTTAAAATTTACATCCAGGGGCGCCTGGGTGGCTCAGTCAGTTGAGCGTCTGACTTCAGCTCAGGTCACGATCTCACGGTTCATGAGTTCGAGCCCCGCGTCAGGCTCTGGGCTGATGGCTCAGAGCCTGGAGCCTGCTTCTGATTCTGTGTCTCCCTCTCTCTCTGCCCCTCCCCCATTCATGCTCTGTCTCTCTCTGTCTCAAAAATAAATAAACATTAAAAAAAATTTTAAAAAAATTTACATCCAAATTAGTTAGCATATAGTGCAACAATGATTTCAGGAATAGATTCCTTAGTGCTCCTTACCCATTTAGCCTATTCCCCCTCCCACAACGCCTCTAGTAACCCTCAATTTGTTCTCCATATTTATGAGACTCTTCTGTGTTGTCCCCTTCCCTGTTTTTATATTATTTTTGTTTCCCTTCCCTTATGTTCATCTGTTTTGTCTCTTAAAGTCCTCAAATGAGTGAAGTCATATGATTTTTGTCTTTCTCTGACTAATTTCACTTAGCGTAATAGCCTCCAGTTCCATCCACGTAGTTGCAAATGGCAAGATTTCATTCTTTTTGATTGCCGAGTAATACTCCATTGTGTGTGTGTATGTGTATATATATATATATATATATATATATATATATATATATATATATACACACACATACATACACCATGTCTTCTTTATCCATTCATCCATCGATGGACATTTGGGCTCTTTCCATACTTTGACTATTGTTGATAGTGCTGCTATAAACATGGGGGTGCATGTGTCCCTTTGAAACAGCACACCTGTATCCCATGGATAAATGCCTAGTAGTGCAATTGCTGGGTTGTAGGGTACTTCTATGTTTAATTTTTTGAGGAACCTTCATACTGTTTTCCAAAGTGGCTGTACCACCTTGCATTGCCACCAACAATGCAAAAGAGATCCTCTTTCTCCAACATCTGTTGTTGCCTGAGTTGTTAATGTTACCCATTCTGACAGGTGTGTTGTTTTGTTTTGTATTTCCCTGATGATGAGTGATGTTGAGCATTTTTGCATGTGTCAGTTGGCCATCTGGATGTCTTCCTTGGAGAACTGTCTATTCATGTCTTTTGCCCATTTCTTCCCTGGGTTATTTGTTTTTTGGGTGTTGAGTTTGATAAGTTTTTTATAGATTTTGGATACTAACCCTTTACTGATATGTCATTTGTAAATATCTTCTCCCATTCTGTCAGTTGCCTTTTAGTTTTGCTGATTGTTTCCTTCACTGTGTAGAAGCTTTTTATTTTGATGCAGTCCCAGTAGTTCATTTTTGCTTTGTTTCCTTTGCCTCCGGAGACATGTTGAGTAAGAAGTTGCTGCGGGCAAGATCAAAGAGTTTTTTGCCTGCTTTCTCCTCGAGGATTTTGATGGCTTCCTGTCTTACATTGAGGTCTTTCATCCATTTTGAGTTTATTTTTGTGTGTGGTGTAAGACAGTGGTCCAGGTTCATTCTTCTGCATGTTGCTGTCCAGTTTTCCCAGCACCACTTGCTGAAGAGACTGACTTTATTCCACTGGATATTCTTACCTGCTTTGTCAAAGATTAGTTGGCCATACGTTTGTGGGTTCATTTCTGGGTTCTCTATTCTGTTCCATTGATCTGAGTGTCTGTTCTTGTGCCACTACCATATTGTCATGATGATTACAGCTTTGTAGTATAGCTTGAAGTCGGGGATTGTGATGCCTCCTGCTTTGGTTTTCTTTTTCAAGATTGCTTTGGCTATTGGGGGTCTTTTCTGGTTCCATACAAATTTTAAGATTATTTGTTCTAGCTCTGTGAAGAATGGTGGTGTTACTTTGATAGGGATTGCATTGAATATGTAGATTGCTTTGGGTAATATCGACATTTTAACAATATTTGTTCTTCCTATCCAGGAGCATGGAATATTTTTCCTTTTTTTGGGTCTTTTTCAATTTCTTTTGTAAGCTTTCTAGGTTGTCAGTGTATAGATTTTTCACCTCTTTGGTGAGATTTATTCCTAGGTATTTTATTTTATTTTTTTGCAACTGTAAATGGGATTGATTCCTTGATTTCTCTTTCTGTCGCTTCATTGTTGGTGTATAGGAATGCAACTGATTTCTGTGCATTGATTTTATGTCCTGAAACTTTGCTGAATTCATGAATCAATTCTAGCAGTTTTTGGTGGAATCTTTTGAGTTTTCCACATAGAGTATCATGTCATCTGCGAAGAGTGAAAGTTTGGCCTCCTCCTGGCCGATTTGGATGCCTATTATTTCTTTGTGTTGTCTGATTGCAGAAGCTAAGACTTCTAATACTGTGTTGAATAACAGTGGCGAGAGTGGACATCCCTGTCTTGTTCCTGACCTTAGGGGGAAAGCTCTCAGTTTCTCCCCATTGAGGATGATATTAGTGGTGGGTCATTCATATATGGCTTTTATGATCTCGAGGTATGCTCCTTCTATCCCTACTTTCTTGAGGGTTTTTACCAAGTAAGGATGGTGTATTTTGTCAAATGCTTTCTCTGCATCTATTGAGAGGATCATATGGTTCTTGTCCTTTCTTTTATTGATGTGATGAATCATGTTCATTGTTTGTGGATATTGAACCAGCCCTGCATCCCAGGTATAATCCCGCTTGGTCGTGGTGAATAATGTTTTTAATGTGTTGTTGGATCCGGTTGGCTAATATCTTGTTGAGAATTTTTGCATCCATGTTCATCAGGGAAATTGGTCTATAGTTCTCCTTTTTAGTGGGGTCTCTGTCTGGTTTTGGGATCAAGGTCATGCTGGCTTCATAGAAAGAATTTGGAAGTTTTCCTTCCATTTCTGTTTTTTTGGAACAGCTTCAAAAGAATAGGTGTTAACTCTTCCTTAAATGTTTGGTAGAATTCCTCTGGAAAACCACCTGGCCCTGGACTCCTGTTTTTTGGGAGATTTTTGATTACTAGTTCTATTTCCTTACTGGTTATGGGTCTGTTCAAATTTTCTATTTCTTCCTGTTTCAGTTTTGGTAGTGTATATGTTTCTAGGAATTTGTCCATTTCTTCCAGATTGTCCATTTTATTGGCATATAATTGCTCATAATATTCTCTTATCATTGTTTTTATTTTTGTTGTGTTGGTTGTGATCTCTCCTCTTTCATTCTTGATTTTATTTATTTGGGTCCTTTCCTTTTTCTTCTTGATCAAACTGGCTAGGGGTTTATCAATTTTGTTAATTCTTTCAAAGAACCAGCTTCTGGTTTCATTGATCTGTTTTTTTGGTTTCGATAGCATTAATTTCTGCTCTAATCTTTATTATTTACTGTATTCTTCTGGTTTTGGGTTTTATTTGCTGTTCTTTTTCCAGCTCCTTAAGGCCTAAAGTTAGGTTGTGTATCTGAGATCTTTCTTCCTTCTGTAGGAAGGCCTGGATTGCTATGTACTTTCCTCTTATGACCACCTTTGCTGTGTCCCTGAGGTTTTGGGTTGTGGTGTTATCATTTTCATTGACTTCCATATACTTTTTAACTTCCTCTTTAACTTCTTAGTTAGCCCATTCATTCTTTAGTAGGATATTCTTCAGTCTCCAAGTATTTGTTACCTTTCCAAATTTTTTCTTGTGGTTGATTTTGAGTTTCATAGCATTGTGGTCTGAAAATATGCGCAGTATGATCTTGATCTTTTTGTACTTACTTAGGGATGATTTGTGTCCCAGTATATGGTCTACTCTGGAGAATGTTCCATGTGCACTGGAGAAGAATGTATGTTCTGCTGCTTTAGGATGAAATATTCTGAATATATTTTTTAAGTCCATCTGGTCCAGTGTGTCATTCAAAACCATTGTTTCTTTGTTTATTTTTTGATTAGATGATCTATCTGTCCATTGCTGTGAGTGGGGTGTTGAAGTCTCCTACTATTATGGTATTACTATCGATGATTTTTCTTTATGTTTGTGATTAATTGATGTATATATTTGGGTGCTCGCACATTTGGCGCATAAATGTTTACAGTTGTTAGGACTTTTTGGTGAATAGACCCCTTGATTATGATATAATGCCCTTCTGCATCTCTTGATACAGTCTTTATTTTAAAGTCTAGATTGTCTGATATAAGTATGGCTACTCCAGCTTTCTTTTGTTGACCATTAGCATCATAGATGGTTCTCCATCCCCTTATTTTCAATCTGAAGGTGTCTTTAGGTCTCAAGTGGGTCTCTTGTAAACAGCATATAGATAGATTTTGTTTTCTTATCCATTCTGTTACCATAAGTCTTTTGATTGGAGCATTGAGTCCATTGACATTTAGAGTAAGTACTGAAAGATATGAATTTATTGCTATTGTGATGTTTGTAGAGTTGGAGTTTCTGGTGGTTTTCTCTTTCCTTTCTAATCTTTGTTGCTTTTGGTATTTATTTATTTCTCTCTCTATATATAATACATATTTTTTTTCATCTTTTCTCCCCTCAGAGAGTCCCCCTTAACATTTCTTGCAGGGCTGGTTTAGTGGTCACAAACTCCTTTAATTTTTGTTTGTCTGGGAAACGTTTTATCTCTCCTTCTATTTTGAGTGGCAGCCTTGCTGGATAAAGAATTCTTGGCTGCATATTTTTCTGATTCAGTACACTGAATATATCCTGTCACTCCTCTGGCCCGCCAAGTTTCTGTGGATAGGTCTGCTGCAAACCTGATCTGTCTTCCCTCGTAGGGTAGGGACTTTTTTCCCTTGCTGCTTTCATGATTCTCTCCTTGCCTGACTATTTTGTGAATTTGACTATGATATGCCTTGCCGATGGTCAGTTTTTATTGAATCTAATGGGGATCCTCTGTGCTTCCTGAATTTTGATGTCTGCGTCTTTCCCCAGGTTAGGAAAGTTTTTCGCTATGGTTTGCTCACATAACCCTTCTACCCCTATTTTTCTCTCTTCCTCTTCTGGGGCCCCTATGATTCTGATGTTATTCCTTTTTAATGAGTCACTGATTTCTCTAATTCTTAAATCATGTTCTCTTGCCTTAATCTCCCTCTTTTTTTCTGCTTCATTATTCTGTATAAGTTTGTCCTCTGTATCGCTGATTCTCTGTTCTGTCTCATCCATCCTTTCTGCAGCTGCATCCATCTGTGATTGCAGCTCAGTTATAGCATTTTTAATTTCATTCTAATTCTTATTTCTTTTATCTCTGCAGAAAGGGATTCTAATCTATTTTCGACTCCAGCTAGTTTCTTATTATTATGATTCTAAATTGTGGTTCAGACATCTTGCTTGTACCTGTGTTGGTTAAATCCCTGGCTGTCGTTTCTTTGTGCTCTTTCTTTTGGGGTGAATTCCTTCGTTTTGTCATTTTGAAAAGAGAACAGGAATTAATGAAGTAGAAAAATTAAAATTAAAAAAAATTAAAATGAAAAAAATATTAAAATTAAAAAATTAAAAACACACACACACAAATCGAATAAATGGTGCTAGATCCTAGGTGTGTCTTGGTCTGAATGTTGAAAGTGGTTTGACAGATTAGGGGGAAAAAAGGGGGGGGAGGAAGAAAAAAAAGGAAATCGTTTGAGAATTTGAAAAAGAATACATTGAAGTAGACTAAAATAAGATGATGGGAATAAAATAGAATTTGAAAAAATATACACAAAATAAAGGAATATAGTAGAAAAAAATTAAGGAAAAATATTTTTAATAAAAATTAAAAATAAAAATGAATTTTTTCTCTTTCTGTATTGAGGAAAAAGAAAAGGAATGAAAAAGAGAGAGAAAAAAAGGAAATCATGTGAAAATTTGAAAAAGTGAATACACTATAGTAGACTAAAATAAAATGATGGAAATAAAATAGAATTTGAAAAAATTTACAAAACAAAAAATATAGTAAAAAAATTAAAGAAAAATATTTCTAATCGAAATTGGAAGTAAAAATGAAGTTTTTCTTTCTGCATTCAAGAGAAAGAAAAGAAACGAAAAAGAAAAAAAGAAAAAGAAAAGAAAGGAAATCGTTTGAAAATTTGAAAAGGTGAATACACTGAAGTAGACTAAAATAAAATGATGGAAGTAAAATAGAATTTGAAAAAATTTACACAAGAGCAAAAAATATAGTAAAAAATTAGAAATATTTTTAATAAAAATTGAAAGTAAAAATGAATTTTTTTCTTTATTCAAGAAAAAGAAAAGAAGTGTAAAAGAGAAAAAAAAAGAAAGAAAATTCAATAGGTGGACCTGCTAACAGATTGAAGTAGGACTGAAATTACTTTGTTTTCCCCTAGAAGTCAGACTATGTAGCGCTTTATAGTCCATAAACTAAGTAGGAAGTGAGACTTGTGTTCTTGAAGAGCGAGTTGGCCCAGTTGGGTGGGGCTCAGTGGGGCTCTGTTCTCCACTAGATAGCCTACTGGGGTGGAGTGTTGTGGCGCTCACAGGTGCGTATGCGCATGCATGGGA
This sequence comes from Acinonyx jubatus, assembly GCF_027475565.1. Classification (NCBI taxonomy): domain Eukaryota; kingdom Metazoa; phylum Chordata; class Mammalia; order Carnivora; family Felidae; genus Acinonyx; species Acinonyx jubatus. The sequence continues at coordinate 74,454,621 of NC_069381.1, forward strand.
GCAGTGAAAATGGCGCCACCTAGAGACTAGTTACCCAGTCTCTAACATTGGAACTCTCTTCTCCCAGATCAGCAATCACGCACCCGTTCTCTGTCTTCAGCTTTCATCCACTCCCCACTTTTTCACTGTGACCAGGCCCCAGGCAGTACCTCTCCCCTGAGTTTTGTCTCAGATGCAGCTGTTTTCCCTGGCCCCTTACTTCTGAAAGACTGTGGCTTTGACCCGTTCTGCCCTTCTGTGTGAGAGTCTCACCAAGGAATGACTGAATGAGCAATGCCCAAATGTCGGCTGAACCCAGGAACACTTGCTGGACCCTGCTGCTGCCAGTGCCCCGAGACTGTGGCCAGGTGCCAGCCCTCCCCAGAAAAAGTTCACGAGGTAGTGTAGCAGCAGCTTTTCAGGGATTATGGAAAATCACAACATACATCTGGCACCAGGCTTCACCCTTAATAACCTTGTTTCCAGCACCAGCGAATGTGGCCATTTTCTGGGGTCTGCTGGAACCAGGTGGCTTCAACAGTCTCTACCAAAAGTCCTTTCAACAGTGGAACCACTTTTCCCCATGTGGCCCAAGAACCTCCTGGACCCCACTCTGTTCCTGAGGATTCACCCTTCCCACCAGAGCACCACCAGGTAGGGAGCTGCGGAGTTGCAGACTTTGCACTCCCCTTGTTTACAGTCTTAATGGAATTTAAACCCTCTCCTTTCTCCTTTCTCCCTTTTTTAGTTTAGTCCCTGTGGCTGTTTCCAATTTTCCACTTTCTCTCCAGCTGCTTTTGGGGAGGCGTGCTTTTCCCACATTCTCCCCGCCCCCATTTCCATCTTCTGTCCGTCCGCAAAAGCACCTCCCTTCCCGTGGCTTCTCGCTCCCTGAATTCACCTGTCCACACCATGTACCTTCTGAATTCTGTGGTTCAGGTTGTGGAGATTGTTGTGTTAATCCTCCAATCAGTTTTCTAGGTGTGTAGGATGGTTTAGTGTTGGTCTGGCTGTATTTCATGGACGTGAGACACACAAAAAACTTCCATGCTCTTCCACCATCTTGGCTTCTTCCCCCTATTAACATGATTTCTTAAACTGACAGAGGTTAATGAGACTTTATTTAACTGGAATGAAGGTTTTTCATATTTTATTAACTCCAGAAAAAATGATCTAGCTTTTTGTTTTAGAAAGTGTGTTTATTTGGGACCAAGTATACTCTGCTTTGGGATCTAGTGGAAATCCTCAGACAGGAGGAGTCTCATTTTATATCCTGTACACAAAGCTAGGTATGCCAGCTCTTCCAGAGAAGCACAAACTTGAAGCAGTTTCAGGTTAGAATTCTGTTGCGTGAGTGCAATTCTTCAACTGAGAGAAGTGCAGGAACAAATTAATAATGGCCCTTAAGGGATGAGATTTATAGGCTTGGGAAAATCTAGAATTGGAGATAAAAACCTACTGTGACCAAAACAAACAAACAAGCAAACAAACAAGCAAACAAACAAAGCAAAACTAAAAGCACCTGGATATTGCTAGGCATAGAAATAGAGTAAAAGACTAGGCTTTCAGAATTACACAAAATGTAAGGCATGGAAATTGCTTGGTGGGTTGGCTGTGTAAATACATGGCTTTGCTCACAACCTGCAGTAAGATTATATCACTGGAAAGAGAGTACACCCCCCATTTGTTCTTCCTGTACCTGGAACACAGTGTTTCCTTTTCACCATTTCTTTGGTATTAGAGAGTTCACATAAAGTTGGGAGACTTTAAAATTTGAAGGGGTATGTTCTTGGAGGGAGATTGTCTTTTAGAGATACCAACAGGATATTCCATAGAAAAATATCAAAATATTTAATATACATGTAATTGGAATAACTAAAGTAGAAGATGATAAAAAAAAGGATATATATAAGTTTTCCAAAATTAATAAAAGACAAGAAACCATATATCCAGAGGTTTACAGAATCAATCCCATGCAGAATAAATAACAACCAAAAACACACCTATGCACAACATAGTCAAATTCATGAAATCCAAATCTTAAAAGATTTTCTCTCTAGAAAAAGAAGCACCACCTACAAAAAAACAAAAATAGGAGTGTCAGAAGATTTCTTTCTAAAATCTATGCCAGTAGGAAGAAAGGTGGAATAACATGTCTAAGGTACTGAATGTAAAAGAATTTCCAACCACAGTTCTCTACCTAGTAAAAATGTTTCCAAAAATTATGTAAAATAAAGACATTTTCAAAGTAAAGCTGACTTCGTAGTATGGGATGGTCTGTCCAAGGAAAATGAGGGAATAAGTATAAAAAGTGAAACTAATGAAAGAAAACTGTCATTATTTGTAAGTTATTGTATTGGTGGCAGTGTTGTGTATATTCTCTAAGAATTTTTCTGCCATCCAGAGTCATTGTGTTATTTACCTATGTTATTTTCTAAAATATGTATTGTTTTACATTTAACTTTTAGATCTGTAATTCACTGATAATTGATATTTTCAGGTGGTATGAAATATGAGTCTAAAGTATATTTTTGGAGGTGGGTACAATTTCCCAATACAATTTAATCATATGAATGGGGGAAATTCTACCTAATGTATATAAATAACGTTATGACCTTAGATGAGAGAAACAATTCTTAGAGAACACACACACACCACAACTACCACCTCCTTAAAGGAAAAATTTAAGTTTGACTACATCAAAACTTTCATGGAAAGCACCCTTAAAGGTGTTAAAAAGCAGTCACAGAATAGATGACATTTTTAATCACCTAACCACAAAAAACTCATATCCAAGACCCTTAGAAAAATAGTTCTTACAAATCAAGGTGGAAAAGCTCAAGAAAGACATCTCCACAGATTTCACAGGGAAACAAAATAGCAAACAAACATGTAAAAGTACTCAATCTTATTTGTAGTGAAGAAAATGCAAATTAACGTCTCAGAGAGATAGCTGTATCTTGTAGAAATTCTTTAATGCTTCCTAATTCACTGACCAGTGCTGAATTTTGTTTTTCACCAGACATGTGGGAGCCAGGTTCCAATAAATCCAAAAAATTCTCTGAAGAAACTACTAGACCACAAATCATCCCCTGACACAGAGTAATTCTGCATGTTGACCAATCCCTGCATGGGACACCCTGTGTCATCTCAGTATGAAGATTGGCCCTGGCAGATAGCACCACTCTTTCTTCATCATGGCCTCACTTGCTAGTGGTGACTCATGGGGTATCACCTGTTTTCAAAGATTTACTTCTTTAATAGCATTCTAGTGCTCCTTAACATTTATTGAATCCCTTACTGGGTCCAGCCTTGGTCCAGATGTCTTAATCACATGACCTTGCAAAAACCCTAAAGGTTAAATATACTGATTTCTCCTTTGTAGATAAATATAGTAGATTAGGGCTACAGACTTGCCAAGAATTGTTATAGTGAGATGCAGAATCCAGAAGTAAACACTGGTCTCTTTGTCTCTTACTACACTTGGTGATGCAAAAACTCACTTGAAATTAACTTTCTTACCAAATTTTTTTTATCCTTTAAGCCCCTTATAAATGAAGTATTGGTGTACTATATTGATTATCACATAGGAGCTTTACAGTGTGGCAGTATAAACTGAGCAGTTGCCGTTATTTTTGCAGTGTCTGCCATTCATTCCACAACCACTAAATTGTTTCTAGACAAATCTTTGTTTTTCAGCACCCCATCAAGGAATTCAGTTCATCTCACATTTTATGACATCAAGCCCTGCTTATTATCTGTATCCTACTGCTCATTGGATACTTGATGAGCACCTATTATGGTCAGATATGGAGTTCAGTTCTGGGGTTACAAATATGAGTAATATAGTCATTGCCTTCAAAGTTTCTTAGAAATTATAACAGCTAGAGTTAGGTTCATCTAAAGTTAGATTCACTATTATTCATCTGTGAGTAACAGAAGAGGTCCAGCAAAGTATGGCTTAAAGAAGAGAAAGTTTTGTTATGAATTTTTTTTAACCTTTTACTTGTAAGTCCTACGATAAACAATCCAGAAATCGTATTGAGGCTCTGCTCAACAAAGTCAGCAGGGGCACAAAGCTCTTCTTGAAACGGGATCAAATCTGAATATAATAGCCACACATTCAGGGAACTTGAGGAGGATACCAGAGTCAAAAGTAAAAGTAATCCTTGCTGTTCTGAACTACTTAAGACAGTTATGTAGATATTAGTAGACTACAGAATATACATGAGTAAAAGGGGGCTGGAAAGTTCACATCTTCTCCCTGCTCAGGCTTCAGGAATCCCAAGACCATCCGCTTGCCTATCTTCCCTCCAATTCTCACCCTGGAAGAGTTTCACGCAAACATTTCTTCATGCACCACTCCCCACTGACTTCAGGGTCCTTGCTACACATGATAAAGAATGTATTCAAATTATTTCAGAAGCATATTTCTTAGGAGGGATTTCTAGGATAGTACCTTAGTCGGAGAAGTTTCGGTTGTTTTACTTGTTCTTTCTCAAGTATTCAGTTTGATAAACAATCAGTGTTTTTATAAAACAATCAGAAAACATAGGTGAACAAAGGTAACAGCCAATACTCTAGCTGCAATTTGGGAGAATGGCTCCTCACATTTAAACAATTGTTTCTTCCCCACTGTTCACACACTTACATCTGCTTCTGCACATTGTGGGGTATACATTCATGTCCAAACATGACCTCTTGCCTCTTGAAGACTCAAGAAGAGGTGATTAGAAAGAATATCTCTGTGGAGGGTACACATAAGCAAAGAATAGATGGAAACAGCTGGTTGCATAGGTGGAAGTATGCAGTAGAAAATATAACAGACAATATTTACACAACATCAAGTTTGTGGTTGCAAATGTGGATTTAGTTATTAATTTCTTTTTGAGGGAATTGCATCATAAAATAGAAGGATATTTAGTTGGAATTAGAAAATGAAGTCCTTTCTCTCTCTAGTTGTAGTAATTATGGGAATAAACCAAAACTGCCCTGAGGGTTGGCCTTGAAGAGAAGGGCCATATGGCTTAATTCACATCAGATGGCAAATGTCATTACTGCTGGCATATATGGAGCTTCTCCTCATGAGTCTGTGTGGTGCCTATAGCCTGAGTGAGTAAAAAAGAGCCTTATTGATAGAAATGAATAGTCACTTGAAATCTTAGATCATAATTATAAATTTTGATGAAGTTGTCCCTTTCTGTTCCCTCCCCCAAATGAAAGCAATTGTTCCTTGTACATTTAAAATTTCAGTTCAGAGTTTCCTTTCTCTTTCTCTCTCACTATCTCTTTTGAGATTTCCTACAGGAAATTTAAAGATCTCTATTCGTTTTGCTCATCTTTTATATTAATGAAGGTTAACACCTACATTGCTTTAAAAGAGGGCTCTAAAATACACTGTTTATAAATATTAAAGTGTATTTCATGTTACTATTGAAATTTTCTAGTTTTGTGAGGCACATGTCTGATCTCTAGACCATGAGACAGGAAAAGAGAATGTCAGAATACTTATTCAGTGTTTCAAGGCTCAGACTGAAATATGAGTCTTTCATATTTTATTTATGAAAACTGAAACATTTGGACATACCTGGCTGAAATATAGGAAATATGGTCTCTAGGTGCGTGGCTATGTGCTAAGTAGAAAGAATAGAACAGAACTTTTTTTTTTCCTTTTTGATGGGGGAGGTAACCAGAGTCAGCTGCACCTTTTAAATATAATCATAGAATCACAGACTATTCGGTAGGATATGTTGACCATAGATAAATAGTGTAGTATAGTTCATAATAGCATAATTTTGGAACCAAGATGTATGTTTTCAAATTGCATTTTTACATCCTGTGTTTTTGTGACATTCAATAATTTAGCTAACTTCTTAGTTTTCTCATCTATAAAATAGCACTAATAATAGAACCAATTTTTTAGTCTAGTAATGAGAATTAATGAGTTAATATCCTTAAAGCATTGGGCACATCATAATAATTATTTTGCTATTAGTAAGAGTAACAGTGAACTCAAATTGGAATGGCTAGTAATCTCACTAAAGTTTTTCTTGGCCATATGTGTTCTCATCCTGCCCTTCACTCAACTCAAAAATTAATCTCTCCCCTCATTAAACGCATGTTTTAAATGGGAGCTGCCAACTTCTTGACCTTGCCTCTGTGGCCATGGTGATGATCCAAGTGGTAGATAATCTCAAGCCAGAATAATCACAGTTTCTCCAGTTTACCCTGGAGAGATTATTAATAGGTATTAATTTTAGAGGAGGGATGACCCTATTACACAAGACAGAGTAATCAGAATGCCTCCTATGATCAGAAAGTCCTCTTGGATCATGAGGATGTAAAACATTTAAGTGTTGGGATAAAATAACAAAAGAAAACATAAATTAAGAGTATTTCCTTCAGCTCCCATCCTTTGTAATTGTTACAAGATTTATGCTTTAAAATATGATATTCAGTAAGTCTAATTACAGAGGAGTGCATTGATGTATTGGTAAGAGTATATTAGTAAGAGAAGGATTATAATCAGAAAGTTTCCTAAACTGGTAGAAGTTAGTAAATAACAAGTTTGATTGAATTGGAATAATGTTGTTGGAATTCATGGAATTATGTTCCATGAATTAATAAATTTCCAACTGTGAAAAACTATTTGAGCACCTTGCTTAGAAATAAGGTGTTATTTGTCACCTAGTGTTTGCAGTTCAGGGGTCTTAACAGACATTCCCAGACAGGAATCATGCAGCATACAGAGAAGGAACACACCCTGATGGCATCCAGATTTGCATGGGGTTCCTGAAAACATAGACATTAAGCAGTTTCAGATCAGGAATATTTTTAATGAATTCCTCAGCTAGGCAAATCTGAGGATAAAGGGAAAAAATATTTTTTAGAGTCAAGATTTATAGGCTTTAGAATTCATAAACGGGGAAAAGACAGTATCTTCTCTGACATAAAGCTGGCAACAACAGAATGAATGTTTTGGGTATTGCTGGCATGCAGAAATATAGAAAAAAGGAACAGGAATTGATACTGTGAGTTACTGAAAGTCCACTCTCAGTTTAGCAGTTATTATGCCTACGCCCTGGGGAGCAGAATGGAAACAAATTTAGGAGGACTTAATATTTTTAAGATCTACACTTGAAGGATACTGGATGCTAGCATTTTGTATTTACTAACTTAATAAAAGACAAGAGGGTCTCTCCCTGAGAAGCCTTGATGGTCTCTCTATTTTATGTCCTTAATTACAGGTTCAGCCAGTTGTGCCTTATACCTCCTTCTACCCCTAAGTAAACATATTTGTTTTAGGCCACATCATTGATGGTGATCATAGGTATCTAAGGTATAGCCCAGACTCTTGCCCTCACCTTACCCTAACCCCATTCCCCAAAGAACCACATCATTGATGGTGATCATAGGTATCTAAGGTATAGCTCAGACTCTTGTCCTCACCTTGCCCAAACCCCATTCCCCAAAGAACAGATTTGGTGCCTTGCAAGTGAGACGAATTGGAATGAGCATCTTCACTCTTGATCCCAAGATCCAGTCTGTGAAATCAAAATAGTTTGCTAGTGGGGCACCTGGGTGGCTCAGTCAGTTGAGTGTCTGACTTCAGCTCAGGGCATGATCTCGCAGTTCATGAGTTCGAGCCCCGCGTCGGCCTCTGTGCTGACGGCTCAGAGCCTGGAGCCTGCTTCAGATTCTGTGTCTCCCTCTCTCTCTGCGCCTCCCTGACTCAAGCTCTGTCTTTCTCTGTCTTCAAAAATGAATAAATGTTAAAAAAAATTTTTTTAATAGTTTGCTAATTTAGTTTCCTTCCAGTATGTATAATCTCATTGGTGGTGGTAAATATATATGTCAGTAGATTGTTGTTAATCTACACTGCTGGAAATGCCCCTTAATACATGTGTTTAAAACTTTTCAAGGATAGTTCATTTTAGGTGAAAGAATTGTTATAGATTGCTGGGAAGATGGTGGAGTAGGAGGACCCTAAGCTCACTTCCTCTCATGGATACAGCTAGATGAGATGGATACTCACATCAGTGTAAATAACCCAGAAAACAACCCAAAGGCTACCAGAACAAACTCCACAACGAAATATGGAGAAAAGGCCACATTGAAGATGGTAGGAAGGGTGGAAATGCTGTGGGGAGGTAAATGAATCTGCAGGACTGTCACAAGCACAGAGAAGGGAGAGAAATAGACCTTCACACTGGGTAGCTGGCATGCTGAAGATGAATCCCCACAACATTTGCTTTGAAAACCAGAGGATCCAAATTTTGTGGGTTCTTGCAGCCAACAGAATTTTAAAAATCAGTAAACTCAGCTCTGTGAGAGTCAGGAGGGGGAGAGGAAACTGAAGCCCCACCCTTAAAGAGACAGCACAACGAACAGCCCAGAGATATAGCATAGAACCAACAGTTTGAAAAACACCTGGGGCACACAGGAAGGAGACTTATTTACTAATATCAGAGGATGTGTGGGACAGAGATCTGTGGGAGACTTCTCTGAGAAGAAAAGAGTTGACCAGCGCCATTTCCCTCTCCCACCCCATAGCATAAACACATGGCCACCCGCATGAACCAGCGTGGCACCAATACTCACTACCTAACTGGCTAATACCATCACCCAGTCCAAATTTATGTGATCTGCCTACTTCAGCCAGGCCTGCCTCAGTCCCAGCACTGCAGGTCCCCACCCCAAGGACCAAGGAAGCTTTGGTAATTCCACATTTCCCTACCTACACGCATTGCTGATCCATGATTCCTAACCTGCCATCTTGGTCCTGGCATCAGTGGCATATCTCTCAGAGAACCAGCATGCAAACCTTGCTAAAATTACACATCATCCCCCTTAAATCTTGTGGATCTGCCTCCTCCAATATGCTCGTGGCCAGAGCCCATCCAAACTGGGGCTACAAGCCTGGCGGTTTGCAAGCAGTTGCAACAGAGGCCAGCATTGCCCTGCAGTGACACCTAACCCAAGAAAAGAGAAAGATAATCACACACACATCAATCAGACTGTAGCCCCAGGAGTGGGCTGGGGGAAGACAGCTGATCTGACTGCAGACTCTACCTACCACAGGAAGTTTCTCAGTGGACAACACAGGGAAAGCTCCTTGCAGTTTGGTACAACTGCATCACTGGCAAACTCCTGGTCTGACTCAACTCAAGCCCAAGGGAGCCTAAGATTGGTCCATTAACACCACAAGGACAAAAAACTGCCCCCAACAGGCAAAGAGAGTCACTGGAGACAACAGGACTGAAGGAAACAGTGGCTCAGCCACAATAGTAGGGCACACAAAACACACATAGGAGATATCCCTGAAGTGCTAAATTCCAATAAATGAGGGACCTTGCATGGCAAGGCACTACAGGACCTCCTCCTCATAAGGGCACTACTTTCAAGAACAGGAGACATAGCCAACTTTCTTAATACACAGAAACACACATAAAGAGTTACATAAAACGAGGAGACAGACTAATGTGTCCCAAATGAAAGAATAGGACAAAATCAGAGCAAGAGACCTAAGTCAAATGGAGATAAACAATATGCCTGATAGGAAATTTAAAGTAATCATCATAAAGATACCCACTGGACTTGAGAAAGTAGTGGAGGACACCAATGAGACCCTTAAAAAAGAGATTAAAAAGAATCAGAGATGAAGAACACAATAAATGAAATTAAAAATGTTAGATGGAATAAATAACAGACTAGAGGAAGCAGAATAACAAATCAACAACCTGGAGGACAGAGTAATGGAAAGTAGGCAAGCTGAGTAGGTGAGAGAAAAAAACTATGCAAAATGAGAACAGATTTGGGGAACTCAGCAACACTATTAGCATAATAACATTTGCATTATAGGGATCCCAGAGGGAGAAGAGCGAGTAAAGGGACAGAATCTTTATTTGAAGAAATAGTAGCTGAAAACTTCCTGCATCTGGGGAAGGAAACAGATATCCATATCCAGGAGGCACAGAGATCCCTCAACAAAATTAACGAAAGGAAGTCCACACCAAACACAGAGTAATTAAAACGGTAAAAAGTAGTGATAAAGAATTTTAAAAGCAGCAAGAAAAGAAGAAAAGAGTTACATACAAGGGACCTTGTAAGGCTATCAGCAGATTTTTCAGTAGAAACTTTTCAGGTAAGGGATGTCATGACATAGTCAAAGTGTTGACAAGAAAAATATTCTGCATCCAAGAATACTCTATCTAGCAGGGTATCATTTCAGAATAGAAGGAGAAATAGAGTTTTCCAGACAAAAAAAAGTTAAAGGAATTCATGACCACTAAACCAGCCCTACAAGAAATGTTAAAGGGACTCTTTGAATGGAAAGGAAAGATCATAAGTAAGAGTAAGAAAAGTAGGAAGCACAAGAGCAGAAAAAATAAGTATATCTGTAAAAATCAGTCAAGGGACTCATAAAATAAAAGGATGTAAAGTTTGACACCATATACCTATAACATAGGTAGGGAGCGGAGAGAAGTAGCAAATGGATCCAAGCTTAAGCAATTATCAACTTAATATAGAGTCTATGTGCAGAAGATGTTATATACAAACCTAATGGTAACCAAAAATGAAAAACCAGTAAAAGATATGCAAAAATAAAGGGAAAGGAATCCAAATATCTCATTAAAGATAGCCAATCTATGAGAAAAGAGAGCAAGAAAAGAAAGGAACAGAGAAGAACTACAAAAACAACCATAAGACAAGTAACAACATGGCAATAATTATGTACCTATCAACAATTATTTTGACTATAAATGGACTCAGCTCTCCAATCAAAAGATATAGGATGACAGAATGGATGAAAAAACAAGACCCATCTAAATACTGCCAACAAGAGACTCATTTCAGACCTAAAAACACATGCAGATTGAAAGGGAGGGGTTGGAGAAACATTTTTCATGCAAATGAATATAGGAAGAAAGCCAGGGTAGCAATACTGATAGCAGACAAAATAGACTTTAAAATGAAGACTGTAACAAGAGACAGAGAAGGACACTATATAATCATAAAGGGGATACTCCAGTAAGAAGATATAGCAATTATAAGTATTTATGCACCCCAAATGGAAACACCCAAATACATAAAGCAGTTAATAACAAACATAAAAGAACTAATTATTAGTAATATAATAATAGTAGGGGACTTTAAAACCCCACTTATATCAGTGGACAGATCATCCAAACAGAAAATCAACAAGGAAATAGTAGCTTTGTATAATACATTGGATCAGGTATATTCAGAACATTCCATCCTAAAACAGCAGAATACATATTCTTTTCAAGTGCACATGGAACTTTCTCCAGAATAGATCACATATTAGTCCATAAAATAAATCTCAAAAAATTCAAAAAGATTGAAATCATATGATGCATCTTTTCTAAGAAACTAGAAATTAACCACAAGAAAAAAAAATCTACAAAGAGCACAACTACATGGAGGTTAAATAACAGGCTACTTAACGATGACTGGGTCACCTACAACATACATGAAAGGGGAAATAAAAAATACATGGACAGAAGTGAAAGTGAAAACACAGTCCAAAACCTTTGGGATGCAGCAAAAGTGGTTCTAAAAGAGAAATTTACAGCAATACAGGCCTACCTCAAGAAGCAAGAAAAATCTCAAATAAACAACCTAATCTTATACCTAACAGAACTAGAAGAAGAATGAACAACACCCCAAACCAATAGAAGGAAGGAAATAATAAAGATTAGAGCAGAGATAAAGAAAATAGAAACAAAACAAAACAAAAAACAAACAAAAAAACCCAATAGAACATACCAATGAAACTAGGAACTGGTTCTTTGAAAAGATCAGCAAAATTGATAAGCCTATAGCCAAAATCATCAAAAAAAAAAGAGGACTCAAACAAAATCAGGAATGAAAGATCAGAAATAATAAATGACACCACAGAAATACAAAGGATTATGAGAAAATATTATGAAAAACTATATGCCAACAAATTGGACAACCTAGACAAAGTGGCTACATTTCTAGAAACATGTAACATCCCACAACTAAATCTGAAAAAAATAGAAAATTTCAACAGACCAATTATCTGCAATGAAATTGAATCCGTAATCAAAAAACTCCTGACAAACAAAGTTCAGTACCAGGTGGCTTCACAAGTGAATTCTACCAAACATTCAAAGAAGAGGTAATACCTATTCTTCTCAAACTATTCCAAAAAATAGAAAAGGAAGGAAAAAACTTCCAAATTCATTCTATGAGGCCAGCATTATCCTGATACCAAATATATATATGGAAAGGGAAAAGGGAAAAGAGAAAGGGGAAAGGGGAAAGGAAAGGAAAAGAAAGGAAAAACTATTGCCTCCTTTATGTCACAGTTAACAAATATAATTTGAACACTTTTGTGGTAAATATGAATGACTTAATGGCTCATCTAAAATTCAGATTCTTGAGAAGATTAGGAAGATGGTGGCGTAGGAGGACGCTGGGCTCACCACATCCTGCTGGTCACTTAGATTTCAGCTAACCCGGCCTAAATAACCCAGAAAACCGCCAGAAGACTAGCACAACGGAGTCTCTGGAGCCAAGCACAGACGAGAGGCCCACGGAAGAGGGTAAGAAGGGCGGCGAGGCGGTGTGCGCTACACCGACTGGCAGGAGGGAGCCGGGGCGGAGGGGCGGCCCGCCGGCCAAGCAGAGCCCCCGAGTCTGGCTTGCAAAAGTGGAGGGGCCAGACGGAGTGTGTTCTGACAGCAAGCGGGACTTGACATCTGGAAGGTTATAAGCTAACAGCTCGGCTCGGAGAACGGGAGGGCTGGCGGACAACAGGAGGGAGAGTTGAGCCCCGGACGACAGAGCTCAGCTTGGCGGGGAACAAAGGTGCTCGCCAGCGCCATCTCCCTCGCCCATCCCCTAGCCAAAATCCCAAAGGGAACCAGTTCCTGCCAGGGAACTTGCTTGCAGCGTGCAAACACCCAATGCTGTGCTTCTACAGATCCATCCCTCCGGCAGGTCTGACTCCCTTCCGGTGCCGCAGGGCCCCTCCTGAAGCGGATCTCCGAAGGAAAAGCAAGCTGAGCCTGCCCCTCCCGCCCCCGTGCACCTTGCCGATCCACCCCAGCTAATACGCCGGATCCCCAGCACCACAGGCCTGGCAGTGTGCAAGTAGCCCACATGGGCCATGCCACCCCACAGTGAATCCCACCTCTAGGAGAGGGGAAGAGAAGGTGCACCCCAGTCTGACTGTGGCCCCAGCAGTGGGCTGGGGGCAGGCATCAGGTCTGACTGTGGCCCTGCCCACCAATGCAAGTTATTCAAGACAGCACAGGGGAAGTGCCCCGCAGTTCCGCACCACTCCAGAAACTGTCCAAAATGATGAAACGGAAGAATTCCCCTCAAAAAAACGTCCAGGAAATAATGACAGCTAACAAACTGATCAAAAACGATTTAAACAATATAACAGAAAGTGAATTTAGAATAATAGTCATAAAATTAATCGCTGGGCTTGAAAACAGTATAAAGGACAGCAGAGAATCTATTGCTACAGAGATCAAGGGACTAAGGAACAGCCAGGAGGAGCTAAAAAATGCCATTAATGAGCTGCAAAATAAAATGGAGACGACCACGACTCGGATTGAAGAGGCAGAGGAGAGAATAGGTGAACTACAAGATAAAATTATGGAAAAAGAAGAAGCTGAGAAAAAGAGAGATAAAAAAATCCAGGAGTATGAGGGGAAAATTAGACCACTAAGTGATGCACTAAAGAGAAATAATCTATGCATAATTGGTATTCCAGAGGAGGAAGACAGAGGGAAAGGTGCTGAAGGTGTACTTGAAGATATCATAGCTGAGAACTTCCCTGATCTGGGGAAGGAAAAAGGCACTGAAATTCAAGAGGCACAGAGAACTCCCTTCAGACGTAACTTGAATCGAATTTCTGCATGACATATCATAGTGAAACTGGCAAAATACAATGATAAAGAGAAAATTCTGAAAGCAGTGAGGGATAAATGTGCTCTAACATATAAAGGGAGACCTATAAGACTCATGACTGATCTCTCTACTGAAACTTGGCAGGCCAGAAAGGAATGGCAGGAGATCTTCAATGTGATGAACAGAAAAAATATGCAGCCAAGAATCCTTTATCCAGCAAGTCTGTCATTTACAATAGAAGGAGAAATAAAGGTCTTCCCAAACAAACAAAAACTGAAGGAATTCGTCACCACTAAACCAGCCCTACAAGAGATCCTAAGGGGGATCCTGTGAGACAAAGTACCAGAGACATCGCTACAAGCATGAAATCTACGGACATCACAATGACTCTAAACCCATATCTTTCTATAATAACACTGAATGTAAATGGACTAAATGCGCCAACCAAAAGACATAGGGTATCAGAATGGATAAAAAAAAACAAGACCCATCTATTTGCTGTCTACCAGAGACTCATTTTAGACCTGAGGACACCTTCAGATTGAGAGTGAGGGGATGGAGAACTATTTATCATGACTGGAAGTCAAAGAAAGCTGGAGTAGCCATACTTACATCAGACAAACTAGACTTTAAATTAAAGGCTGTAACAAGAGATGAAGAAGGGCATTATATAAGAATCACAGGGTCTATCCATCAGGAAGAGCTAACAAATATAAATGTCTATGTGCCAAATACGGGAGCCCCCAGATATATAAAACAATTAGTCACAAACATAAGCAACCTTATTGATAAGAATGTGGTCATTGCAGGGGACTTTAACACTCCACTTACAGAAATGGATAGATCATCTAGACACATGGTCAATAAAGAAACAAGGGCCCTGAATTATACATTGGATCAGATGGACTTGACAGATATATTTAGAACTCTGCATCCCAAAGCAACAGAATATACTTTCTTCTCAAGTGCACATGGAACATTCTCCAAGATAGATCACATACTGGGTCACAAAACAGCCCTTCATAAGTATACAAGAAATGAAATCATACCATCCATACTTTCAGAACACAATGCTATGAAGCCTGAAATCAACCACAGGAAAACGTCTGGAAAACCTCCAAAAACATGGAGGTTAAAGAACACCCTACTAAAGAATGAATGGGTCAACCAGGCAATTAGAGAAGAAATTAAAAAATATATGGAAACAAATGAAAATGAAAATACAACAATCCAAATGCTTTGAGATGCAGCAAAGGCAGTCCTGAGAGGAAAATACATTGCAATCCAGGCCTATCTCAAGAAACAAGAAAAATCCCAGATACAAAATCTAACAGCACACCTAAAGGAAATAGAAGCAGAGCAGAAAAGACAGCCTAAACCCAGCAGAAGAAGAGAAATAATAAAGATCAGAGCAGAAATAAACAATATAGAATCTAAAAAAACTATAGAGCAGATCAATGAAACCAAGAGTTGGTTTTTTGAAAAAATAAACAAAATTGACAAACCTCTAGCCAGGCTTCTCAAAAAGAAAAGGGAGATGACCCAAATAGATAAAACCATGAATGAAAATGGAATTATTACAACCAATCCCTCAGAGATACAAGCAATTATCAGGGAATACTATGAAAAATTATATGCCAACAAACTGGACAACCTGGAAGAAATGGACAAATTCCTAAATACCCACACGCTTCCAAAACTCAATCAGGAGGAAATAGAAAGCTTGAACAGACCCATAACCAGCGAATAAATTGAATCAGTCATCAAAAATCTCCCAACAAATAAAAGTCCAGGACCAGATGGCTTCCTAGGGTAGTTCTACCAGACGTTTAAAGCAGAGATAATACCTATCCTTCTCAAGCTATTCCAAAAAATAGAAAGGGAAGGAAAACTTCCAGACTCATTCTATGAAGCCAGTATTACTTTGATTCCTAAACCAGACAGAGACCCAGTAAAAAAAGAGAACTACAGGCCAATATCCCTGATGAATATGGATGCAAAAATTCTCAATAAGATACTAGCAAATCGAATTCAACAGCATATAAAAAGAATTATTCACCATGATCAAGTGGGATTCATTCCTGGGATGCAGGGCTGGTTCAACATTCGCAAATCAATCAACGTGATACATCACATTAATAAAAGAAAAGATAAGAACCATATGATCCTGTCAATCGATGCAGAAAAGGCATTTGACAAAATTCAGCACCCTTTCTTAATAAAAACCCTCGAGAAAGTAAGGATAGAAGGAACATACTTAAAGATCATAAAAGCCATTTATGAAAAGCCCACAGCTAACATCATCTTCAATGGGGAAAAACTGAGAGCTTTTTCCCTGAGATCAGGAACACGACAGGGATGTCCACTCTCACCGCTGTTGTTTCACATAGTGTTGGAAGTTCTAGCATCAGCAATCAGACAACAAAAGGAAATCAAAGGCATCAAAATTGGCAAAGATGAAGTTGAGCTTTCACTTTTTGCAGATGACATGATATTATACATGGAAAATCAGATAGACTCCACCAAAAGTCTGCTAGAACTGATATATGAATTTAGCAAAGTTGCAGGATACAAAATCAATGTACAGAAATCAGTTGCATTCTTATACACTAATAATGAAGCAACAGAAAGACAAATAAAGAAACTGATCCCATTCACAATTGCACCAAGACGTATAAAATACCTAGGGATAAATCTAACCAAAGATGTACAAGATCTGTATGCTGAAAACTATAGAAAGTTTATGAAAGAAATTGAAGAAGATATAAAGAAATGGAAAAACATTCCATGCTCATGGATTGGAAGAATAAATATTGTCAAAATGTCAATACTACCCAAAGCTATCCACACATTCAATGCAATCCCAATCAAAATTGCACCAGCATTCTTCTCGAAACTAGAACAAGCAATCCTAAAATTCATATGGAACCACAAAAGACCCCAAATAGCCAAAGTACTTTTGAAGAAGAAGACCAAAGCAGGAGGCATCACAATCCCAGACTTCAGCCTCTACTACAAAGCTGTAATCATCAAGACAGCATGGTATTGGCACAAAAACAGATACATAGACCAATGGAATAGAATAGAAACCCCAGAACTAGACCCACAAACGTATGGTCAACTAATCTTTGACAAAGCAGGAAAGAACATCCAATGGAAAAAAAACAGTCTCTTTAACAAATGGTGCTGGGAGAACTGGACAGCAACATGCAGAAGATTGAAACTAGACCACTTTCTCACACCATTCACAAAAATAAACTCAAAATGGATAAAGGACCTGAATGTGAGACAGGAAACCATCAAAACCCTAGAGGAGAAAGCAGGAAAAGACCTCTCTGACCTCAGCCGTAGCAATTTCTTACTTGATACATCCCCAAAGGCAAGGGACTTAAAAGCAAAAATGAACTACTGGGACCTTATCAAGATAAAAAGCTTCTGCACAGCAAAGGAAACAACTAAAAGGCAACCAACGGAATGGGAAAAGATATTTGCAAATGACATACCGGACAAAGGGCTAGTATCCAAAATCTATAAAGAACTCACCAAACTCCACACCTGAAAAACAACCCAGTGAAGAAATGGGCAGAAAACATGAATAGACACTTCTCTAAAGAAGACATCCGGATGGCCAACAGGCACATGAAAAGATGCTCAACGTCACTCCTCATCAGGGAAATACAAATCAAAACCACACTCAGATATCACCTCACGCCAGTCAGAGTGGCCAAAATGAACAAATCAGGAGACTACAGATGCTGGAGAGGATGTGGAGAAACGGGAACCCTCTTGCCCTGTTGGTGGGAATGCAAATTGGTGCAGCCACTCTGGAAAACAGTGGTGGAGGTTCCTCAAAAAATTAAAAATAGACCTACTCTATGACCCAGCAATAGCACTGCTAGGAATTTACCCAAGGGATACAGGAGTACTGATGCATAGGGGCACTTGTACCCCAATGTTTATAGCAGCACTCTCAACAATAGCCAAATTATGGAAAGAGCCTAAATGTCCATCAACTGATGAATGGATAAAGAAATTGTGGTTTATATACACAATGGAGTACTACGTGGCAATGAGAAAGAATGAAATATGGCCCTTTGTAGCAACGAGGATGGAACTGGAGAGTGTTATGCTAAGTGAAATAAGCCATACAGAGAGGGACAGATACCATATGTTTTCACTCTCATGTGGATCCTGAGAAACTTGGCGGAAACCCATGAGGGAGGGGAAGGAAGAAAAAAAAGAGGTTAGAGTGGGAGAGAGCCAAAACATAAGAGACCCTTAAAAACTGAGAACAAACTGAGGGTTGATGGGGGGTGGGAGGGAGGGCAGGGTGGGTGATGGGTATTGAGGAGGGCACCTTTTGGGATGAGCGCTGGGTGTTGTATGGAAACCAATTTGACAATAAATTTCATATATTGAAAAAAAAATTCAGAGTCTTATCCAAGCTATCAGGAATACAGGCTAAGAAAATGACCAGCCTGTCAATAGAGTTTGAGGCTCAGTGGAACTTTCAGAGAAACTGTGGGAGAACTCACCAATTCCCCCGTCTCCTGACTTCCTGTTGGCCCGATTCATATTTAGTAAGTGATAAGTTCTAAAGTTTATCCTTCCCTTCTTCATGGATGTAAAATTCTGGTTCTGGTGTCAATTTCAGGACAAAATCTAATAGTTTATTTTCTATTAATATGTGACCTAAAAGGCAGTGTAGGGCAGGGTTACTTTGAAATCAGACTAATGCAGAGAAATGAGCTGCTTTTTCTGGTGACCAATAAAGTCTATGTTGTCAGGAAACCAAAAGAGTTCTAGGAACAACTGAATGTTTTTGTGAACTTTGCAAACTGAATTTCTTGCCCATCCTGTAAACCCCTTTCAGGATAAGTTAAAATTGTTTATTTCATGCAGATGAACTTGGAAAAGTTGGTTAGAATAATTTAATTTGTAGTATGTACTTTTTGATTCCATTTTTTAAATATACTTAAAAAGCAATAAAGATAGATAAAACCCTAGAAGAATATGTATGCTAAAATTAACATGATTTCTAGGACATTGAAGAGATTGAAGTTTATTTTCATAGTTTTGTGTGCTTTATAAATTTATCTTCAATGAATGTGAATTATTTTTATCACAGAAGTACCTACATATAATAATAAAATATCTTCCATTTTGAAAAATTATGTCATTGCAAGTATTATTTTCTGAGTAATTTCCATGTATCATATATTACAATTCAATCAGTCATATATTTTTTAGAGAAGTATCTAATAAACACTGACTACATCCCAAATCTCACACATTAGCGCTAAACTGGGCACATTGAAGTTATTTATATTAAACTGGGTCAGACAGGAAAAGTCACCTGGAGGAAGGGATTGTAGTGGCCTCCATGGTTTAGATAGAACTTGGGTATTTGATACACTTGCAGAGACCAAAGAAAAGATACTTTATCCTAGCGAGCCAAGAAGGAGGCAAAACTTCATAACAATAGTAGTTCCGGACTGGAACAAGTTATTCTTTTATCCATGTGATAATTGAAATCGCACGGTTTCTGTATCATTCTTTTTTTCACTTTATGATAAATCTTGGATATTATAATCATTAAATAGTGTTTCTCTTTTTATTTTAGCGACTGAGGAGTGTTCTGTTCTACCCATGTCCCATAATTTACATTACCAGTACCTGATAGACGGACTTCAGAGTTCTTTTAGTCTTCTGCCATTACAATAGTGCTGCCACAAATATCCTAGTACATCTGTCATTTTCCACTAGGGCAGATTTTCTATGAGATAGAGTCCTTAAAAATGAATGGGTAAGGGGCACTAAGGAATCTACTCCTGAAATCAGTGTTGCACTATATGCTAACTAATTTGAATGTAAATTAAAATGAATAAATAAATAACACTGAATTACACATTTTAAAAACATCAACTTGCTGGGTCAGAGGTTTTGTGCATTTAAAATTTTGATATATACTTGTACCAGTTTACGCCATTGCTAACAAATATAAGAGATTGCCTGTTTCCCCAAACCCTTGACAACCTGATGTCCCAACGAATGTGTTATTTATTGCTGCTTTTAGAAGTAAAACAGATAACTTATAGTTTTAATTTGCACATCTCCTTATGACTCTTACATCTTTATTTTCTTCTACTATTTTTGCCCAGTTTTTCATGGGGTTGTTCTTTTTCTCACTGTTATCTGAAGGGCTCCCTTATAGCATGAAGAAATTATCTCCTTGTCTGATATAAATTGCGATTTTTTTCCATCTTGCCGTTTGTCTTTTTGTTTGGCTTATATATTTTAATAAATCATTTCATTATTTTTATGTAGGTGGATTTATTAATTTTTTATTTTATGTCTTTCATGTGACATTTTAAAAGGGACTCCTTATTATAGTACTGTTTTTTTAAGTTCAGATATATTATCTAAGTTTTTAGTTGAATTTTTCATGTTTCACTTTGATCCTTCTGAAATATATTTTGTAAAAGGAATATAGGAAGCTCTAACTTTATATTTTTTTCATATTTTTTTCATAGTCCAAATACCATTTACTGAAAAATCCATATTCTTTCACTAATGTAAAACACCAAATTCATCATATACTGAATTTCAATATGAATTTGAGTCTATTTTTAAGCTTTCAAGTCTGTTCTATTGATGCTTAATGTTTATTTATTTTTGAGAGAGAGAAAGAGAGAGACAGAGTGTGAGCAGGGGAGGGACACAGAATCTGAAGCAGGCCCCAGGCTCCAAGCTGTCAGCACAGAGCCCAACACAGGGCTCAGTATCACTCAGAGATCATGAACCTGAGCTTAACTGACTGAGCCACTATTGATGTTTAAAATAGGCGCCCCTATTGATGTTTAAAATTAAGTACCAATGTGGTAATTGTTGGGATGTTTTACTGTATGATTACAGTGAGTGCCCCCCACCCCCATTTTTTCCCCAGAGTTTCATTGGATATTCTTGCTTTAAGTTTTTTTTCTTTCTTTCTTTCTTTCTTTCTTTCTTTCTTTCTTTCTTTCTTTCTTTCTTTCTTTCTTTCTTTCTGTGTGTGTGTGTGTGTGTGTGTGTGTGTGTGTGTGTGTGTGTTTAAGTGTATTTAAGTAGGCTTCACACTCAGCACTAAGCCCAATGTGGGGCTAGAACTCACGACCATGAGATCAAGACCTGAGCTGAGATCAAGAGTCAGACACAACCCACTGAGCCGCTCAGGCACACAGCTTTCTTTTAGTTTTTATAGATCTGCCTTAAAACAAGTTTTTCTGCTTCCCAAAGTATCTTTCTGCCAGATTTATCTGAATCATATTAAATATATACATTGACTGTAAGGATTGACATTTTAATTTCTAACCCTCTTTTACAAATTTTTGTCTCTTTCAGTAACATTTTAATACTTCTTTATATGAACGCCTTATACTTGTTGATTTTATTCTACAGCACTTTGTTTTGATGATATTGCAAACTTGGCCTTTCTTTCATTACATCTTATGACTTGTTTCCCATTTATGTAAGTTAATTATTTCAAAAAACATGCAATTTGTTTTCTGTATTACAGGTTCTGATATTCTTTGGAAATTACTTTTTATTTTTAAAACTTGTATTGAATGAAAGAGGCATAATATATGGTGTCAAAAGTGAGCCACAGCATTATGCTGGGAAAGCAAAAAGAAGACTCATTGTATAATTTCCTTAACAGGAATTCCAAGCCTCTTTCATTTATAGCCTGAGAATTCCCTTCCCTATTCCAAATAGCCTCCTGCTCCCACAGTGCCAGCTGCACCACGAACTGTGTAACTCTGGGCTTCCATTGTCTTGAATTGTTTCAGTGTCTTCTCTTTTAGTTGATTTATTTCTTTATTTACTCCTCAGATTTCATTTTAAATCCTACATTAAGCAGTTCTTCTTGGACTTATCAAAGAAGAAAAAGAATTCACTTCTGAAAACCCCTAATTATCAGGAGCATGGGTTTTGTATTTACCAGAGTCAACAACTAAGCGTGTATGTCTATTTCTCTACCACCTCAGAGTGTTCTTTGATGAGTTTGTCTAATGTTTCCATACGTTTGGACCTAGATACTTAGAGTATCTGTGGTGTGACCCTTCTGAAGTTACCCTCAGCACATCTGAAAAATAATGGAATGCTGACCCTGTATGAAAAACTGGTTATCAAGCTTCCTGTTGAGCCAAAAAAGGATTTTTCCCTCCGTGCTATAATAGGATGACCCAGGCACAAATCTAGAAACAAATGCAGTAAATTTTCGAGCTGTCAGCATCTCAAATTTCATATCAGGTGAAATTTGATTCTTTCAATATTGGATGGATCTATTTTAGATCTCTTTGATGATTGTTAGCAAGAATGATATTCATGGTTTTCTAAAGATTATAGATAGGGAAGGCTAAGGCTCTATTTAACTGGGACAAAATGAGACCATCTTATAATACACCCCTACTCATTCTTCCTTTTTCCAAACCATGCTTTTTCTATGTTTCAGTGATTCAGGATCATTCTAGAAAATCCCAGTTTGAAGATCAACTGGGCACAGGAGTCCCCAGTGCCATTCCTTAAGTTCAAAGATTCACTAGAAGGGCAGGGAACTCAGGAAAGTTACATGCTCAAAGTGACAGTTTATTACAGCAAAAGGCTATGAATTGAAACCAGCAAAAGCAAAAAGTGCATAGACTACAGTCCAAGACAGAAACAGGCACAGATTTCTAATTGTCGTCTCACAGTAGCATTGTATAGACAGTATGCAATTCTCCCAGACACATGCGAAAACCCAAGCCTTGGTGTTTAGTATTTTTATTGTTGTGAGGGACAGTCATGTGTAGACCTGGGGAGCTCATGTAGCTGCTCTCAGTTACTCAGACTGAGGCCCCTTCAGAAGTCAAACTGATTCAGTGTAGCCTAGGACCCTTATCATAAATCACATTGTCAGCCTAAGTTATCTGGTGGTTTATATGGGAGCCCAACATATATACAAAACATTTTAATCAGGCAGAATATTCCAAGGGCTTTCATTTATTTTCTTCCAGGAGCCAGATAATGGCTACACCTTTCTTTGCAATGTGAGGGTCTCCCAGACCTACTGAGTTAACCTTCACTAGACAGGCTATAAGAATGAAGGCAATGTCGGGGCACCTGGGTAGCTCAGTTGGTTAGGTGTCCAACTTCGGCTCAGGTCGTGATCTCACAGTTAGTGGGTTTGAGCCCTGCGTTGGGCTCTGTGCAGACATCTCAGAGCCTGGAGCCTGCTTCAGATTCTGTGTCTCCCTCTGTCTCTACTCTATCCCACTCATTCTCTCTCTCTCTCTCTCTCTCTCTCTCAAAAATAAAGAAACATTAAAAAAATTTTTTAATGAAAGCAATGTCATGGGAAAGGTAAAATGAAGAATTTGATCATCTTATTGGAAGGATATGTCAATGTTTTATTATTGGCTTTATAAAGTATAAATATTATTCTTTCTCTGAAATATCTGACTATCCAGGTATTAGTAAAATATGTAGTATATGTTTTTAAAATTAGGTCATTTGGGGTGCCTGGGTGGCTCAGTCAGGCGACGGACTTCAGCCCAGGTCGTGATCTCACAGTTCATGAGTTTGAGCCCTGCATCGTCCTCTGTGCTGACAGCTTGGACCCTGGAGCCTGCTTCCGGTTCTGTGTCTCCCTCTCTCTGCACCTCCCCTGCTCATGCTCTGTCTCTCTCTGTCTCTCAAAAAATAAATAAATGTTAAAAAAATTTTTTTAAATAAAATAAAATTAGGTCATTTTAGGGGCACCTGGGGTGCTCACTCACTTGAGCATCCAACTCTTGATTTCAGCTCAGGTCATGATCCCAAGGTTGTGGGATCAAGCCCTGTATCACACTCCGTGCTGAGCATGGAGCCTGCTTAAGCTTCTCTCTTTCTCTCCCTCTGCCTCTCCCCTGCTTGTGTGTTCTCTCTCTCTCTCTCTCTCTCTCTCTCTCTCTCAAATTAACAAAATTAAAATTAAATTAGGTCATTTTATTTCATTGTGATGTTGTAGTTAATAACTTCTAATCTGATTAGCTATTTTTCTTGACATATAACAGGGGGAACATTTGATAGGGAAAAGAAATAGTAAACCTTGGGAAGTTATAGCATTGATTGTAATCTGGACTTTTTTTTCATGGCATAAATTGGTCCAAAATCATTTGGTCCAATGTTGGGTGTACTGAGATCATTATTAAAAATGTTTAAATTTTTGGATGTAATGGAAGCCAAAAATATACTTTTGCTAATTTCAGTTTATTTAGAGTAATGTAAAATAAGGAGAAATGACTCATCTCACCTAATACTATAAAAACAAAAGACCAAAAATGACCTCATTTACAGTGTTTTCCATGAGTCAATTTCATGCTTCATAGAAGTCAGTGACAGGTTAATCTCAAAAGTCCAGAGATTAGGACTAAAATTTTTGTGAATGTTCCTGGCGTAACTGAAGTTTTTCTGTAGATTATTTAAATAGGTTACTTCACTGAGACCCTATACTTAGGATTCCTACCTCCAACCCTACCACTCTTGTATGCTCCAACAGGCAGTTCTCATTGATCCCAAGGTTACAGTCTAGATGCCTTTTCCTCTAGGATGCTCGTTCTAGCCTGGACCCTAGTGGGACAGGAGTATGGGGAGAAGTGAATAGGTTTTTTTAAATTATAGTTTTTGTTGGTTGGCTTTATTTTAGAGAGAGAGAGAGAGAGCACACATATGCACGAGCAGGGAAGGGGCAGAAGGAGAGAGAGAGAGAGATTGAGATCTCAGGCAGGCTCCAAGCTCAGCATGGATCCTGACACAAGGCTCGATCCCACAACCCTGGGATCATGACCCGAGCCCAAAATCAAGAGCTGGACACTCAACTGACTGAATCACCCAGGCGCTCCTAAATGATAGTTTTATGAGCCTCATAAAAAGGCCATGACTCTTGCACCTGACTTCTTATTTCTTCTGAAGATGCTTAAATCACAACTAATTCAAGTAATTTCAACAGCAGTTAAATATGTTCTAAGAGGAACATTAACTTTACAATTTGTCAATATCGTCTATATTGAGGTAAAACCGTTTGAGAACCCTGCCTTAGGATCAACATAGGAAGAGTGTTCTTAGGTGTTGATGCCACTTCTATATTCACATTTTCTTCCCATCAGACCCAGTAAACTGTTTCTATTTTTCTTAATTTTTTAAAAAGTTTATTTATTTATTTTGAGAGAGAGAGAGAGAGAGAGAGTTGGGGAGGGGCAGAGAGAGAGAATCCCAAGCAGTCTCCACACTGTCAGTGCGAAACCTGATGCAGGGCTCAAACCCATGAACCATGAGATCATGACCTGAGCCAAAATCAAGAGTTGGACACTGAACCAACTGAGCCACCCAACACACTCCTCTTAATATGTTTTTTTTTTTTTAACGTTTATTTATTTTTAAGAGAGAGAGAGAAACAGAGTACAAGTGGGGGAGGGGCAGGCTCCGAAGCAGGCTCCAGGCTTCGAGCTGTCAGCACAGAGCCCAAAGCGAGGTTCCAACTCATGAACCGTGAGATCGTGACCTGAGCCAAAGTTGGAAGTTTAACCGACTGAGCCACCCAGGTGCCCCTCTCAATATGTTTTGTATGCATGGTGGCACCCTTTTTATCCCAAATTTTACTCATGGGCTTGGTAATATTCAGATATGCCAACCTGCAACACAAGCAGCAACACCAAGGCACAGTGCCCTTATCAGAATTTTCATGAAGGTTAGCTAACACCACATTTTGATAACAGTGGGCCGAGATATAAGCATTATGGTTATTTTTTTTCTGTTAATGAAGTTGAGAAGAGTTTATTGAGTGCCTACTATGTTTCACATCTGTTCTTGTTGGTGGAAATCTAGCAGATGAAAAGCCAGATAAGCATTCTTATCCTACAGGTTTATAACTTAATATAAGAAGACAATAAATAAGTAAAGATATAGATGAACAAAATATTTAATATTGTGTTCAGGAATGAAAAAAAAGGTGGGATAAAAAGAGGAGGAGCAAGATAAAAAAAGTGAGATAAAAAGAGGAATACAGTATTTAATATTGCATTCAGGAATGAAACAAAAAAGGTGAGATTAAAAAGAGATAGGATAGTCAAGGAAGACCTCTTGGAGAACTACATTTGTGGAGAGCCTTGAAGAGAAGAAGCAGCAGGAAGCATTGCAGGCATAGGAGCAGGGTTTATCAGTTCTTTTATTAAGAACCTGATAACTTTCAAAAGAAAA
Source organism: Acinonyx jubatus (assembly GCF_027475565.1). NCBI lineage: Eukaryota > Metazoa > Chordata > Mammalia > Carnivora > Felidae > Acinonyx > Acinonyx jubatus. The sequence continues at coordinate 74,480,763 of NC_069381.1, forward strand.
ATTCAGGTGTTGTATGATTTATGAGCCTGAATTTCAGAAGAGTATTAAGGCAGGAAATATCAATGTGAGAGGTATCACAATAAAACTGGCATTAAAAGTCCTAGGATTAGGAGCCCCTGGGTGGCTCAGTCAGTTAAGCATCTGACTTTTGATCTGAGCTCAGGTCATGATCTCTAGGTTTATGAGTTCAAGCCCCACATTGAGCTCTGTGCTGATGGTGTGGAGCCTGCTTGGGATTCTGTCTCTCCTCCTCTCTAACCCTCCCTAACTTGTGTGTGCATTCCCTCTGTCTCTCAAACTAAATAAATAAACTAAAAAAATGTTTTTTAAAAAGTCCTAGGATTAGATGAGATCACTTCAAAGAGGATATAAACAGAGGAGAATAAAGATCCTGGGGCCAAGTCCCAGAAGAGTTTATAATTTAGATGCCTAGAAGAAAATTTAGAGCCTGGTAAAGAGACTAAAAAGAAAATGGGAAGAAACCCTGAAGAATGTGGTACCACAGAAGCCAAGAAAGGAAAAGTAGTTGAGAGTAGCAGGGGTAAGTCACCTATGAAATATGATGCCAAGCAGGGGACCGAGATGGATGCAAAGAAACATCCATTTAATCAAAATGGAGGTCATCGGTAAATATACCAAGAGCAGTATCATAGAGTGTTGGGGTTTAAAACCAGACACCAGCCAACTAAAATAACTAGTGGGGGAAAAAAGTGAAAAGAGTAAATTGAGACAATATACTTTTGCCTCGAAGAGGAGTAAAAAGAAAAAAAAAAGGGATGGTAGTCATTCTATCTGGGGACAGAAGAAGCTAAGGTTGCAATTTTGCTGATGAGAATTAGAATGAAAAGATTTGTTAAATAAGAAATTTAGAGTCTCTTACCTTAGGATTTCACCATCAAGGATTTTCCAAGAAGTTCATCAAGCAGGATTATCCAACATGACACAGTCCTGCAATAAACACAGCCACCACAGGCTGAGAAATCTTGTAAAGAATCTTTTCGGCTTTCTAGTTCACAACAAACAGGTACTCAGTCTTCTTTTCCATCAGACACAGGGGAGTCCAAATAGTGGATTTAGATATCACGGTAACCTGCACACTCAGAACAACCTCTCAGGAGAAATAAAATCACACATCCATTTTATGTCTCAAGGTTATGTACACCAAAGCATATTTTATGTATTCAAAGCAGATGTACACCAGCTGAGGTCTGGTGGGACTTCTCTACTTTTCTATGGCACAAAACGTAGGCTAGTTGGTAAACAGCAGACCACTTCCTCCATCTTTCGCCAATTCTCTGATGATGTCAGTGTTGAAATGCAGGGTATTATCAGTCTCCATTGATTGTTTTCCATAATGAAAATAAAATTGAAGCCATACTTATTATGTATTGAGTATCTACTCTGTGCTAAGGTCTACGATGTATTCCTTCCATACCTGACCTCACTGATATTTACAAGAACTTTGCAACTTAGGACATATTATACTCACTTTGCAAATGTAGATGAAGTTCAGGAAAGGCTGAGTGCCTTCCCCAAAGGTAGAGTGAATAAGTGGTAAACCCAGAATTTGAAAACTGGATGATCTGTTTCACTATGTCATGCTTTGCAGCCATTTCACTGGCAGAATAATCCTTTAAAACATTAATTACCTCATGTACTCTTTGATCCGTAAACTACAGGGACTTTCTGTTGATTCTTCTATACCAACAGCATGCTCTCTAGTCAATAGTGTGACTATAAGGGCTCTATTTATTTCTGCAGAGTCAGCTCTCGTCCCACAAATTCAGTAGTTCCAGACTGGGTTCTTGCCTTGCATGGCTAGTCCCTCATCAGGAGCCCCAGTTCACTTCATATTTTGTAAAAGTATTGTTTTCATTGTTTTATATCTGATACTAGACTTTAAACTTGGTAAGTATATTCACTTTTGCCTTCCTAAATTTTATTCTAGGTGTAATGATATTCTATTTAAAAAAATTAATTTAGAAATCACATATATAAAGAACAGTAACTGAATTACATTCTTACAGTAGATAGTTTTCAAAAAGTAGGCATGCGCTTCTACCATAACCAAAGTCAAGCAATGGGTTATTACCCAAAACTCCAAAAAGCCTAGTCATGGCACCTCCCAAATTTCAACTCCTTCCCTTCTCCCACAAGGAAACTGGTAGGCAGAGTTTGATAATGATCTCTGCCTTCTAGTATTCAGACACTTGCATAATCCTTTCCTGAGTGTGGGCTTAACTTAGTTACCTTTAATTCTATCCTAACAAACAGAATATGACAAAAGTGACGGAGTGTCACTTCCATGATTAGGTTACAAAGAACTGATTCTCGTATCACTAGTACTCTGTGTCTCGTCTTTTTGACTTGCTCATTTTGATGAAGCAAATTGCCCAGGTGGAGAGGCCCAAATGTCAAGGAATTGAGACTAGTCTCCAAGCATCAGCCAGTGTGGATCTGAGGCCTTCAGTCCAACAACACACGGTGAGATGAGTTTTACCAACAACCACATGAAATGAGCTTGGGGTGGTAATCCTTCCCCAGTTGAGCCTTGAAATGACTACAGTTCCAGTCACACCCTGACTGTAGCTTGTTCTCGCCTTGAAGCAGAGGACCAGACTAAGCCATGCCTAGATTCCTGGCCTATAGAAACTCTGAAATGACAAATGATGTTTTGGGAGTGTGTAGTGTGTAGTCATAGATAACTAATACAGAAACTGATCTGACTTCTATCACCATAGATTACTATTGTCCGTTTTTATTTTTACATCAATGGAATTTTACAGGATGATTTGTTTTATGTTGGCTTCTTCACCATTATGATTTATAATTTGTTCAAGTTGTTAGTTTTTGTCATAATTTATTCATGTGTTTTGCTGTATAGTATTCCATTTGATGAGTATACTGCAGTTGTGTATCCATTCTATTGATGATGAGAACTTGGGGTGGTGTTTATGGCACTCAGCACATGCATGAGGATTTTAGTTGGGCATACGTCTAACACTGAAATTAGTTGATCCTGTGGTGTTCATTTCGTGGTAGATAAAATCCAACAGTTTTTCAATATGAATGTCCCAATTTATACTCTCACCAGCAATGTATATAATTTCCGGTACTCCATATTCTCACCATTATGTAGAAATGTCAGGGTTTAGGGGCACCTGCGTGGCCCAGTCTGTTAAGCATCCAACTCTTAATTCGGCTCAGGTCATAATCTCATGGTTCATGACATTGAGCACCATGTTCAGCTCCGTGCTGGCAGTGCAGAGCCTGCTTGGGATTCTTTCTCTCCCTCTCTTTCTGCCCCTCCTCCGCTTGTGTGCATTCTGTCTCTCAAAGTAAGTAAATGAACTTAAAAAAAATTTTAATTGAATCATAAACTATGTACTTTCTAGTACATAGTGCTTTCTGTCTCTCAAAGTAAGTAAATGAACTTAAAAAAAATTTAATTGAATCATAAACTATGTACTTTCTAGTATCTAGTGTATTTTTTCAGTATTATGTTTGTGAGGTTAGTCTATCTTTTGTGTGTAACTGTAGATCATTTGTTCTCATTGCCATATAGTATTACATTCTATGAACCACCATATGTATTGATACAAGTGTTCATGTACATTTGAGCATCGTCTAGTTTTTTGACTAGTATAAACAAAACTTTATGAACATTCTTTACATATCTTCTCATTCATTTATGTGCACATCCTCTTGGGTATATACAAAAAGGATTGCTGTAAAGACGTACCTACCGCATTAGCAGATACTGTCAAACATTTTCATAGTTGTGTTAATTCCTGTTTGCACTGGCAGTGAAGAGCATTGTGTGTGCTCTGTAGCCTTATCGATCCTTCTCTTTCATTTGGCAGATGTGTATTGGTAACACATTGTGATTTTAATGCCTCTTATAATTTGAGCATCTTTTCGTATGTTTATTGGCTGTCTGATATCCTTGTTATTTCGTTATAAAAATGATGTCATTTAGTATGTACCTGTTTTTAATATTTCTTTTTTCACACAATAATTGTTTTGAGACCTGGTGTGTAGTAAATGTATTCTTGAACAGTTGCTTAAATAGATATGCATATACTTTTGGATTTGATTGAAATCCACTTGAAGACTTTTAGGTTGTTTCCATTTTTTTAACATTTCTTTTTTACTTTATTTTTTAAATGTTTATTTATTTGTGAGAGAGAGAGCATAGGGGAGGGGCAGAGAGAGAATGGGATACCGACGATCCAAAGCAGGCTCTGCACAAGAGCCCAGTGCAGGGCTCAAACCCACCAACCATGAGATCATGACCTGAGCCTAAGTCCCATGCTTAAACCAACTGACCCCCCCCCCCCACACCAGGCGCCCCATTTTTAAAAACATTTCTTAGAACATCCCTACTTTGGGGCAGCACTCAATCTGTAGCTTATCCTCCAGTGCTAAGAGCCCATCTCATGCATGGTAGCCAGTCTCTAGGCCATTCTGTCTTGACATATGAGACATAGTAAAGAACTTAAAAGAGTCCAATAGTATGTGGCATAGGCTTCCATTCGCTTCCCTAGGAATTCACTTTCAGTGCTGTTTTTTTGTTTGCTAGTTCATGGTGGACTTCTTTCACTCTACTAAGATCATTTATTGGAATAAAAACCCATTTATGTAATTCAAACATTCTGTCTTTAATTACACAGACTCCCAAAAGGGAAGGCATATCAAAGAGTCATTCCCTTTATTTTCCTGTAATGTTCATGTGGTTTCAAGGGCTAGCTAGCTAAGACCATGCTGGGTCATTGTCTGATTCTTTGCAGTATATTTTTTTGCGATACTGGGGGGAGCCGACTTCTTACCTTTTAGATGGTAATTCAATCAGAGATTAGAGCTGTTTATAGCACATCCTATAACCCCGCTGCTAAATGCAAGACTATCCATAAAGCTCATGTGAATGTAGTAGATGCTACTGAAGATGAGGGAGGACATCTTTTTTCCCTAAGATTGTTTGCTCATCACATCTTTGAAGGGAACCGTGCCATGTGCATTTCACTCACTGAGGCCCAACCCCTTTCTATCTTGCTGGCTCTGTTTTCCTCTGCCTATTCTATTCTTTTGTTTACTCTCTATCTTGCTTTTAGGAACAATTAAAATTTAACACCATTTTTTATTCCTTAGATTTCACATCCTTGTATTCGCCCCCTTTGCTCCAGTAGGCATGTCTATGAATTTTTACAAATACGCACATTTGCCTATCAAGGGGGTCAGGTGTTAAAATAATAACTCTTTGTGTTATCTTTTTATGTTACCCCAGGATCTACTCTGCTATAAGAAAGAAGGAGGCTGTGTGTGGAAAACTCAGAGTTCAAACAGTGCCCAGATACCATTGCTTTGGAAACTCTGTAGCAAAATATATCACAGAAACAGAGAGCCGTGCAGCTTCAATTGAATATGCATTTTGAATTGCAGCACTCTGGGGTTTTAGTGGAGTTCTGGGCCAAGCAGCAGTTGCATAGTCCAAGATTTTTTTCTGGCCAGTGAAATGCAGGTGGTGCCTAGTGGAAGAATGTGGTGTCTTAAGAGGGTTCAAAAACATATTAGGGACGGTGGTTTAACTGAACATTTCTAATACATTTTACTGTGGATTTAGATTATCACAAATAGGCTCTTGTTTTGCTCATACAGGAAGGCACCTGATTTCCTGGAAATAAGTCTGTTATAAAAGTAGCTCTTCATTACTTTCGGTTGCAATCTAAACTCTGTTCATAGGAAATGCCATTGTACAATGAGAAAGAATCAAACCTAGCCATTTGCAGCAACTTGGATGGAACTGGAGGGTATTATGCTAAGTGAAATAAGTCAGGCAGAGAAAGACAGATACCATATGTTTTCACTCATGTGTGGATCCTGAGAAACTTAACAGAAGACCAGGGGGGAGGGGAAGGGGGAAATAAAAGTTACAGAGAGGGAAGGAAACAAACCATAAGAGACTCTTAAATACTGAGAACAAACGGAGGGTTGATGGTGGGTAGGGGGAGGGGAAAGTGGGTGATGGGCATTGAGGAGGGCACCTGCTGGGATGAGCACTGGCTGTTGTATGGAAACCAATTTGACAATAAATTATATATATGTATGTGTGTATATATACACACACACACACACACATATTTATTTATTTATTTATTTATTTATTTATTTATTTACTTACTTACTTACTTACTTACTTATTTATTTGAATTCCATTGCAAAGGGCCTTGGATGACCAAAGAGATTATTTTTGTGGGTAGAAAACATTTATATTAGATCATTTAAAAACCCAATTACTGCACCTTAAACGTACACAATGTTTTATGTCCATTATATCTTACTAAGGCTGAGAAACAAAGTAACGATTGGAATTATGCCCAGTTTGGAGGGAGCAAGGGGGAAAATGTTACATTTTAAGAGTTCCAACACCTCTTGTTGCTTTTAAAGCAAGTGTATGGCACTTAGCATTTTAAATCTTTTATCAACAGGATAGTAATTTTACAAAGCCTATTTTTAGGGGTGGTAGCATGGCCAGGAATCATCATTTTGGGCAGTCTCCAGTTCACTCTCACCCAGTCATTGCAGTGAGTTTTGTAAAAGAGATAAGTCATGTCACTTTTCTGCACGATCATAAAAGCTTGCGGTCGCCGTACTGGGACTACAAGATCCTATAATCGGGCTGCTGCTGGCTCTTCTTCCCCTTACATGTTATCTGAGCTTCAGCGCGTGGACCTCATTTAGGTACTGAATACACCCAACGCTTCTGCAATTAGGAATTTTGCACACAAACCTTCCTTCTGCCCGGAAATAACTCCCCTCATTTCTTCCCTAATTGGACTCTTATTAAAAATTCATCTTAACTCTCATTTCATCAGGGTAAGATGGCTGACTGACTAATCTAAATTAGCTCTCCTTTCCACACTTACTTGTGGCGCCCTGTATTATTCCTTTACAGTGCTTCTCAGAAATTCAATTATGTTTGTTTGCATAACTTGTTTTAATGTCTTATTTCTGAACTAAAACATGCATGAGCACAGGAACCACCACTATTATGCTAACCACAGAATCCTCAGTGCCTTCCACAGCACCCAGCACAAGGTCAGCGGTCAGTGCATTTTTGTCAGTGGGGACTATGCAATGAGCTTTGCTGTCTGAATTGTAACCTTGTAAAAAAATATGAGAAATCCAGGGGCAATACACAAAACATGAATTGATGAAGGTGAGCTGTCGTTAGTATTGGATGTGTTGCTCTCATCATCATGATCACTATAATCAGGCTTGCGTTTGATGGTCCCGTGACTCAAAAAACAAACAAAACAAAAAACAAAAAAACACTCTCTCCCAAAGACAAATGTACAAAACTCAGGCAGTTTAGGGTTTTTGCTTAGCTTTCTTTTGCATTAATACTGTGAGTTCGGCATTTTATTCCGAGTTCAATGATTTGCTTAACATCGTTCTGAATAAAAATAAAAGGACAAAAAACTGAAAAATGTTAATAAAATAGGGCACACTTCCTTACCCACTGATAAAGCAACAAAAACAAAGACCTGAGGAAGTATAGCAGGAGTCCGGTTGGATCATGTCACTTTTATTTTCTCCATAGAGAGTCAGGCAATTTAAACATATTTTAAGGCAAAGAAGACCTTTCCTCAGACATTGTCAAGTGGCCCCTCCCTCCATGTTTTTCTCCAGCCTTGTCGCTGCTTAGACCTTTGAACACCTGTTACGAGATGGGACTGTGATTGAATAGAAATGGTTTTAATTATTCCAGTTCAGTAGCTCCCAACAGTGGTGATTTTGCCCCCAGGTGACATTTGGCAATGTCTGGAGAAACATTTCATTGTTGAGTTAGCCTCCTCAGAATTTTGCTTGACTAAATGGGAGCTACTCTGTCCACAGTATATGGCTCACAGATGTCTGACCCTTTGCTTCAGGGAGGGACCAACTCTGGTGCTATTTGTCTGAGATCCTACCGGGCCAGCCTGAAGCCAGCTTCCACCTGACACTGCACCCTCTTTTAGTTTTTATTTTCTTGTCCTCTCCTTCCCTGAGGCCACTTCTTCTGAAAGCATTCCTCTCAATAAGTCACCTGTACAAGAATCTGTCGCTGAGGCTCTGCTTCTAGGGAATCTGACCTAAGGCATTACAAATCCTACTTTGTGGTTTATTATATGCAAACTTCCTGTGGAGGTTCCTAGTGTTCCTCAAAAGAATGAGTATTCTGTTGTTGGATGCAGGTTTCTAAGTTAATTTATTAGGCCAAATTTGTTCACCGTGTTTTAAAAACATTCTCTAACGTTACTGATGTTTTTGGTCTGTTATTTTTTTTTCCCTGAATTACTCAGATGCATTAACATTGTTTTTGCATTTCTTAGTATGGAAATTTAAAACTTTCTCTGTTCTTTGATTGATTACATTATAAATGACATATTCATACTTAAATTAACGAACTCAAAATTTTCTCCTTTACTTCCCTCCAAAACAATTCAGAGATTTTAGAACACTTGATTTATATCCCCGCACTTCCTGAGTTATTTTGTTAATTCCATCTTCTCTTTTGTAATCCCAGAGTACGTTATTACAGATGCTTCATGCAGTCAGTGTTAATTGATTGCTTCATGTATCTACTTCTGTCTTGGATCTTCCTTTGCTGTTGCATTTCAGACTTTCTGTTTGGGATCTCTTCACTTCTGCCTAAAGTAAAATATTTAGAACTTCCTTCAGAATCCATCTGCTAATAGTAAACTCTCCTCCAAATATGAATTTTGCACACAGTTTTGAAAATTATTTTTTCCTCATACATTTATGTTAACAATTATTTTTTCTCTACCTTGCACATTCTCTCTTGCACTGTTGTTTGGATTCCACTCATGCTACTGAGAAGTAAGCTTTCATTCTGTCTTGGTTTGAAGTAAATATGCATTTCCTCTGTAGATATTTTAAAGACATTCTTATTTGGATACTATAATTTTCCTCTGATTGCCCAGGTCTAGATTTACTACTTTTTTCTATTTTGATTCAATCTTTCATTTCCACATGGATGATTTTTAAAGTTCTGGAAAATTCTCTAACATTGTATCTTCAAATATTTCCTCTGTGCCATTTCTCTTTCCTGAGATGCGACTTCTGACTACATGTTGGTTGGACCCCCTTGCTCTATCCTATTACCAGCTGGTCTTTCACCCTAAATTGCTTTTTCTGATATATATTTCAGGTCAATCAATTTCTCTTCATTTGGGTCTAATCTACTTCTAAGCCCATGTTTTGAGTTTTTCAGAAAGAATTATCCTAATTTTTGTTTTGGAATTTCTATAAGCTCATTTTCAAATATATTATGTAATCTTGTAGCTCATCATTTCCTGCAGATATTTTAAAGTTTGTCTTCTATTTCTTTAAGCATAGAGAACTTAAAGGTTTTTTTAATACACTTTTGATGATTCTGTGTCTAAAGGCTGTGAGGGTCTCTATTTGCTCTCTTTTGTTTTTGCTTCTTCTTATTCATGGTGCATCTTTGTGTTGTGTACTTAGTTATGTTAACTCTGAGCTGCTTTCTTTTTTCCCCCTATCAATATTTTATGGGATTCTTTGAGTCTTAATGAGGATTTTAACAGGTTCTTCCAGGAACATATTGGTTCTCTTGTCCAGTCCTACTTTAAAACAAGTTATTTCGTCATAATTTTTATACGAATGTATGTTTTTATTTCTCTTGAGTAAATATCTATGAATTGAATTGCTGGGTGATAGGGTAAGTATATGTTTAGTTTAATAAAAACTGTCATAAAGTTTTCCAAGTAGTATAATATATTATACTCCCACCAACAATATATGATAGTCCTATAACTGTCACCAAATACTCACTAACATTTGGTAGTCTTTTTGTTTTAGCCATTTTGATGGGTACATAGTGCTGGCTCATTGCCATTTAACTTACATAAATATGTTAAACATTTTTTCATGTTCTTATTGGCGATTCATTTATCTTCTTTTGTGGAGTATCTGTTCAAGAATTTTGCCCATGATTTTTAATTTTTAAAAAAATTTAGTTGCCCATGATTTTATTTTTTAGAGAAATTTTAGGTTCACAGAAAAGTTGAGTGGAAAGTACATATACTTTGTACCCAAAGACAAAGACTCCTTTCTTCACCAATCTTTAGCGAGGGTCCCTCTCAGCTCTTTTCTCTCCTCAACGAGGCCTTGACCTTGGTCCCTGTCTTTGGCTTGCCTAGCCCAACTTTAATAAGAATCCTTCCAGGTTAGTTTATTAAGATTCCCCCCTTCCTTGCTATCTGATCAGATTCTTCATCACCTGTTCTCAGTGGCATAGATTGAATACTTGTGTTTTCCTAAGAAAGAACTGGGTATCAAGAAAGAAGACGCTGCTCTAAAAAATACCTAAAAATTTGGCAGCAGGTTTGGAACTGGTTAATGGATAGAGGCTGGAAGAATTTTGAAGTATATGCTAGAAGACGCCAATATTGCCGTGAAGAGAACTGGAAAGGTGATTCTGGTGAGAACCCAGATAGAAATGAGGAAAATGCTATTGGAAGCTGGAGGAAGGATGATTTTTCCATAAAGTGATAACCTCACTGAGTTAAGTTCATGTTCTGCCATTTTGTAGAAGCTAATTGGATGTTTAACTGAAGAGATTTCTAAGAAAAATATTGAAGGATTGCCTTGGTTCCTTCTGACTGCCTATAGTAAAATGTAGAAGAGAAAAAGTAGTTGCAGACATAATTGTTAAGCAAAACGAACCAGAACTTAAAAGATTTGGAAAATTCTCAGGCTTTTTATATTACAAAAAATAAGAAAGTGTGCTCAGAAGAGAACAGAAAGGGTGTGGTGGCAGATGGACCATTTGATAAGGAGATCACTGTGGGTATGAACCACAGATTTAATCAGCCATCTCAACAAAAGGCGAGAATGGAAATGGGATTATACCAGCAGAAACACTGCTAGCTGGAACTAAAGGAAACAGAAAACAGTATGAAATTAAGAAGACCGTCAGACCTCTTAGACCCAACAGAATGACCACAGAGCTCTTTTGCTAATGTGTGCTATTCTTTGAGGCAAGAGAAGAACGACCCTGAATGCAATTCAGAGATTAGCAGGATTGCCACTCTCACCATAGCCCCAGAGCACATGACCCTGGGGGGGATGGGGAGCAGAGCTGCCTACACCTCGATTTCAAAGGGTGGTAGCAATACCTAGTGGAGGATCTGTAGAGGTATGACCCTCTCTCCATAGAAATATAGGCACATGACCCCTGCCAGGCTGAGACGCAGCCATGCAATCCCCACCATGCCAAGTTGTGGAGGCAGGACCACCGTCCCAATGGATCCAGAAGCAGAGCATCAAGAAAGAGCATTATTCTTGAGTCTTAAGATGTCATAGAGTTTCCCATAGACTTGCTTGGGCTCCTCACACCTTTCTACTTTCCTAATTTTCCCTTTTGGAACAGAATGTGTATTTTTACCCTGTCCCACCATTGTATTTTGGAAGCTTATAACTTGTCTGGTCCCACAGGTTCATAGCTGGAGAGTTTTTGCCTCAGAATGAATCTCAACTTCAAATTTCACTCATATCTGGCTTAGATGATATTTAGACAAGACTTTGGACTTTAGAGTTTACGCTAGAATGAGTTAAGACTTTTGAGACTGTTGGGATGAAATGAATGTATTTTGCACATGAAAAGGACATAAGTTTGGGGTAGCCAGGGGTAAAATGCTATGGACTGGGGGCACCTGGGTAGCTCAGTTGACTGAGTGGCCAACTCTGGATTTCCGCTCAGGTTATGATCCCAGGGTTGTGAAATCAAGGCCCAAGCTGGGATCTGTCACTGAGCATGGAGCCTGCTTGGGATTCTCTATCACCCTCTCCTTCTGCCCCTCCCTACTCCAAAAACTCCCAAAACATAAAATAATGCTATGGACTGAATGTGTTTCCCCAAAATTCATATGTTGAAGCCTAAATCTCCAATGTGATAGTATTTGGAGGCGGGGCCTTTTGGAGGTAATTAGGTCATGAAGGTAGAGCCTTCATGAATGGAATTAATGCACTTACAAAAACTAGATGAAACATAATCTCTCTCTGCTCTCTGCCATGTGAAGATAGAATGAAAAAACAGCTATCTGCAAACTAGGCACTGGGCTCTCACCAGACACAGGATCTGCTGTCATCTTGATTGAACTTCCCAGCCTTCACAACTATAAGAAATAAATTTCTGTTGTTTAAGCTTCATCTATGGTATTTTTGTTATAGCAGCCTGAAGTGGCTAAGACTCTTAACATCTACGTCTTTGCTGTCTTTAGCAAGAATCCTATTAAGCCAGTTTAGCAAGAATCTCCCCACCCTCATCACTTAGTACTTTTTCATTCACAGGACCTGTCACTCTGTCAGCTATATATTCCTAGCTGGCTTTGCTATATTTGGAATTGGGCTCAGTATTTCTCCTCTGATGCAACAGCCTTGACCCCTATTGCAATAGTCTTGAATAAAGCCCTCCTTACCATTATAACAAGTGTCAGAATAATGTTTCTTTTACATTCTGGTGCTGCAACTCAGATAAAATCTACTTCATTATAGCCCCAAAACTCTCACCTGAGACTCCAAGTACACACCTGTTAGACCTTTGTCTTCATTCCTGACTGATTGATCAGGGATCCTTTGGTGAGTCTGACTTCTGATCCAGTGCTCTAGATGATAGTCCATTAAAGCACAGTGAGGACAGATTTTGATTCTTAAGAGTCTGAGTGTACTCTTGAATCTGGGTTAGAATCCCAGCCTTCTTTTTTACCACGGATTTTGAAAATGGTAGCTTTGCAGTTGACTGAAAATCCCCCTTCTTGAATCTCTGCTGATTACTGGCATCATAGAGGAGCCCTGGAACAAAAAGTTCCAAGATCACTGCTTTGGACCTTGAGAGCCCCCTTGGTCCTCCCCAAATACAGTCCCCTAGATCCCATCCTCCAATGTGTCCATATTCCTCACTCCCCCTTTTCCTTACCTTCTCAGAATGCTCTCCTGCCCTTCAGTTTCCCTTGACAACTTAATTTGTTGGATCTCCACCTTCTGTACATGATGCTCAAACCACTCCCACAACCTACTCCCAACAAAGACCAAACTGAAGAAATAACATTTAAACCTTGGTCTTGGTTAAAGATCTTCCTAGTTCCCAAAAAGAAAGAGAAATCTATTGAACAATTGAGGTGCTCTTGGGTGCTTACTCTCTGAGATTCTCCAACTTTTATCAACTTACCCACTTTTTTATGGGACCTAGAGATGCCACTCCTGGGTTTAAGAAAGCTAAATGAAAGACCTTCAAAGATCTTAAGGGATCTCAAACTACTACTGAGTCCAGAGAGAGAGTAAAAAACCAAGGAAAAAGTATTTGAAGCCCATTCTGAGTTTTATTTTATTAAAAATGATTTGTCATGTATTCAAAATTATAAACAACTAAAGAATGAAATTGTGGCAAATTACCACCACCAATTAGAAACTACTTGGAAAAAGCACTCAGGGCTTGAACTTAATTACCAAACAGGCTTTGCTCTACCACGGGCTTTTGGAATGACCTAAGATGTGTGCTTCATAACACTACCAAAAAAAAAAATTCTCCTGATATAATGCTGAGATATCTGAATTTCAGACATTAGCCCAGCACTGTGAGAATATCATTTTTAAGAAAATATAAAATACACAATCCAAGCTCATGGCTTCACAATGAAAACAACTAGAAAAAAAGACAGGACCCAAAAATATAGGCCTCTGTTGACCAGGATATTTGCTGGTATTGTAAAGAAAAAGGCCATTGGGTTTGGAAAGGAGGGAAAAGACCCAAATTCTTTTTTTCACAAGAGGAATACTAACTCAGTTCTGAGAAAGCAGACATTCCATACTCTTAATTGCCACTAAATCCACGAGATTATGTTTCCATCATGAATTGAAGGGCACCTATCACACTTCTCATTATTACTGGGGTAATGCATTCACCCCTTAGCACTGCCACATTTCCCTCCCTCTTCCTGAAAGTCACCAAACATTGCCATCTTTGAAAATTTGCCTCACAATTTGCCCCTTAGTCCCTCACTATCTCTATAGGATCTCTTAAGGCTCAACACAACTTTCTTCTCAGCCTAACTATCCCAATAGCTTCATGAAATGGGATATTCAATTCATTGTAACCTTGAAAGACCCCTGTTCATCTCCCTCACACCTGTGTCCCCTGATGGCTTTGTCTGACTCCTCTTTATCCATCTTATTGAAGATTTAAATCAGTTAGTGGGCAGGGTTTCTCCTTTTTGTAGGCAAGGAATTCTGATATCAGGCATTCATGGGGTATGGAACCCCACAATAGAACACTATAATAGTTAGATCCATTTGTGCTGCTCCCCAAGATTCCCCTATATAATTTATAACAGAGGGGCTTGAGGGACTTGGCCAATAATTCAGGGATTACTAAATAACAGACTTCTCATTCCTACTTCTAGACCATGCAACACTTCCATTTTGGCTGTTAAAAGATCTGGACTCTATTTTTCTTTTAACGTTTTATTTTATTTTTTGAGAGAGCACGAGCACAGTAGGGGCAGAGAATGAGACACAGCATCTAAAGCAGGCTCCAGGCTCTGAGCTGTCAGCACAGAGCCCGATGTAGGGGCTTGAACCCATGAATGTGAGATCATGACCTGAGCCGAAGTTGGACACTCAACCAACTGAGTCACCCAGGTGCCCCTGAACTCTATTAATATGTCACTCCAAAACTCCTACGTACTCCCTCCTTCAATCCACCCTTGTTAGACTTTTCCCTTCACACTCCAGCCCCTCTGCTCTCTACAGTCACTCAAGATTTAGGCACCCTCTTTCCACTGAGGGCTCTTGAAGGACCCCAAAAACAACTATCTGAGGCTGAGAAAACTAACAGCAAACAATGGATATTTTAACCAATTAGATGAATTCTAGATACACCCAGCTGCTTAATGTCTCCTTAGTCCCTCTCCTAAAATTTAGTTCACAGTCTCTGTAAGATTACATATCAAGGTAAAGCTTGCAATTCTCCTTCACCAACTTGCACCTCATTTCATAAATTTTGACGTTATATTTTTATTTTCTTTTTTTTAACTTTTTATTTTAATCACCCGGTGCTCATCACCACAACTGCACTCCTTAATCCCATCACCTATTTCACCCAAGCCCCACACACTTTGCCTCTGGTAACCATCAGTTAAGAGACTTTTTCTTGGTTTGTCTCTTTTTCTTTTTCCCTTGGCTCATTTTTTTTTTCTTGAATTCCACTTGAGTGAAATCATATGGTATTTGTCCTTCTCTGACTGACATATTTCACTTAGTATAATACTCTCTAACTTCATCCATGTTATTGCAAATGGCAAGATTTCATTCTTTTTTATGGCTGAATAATATTTGTGTGTGTGTGTGTGTATGTGTGTGTGTGTGTCACATCTTTTTTTATCCATTCATCAACTGATGTACATGTGAGCTGCTTTCATATCTTGGCTATTGCAAATAATGCTCCTGTAAACATAGAAGTGCATGTATCCTTTTGAATTAGTGTTTTTGTTTTTTTGGGGGGGAGGGGGTAAACAACCAGTAGTGTGATTGCTGGATCATAGGCTGGTTCCATTTTTAACTTTTTCAGGAGCCTCCATACTGTTTTCCACAATGGCTGCACTAGTTTTCATTCCCACCAACAATGCATAAGTTTGCTTTTTCTCCACATCCTTGCCAACACCTGTTGTTTCTGGTATTGTTGATTTTAGTCATTCTGACTAGGTAGGTATAAGGTGATATCTCCTTATAGTTTTGATTTGCATTTCCTTGATGATAAGTGATGATGAGCATCTTTTCATGTGTCTGTTGGCTATCTGTATGTCTTCTCTGGAGAAATGTCTGTTCATGTCTTGTGCCCATTTTTTAACTGGATTATTTATTTTTTGGGTATTGAGTTTCATAAGTTCTTTATATATTTTGGAGACTAACCCTTTATCAGATATGTCATTTGCAAGTATCTACTCCCATTCCATTGGTTGTCTTTCAGTTATATTGATCATTTCCTTTGCTGTGCAGAGGCTTTTTATTTTGATGTAATGCCAATAGTGTCTGGTTTTGTTTCCTGTGCCTCAGGGGACCCCTCTAGAAAAAAAGTTGCTATGGCCAATATCAGAGAAATTGTTTTATTTCCTGGTTGACCCATTCATTGTTTAGTAGCATGTTATTTAACATTCATGTATTTGTGCTATTTTCATATTTTTTCTTGTGGTTGACTTCTAGTTTCACAGTGTTGTGGCCAGAAAAGATACATAACATGACTTTGATCTTCTTGAATTTGTTGAGGCTTGCGTTGTTGTTTAATATGTGATCCTATTCTGGAGAATGTTCCATGTGCTCTTGCAAGAATGTGTATGCTGCTATTTTAGGATGGGATGTCTTGAATTTATCTGTTAAATACAGCTGGACCCGTGTGTCATTCAAAGCCATTGTTTCCTTATTGATTTTCTGTGTAGATGATCTGTCCATTGATGTAAGTGGGGTGTTAAAGTCCCCTACTGTTATGGTATTGTTATCAATTTCTTTATGTTTATTAGTTGGTTTGTTGGGTGCATAAATATTTATAATTGTTATATCCTCTTGTTGGATTGTCCCCTTTACGATTATTTAGCATCCTTCTTTGTCTCTTATTACAATCTTTGTTTTAAAGTCTGTTTTGTCCGATACAAGTATTACTACCCTGGCTTTCTTTTCACATTCATTTGTATGGTAAATGTTTCTCCATCTCTTTACTTTCAATCTGCAGGTGTTTTTAGACCTAAAAGGAATCTCTTGTAGGTAGCATATAGATGAGTCTTGTTTTTTATCCATTCTTTCACCCTTTGTCTTTTTATTGGAGCATTTAGTGCATTTATATTCGAAGTAATTATTGATATATATTTATTGCTATTTTATTACTTGCTTTGTACTTGTTTTCTGAAGATTTTCTCTAATCCTTTTTCGTCTTTCCCTCTTCCATGGTTTACTGGTGTTCTTTAGTGATATATTTGGATTTATGTCTCTTTATTCTTTGCATTTTTGTTAGAATTGTGGTTACCATTAGGTTTGTGTATAACATCTTCTACATATAGCAGTATATATTAAGTTGATGGTTGTTTAAGTTTCAACCCATTCTTTATTCCTCTCCTCCCCATGTTTTAGGTATATTGTGACATATTTTATATTCTTTTATTTTTAGTTTTTTGATTTTTTATAGAAATATTCATTTTTACTGCTTTTGTGTTTCCTACTTTCATACTATCACTTTTGTTCTTTCCTTTCCACTCAAATAGTCTCCTTTAATATTTCTTGCAGGGTTGATTTAGTAGTCATATACTCCTTTAGCTTTTGTTTGGGAAGTGCTTTCTCTCTCCTTCTGTTCCTAATGATAGCCTTGCTGGATAGAATATTCTTGGCTGCAGGTTTTTCCCACTCAGCACTTTGTATGTATCATGCCACTCCTTTCTGACTTGGAAAGTTTCTGCTGAAAAATTCACTGATAGCCTTATGGGGGAGGGGGAGGGCGTTCCTTTTTATGTAATTGTCTTCTTTTGTCTTGCTGATTTTAATATTTTTTCTTTATCCCCCATATTTTGCCATTTTAATTATGATATGTTTTGCTATGGATTTGCTTTTGTTGATTTTATTTGGGGTTATCTTTGTCTCGTGTGTGGATATGTTCCCTTCCCCACATTAGGGAAGTTTTCAGCTATTATTTATTCAAATAAATTCTCTGCCCCCTTTTCTCTCTCTTCTTCTGGGAGTTGTATAATACGAATATTAATACATTGGATGGAATCACTGAGTTTCTTAAGTCTGTACTCATTTAGCATAATTCTCTTTTCTCTCCTTTGTTCAGCTTGGTTACTTTGCATTACTGTCCTCTAGGTCATCAATTCATCCTTTGCTTCTTCCAGGCTGCTGTTCATCCTATGAAGCGTGTTTCTCATTTTGTTTATTAAACCCGTTATCTCTGCTGTATTATTCCTTATCTCTGTGTTAATAGTCTCGCTGGTGTCCCTTTTTCTCAAGTCCAGTGAGTGTCCTTATGATCATTGCTTTAAATTCTCCATCAGGCATGTTACTTGTATCTATTTTGCTTAGATCTCTGGTTGTGGTCTTGTCCTGTTCTTTCATCTGGGACAAATTCCTCTGCCTAAATCTCTGTATCTGTTTCTGTGTAGGAAACTCAGCTACATCCCCTATTCTTGAGGGTGATAGCTCTATAAAGAAGAGGTTCTGTAGTGTCCCACAGTGTAGTGTCTCCTGTTCCTCTGGGCCTGGCAGTCTGGAAGTGTCTCTAATGTGTGCTACGTGCACTCTACTGTTGTGTTCTGGCTGATTTATCCTTCAGGTCAGTCATCTGTAGAGGCTCTCTTTGCCTATTATGGGTAGTGTTTAGTCCCTGGCCTGAATGTGATGCAATTTAACTAGGTGTGCTCTGGTCTGCTTGTGAAACAAGACTTACCATGGCCACTGAGACCAAACGGTGTTGACATGGGTTTCAGCCAGTCTTCTGGGGAAGGGGGCCTGCCTCACTGGGACTGAAGCAAGTATGGCTGGGAAGGGCAGCTCTTTTGGAGCATGGGGGGGTCGGGACTTGGTGTAAGCAAGTTAGGTAAGAGTGTTGGTGCTATGCTGGTTCCCTCAGGTGGCTCTGTGTCTGTGCTGAGGGGCAGGGGAGGGAAATGGCACCTGCCAGTTCTTTTGGTTCCCTTTGTGAATACTGCCTCTCTGGGATATGCTCTGAGATGAGTAACTAACCTCCCCACCATATGTCCCAGGCTCTCTTCAGATCACTGTTTTCACAATATATGTTTATGGGATGTTTGCCCTGCTTTTTCTCCAAGAGCAGCCCCAATGTCCTCCAAGGTCGCCCAGAGTCAAGCACGCCAACGTTTAAAACTCCAGGCTTTGAGCCCCTACTCATTGCAATAATTCATAAAATTTGAGCCCTCTTACTTTCCAAGCCAATTGCCTTGGGAATTTGTTTTCTTTTTTACTCCCCTGTGTGCTAGTCTGTCTCTTACCTGTCTCCAAGATCGCAGCTCCCTCCTTACCGCAGTGGCCATGAGCCAGTTCTCTCCCAGGCTCCATCTCCATACTTACTACCTTCTTCAATGTGACCTCTTCTCTACCTTTAGTATGAGACTTTCTTCTGCCAGTCTTCAGGTCTACTTCAGGTTATTTAGGATGATGTGATAGTTATCTAGAATTCATGGAACAAGGCGAGCCCCAGGTCCTCCTACTCTACCACCATCTTCCCCACACTCTCTTTGTTTTCATTTTGTTTAGGACATTTTTAAATTTCTTTTGAGACTTGTTTGACCTATGTATGATATAGAAATGTGTTGTTTAACATCCAGGTATTTTAGGTTTTCCAGCTATCTTTATGTTATTGGTTTCTAGTCTAATTCCATTGTGATCTGAGACATACATGGTAATGTTTCTATTCCTTTAAATTTGTTAAGGTGTGCTTTATGGCCCACTATGTGGTCTACTGTGATGAATGTTGCATGTGAGCTTGAGAAAAATGTTTATTCTGCTGTTTTTGATGAAATATTCTATAAATGTAGATTACATCACGTTAGCTCAAAATTTTAAAAATTATCATAATATACCCCTGTGAACAGAACAAAGGAGCAAAATGATTGTCCAAATGATGCACAAAAAGCCTTTTACAAGATTGAATGCCCAAACTATTTTTAAAAAAACATGTAAATGAGGAATAGAAGAAAAAAGGGGTGCCTGGGTGGCTTAGTTGGTTAGCCGTCTGACTTCAGCTCAGGTCATGATCTCACAGCTCATGAATCTGAGCCCCATATCGGGCTCTGTGCTGACAGGTGGGAGGCATGATCTCACAGCTCAGGAGTTTGAGCCCCAGATTGGGCTCTGTGCTGACAGGTGGGAGGCTGGAACCTGCTTCAGATTCTGTGTCTCCCTCTCTCTCTCTCTGCCCCTCCCCTGCTCATGCTCCGTCTCTGTCTCTCAAAAATGAATAAACCTTAAAAAAAATTTATAAAATGGCGATTCAAGATTTCTTTATAAAAGTCAAAAGATAGAGTATATAATGAAAAGCCTCTGTCTCTTCCACCCTGATGCCACTCAGTTCTCCTTAGAAGGAACGAATGACACGGGTTTCTAAAAAATTTCCCAGAGCTATTCTATGTGTACATAGGTATGACTACACATAATACATTTTTCATGGTGAACACATTATATGCATTCTCTCATACCTTACTTCTTTACAATATATTTTCAAGATTTTTCTGTTTGTACAAATAGAGCTCCACCATCAATTTATTTATTGACTACGTAGTATCTAGTATCCCAGGGTATACACATGTTAAGTTTATACTACCACTTTGTATAGATAGATATTTAATCTAATTTAGCAATCTTTTGCCATTTAAGATGATGCCTCAGTGGATTTTGCACATGTAGATTTCCTAAATCTATAAATCCTAAATCTGGTGTCCTCCATTCTTGTCTTAAGTCCAGTGAGTATCCTTATTATCATTGCTTTAAATTCTCCATCAGCAATGACCATTGCTTAATTCTCAATGATATAGCTATATCAAAATGTACATGCATTTATTCTATCTAATGCAAGCCAGTCATCACCATCCTCTCGCGTGTACTTTTTATATTTGAAACTTTGCTGAATAAAAGTGAAAAGCATACACACTAAAAATAGGCCAGAGTATATAGCCACATTCTTTAATTTCTTTAAAAGGAGAGCTAATTCTTTTTGAAAATTGAGCTCACTGTTCTCACAACAGTATCAAGAACTCTAACAGGAGAAGCAAATATTGAAATAATCTCACTGCCAAATCTGTCTAAGGCTTGTGTAAACCAGGAAGCTTCATTATTTTTAGTCATGTCAATCGTATGTTTCAACTGCCTTATCTCCTCATCCATCTCTTCAGATTTCTTTCTAAATCCTTCTTTGAGCAGATCTTCTTGGACCTAAATAAAAGGCGAGAAGGAAAACTTTCAAAATTATCATTTTTTTTTAAGATTTGCACTTTGTATTTGAAAATTTGGTCAAACTACGTTTTACTCATAAAATTCTTCTTTCTTACTCAAGCATGAAAGGAGAATTTTGCAATGAGGAATATCTCCCTGGCTTGGACCTGAACATTGAGAGGAAGCATAGTTTAAAGCCTTTCTAAAATTCACACACCACTAAGGTTTTGCTAGGATGCTAAACCTGACACAAAGACAAATGTAACATTTTTCAGCCAAAAAATGCCAATTGATAGGTAGCCTTGGTCTGATTGCACTAGTTCTCAGTCCCACTTGGGTTGGTATGGTCACCCAAATAGTAGAAATGATGAGAACTTACAAGCTGTTCTAGAAATCTGTTATAAATATGTTATGATGGATTTCCTCCCTATGCCATTTGATAAATTGGGAAGACTATCCACACTTGGAGACAATAGAGTAATTTTAGAAGCTGTCACTTCCCTGAGTTTTTAAGTCTTTACATTTCTGATAGTTTTATGTCAGCATATATCTACCTCAGGGTCTTTGGGTAGCAGTAGGGTTTCTGATAATTGTCAGTGATCTTGGTAAAGCAGTTGCTACTCATATTAAATCATATGGTTGAATATATGTTTAATCAAGCCTCATGAGATCATTTTAAAACCCCCAAATGCTATTTGTAGAGCTTGGAGGGGACATACTCATCCTGAACTGTCTAGAGTCTACATATAGAGTGGAATTCAAAGGCTTCTATAGAAAAGGAGGGGGAAGAGGAGGGGAGGAGATGGAAGAGGGGAAGGAGAGGGAGAGGGAGAAGAAGAAAAATTCAAAGGTTTCAGGATTTTAATAAGTCACAAGCAATTGATGGCAATGATGCTTCCTTCCATGAGCTCCCTGTAACCTTCACCCATCCTTTCCTGAGGTACCAGGAGGACCATCAAGCAGCACCAAGGCCGTGGGCAGACGTACCTTCAGCTTATGCTCCAACATCATGTTCTGTTCTTTTATTATGTTTTCTGTCTCTCTCTTCATCTTCTCTTTCAGTTGAGCTATGTTCTCCTGGAGACTCCTCTGTTGTGCTTCAATCTGCTGTTCCTGCTCCAATAGTTTCTGTCTTAGCACCTCCTGTTCCTTCTCAGCTGCTTCCTTGCTGGCCCTCTCCGCTGCCCCAGGAAAGTTCCAAGAGGGAAGAAAATTAGGTGAAGACTGATCTCTACCCTCTTGAACTCAGAGACAAAACAAAGTTGGAAGGGAACACAGAAAATCTCTGCGTTCCTCGTGTCCATACCATTGGGAGCACATTTCAGAATATTACGGTAAAGGCCCTATCTGGCTGACATACAAACACAACTCTCCTTGTTGTTTATAGATTTAGCAGAGTTGTTCCACAGAAGGAGAGGAAGCTCCTTGTTTCAGGAAGGCTTTGCACTCACACCTGACAGAGGGACCTACCCAAGCCATTGTGAGCCAAGCCCAGCCCCGTACCTGCTATGGCCTTCTCCCCATCGGTAAGGGCTTTATCTGCCTGCCAGATGGATTTCTCTATCGAAGCCTGTGATTGTAGAAAATTCTGGAGGACCTCATTTGCCTGAGGAACCAAGAAGGAGACAAGAACTTAGATTTCCACTACAGAGATAAGTGCTGCAAAAACAAGTACGTATGTCCATGTCATTTTTGCTTCATGCTTAAAATTCTATGGTGGCTCCCTACAGTGTTCAAGCTCCATAGTGTGACCAGAGACTCTCCATATCTCCTGCTTCCTGTCTCCTTCCAGTGTCTACCCCCCGTGCTGCTCCCTTCTACCCACTCTAGGTTCCAGCCAGTCAGAACTATGTTCAGTTCTGTAAATCCATAATCTCTGCTGCTTTTATAGGTTTGCCTTCTCACTGGGAAATGTTGCCTCTAATTTGTAATGTTGATCTCCTCTGTTGTTTGCTGGCTTTAACTTTAGGCAAGTTATTTTAACCTGCCTGTGCCTCTCAGTTCAGATCTATAGAATATTGACAATAAATGTAGATGTTTCTTTAGGTTGTTTGAAGGATTAAGCTAAAGAGTCTAGGAAAACAGTTTTACATGATTGCTATAAGAAATAATAGTCTAGGAGCACAGGGTGGCCCAGTCAGTTAAGCATCTGACTTTGGCTCAAGTCATGATTTAATGGTTTGTGGGTTTGAGCCCAACATTGGGCTCTGTGCTGATGG
Source organism: Acinonyx jubatus (assembly GCF_027475565.1). Classification (NCBI taxonomy): domain Eukaryota; kingdom Metazoa; phylum Chordata; class Mammalia; order Carnivora; family Felidae; genus Acinonyx; species Acinonyx jubatus. The sequence continues at coordinate 74,503,988 of NC_069381.1, forward strand.
TACAGTGCCTGCTTGGGATTCTCTCTGTCTCCTTCTCTCTCTCTGCCCCTTCCTTTTTCTCTGTCTGTCTCTCTCTCAAAATAAATAAATAAGCTTTAAAAAAAAGAAATGACAGTCTAATATATATTAGTTGCATTATTATTATCATTATTTTTAAATTATTATTGTTTGTTACCACAACCTATGTAGCCCATTTGCATTTATTTATTTATTTGTTTGTTTATTACTCTTTTTTTAACTTGAGTGTGGTTGACACGCAATGTTACCTTAGTTCCCAGTGTAGAGCATAGTGATTTGACAGGTTTATCCTTATGCTGTGTTCACCAAAAGTGTAGCTACCTTCAGCCTTGTGCATCGTTGTTACAATATCTACAACATCATTGACTGTACTCCTTATACTGTGCCTTTCATCCTCATGACTGATTCACTCCATAACTGGGAGCCTGGAAAGCCTGGACCTCCCACTCCCCTTCGCCCATTTTGCTTATCCCTTTATCCCCCTCCCATCTGGCAACCATCAGTTTGTTGTCTGTATTTACAGGTGTGATTCTGCTTTTTGTTTGCTTATTCATTTGTGGGCTTTTTTTAAAGATTCCACTTATGAGCAAAATCATATGGTATTTGTCTTTCTCAGTCTGACTTATTTCACTTAGCATAATATCCTTTAGGTCCATCTATGTTGTCTCAAATGGCATGATCTCATACTTTTTATGGCTGTATAAGATTAAGTCGCATGTAGCCCATTTCCATAGGTTCATATGGGTTATAACTTTGTATGCAATTATCTGTGTATTTGACTTTCTCTCTTACTTTTGATCATACTTAAGTACAAAGACTCTGACTTTACCTTGTAAATTGTCAGCACTTAGCATATTCAATGTCATGTTGTTAAATGAAGAAATGAGTAATTTCTATCTCGTGTGGATTCCAGAAATCCATACTCATTTCTTGGGAATGGGCATTTCCACTCTCTTCAGGAGTATATAACACATAGTGGACCTTAAAAGCTAAATCTGTCATGATATCCCCATGCTGTCTTATCACCCACAACTGGTGCTGTCCTTTCAGATTTTCAGGAGACCCCTGTGACTCTATTCTGTAGGCTCCCCCATGTTCCCCTTATTCCTCACCTTCACTCCTTTCCTGGGAACTTGTGAATAATTCCATTCAATACTTTCCTTTGCTTGCCTGTAGAGCTTGTACCCTCCAGGAACAGAAAAAGTTCCTATGGAAATATTTTCCATTAGGGCCTTTGAAAGTTGATCAAGCATAGACTGGCAGTATTTAACTGATGCTTCTTCATTCTGCTGCAAGAAATGTTGCTTCTTATCCTTTATGATTTCCTACAAGGGAAATGTAGAGAGATGTCACCAGAAGAAAGGAATGGAAAAGGTAAGATTCCAAAGAATCTGGTAGAAGGATTGATCTAACTGTGGTCCGTGAGAAAAGCATTCTGTTGGCGAAGGACATGGAATAAAACAGGAATCACAAGACTTGATTTACTGACAACCTTGAATACTCCCTGCAAGACTATGGGAAAGTTTCTTAACCTCCATGGTTCTTCTGAAATGTTGGAGTTGTGTTACCATAATTTCTATGGTTCCTTGCAGCTGTAGCATTCAGTGATTTTATCTTCAATGATACACCGATACAACAAGGAGCAATGTAAGTTGAAAATGGCCTGGAATGAGGATCTGATAAGAGAAAGTTTGCTTCCTGACAAGGGGATTGTGTTCACAGAAAGCATCCATGCCCAGGAATGACTTTTGGGTCTTCTGGGCAGGCTTGGAATCCATAGAAGTATTCAGATCAGGAGGATATCTGTACTGATAATTGCTTCAGAAATCAGAGAGATTTCTAGATAAAGTACCTCAGGTTTCAGAGAAAAAAAGAAAGAAGAAAATGTAGTCCTTTGAAACTCTCTCATGAGAATCCAGATTTTTTTTATCCTTGAGTAAGAGATGAGCCATGGGGTCAGTAAAGGTATTTCTAGACTTCATCCTTCAAAGGGAAAGGACCCACAGAATAAAAACTAAGACAAATTACCACAAGAGTCTTCTGGAACTCCTGATTTTCATCCTTGAAGGAACGCTCCATGAACACCCTAATGGCTTCCCTCTCACAGTCTGCATGCACATCCAGCAGCTCCTGGAGCGTGTCTGTGGGGAACCTCACTCGCTGGGCCATCTGCTCGCTGTAGTGGTCGGCTGCCTTTTGCACGGCCACTGAGTTCTCAAGCTGGGCTAGAGTTGTCACTGCATTCTCCAAACAAGGCACCGCCCCAGTATTGATGGTATCCACATAGGTCACCACCAGAGTTCTCAACCCTGAATGAGCCAGGATATTGAAGGGGAAAATATCAAATTATCACCCCACAGGATCCCAGATTCTGAGACTACATTTCTGAAGTCATGTACGTGCACACACATCCCCCAGCTTCCCCCACAGGAGCCCTGCCTCCTATCTTCACCTTTGTTTTCCTATTGACTCTTAATTTTTATGGTTTTCCAGGCCACACAGCCAAAACAATTTAAAAATCTACCTTCATCTAACATACTAAAAGGGTATCTGGAAAACATACTTTCTCATTAAAAATTAAAAACAAAAAAAATATATAGGTAGATAGATGAGGCAAGGTAAGTCAGATTATATTTATTCCTAATTCTGAAGCTTCCAATGGATTTTCACTGATTTGTGGGGATGCTCTAAGTAACAAATAACACTTATCAGATAGGACTTCCCTTGAGGAAAAAAAAATCCATACAGTATATTCTGTTTGTTTTTTGTTTTTGTTTTGTTTTTAACTAGGCTTCATGACCGCATGGAGCCCAATGTGGGGCTTGAACTCACAACCCTGAGATCAAGACCTGAGCTGGGATCAAGAGTTAGACATTTAGTTGACTGAGCCACCCAGGTGCCCAATACATTCTGTTTTTATACCTAGTTATTGATTTTTTTTTTTATCAGGGAAGGATTCTTTCAAATAAGTGGATGCCATAGATATCAGTGACAAAGTGTGCAATTTTGGAGAGGGGTTTGTAGAGCCCCAAAAGTGAGATAATGATAAGATATACGCATCTCTTCATAGAGTGTGAATATGTGTATATCCAGAATTCCATAAAGAATCAAACAAAAATGCCGAAAAACACATTATATAATATATTCAACATATATTAAGCCCCATAGAAATGGTGGAAAAGGAGACTCACGATTCCCGGTGACCATGACTCCCTCTCTGAGAGTCTTGGTCCTTGCCTGGGTGAAGATGTAAGAACAAAAATTGTTTGCTTGTTTCTGGAATTTAGGATCCAGTTGATTCTCAGGTATATTCTCAATATTGGCTAGGAGTTTTGTGTCATTTGTTGGCCGGTCAAAGACAAAACATTTCCGTTTTGGAAAGAAATGCCTGATGCACTCTCTGGGTAGATTGGATGCTTGGATTCTGGGATTCTTGCCTGAGGGATAAGAACAACAGAGATTACTGTGGGAACAGTCTTGATGCAAGGGAGCTAAAGGGGGTTTTTTTGTTGTTTTTTTGGGTTGAGAGAGAGAGAGAGAGAGAGAGAGAGCACGTGCGTGCAAGTGGGGAAGGGGAAGAGAGAGAGAGAATAATAAGCAAGCCCCAGTTCAGCATGGAGCCTGATGCAGGGCGCAATCCCACAACCCTGGGATCATGATCTGAGCTGAAATCAAGAGTTGGGTGCTCAACCAACTGAGCCACCCAGGTGCCTCAAGGGAGCTGAAGGTTTTTATGACAGATTTCAATTATTTGCTTACAACAAAAAATTGTTTATGTCTTCTATGCTTACAACACCTTTAACATAGACATTCAATACTTCCTTGTACAGCAAACTCACACTAATGATATAACGCTGGAGAGAAATTTGGGGAGACATCTGATCCAGGTGAAAGAAGCCCATTGCTGGTAACTCCAGACCTGAAAATGGTAGTGCAGTTGTTTATTAGGTGTTTACTGAATGAATGGTTAAAAGAATGAAAGGTCAAGTGGAACTTTTTGGTCTAATGTAGAAATTGAGCTGTGGGACCAAGAGCCACGTACAAGGGATAATGGAGCAATGTTAGGAACAAAAGTATTGGGCATATTAGGACACTCTGGTTATTTAAGGAAAACTCATTTGATGCTAAAAATAATTCGTACAATGTTAGCTTTTTTTTTATTTTAAGCAAAAACCTCTGAAGAATACATGTAACTAAAATGTAATTTTAGGATGTCAACACTACTCTACAAACTTCTTGAGGTAAAGGACCACACTCGATTTAACAGCCTGGCTCTTCTGCCTAGGCAATCTCTCATTAAATGTTTTGGGAAAGTATAAGTAGAAAAATGAAAGGGGCGCCCGGGTGGCTCAGTCAGTTGGGGGATCCGACTTCGGCTCAGGTCATGATCTCGTGGTTTGTGAGTTCCAGCCCTACATCAGGCTCTGTGCTGACAGCTCGGAGCCTGGATCTTCCTTCGGATTCTGTGTCTCCCTCTCTCTGCCCCTCCCCCACTCATGCTCTGTCTCTGTCTCTCAAAAATGAATAAACATTTAAAAAAATTAAAAAGAAAAGAAAAACAAAAGCAAGAATGGATAAATCAGAATTGATATTTTTCTCAAGATTTAATGAGATATATACATCATTATAAATGTAACCTATTCAAGTAATTTATCATTTCAAAATTAGATCATGGATAAATATGTGGGAATTAAGAGAAAACTATGACATAGAAAGTAAGATGAATGTTCTGATAATTATCAGAAATATTGAAAAGGCATAGACTGATAAGACAAACTTCTTCAGGTTTATTTAGAACACATAGTCATTTTTATATGTGATATATTCATACAGACATTAGAAAATTATATCCTTCTTTGAGAAGATTAATATCTGTGTGAAGTATATTTTTTATGGAAATGTGTATATGGTGACACGTTGATTTTCCTTGTAATTTCACACATAACAAGCATCTAGTCAGTTGTATTCTTCAACACAGAAAAACAGAAGCCAAAATAAGGTACATGTATCTGGTCTTTGGAAAGTTTAAGCACCCGTTGTAATCTGGTAGCTAAATTAGCAATTGATTAAAGAACAAATCAGTGTTGAATAATCTCACCCTAGCCTAGGCTCTGCTTTTCTTAAGTGAACTTAAACTCCAGTCCCTGGAGCTTTTCAACCCATCTTCAAGTCACCATTTCTATAGACTCCATTCTGGTCTTGAACACAAGTGCAACCCCAAAGATAATGGTCTGTGTTTAAGAGCTCCCACCCTCTGTTGGACTACCCACTACCCAGGCCATGCTCTGATACCTGGAATCAGCTTCAAGGCATTCTCCAGGTACTCATCTTCTGTGATAGGATCATCATTTAACTTCAGCTCCAGGGTGAAATCCCGCACAGTCCAGATGAAGTCTGGAAAGAAACTCACAAACTCTGTGGAATCTTCTGTTCCATCCTCTTTTGGAGAGGACTTTGTCCTGATTAGTTCTGTGAGCTCTGTCACATAACTAGGGCTCAGTTAAGGAAGAAGAAGTTCGTACCCCAAATTCCCACACTTCTCTAATAAAAAGTTATTATGAACACTTCCTTTTGTCCTGGGTCCCCTCAGGTCCACCAGAGGCAACGAAGTGGCAGGGAAGGAGAAACTAACTTGATCTCTGTTCCCATAAACCTAATGAAACATGGTGCTTTGTTTCATTAAAGGATACTGCAGCTGCTCCAGGGCCTGGTGGTTGATGGTGCCCAAGCTGTTGTAGACAAAAGTGCTGCACAGAAGCACAGCCAGGGCAAAGATCCAGGAATCATTCTTAGGGTCACCCTGCAAAGCACATTCGAGCAAGAGTTTTAGGACTTTGCTCGTTAGAAATTCATTCAGACACTTATTTTGTCAGTCTCTCATTTATTATATCAGCTAACATACTTGTCATGCAAAGAAATAACTTTGAAAACAGACATAAATACAGATACCAACTTTGACAATTATAGAGACATTCCTTGTGATTGTGACTTTTTTCATATATACAAAGATTCTAATCTTCACAGAGCTTTCTTTTCCCTCAATTGGAGAAAATAAAGGAACATATATAGAAAAACTAGCACATTACCTGGTATGCAATTAAGTATTCAATTCATCTATTCATTTTATATATAGCTATATAAAATACACCATAATTGCCGTAACTGGGGATTCAAATTATATTCGGTTAAATTCAACAAATGTTTATCGGGAACTACTGAATGTTTCCCATTGTTCTTATATTTAAAAGCAAACTTGAAAATGGCAACTGTTACTTTCAAGATGACTATTTCAAAGTGGTGACAAACATCCGTAACAATGAATGTAACAAAGATGACAATATAAAAAGTTTTAGTAACCTTACATCTTAGATGTATTAGAGCATTCTAGAATGCTCTTTGGGCAGTTCACAACAAGAAATGTAAACCTGACTCTTAACTCCAGACCTCAAATACACATTTCATCTGGCAGATACATCAGAAATATTTCCTGGGGCACCTGGGTGGCTCAGTAGGTTCAGTGTCCGACTTGGGCTCAGGTCATGATCTCGCGGTTCATGAGTTCCAACACTAGGTCAGGTTCTGTGCTGACAGTTCAGAGCCTGGAGCCTGCTTCAGGTTCTGTGTCTCCCTCTCTCTATGTTATCTCTCTCAAAAATAAATAAACATTAAAAAAAAGAAAGAAAGAAATATTTCATCTCTTGGGAGGGAACTGATGTTTCTTCCTCTTTCCTGCCAAGGCACCCTTATGCTTAATAGTCTGTGGTGCAAACTATGGTGTGCTGCCTGGATCACCTTATAACATCAAAGGACTTGTTCTCCCAGCTAGTGGGAGTGCTGATGGAAGACAGCTCCCAAATGACACTCCTTTTAATTAGAAAGGCTTCTAGAACCCTCTTTTAGTGATTTATCAGCACCCTTGTCCTAACTCAAGATAACTCAAAAGAGCCATCGCAGCCACATAACTCCCATGGAACTGACAGAGGTTAGTAATTGCATTGCTGTGCAACTTTTTCCTGTCTCCAACTTGCTTCTTTCTCAATCATATTTTATTAAATCTGACGGCATATTTGGGGTCTTCTCGACTAGACTGAAGATGTTTTGAGAGCAGGACCTTTACTGTGGTGACAAATATCTATAGTTCTAAGCCAAGAGGCTGCCATTCAGCTATTCAATAATTATTCCTTAAACGTAATCAAATAATTCACCCAGTGCCACTTCTTATCTAGAAGTGAGATTCTAACAAACCAGCATGCCTCATTTACTATACTTGGATTTCTAGATTTTGCAAATAGATCACAGCAGTTAAATTATAAAATATCGTGAAGGGGTCAAGAGCAAATCCAGAATAAAAAGGATTTATGTGTGACACTCCGCCTTACCTTTTCCACATCACCCAGGCCCTCAGTATCCAGAAGGACCAGGGTGTGGTTTGGCTTGGAGGGGTGAGGCACACACCACATCCAGATGCCCTTGGTTTTAGACTGCACTGTAGAGCCCAGAGGGAAACCTGCAAGGGGAGGGCAGAAGGCAACATACAGTGACAGGAGACAATCTAAACAGCCAAAGGGTCACAAAGTCAGACTTTCTGTAATGTAAGTGCCCCAGCATATAAGATGGCTCTTTCTCGAGTTCCTCAAGAATGTCCTACTTTGTGTGGCATTCTGTTTCAAGGAGGAGGGGACGTTAACTATGAGAATGATGCCAGTCAAGTGCTCACGATGGAGACAGAGGCATTCGTGAATCAGCAAAGAGTGGAGATCATTGATAACCATAACAGGAGCATTTTGAAAGAATGGTGAGATGCAAAGCCAGAGAGCAGTGGATTAAAGAGAAACATGGGAGAATAAAAAGTGGAAAAAGGAAATTGAGATCATATTTTTTGCCAAAGCGATTAAAAAAGAGGTGGGGGAGGAGGTTCGGTAGCTACAATGGGGTGTGAAATCTAGGAAAGATTTTTAAGATGATGGATGTTGCAGGATCATTGAGCACAACAGTCAAGAAAGAATTCTTGAGAAGTTTTATGGTGCATCTTAGTAAGTTCATTCACGTAGCATGGGGACAGGACCCAGGGACAGAAAGAGCCTGAATTTGCGGTGTGAATTTGGTGGTTATATGCTCAGTGTTCACGAGGGAGGGGACACGCAGGGAGTATTAGATCATAAATGTTTCTTTGAATTTCTACTCATAAAACTTTCACAAGATTTTCTGGGGCTTGTCATTCAGTTCAGTATTAAGTATGGGTGAGATGAACAGGCAGTCATGAAACCCTTTAAGAATGTAGCAGCCAGTACATATTTGATACTTATTGAAACTAGGTAAGCTGTAGGTCAGCCTTCTGAGCTAACCATGAACATTTTTCTGATTCCACCCCTCCTCAATAGATATTCAAACATGTTTATATGTTGATGGGAATATCCCATAAAAAAAGAAAATATGTTTCAAGAGAGAAAGGAGATACAATTATAAGAGCCCAGTATTTGGTCAGGTAAAAGAAGGTAGGATCCTGAGCATTACCAGGAGAGATTTTCCTTAACAGCAGTAAAACAGTATGATAACAGATTATTATAAGAGTAATTATAATAAGAGTAATTTAGTGGTGAGAATTAGAATTGGAAGTTTGGTTTATTGAGAGGAGTTTGGTTCTCCTTTCTTGTGACTGGGGAAGAAAAATAAGGATCTGAGATATAGCTAGAGTTAATCAATTTGCCCCAGACTCAATACAACACTCACCTCTGTTCTGTCCTGCAAGACGATTCATCAAGTAGGATTTGCCTGTACGATACAGTCCTACAATGGCCACCACCACTACTGGTTGAGAAATCTGTTCAAGAATCTGTATAGCTCTCTGGTTCACTGACAGCTGCATATTGTTGTTTTCCACCAGACAAATGGGGGCCATCATATTGGGTCCAGATGCCATGGCAACCTGCCAACCTGGAAAAGTCTCCTAGTAGAAATAAGATTTCAGAGTCATTTTCTGACTTCAAGTTACCAAAAGCATCTATCAATATAGGAGTAGGTGAAACTTCTGTACTTTCTATGGGACAAAATGTAACCTACAATTAACATTAGTGATGAAACATAGGGTATACTCCAAAGTTTGCTTCAATAGTAATAATAGAATTCAAGCCATTGTTACTATGCACTGAGGGCCTACAATATACCAACCCCTGTGACACATACCCAGCCTCATTGATACTTCCAAGAACCTACAAGTTAGCAATTATTGTGCCCACTTTGCAAATAAGATAAATATGCCTCACAAAAGCTGAGTAAGTCATACAGCCAGGATCAAGCCTAGACAATTGAGCAAAATGGCAAGCTAGGAAGCTCTAAGTTCTTATTTCCCTAAGGAGATATCAAAAATAATCAAAATATTGGCTAGAATAACTTTATAGTAGTTCTGTGAAAACAGTGAAAGACCTAAAGCAACCAAGCAAACACCCAATCAAGAAAATGCCACATTAAAAATGGTAGGAAATTCTGTGGTGTTTTTGCTTGCCCTTGGCCCACACTGTCCCCGGTGTGGTATAGTCTTGGTCTGGAAGGGGTGGTAACCCAGTTCCCAATTTTCTCCCTTGACCCAGAGACAACAGAGCAGACTTTGTTCAGTGTTCTAATATCTCTGGGGGCTACCTCCTCAGGTCTCTGGTTCATCTCACATGGATCTCAGGCAGGGACAGAGGATGGGGATGTAGTGGTATAACTTGGATGTCAGATGGAAAGAAGCATTGGCATTGATTTCATGGGCATTGCTCACGAAAGCTGCAGAGAGATGGATCTGCAGTTGCCTGGGGCAAGAGATCACCCGTGAAGACATAAAACAGACCATCCTAGGCAATAGTTCAGTTCATATCTCCCTCCTTTAGACTGGGTGGAACAGAACACACTGAGTTTATAATGTTCTAATCTGTTCCAAGCTGCCTGAAGGACTACTGGTCTTTGTATCACCTAATTGGGATCTCTGGCAAGGAGAAGCAATGGGCATTGCTAGAGAAAGCTGCTGGAGATTCACCTGCGGACCCCTCTGGCAAGATATTATGAGTGTGTGATATTGCGATGTATAATAAGAAGTATATATTTGGTCTTTGTCCCTGCTCTTGACACACAGCTTCCAAAACACTTTTAATTTCCCAAGTGATGAAGTATCTTTTGTTATAATATTTGCTCTTTTGTCTTTGGTTCCTAAAATAGTCCCAGAGTAAAGAAGGTGAAAGAAGTTGTCTTTTGTCATACATAACAAGCACCTTTCAACCACACCCAAGGTTACGTTAATGAGGTAACTTTGGAGATACCCTGGAAAACCACAAAGGCTGGTTGCTCGGGTAACAAAGCATGTGACTACAAAGTTAGAAATTTCAGCCTCATCTCCCAGGGGAGGGGAAAGGAGGCCTGAAGGTTGAGCTAATCACCGGAGGCTGATGATTTAATCAATTGTGGCTATTTAGTGAAGACTCCATTAAAAAACCCTAGCTGAAGGGGTTTAAAGGGCTTCTAGGTTGGTGAACATGTGCAGGTGCTCAGAGAGTGGTGTTCCCAGAGACAGCATGGATGTTTCACACCCTTGATACCTTGCCCTATGCAGCTTTTTTGTCTTGTTCTTCCTGGGTTGTATCCTTTTTCTTTTTCCTTCTTTCCTTCCTTCCTTCCTTTCGTCTTTTTTTTCTTTTCTTTCATTTTTCCTTTCTTTCTTTCTCTCTCTCTCTCTCTCTCTCTCTCTCTCTCTCTCTCTCAACCAGTAAACTATTGAGTAAACTCTTTTTCCTGGGCTCTATAAGCTATTTTACCAAATCATTGAGCCTGGGGTAGGGATGGCAAACATAGCCAGTCAGAGCACACGTTACACCCTGGACTTGCGATTGTCATCTGAAGTAGGGCCAGTCTTGAGACCTTAACCTGTAGGGCATGCACTGACCTCAGACAGTTTGTATCACAGTTGCTTGGTGTGGAAAATTGCCCATACATGTGGTGACCAGAAGTGAAGTAGTGAGAATAGAGTGTTGAGAGGAGAAGTAGAATTGTTTCCTTTTCAGGGTGGAGACAAACAATAGACCATAAAAGGCCCCAAGGGGAGATTCTGAGGGAAATTGAGACATTTAAAAGCAGCATGTATCTGAGAAAATTGAAAAAAGCCACACTAAAGCTCAGGGAAGATGCACGCTCAGAAAAGATCCAAAAGGACTTTAAGATTTCTCCCTAGGTTATTCCTAAGGTTCAAGACCAAGACCCCGCTAATTAGCAAAAGATTTCCTTGGCACAAAACCAATATGCAAAAAATGGAGAAGGTAGCTTCTTCTATAAATGACCAGTTTTCAACAGCAACAACAAAAATCACAAGGCATATAGAGAAACAGGAATATATGGCCCATTCAAAGAAAGTGATTTAAATAAATGTGGCAGAAAACATCCCTGAAGAAACACAAGCATTACATGTGTTCTAGGCAAAGACTAAAGTAATTTTCTTAAATATGCTCAAAAGGCTAAAGGAAACCACAAAGAACTAAGGTAAATCAGGAAAATGAGATGTAAACAAAATTGGTCCAGTCACAGTGGCATAAAGATAGACACACAGACCAATAGAATAGAACAAAGAGACCAGAAGTAAACTCTCCCATATATGGTCAAATGATTTTTGACAAGCATGCTGAGATCATCCAGTGGGGAAAGCGCAGTCTTTTCAACAAATCGTGCTGGGTAAATGTGATATTCACACACAAAAGAATGAAGTTGGATCATTTCTTTAACACCAAATATAAAATTTAACTCAAAATATATCAAAGACTTAAACATAAGAGCTAAGACTATAAAAACTCTTAGAAGAAAACACAGGAGAAAACCTTCATGACACTGGATTTGACAATGATTTTTTGGATATGACACCAAAGGCATGATCAAAATATGAAAACATGGTAAATAGGACTTTATCAAAATTAATAACTTTTGTGCATCAAAGGACACCATCAACAGAGTAACAAGGCAACCACAGAGTAAGAGAGAATAACCGCATGTCACATATCTGGTAAGGGATGAATATCCAGAATCTGTAGGAACTCTTATAACTCAATAATAACAAAAATAATGCAGTTCAAAAATGGGCAAAGGACTCAGACATTTCTGCAGAGAAGATATACAAATAGCCAATAGATACATGAAAAGATCTCAACATCACTAATCATGGGAATGCAAATCATACCACAATAAAGGACAATTTCACACCCATTAACGTGGCTGTTATTTAACAAAACGAGAACAAAAACAAACAAACAACCAAAAACCCATCAAACAACAAGTGCTGGCCAGGATACAGAGAAATAGGAACACTTGTGCATTCCTGGTAGGAATGTAAAATGGTTACAACCACTGTGGAAAACCCTTTGGTGGTTCCTCTAAAAGTTGAACATAGAATTACCATCTGAACTGGCAATTCCACTTCAGAGTGTATGGACAAAAGTATTAAAAGCAGGGACTTAAGCAGATATTTGTACACCAATGTTCATAGCAGCAGTATTCACAATAACCAAAAGGTGAAAATGTCCATCAAGGGATGGATGGATGAACAAAATGTGGCATATACATACAATGGAATATTTTTCAGCTGTAAAAAAGAATGAAATTCTGATACATGTAGCAACACTGATGAACCTTGAAGACGTTATTCTAGGTGAAATAAGCCAGACACAAAGGACAAGTACTATATGATCCCACTAATAAGAGGTACCTAAAATAGTCAAATGCATAAAGACAGAAAGTAGGATAGTGTTTACCATGAGCCTAAGGGAGAGGGTATGGGGAGTTACTGGTTAAAGGGTACTGAGTTTCCATTTGAGGTGATAAAAATATCTGAAAATGGGTAGTGGTAATAGTTGCACAACAATGAGAATGTATTTATTGTCACTGAACAATACTCTTAAAATGGTAAAATTGGGAAATTTTATGTTAAATATGTTTGTATCACAATTTTAAAGTTTTTAAAAAGCAACACTGGACAGTCTATTTTTCTGTCCATGCTACTGCAGCCACTTACTGGACAGAATATTCTTCCTCAAAGACATTGATTATCCTGTAAAGTCCTTTATCTGTAACCTATGGTAGCTTTCTCATCATCATCACATAACAAAATGTGCTCTCCAATGCTTTCATGTGACCCATGTGCTCATCTTTTGTCTACAGATTGACAAGTGTTGGGAGTGGAATGAGGTCAGTCTAGAGAGTGTAGCCTCCCTTTCAAAAAGGGAAGGCAGGAGAATGTCCTGAATCTTAAGAGATACAGGCCGAAGTCCTTAGCTGAGAGGGTCAGGTTTTCTGCAAATTACTCCTATGAATAAGCATAAAAATAAAAATGTAAATGTAATTTTATATTATATAGGGAGACATATATGTATATGAGAGATAAAGCAAATCTAGCAAAATGTCACCAGTGGATAAATCTAGGTGAAAGATATATGGGATTCTCTTGTAATTGTTTCTCAAGGTAAAGTTTAATATAGAAAATTAAATATTAAAAGTACAATTTAATCTCCTGGCATATTTTTGATTGCATTATAGTCAATTTTTTTTAATGATATTGTAGAATTGTATAAAATGTCTGGACATAAGAGGCTCCATTTTGAAGCTCCATTTTCTTTTCCATATAATGAACTCTCTAATTGGGCCAGAGTGGCAATAGTTTTCAAGCAGTTGCTCATAAAATTTCAATAGAGCAACTGGCATTTAGATCATATGAGGATAGTAAAGTTAATACATACCAGGGACAGTTTCATGTGATAGCACCAATAACCTTATGAACAAGATAGTAATCAGAAGCAGCTTAACCAGTCAGCACCAAATTAGGGGTTTTTTTTTTTCCCCTCTTCTCTTCTTTATCTAAATCGTATAATTACCCCTTCCTTCTTTCCTGTAAAAACCCCTTGCTTTTCCCACATGAGCAGGACACCTTTCTGGTCAGTTTAGAATCTGTGCTCCCCAAAAATGAACTATTGGGACCTCATCAAGATAAAAAGCTTCTGTGCTACAAAGGAAACAATCAACAAAACTAAAAGGCAACCAACGGAAGGGGAGAAGATAGTTGCAAATGACATGTTGGATAAAGGGTTAGTATCCAAAATCTATAAAGAACTTACAAACTCAACACTGGAAAAACAAATAATCCAGTGAAGAAATGGGCAGAAGACATGAACAGACACTTTTCCAAAGACATCCAGATGGCTAACAGACACATGAAAACATGCTCAACATCACTCATCATCAGAGAAATACAAATCAAAAGCACATTGAGATACCACCTCACACCTGTCAGAATGGCTAAAATTAACAACTCAGGAAACAACAGATGCTGGTGAGGATGTGGAGAAATGGGAACCCTCTTGCACTGTTGTTGGGAATGCAAACTGGTACAGCTGCTCTGGAAAACAGTGTGGAGGTTCCTCAAAAAATTAAAAATAGAACTACCCTACGACCCAGCAATAGCACTACTAGGAATTTATCCAAAGGATACAGGAGTATTGATTCATAGGGGCACATGTACCCCAATGTTTATAGCAGTGCTTTCAACAATAGCCGAATCATGGAAAGAGTCTAAATGTCCATCAACTGATGAATGGATAAAGAAGATGTGGTTTATATATATAATGAAATACTACTTGGCAATGAGAAAGAATGAAATCCTGCCATTTGCAGCAACATGGATGGAACTGGAGGGTATTATGCTAAGTGAAATAAGTCAGTCAGAGAAAGACAGATATCATATATTTTCACTCATATGTGGAACTTGAGAAACTTAACAGAAGACCATGGGGGAGGGGAACGGGAAAAATAGTTACAAACAGAGAGGGAAGCAAACCGTAAGAGACTCTTAAATACAGAGAACAAACTGAGGACTGATGGGGGGGGTGGGTAGGGCAGGAGAGAGGGGAAAATGGGTGATACGTATTAAGGAGGACACCTGTTGGGGTGAGCACTGGGTGTTGTATGTAAGCAATGAATCACGGGAATCTACTTCCAAAACCAAGAGCACAATCTACTCCCAAAACCAAGTACACACTCAATGTTATCTAACTTGACAATAAATTATATTAAAAAAAAAAGAAAAGAAACTGTGCTCCCCAAATTGCAATTCTGAGACCGCAAATAAAGGCCTTTGTTCTTTTTCAATTTTACTTCCTTTTCTCAGTTGATAATATCTAGATATTTTTCATAATCAGAATGTGTAAGCATGCTATGATGAATATTCAAATGTCTCAAATATTCAGTTTTATATTAATATGTCACATATTCAAAATGCATCTAACACCAACTCTGTCATATACTACTTATAGGCCCTTAAACAAGGAGCCTCACCTAGCTATACCTAAGTTTTTAAAGACAATTATAGGGATAATGGGAATACAATTATAGGTCCAACCTAGAGGATATTTTGATAATTAAACTAGGTGCCATAAGCTTTTATCTTAGCATAGCATGCAGCACAAAATAGGACTTCAGTGTACGTTTGCTGAATAAATTGAGATTATAACAGTTGCACTGAGCAATTTGGTCCATTGGGCTATGCATTTCGACATGCTCTGTAAACTATAGATTACTAAGAAACAAGGCCACCATATAAATTTTTTGTCGGATCAAAACAGTAAGCAAGTTCAAACAAGCTGCCCTGTACCACTCACTTCCTTTTGTCTGCTTCTTCAGTGTGGGGAGCAGAGAATGTGGAAGTAAAATGCCCACCTCAAATAGCTCCATTCTAACGACTGAAACTTACAGTCCCCTCTTTCGAGTGAGGATTAGAGGAAGCTGAGGAAGATGTGATGGGAACTATTGAACAACGTTATGAAAACAGGTGTGTGGGTTCTTAGCTGTGAATGAGCCACAGAACTTGTAATTTCAAATGAACAGCCATTGGATCCTGTTCAGGACATGTTTTCAAAATTCGATGTACATGAAGAATCATCTGAAGAAATTGTTAAACCCAGATTCTAGGGGAACCTGAGTGGCTCAATTGGTTAAGCGTCGGACTCTTGATTTCGGCTCAGGTCATGATCTCACAATTCATGGATTGGAGCCCCAAATCAGGCTCTGCGCTGACAGCACGGAACCTGCTTGAGATTCTCAGTCTCCCTTTCTCTCTACCCTTCTCTCCCCACCCCACCTGCCCCTCAAAATAAAGCATTAAAAAAATACCATTACACCCAGATTCTACACATTTACCAAACGGTACAGGTGACTCTGATGTTCCTGTGAAAAATAAGCCAACAAACATCAGAGGGCAACAGAGACAGACAGACTTGACAAGATAGTTATTTTTAACTAATAAAGACCAGTGATGTGGGAACTGAATTTATTTCTACATGGAGACTAAACAGAACTCTCAATCTCAAGCTTTCTTACGTATGACTAATAGAAAGATTAGAGAGAAACTATCTCTTTTAGATTATCATTGCCTAGAAGCTCCTTGATGGGCACTGTCTTGTCCTATGGATTCTAATGCCTGTTACAGAGCCTGATAAAAGTAAACTAGGGAGGCTCCCATGGGGGCTTGGCCCACTCTACTTGCAGCTGCCCTGGCTGACATTGTTCTGGAAGCAGCACATCCAGGGAGACACGGTGTGCCTGGCTGTCACTTTGCAGCTGCTACTGTTTCAAACGGAGAAGCTAAGCTACCCCAACACTAAAGCCAGCCACAGACCCCTATGGGCCAGACAAAAGGCAACCTGCCCTTCCTGCTCATTCCTCCCTTGTCACTTTGAACCAGAAATCAGGTCCTGAGTTCAAGACAATGTTGCATGTGAAAGAAGATGTGCATACCTGCTCTTCAGCACTACGGTCCAAGAAGAGTTCTCAGCTGCTCGTTGCTTGCTCACTTGATCCTTCACCTTTCTGTCCCTCCTTTATAAAACCTTGAAAAAACTGAGGAAGTTAGACATTGCTACTCTTTTAATCATGTGTTAAAACTGAAATTGAAAGTAAAAGCGATTCAGGCACCGTGAATCAGTAGCCTCCGGCGTGAATATGGTTGTTTGGTGCATGATGAGATGGGGTTAGGGAAACCCCACAGTTACTCAACAGTCAGGCTCTTTAGTAAACACACTCCATCAACTTCCTTTTGTCTTCCCCATGTTGGAGTGTTTTCCTGGCCTCTGTTCTCCATATGTCTCTCTCGTTTGGCTTAAGTTTCCTTAGCACACAGGAAAAACAGAAAATTCATGACACAAATGTCAGCAAAGCTGTATAAAACAAGAATATTTCAACTGTTTTTCTCTTAGTGGGAATTCCTGGGTTCTTTTGTTAGTGGAGAGCTTTTAACATTTTAAATATGTTCCCCAAGATATAGTGTCCATGCAAAATGAACAAACCTTTTAGAATTTCTTTTCTTTTCTTGACTAATATATTTTTAATTTTACTTTTTTTTTTAAATTTTAGTGCCAGTGTAGTAAACATACAGTGTTATGTTAGTTTTGATGTAGTGATTCGTCAGTTCCATATGTTATTCAGTGGTCGTCCCAATAAGTGTATTCTTTATCCTCATCACCTATTTTACACAATCCCCACCCACCTCCCCTCTGGTAACCGTCAGTTCGGTCTCTATAGTTAAGAGTCTGTTTTTTGGTTTGTCTCTTTTTTTCTTTCTTTGTTCCTTTTCTTTCTTAAATTCCACATATGAGTGAAATCATGTGGTATTTGTCATTTTCTGGCTTATTTCACTTGGCATTATAACCTCTAGATGCGTACATGTTGTTGAAAATGGCAAGGTTTCATTTTTAATGGCCAAATAATATTCCATTATATATATATATCACATCTTCTTTATCCATTCATCTATCCATGGACACTTGGGATGCTTCCATAGTATGGCTACTGCAAATAATACTGCAATAAACATAGGGGTGCGTATATCCTTTTGAATTAGTATTCTCGTATTCTTTGGGTAAATGCCCACTAGAGTAATTATTGGATCATATGGTAATTCTAGTTTTAACCTTTAAAAAAAATTTTTTTTTTAAGTTTTTGTAGTGTTTATTTTTGAGAGAGAGACAGAGTGCAAACGGGGAAGGGGCAGAGAGAGAGAGGGAGACACAGAATCTGAAGTAGGCTCCAGGCTCTGAGCTGTCAGCACAGAGCTGGACACAGAGCTCGAACTCACAAACCATGAGATCATGACCTGAGCTGAAGTTGGACACTCAAACAAGTGAACCACCCAGGCAACCCTTTTTCAAAATTTTTTTAATGTTTATTTTTGAGAGACAAGACAGAGCATGAGTGGGGGAGGAGCAGAGAGAGAGGGAGACACAGAATCCAAAGCAGGCTCCAGACTCCAAGCTGTCAGCGCAGAGCCCGAGGTGGGGTTCAAACTCACAAACTGTGAGATCATGACCTGAGGCAAAGTTGGACATTTAACCAACTGAGCCACCCAGGCACCCCTCTAGTTTTAACTTTTTAAGGAATGTCCATACTTTTTTCCAGAGTGGACGCACCAGTTTGCATTCCCACCTACAGTGCACGAGGGTTCCTTTTTCTCCATGTCCTTGCTGATAGTTGCTTCTTGGTTTTTTTTGTTTTTTTGTTTTGTTTTGGTTTTGTTTTAGCTATTCTGACAGGTGTGAGGTGATAACTCATGTGGTTTGATTTGCATTTCCCTGATGATGAGTGATGTTGAGCACCTTTCCATGTGTCTATTGGCCATCTGTATATCTTCTTTAGAGAAATGTCTGGCCATGTCATCTGCCTATTTTTTAATTGGATTATATTTTTGGGGTGTTGAGTTGTATAAGTTCTTTATATATTTTGGACACTCTTTAGAGGATATATCATTTGCAAATATTTTCTCCCATTCAGTAGTTGTCTTTTAGTTATGTTTTTTGTTTCTTTTGTTGTGCAGAAGCTTTTTATTTTGATATACTCCCAATACTGTCTTTTTGCTTTTGTTTCCCTTGCATTAGGAGAGACATATAGAAACTGATACAGCCAATGTCAGAGATATTACTGACTGTGCTCTCTTCTAGGATTTTTATGCTTTCAGGTCTCACATTTAGGTCCTTAAATCCATTTTGAGTTTATTTTTGTGTATGGCATAAGAAAGTAGTCCAGTTTCATTCTTTTGCGTGTTGCTGTCCAGTTTTCCCAGCACCATTTGTTGAAGGGACTGCCTTTTTCCCATTGCATTTCCTTGCCTCTGTTGAAGATCAATTGACCATATAATAGTGGGTTTATTTCTGGGCTCTCTATTCTGTTCTATTGATGTAAGTGTCTTCCTTTTTTGTGCCAGTACCATACTGTTTTGATTACTACAGTTTTGAAATATAACTTGAAATCTAGAATTGTGATACCTCCAGCTTTTTTTTTTTTTTTCAAGATTCTTGGCTATTCAGGGTCTTTTGTGGTTCCATAAAAATTTTAGGATTATTTGTTCTAGGACTGTGAAAAATGCTGTTGGTATTTTGATAGAGATTGCATTAAATATGTAGATTGCTTTGGGTGGTATGACATTTTAACAACAATTTGTTTTCCAATCCATAAGCATGGAATTTTTTCCCATTTTTTTTGTCTTCAATTTCTTTCATCTATGTTTTATAGTTTTCAGAGCACAGATCTTTCCCTCCTTCGTTAAGTGTATTCCTAGGTATTCTATTCTTTTGGGTGCAATTGTAAGTGGGATTGTTGTTTTTTTTTTTAATTTTTCTTTTTGCTGCTTCATTATAAGTCTATAGAAATGCAATGGATTACAGATTTATTTCATATCCTGTGATATTACTGAATTTATTTATCAGTTGTAGTAGTTTTTGGGTGAAGTCTTTTGGGTTTTCTATATATAATATCATATCATCTGTAAAAACTTAAAGCTTTACTTCTTCCTTAGCAGTCTGAATACCTTTTATTTCTTTCTCTTGTCTGATTGCTGTGGCTAGGACTTCCAATACTGTGTTAAATAAGAAGTCAACATCCTTGTCTTGTTCCTGACTTTGGGAAGGAATCTCTCAAGTTTTACCATGGAGTATGATGGTAGCTGTGGATTTTTCATACAAGGCCCTTATTATATTGAGGTATGCTCCCTCTAAACCTACTTTGTTGAGAGTTTTATCATGAACAGATGTACTCTATCAAACGCTTTTTCTGCATCTACTGAAATGATTATATGATTCTTATCCTTTCTCTTATTGATATGATGTAGCACATTGATTGATTTGCAAATATTCAACCATCCTTGGAACCCAGGAACAAATCCCACTTTATCATGGTGAATGATTTTTTTTAAGGTATTATAGGCTGTGGTTTGATAATATTTTATTCAGGATTTTTGCATCTATCTTCATCAGAGATATTGGCCTGTAGTTCTCTTTTTTTGTGGTGTCTTTATCTGGATTTGGTATCAGGGTAATGCTGGCCACATGGAATGAATGTGGAAGTTTTCCTTCCTCTTCTATTTTTTGGAATAGTTTGGGAAGAATTGCTATTAACTCCTCTTTCAATGTTTGGTAGATTTCACCTGTGAAGCCGTTTGGTCCTGGACTTTTGTTTATTGGGAGTTTTTTGATTGTTGATTCAATTTCATTGCTGACAGTCTGTTCATATCTTCTATTTCTTCCTAATTTGGTTGTGGGACATTATGTATTGCTAGGAATTTATCCATTTCTTCTAGATTGTCCAATTTTTAGCATATAATTTTTCATAATATTCTGTTGCAATTGTTTGTATTTCTGTGGTTTCAGTTGTTGTTTGTCCTTTTATTTCAGATTTTGCTAATTTGAGTCAAAAATTGATGAGTCTGGCTATTTATCAATCTTGTTGATCTTTTCAAAGAAAAAGCTCCTGGTTTCATTGATATATTCTCTCTCTCTTTTTTTTTTTTTTTTTTTGTCTCAATTTCATTTATTTCTGCTCTAATCTTTATCATTTCCTTCCTTCTACTGGTTTTGGATTTCATTTGTTGTTCCTTTTCCATCTCCTTTAGGTGTAAGATTAGATTGTTTATTTGAGATTTTTCTTCCTTCTTGAGGTAGGCCTCTATTGCTATAAATTTCCCTCTTAGAACAACTTTTGCTGCATCCTAAAGATTTTGGACTGTTGTGTTTTTGTTTTCATTTCTCTCCATGCATCCTTTGTCTCCTCTTTGATTTCTTGGTATAGTAGCATGTTAGTTAACCTCCATGTATTTGTGCTGTCTCCAGACTTTTTCTTGTCATTGATTTGTAATTTCATATTGTTGTGGTCAGAAAAGATGCATGGTCTGACTTTGATCTTTTTGAGTGTTGAGATTTGCTTTATAGCCTATTATGTGTCCTATTCTGGAGAATATTCTGTGTGCACTGGAAAAGAATGTGTATTATGCTGTTTTAAGATGCAATGTTCTGAATATATCTGTTAAATCCATCTGGTCCAATGTGTTATTAAACTATTTCCTTGTTGATTTTGTTTGGATGATCTGTCCATTGATGTAAGTGGTGTATTAAAGTCCCCTACTATTATTATATAACTATTAATTAGTTCCTTTATGTTTGTTATTAACTGCTTTATGTACTTGGGTGCTCCCATTTAGGGTGCATAAATACTTATAATTGCTATATCTTCTTATTGGAGTGTCCCCTTTATGATTATATAGTGCCTTTCTCTGTCTCTTGTTACAGTCTTCATTTTAAAGTCTATTTTGTCTGCTATCAGTATTGCTATCTTGACTTTCTTCTTACATTTATTTGCATGAAAAATGTTTCTCCAACCCCTCGCTTTCAATCTGCATGTGTTTTAGGTCTGAAATGAATCTCTTGTTGGCAGCATTTAGATGGGTCTTGTTTTTTTATCCATTCTATCATCCTGTATCTTTTGATTGGAGAGTCGAGTCCATTTATATGTGAAATAACTATTGATAGGTATGTAATTATTGCCATTTTGTTATTTATCTTATGGTTGTTTTTGTAGTTCCTCTCTGTTTCTTTCTTCCCTTGCCCTCTTTTCTCATGATAAGTTAGCGTTCTTTAATGAGATACTTTATCTTTATTTTTTTCATATCTGGTTTTTCATTTTCAGTTACCATTAGGTTTGCATATAACAACTTCAGCACATAGAGTCTATCTATATTAAGTTGATAATTGCTTAAGCTTGGACCCATTCACTACTCCTCTCCCCTCCTCACCCATGTTTTAGGTGTATGGTATCATACTTTATATCCTTTTATTTTCTGAGTCCCTTGACTGATTTTTACAGATATACTTATTTTTGCTGCTTTTGTGCTTCCTACTTTTCTTACTCTTACTTATGATCTTTCATCTCCACTCAAAGAGTCCTTTTGACATTCTTGTAGGGCTGGTTTAGTGGTCATGAATTCCTTTAACTTTTGTTTGTCTGGAAAACTCTTTGTTTCTCCTTCTATTCTGAATGATACCTTTCTAGATAGAGTATTCTTGGTTGTAGATTTTTCCTTTTCAGCACATTGAATATATCATACCATTTCCTTCTGGCCTGCAAAGTTTCTACTGAAAAATCTGCTGGTAGCCTTATGAGATTTCTTGTATGTAACTGTTTTCTTCTTTTCTTGCTGCTCTTAAAATTCTTTCTTTATCACTACTTTGTGCCATCTTAATTACTATGCGTCTTGGTGTGGACCTCCTTTGGTTGATTTTGTTGGGGGATCTCTGTGGATCCTGGATCTGGATTTCTGTTTTCTTCTCCAGATTTGGGAAGTTTTCCGCTATTATCTTTTTAAATAAAGTTTCTTCCCCCTGTTTTGTCTATTCTGCTTCTGGGATCCCTATAATGTAAATATTATTACATTTGATGGAATTTCTGAGTTCCCTAAGTCTATTCTTATTTTGCATATTTTTTTCCCACTCAGCTGCTCAGGGATTCAATTACTTTCCATTGCTCTGTCTTCCAGGTCACTGATTGGTCCTTCTGCTTCCTCTAGTCCACTATTTATTCCATCTAGTATATTTTTAATTTCATTTATTGTATTCTTCATCTCTGATTTGTTCTTTTTTATCTCTATGTTAAAGGTCTCACTCATTCTTTTCTTAAGTTCAGTGAGTTTCTTTATGATCATTACTTTAAATTCTCCATCAGGCATATTACTTATCTGTTTCATTTAGGTATCTTGCTGTGATTCTGTCCTGTTCTTTTGTTTGGGACATATTCCTTTGTCTCCCCATCCTGTATAACTCTCTGCGTCTGTTTCTGTGTGTTAGGAAAGTCAGCTATATCTCCTATTCTTGCAAGTAGTGGTCTTACGAAGAAAGGGCCACTACTTCAGGGCAACATCCCCTGTTTATCAGAACCTGGCACTTCAGGGGTGTCTCTTATGTGTATTGCATGTGTCATGCTGTTGTGGCTGAGCCACTTTGTTTTTCAGTCCAGTCATCCGCACTGGGTCTCTTTGCCTGTTGTGGGCACTGTTGGTCCCTGTGGTGTTAGTGGGCCAGTCTGAGGAAACTCTGGGCTTGAGTTGAGTCAGACCAGGTGTCTGCCAGAGATGCAGTAGCACCAAACTGCAAGGTACTTTCCTTATGTTATACCCTGAGAAATTTTCATTGCTGGGTGGGGCCTGCAATCAGATCACCTGTTTACCCACAGCCCACTGCTGAGGCCTCAGTCTGACTGCTGTGTGTGACTATCTTTACCTCTCTCCAGGGCAGGAGTCACTTTTGAGTGGTGCTGGCTCCTGTTGAGGCAACATGCACACTGCCAGGCTATGGCTTTTGTTTGGATGGGCTTTGGCCACGAGTATATTAGAGGGGGTGAGTTCACAAAGTGCGGGGGCTGGGAATACAGTTTTAACAAGATTTGCGTGCTTGTTCTCCACTAGAGGGGATCTGCCACCACTAGGATCAAGACCTAGCGCAGCACTTGGGTGGGTAGATGCAGTGTTGTCAAGATTTGCACAGTCTTCTGGGGAAGGGGACCTGCGTCTCTGGGACTGAGGCGGGCCTGTCAGGAAAGGGCAGATCCACCAAAATTCAGGGTGGGGGAAAGAAGGGGAGGACACCTGGGTGCACTGTTACCAAGTTAGGTGGGAGTATGAGCTCTGGCCTGGTTCCCACAGGTGGCCATGTTTTATGCTGAGTGGCAGGGGAGGGAAATTGTGCCTGCCTGCTCTTTTGTTCCTGGAGGAGTCTGCCAGCGATCTCTGTCCCTCTAGGACATGCTCTGAGATTAGTAAACACCCCTCCCTCCTGTATACCTCAAGCACTTTCAAGCTGCTGTTTCTATGCTGTACCTCAGTGGGATTGTTTAGTGTGCTGTCTCTTCAAGGGCCAGGACTTAGTTCCCTCTGGCCCTCTCGGCTCTCCCAGAGTGAGTCTGCTGATTTTTAAAAGTCCTACTGGTTGTTAAGAACTCAGGAAATTCAGCCCTTCTGGTTTTCAAAGCCAAACAGTATGGGGATTTGTCTTCCCCATGCGGGCTTCCCAGTGTGATAATCTGTTTCTCTCTCCTACCCCTTGCCTGCCAGCCTTCAGGTCATTTTCAGGGTTATTTACCCATGTAGTGGCTGTTATCTAACTGTATCCATTGGACAAGGTGAGCTTAGGGTCCTCCTACCTGGCTATCTTCCCAGAAATCCCTAGAATTGCTATAAAGAAGGAGGAAAGTTTACTCAACCCCAATTAGGACAGTTGCCTGGGATACACAATCTTTTTTTTTCTTTGATTTGTTTAATGTTTATTTATTTTTTTAAAGAGGGCATGAGCCATGGGGGAGGGGCAGAGAGATAGAGAGAGGGAGACAGAGAATCTGAAGCAGGCTTTGTGCTCTCAGTGTAAAGCCCGATGTGGGGCTTGAACTCAGGAACCGGTGAGATCATGACCTGAGCCAAAGTCAGATGCTCAGCCGACTAAGCCACCCAGGCGCCCCTGGGATACACAGTCTCCATAAAGAACAAGGTATGCTTGTAGAGGAACATTTGGTGCAGGGTTATATATACATTTATACATATATATAAATATTTATACATTTTTTACATAAGATGTTACAAATGTTACAAACTAGTAGACATTTCAGAAAGTTGCAGACCTTGAGTTTCTGGTGTATGCAGGACTGTATGATTTAATCTAATGGGAACTAGGGAAGTGTTTCTCATCTTTTGTGTTCAGAATGCTCCTTTCTGGTTATTTTCTTTAAAGAAGCAAATGTATAATGTGTGCGTGGAGCAGAAATAGAGCCCATGTTTTGAGGTTTTGCTGAGTCATTTGGGCCTTGGTAGATGTTAAAATATAGCTTCCCTAGGAAGCCAAGGAGCAGGGCCTGTGAACATTGAAAGTTGAAAATTACTTTTTCAGTAGAGAAGGAAAGAAATGGAACAAGTGCATAGCAGGAAAGAGAGAGGTGCAGGGGGAAGTTCCTGCGGAAGCCAGGCTGTGTAAGGATAGGGGAGTCTTGTCCTTCTTCTCCTCCACTTAACTCACCATCCTCCTCGTCTATGAAACTTTTCTGTAAGAGACCAGACAGTAAATATTTTAGGATTTGCCAGACATTGGGTCTTTGTCACAAAGATTCAGTGAGAGCATCCATACGCAGTAGGTAAACAAATGGGTGTGGCTATATTCCACTCAGATTTTATTTACAAAGGTAGGCGATGGGACAGGTTTGGCCTGTGGGCCATGGTTTTCTCACCCTTGGTTTAGACAATATGGTGTACTACATGCTAGAGGTTGTCATGGAGTGATCACTCCACATATCATTGTCTTATAAACAAATTCCAGTTCCAGAATCTCAACCTAAGTGTCTCATCCTATGGATATTTGGGTCAAGTGGTATATAATAATTCTTATTGTTTTGGAGCAGAGATCTAGAAAAGGAGTGTATTAGCTCCATCTGTGTGAACACCATCCAAGTGAGTGCCTGCCTGGGTCCTAGGCCATGCGTTCACATGTCTACACAACTAATTGCCTAACTCCCAAAAAATAGCATTGCCAGTAGCTCCTAGATAGGCCGAAGAGAAAAAAGTGGTGCTGGAACATAGTCAGTGGTAATAAGGAAGAGGCTGGTTTGGTTGGGGAGGAGGGGACAACCACCCAGGTCTATAGGCCTCTGTGAGTGAGTGAGGAAGCCTAACACTTGGGTATATATCAAGGTGACTTCAGCCATCCCGAGGGGGCTGGGCATTGGTGAAGGTTATACAGACATTTCAGGGGTTTTTCTGCCCACATTTGCTAGGCATGCCCTTTCCCAAGCACCGATTAAGGGACAGATTTTCATGGATACAGTACAAGGTCATACTTAAGATAGAAAGGCTTGTAGGCAGTGCCATCATGTGGTTACTCAAAATCATAATTTATCCAGTAACGCATGAATGAGTGAACTTTCCTGTCAAAAGTGCTTTATGGATATCAATATAGAATTTATAGAAATTTGATTATAACAAAGTAGAAATCCACATATACAAACACATCCTACATATGCAGTGATAATATTGCCTGTAAATGCTTCCTAACATAAATATTGGCTATAATGTAGGTTCTTTTAATGTTAATTGAAACGAGCAAAGTAGTAAGGTCTTAAGTACCTGTGGAAAGAATGTGTTTCTACTTGGGTTCTCCCTTCTGGAAATGCATGTAGTTTATTTGGGAAGTGGTGACACGAAGCCAGAGGAAGGGAGAAGGAGAAAAGGGAGAGTAAGACTGGAATTGGGAAAGTCAGAAAGATAAATTATTGAGCTGATTACCATTGTGGGAAACCAGAGATCAGTCCCAATGTGGATATTCTGAAGAACCACATAGAATGCATCTCAGAATTGTCCCCTTGAAGGGCACTGTGGGGATTTATCCAACAACCTATGTATCCCATTTGACTGAGAGCTGCCATAGGGGTCTTAAACACCTGCTAAATTTACAGGCCAAGATTATGCAAAATCGGCTGCCTTTCACAGCTTGAAGAAAAAGCCTGAAGAAGAGGAGAAATATGCTTGAGTTGGGACAGAGCAGTGTGCTGACAGGAACCATGACTGCACTGCCCCTGGAGTCTGAGAATAGAGGCAAGAGACAGGATGAACAGACAATAAACATTAGAAATAACTGAAGCCCAGGAATTGGGAAATATGGTGATCTAGCCTGTATAATGTTTCAGACAAAGCCTAGTGCCAAACGCAATTTAAAATTCTAGACTAAGAGAAAGTTTAATCCTTTTTAAAAGCAATAAAATATTTGGCAAACTGGCAGTGAATGACGTTACTAGGCCAAATTTCCAGGGAAAGTGGGAACTCAAAGAGTTAGGTGGAGCTTTGAAGCTGCTTTTTCCTAGTGTACTTGGCAAAGGAGGAAATGTACCATCAGTCTTGAAAGCATTATGAGATGAGGGGCCAGAGTTCAAAAGCCAGTGCTAGCTTGAAGCAGAGTCTATGAGGAAGTAATATAAGCATGATGACTATAATTAACAATACTGTTTTGTATATTTGTATATTTGAAAGTTGCTAAGATAATAGATCTTAAAGGTTCTCATTATAAGAAATAACAATTATAACTGTGTAGTGATAAATATTAACTAGGCTTATTGTGATGATCATTTTGCAATATATATGCATATCAAATCATTATGTTGTACACACACACATACATATATATGTTACATTATATATATGTTGTTATATATATGTTTTATACATATATATATATATATATATATTATTCCTCAATAAAAAAGTAGTTGAAAAGTAGTTTGATAATTTTACTTCATTTCTCATACAATCCTCACAGGAAAGTTTTTAAGAAATTAAATAGAAATAAAGAGAAAAATAACCAAGTTTAAAGAATGCAATGAGCAAGCGTGCACACACACATGCACACACACAAATGGAGACTAACAAAGTTGAAACATCGATATATTGAATACAGATTACAGTGGTTACCATAGGCTTTCCCTGTTTAAATAAATAAAAGACAAACTTTAAAATACTTGCAATAGCAAACTATATAAAGTGCATAGCATTTCAAAAGGAATGGAAATTTCTTTAAATGAAAATGGAATAGCTGGAATTAAAACTGAAAGATGACTGGGTGGCTCAGTCGGTTAAGCTTCTGACTCTTGGTTTTGGCTCAGGTCATGATCTCACAGTTTGTGAGTTTGAACCCACATCAGATTATGTGCTGCCATCATAAAGCCTGCTTGGGATTCTCTTTCTCCCTCTCTCTCTCTCTCTACCTCTCCCCCACTTGTGCTTTCTCTCTATCTCTCAAGATAAATAAATAAACTTTAAAAAACACCAACATTATTATTAAAAGCAGAATAAAGACATCTGAGGAAAGAATTGAAGAATTGGTATACTGAAAAGATATTGGTATACTGAAAGATAGTTCAGAATAAAATACCATGAGTGTGCAGCACAAAACAAAATAAATAAATAAAAAGGAAGAAGAAGATATGGATGAGAAATGAAGAGTAGTCAGGGAAGATAAAGCAAGAAAACCTAAACTATGTTGAATGGGTATTCCAGAACAAAAGAGAAACGAATGCAGGCTGAAAGAAATATTGGCTGATGTTTTCCAGAGATGTTGAAAGATTCAAGACCAGTTATTCAAACAGAATAATTTCCAAATATCCCCACATAGACACCCCCCCGTAAAGATGCAGAACCACAAGGACAAAGGGAAATCTCAAAATTAGGTGGTAAGATAGAACAACTAAAAATAAAATCAACAGGGATATAGAGGACTTGACATCACTATCAACCCACTAGACCTCATAGGCTTCCGTAGCTCACTGTCCCTGACCACAGTGGAATGAATACGCTCTATCCTAAAACACACATAAAACATTCTCCAAAAGGCCATAAGCTAGGCCATAAAACAAACCTCAATAAAAAGGACTTGAATCATGTAAAGTATATTCCCCAACCACAGTGGAATCAAATTCAAAATCAATAATATATGGAAATTTGGAGATCTACAAATATGTGGAAATTAAACATACTCCTAAATAATGAATTAGTCAAAGAAGTTGCAAGGGAAAATAGAAAATAGTCTGAGAAGAATAAAAACAAAAACACAACATGACCTCCCAAAATGGATGGATGCAGCAAAAACAGAGTTTAGAGGGAAATTTAGATCACATATGAGGCCATAAAACAAGTCTTAACAAATTTAGGAAGATTAAAATCATACCACGTATCTTTTCCCACCACAGTGGTATGAAACTAAAAATCAGTAACAGGGAGAAACTGTAAAATTCACAATTCTGTAGATATTAAACAACGTACTTCTGAAGAGCTAATAGGTCAAGGAAAAAGTCAAAAGGGATATCAGAAAATATTTTGAGACAAAATGAAAATAAAACATCAAAAATTATCAGATGCATCAAGAGCAGTACCAAGTTGGAAGTTTATAGCCATAAACACTCAGATTAACAAGAAAGAAAGATCTCAAAAATGATCTAATTTTATACCCGAAGGAACTAGAAAAAGAGCAACCTAAGCCTGAAATTAGCAGAAGAAAGGAAATAATAAATGTTAGAGCAAAAATAAACAAAATAGAGACTAGAACAAGTCAATGTTTTTGTCCCCCTAAAACGCATATATTGAAATCCTAGCCCTCAAAGATGATGGTATTAGGAGGTGGGGTCTTTGGGAGGTTCTTAGGGTTTTTTTTAATGTTTATTTCTTTTTGAGAGAGAGAGAGAGAGAGAGAGAGCATGAACAGAGGAGGGGAGGGGCAGAGAAAGAGGAAGAGAATCCCAAGCAAGCTTGTGCTGTCAATGTGGAACCAGAGGCAGGGCTTGATCTCAAGAACCATGAGATGATGACCTGAACCAAAATCAAGAGTCAGACACCTAACTAAAAGCCCACAGGTTTTGAAAAAGACCATAGTCCTACTGATCTAACAATAATTCATTGGGAACTCATGTGTTCTAACGATAAAACTACAACTATATCAGCAACTCACCTGCTTCATGAATTTCAGGTAACCCCTGCCGACCTTTCCCTGTGTCTACTTCCAACATCCTCCCACCCTCCCTAGTACCCACATTGGAGAGTCCCCCATGGTTTCCTGTGGTGTGCATTTCCCTTGGTGCAATAAGCCAAATAAATCTAACTTTTCCCTTGGTGTATTTTGGCTGCTGAGTGTTAAAAATATAAAATAAGTTAAGAAAAACTTTTATAATATAGATTGGAATTGAAAACTTTTATATATTCATATTTTGTGTATATAATTTATACTTTATAATTTTATATAATTTTATAATTATATGTGCTATATAATTATATATAATATATATAATTTTATGTATATCGTATATATAGTTTAGCCCACTAAAAACTTCTTGTAGCAATAGCACTCTTCTAATAATGAGCAAATCCAGCACCTGGATTTTTGTTTTCAAGTAATTTTTGTTTACTTAAAAAGAAACAATGTTCTTGGGGAAATCACAGATCCTAGGTTTAAGGGGAAAACACAAGGTGTGGCTAGGATGTATTTCTGTGCCGGATAGCAAAAGCACACTTAAAGATGAATAGGATCATATAAAAAAGGGTAGAGAAACTAGCTTAATGAGCACCCTGTAAACAAATTTGGGCCAATTTTAACATCAAAAAAAAAAAATCATGAGTATAAGTGATCATTATAATTGTATAACGAAGCAAGTATCTAGATCTAACTTTCAGTGACAGGAAATATGGGGGAAACAAAAACAAGGTAAATGACACCATGAGGAAGTGAGCAGGTAGATTCTGTGGAATATTCTATAAGAAAACTAATGTAGTTCCTCCAAAAAGGTCAATGGCATTTCAAAGTGAATAATAAAAATACAGAATGATTCTTCTATATCAAGTATAAACAGATACATAAATTAAAAAATGGTTTGATCCTGGATCAAAAATATAAATGAAAAAGACATCTATAAAAGTATTTTTAAAGGCAATTAAGGAAATTTGATCATAGGGTATCAGGCTATATTTGCAAATTACTAATTATTATTAACTTTACAAGATGTGCTAATACCATTGTGCTTATTTAGGAGAATGTACTTATTCTTTTTTTTTAATGTTTATTTATTTTTGAAAGAAAGAGTGTGAGCAGGGAAGAAGCAGAGAGAGAGGGAGACAGACAATCTGAAACAGGCACCAGGCTCCCACCTGTCAGCACAGAGCCCGATGTGGGGCTCAAACTCACAGACTGTGAGATCATGACCTGAGCCGGTCAGATGTTTAACCAACTGAGCCACCCAGACACCCTGAATGTACTTATTTGTTCTTAGGAGATGCATGCTGAAACATTTAGGAGTGAAGTACATTGTAATCTACAACTTATTTTTAAATGGTATCCAAAAAAAAGTGCAAACAAAGTGGAAAAGTATTAACAAAATGTAATCTTGATGAAAGGTTCATTTCACTATCCTTTCTACTTTTTCTGTATGTTTAAAATGTTTGTTTAAAAAATTTTTTTTAAATGTTTATTTTTGGAGAGAGAGAGAGAGAGAGAGCAGGGGCAGGGAGCAGGGCAGAGAGAGACGGAGACACAGAATCTGAAGCAGGCTCCAGGCTCTGAGCTCTCAACACAGAACCTGATGCTGGACTTGAATTCACAAACTGTGAGATCATGAACTAAGCTGTAGTCCAAGGCTCAACCGACGGAGCCATCCAGGTGCCCCGTAAAATATTTCAGTTTAACGTTGGGAGGGAGAAAAGAAACATCCAAGTGAACAAAAACATTCTTAGACTGCTGTTAAAATATTAAAACACTGGGTACACTCTATAATAAGAAATTGCTTAAGCATGATAATCAGTCCAGCCATAGAATGAATTCAGTCAGTCAATAAATATTGTCTCACCAAATTCTAAGCCCTGAGGATAGAGTCATAAAGAAGATAAAGTCTCAGCTCTCCCGGAGTCTACCTTTTCCTAGGGGAGCAGCTACAACAAGCCAACAAATGAGCAAGATCGTCTCAGGAATGACAGGTGGCACAAGGGAATGCCAAATGTCAAAAGAGGCTCCCTAGATTGAGGGGTTAGGGAAGACCGCATGCTGTGGCAGTATTTGAGCTGAGATTTCAATGACAGTGAGGAGCGCATCAAGGGGACGCCTTCCTAATATTCCTGTCTTCGCAAAGGAAAGCCCAGCTCACAGGCACTAATGTGAGTGTGACAAAGTCTTCACAACTTGGAAAGGTTGGTGGAAATTATGTATCAGAGCATAGAAAGGTGTTTGTGGAATGTCATTGTGTGAACAGAGTGATGTAAAACCACTTCTACAGTAGGATATATTGTTTTGGAGATATGTATGCATATAGAATGATGTAGTGCAAACTATCAACAGCATGGCAGTCTGTTGACATTTACAGGTGACTTTTTATTGTTTTTCGCTATCTGCTTTTCCTAAAGCATATACAAATAAATGTGTTATTTTATTATAATAATAATAAATAAAATGAAGATTTATGCCTCACCCTGGGGGTAAAAGCTAAAAAAACAGCAGCAGAAGTAGCCCCCAGTAACTCTCGGATGCCCAGAATGAAAGTCAGTCGGGACACCAGAGAATGACCATTCTGATCCCACCTGGTGACAGTCCACCAAGTGGCAACTTGCCCTGTTCCAAAGTGAGGCATCTACTCTCCACAAGGAGTGGCTTTATACATTTTTAATGAAGAAATGCTTTTGCTTTCTTCCTGGACTCCAAACCTTGGGACTGAGACAGGAAAAAAGAAACTACTAATATGCTACCAGCAACAGGAAACTAGCTGAGTCTATCAAATTAAATCAAAGAACTAGTGTAGCTGTGACTTCAGGTAGATGTCCCGACTGCTGCCAGAGAGGGAAGCAACTCCCATTGATGGGAGCCAGGTAATAATCTCACCAAATTTCCTTAACCACTTTGTCAATAGTTTGACTCATTTCGAGGAGCATGCCTGCTTGTCAGAAGGTAGCCACAAGAGGGCAGCAGAAGGTTTTTTGGTTTTAGCCCCGGACGTTTGTTTTTGTTTTTAAGAGCTGGGGTCATTTGTAGATCTTGAGAGAGGAAGACAGAGGGGAGAAGGAGAGGGAGAGATTTTAAAATAAATTTTGTACACACGCAAGTTTGTAAGAAATTTACAAACTTCTTGTAAGATTTGTAAAAGATTGTAACATAAGAGATTCAGAATAAACAAGCCAAAGATGCTAGAAGAAAGAGGTAAGGAAATCTGATCCACCAGAACCTGCTATTAAGAAAACAAAAAAGAGATAAAAGGAAGTGGAGAATAAAGAAAGATCAACTTTTTGGGAGATGGCAGGAAATATTAGTCAGCAAACCAAATATGCAAGGATATTGTATTCAGGGGTAGTTTTATATTCATATATAGCAGCGTCTGAGGGACATTGTAAGTCCTATCTGTCTATAGATATCTCTCCTTCAAGTGCCCAAAGTTTTATGCCTTTATGTTCTATGATTATTTGGGATTAAAGCACCTACAAATACATAGGTACTTGAAAAAATATATTTTAGACCTTTAATTAGAGGTTTTTTCACCCTATTTTTTTCTTTCCTTTCCCACTTTCAAACAAGTAGGCTCTGCTTCATTGGTTTTGGAGAAGTCTGTAGCAGAACCCAAAGCAATAGTCTCTAGGTTTTATTTCACAAAACGTAAGCCCATGGGAAAATTTAGATGTGTGGAGGAGAAAAAATATAAAAGAGAATTTATAAGTAGAGTATCTTGAATGAAGTAAGCAGGATAGGGAGATTGTCCCAGTCCAGGAAAGGATTTTCTGGGAGCAGTGGAGTGACGGGGGAGTGGTAACAAGAAAAGATACGGGTCCCTGAAGCCTGGGGGACAGGGGAGAGCCAAGACTCCAGAAAGCAACGACTGTGCCATTTTAGACAAATGAGATCAAGCACCGAGTTGCGAAAGGCCTGTGGTAAAACCCAAAGAGACCCACATAGGTCCATTTGAGGCTCAGGACTGCCATTCCTGGCTGAAATGTGGGAAGGCAAAGTCATACCCTTACAGTGCTCAAGTGGGTCTCATCAACCACATGATTCCCCCAGTGGTCATGACCACCCCTTGTCACATAACTACAGAGTGGTTTTACAGACCCTCATCAACTAGAGAATGGGAAGAATGAATGGGGAAAGGGACAGAGAATCCCATCCTTCCTCAATCATGTCTGATTCTGATTTTCTCCCCAGAGGTTTATTATCCAGGTATGAGCCTCCAAGTCCCTTGGCTTTCCACTTAAAACCCCTTCCATCCGTTTCCTTGATCACAGGAGCCGACGTGGCAGAAAAGTAGGGCAGGAACACTCAAGACAAGAGCTTCCGTGTCAACATCTAATGGGAAAAAGGGAGAGGAATAATCACGGTGAAAGTAAATTTGATGTGTTGTCTGTAGGTTTCATTTTTTTCCCATACCATTCCTCTTGCTCAATGCTGCATTGTATTAAATGTTTGAATAAAAACATGACTATTTGCTTTCTGCTCTCTGTACTGTTTTAAGGCTTTGAAGCCTACCTGTTCTCATAGTCTTACAAGCTCAGAAGTCTGAATATCCACTAGGGCAGGCCCATCATCCACTGTGGAACACTGTGGACACTGTAGAACTGTGTCCTCTGACCTCTTAGGCATTCTAATCCCTTTTTCCTTTAAAGTGCCTTCTTCTCTCTTCTCTGCACTTAGGCCCCAGACATTTTCCCCTCGCGCCGATTTCTGCTCTCCACTCTGTCCTAAATAATGACATTCCTTAGGATCCAATGCCAGGTGATACCTATCGTCTGTGATAAACTCATATATGGTTTTATGTGGTTTGTGCTGTGGTTTCTAAGCACAGAAGTGATGGCTATAAGTTAGAAGGCTTTTCCTTCCATTGCACTTACATGTGCACATCCTTCTCTGCTGAGGAACCTCACAGCATACCCAGATTATGAAGTTGCTCCCCTGCATTAGTCTGTTGATGTTATCCCATCATTTAACAAATATTAATTAAGCACTTACTATGCTCTGGACATTGTGCTGCATGTTAGGGAATCAAAACAAATAAGCCATTGTCTTTATCTTTAAGGGACAGAGTAGAAGTTATTCAGCTCCCTAGTTAATTTTCTGGAACTTTCACCAGAAGCAAGCAGGGCATGTCCAAAATCTGCTATGAAGTGTGATCATTTTCCTCTTGATCCATGGTTGAGAAAGGCATTCTTGTCAGTCAGGGCATTTTTGAAATGGTTGACTGTGTCTCTAATACACACACATACATACACTTCCGTTAATCATTTTGCCCTGCTTAATCCACGGGCAGCATGGAATGGCAGAGTTTGGGAAAGCACACCCCAAATCCTGGGCTGAACTCAGTGTAACCCCTTGCTTTCTTTTTCCCATTGGCTCTTTCCACCCCCAACTTGGCTTTGGAAAATTCAGTCTACACTTGGCAGAAAACAAGGTGCTAATTGTTGACCTAAGCTTTTTGTCAAAGCTTAAGTTGAATCATATTGAGTGAAATTCAACCAAAACAACCGTCATATTCCTTACAGTTGAACTACTGTAGTAGTGAAGTGATATCTTCTGAATTTACTGATTTAACTGGAAGTAACCTCTTCTGTGACTGGTTACTTTTCAGAAAGGTTGACTGAAGCCAAATTTTCCTTTGAGAATGCCAGATACCTTCCGGATGATGTATTTTTATAGGCAGTTGTAATTACCTAGGACGGATCCAAGGGTATGACCCTCAGAGTTCCCCTCTCTTGGATGGGCTTTGAGCCAGGAAGGCCAGGATGTGCTCGGGTGGGTCCCACAGCCTTCCTGGAACTCTGTGCTCGGACCCCTCCTCGCTCTCCTGCAGAAGGGCGGGAGGAGAGGAGTGGGGAGAGGACGGACAACCTCCATACCATTCACTTGCAGTCTCACAGTCTCAGCGCAAAGCTGGCCTACTGGGCTGGCAGAAAGGCACAGCGATGCACTGAGTTTGTAGTCACTGCAGGCAACCTGGTTACAGCACACTTTTTTTAATTGATGGCAAGTCTAACCAGCTGAGTGTTTTGTTTTTGCTGCCATCCTTTCCTTTGTTCCAAAACTGAGATTGTGCATAAATGGAATGTGAGTTACAATTTTAGGGGCTTCAGAAGGGATTGCTGCCCAGTTTGCAGAGCCACATCTTCAGTTTGAGACTGGGATTTCTGTTCAAATGCAGATATCGCTGGGAGAGCCAGCCGTTACACCTTGTGGATACTTAACACCTTGATCTGATGAGTTTTAGGTTACTTCCTGAGACCCAAATGACCAGGGCAGGTGAGACCAAGAATATGAAAAATGGGAGATGGACATGTATCTCTCTAGAAGATTGGTACTCAAGGCAGATGTGGCTGCTGCAAAAGATTATGCCATGCCAACTGTACTTAGAGCAAAATGCCTTCTGTCTAATACCTCTCCATGGTTGCTTTTTTCAGAATATTTGTTCCTAGAGATAGAGATCTGTCTTTGTGCAATAGTCCTGTCTGGTATACACGGTCGTATTTAAATAACTGTGCCTCCAGAGTGAAATAAATATTTAGATAACTGTAGATACACACCCCCGAAAGTGTATCTTTGATCTCTTGCTCCAGAATTAAGGCTTTGAACACATCAGAATGAACTTGCCAGCCCACGGGGCTCGCATTATGTGGAAAGGATCAGTGTCCACAGAATCTCTGAAGTTGGGAGTTTCTGTTTGTGATTGTGTTTTTACGTGAAAAACCTGCATAAAGTGGTATTCAAATACTGTAATTTTATAGTGATAGAGACATGCTCACCATATTGCACCTTATGCTATAATTGTAGGTTAAGCAAAAAGCCTGTTTATGTTCCAAAAATAATTCCCAGTCCCTATGCATAAATGCACTCTTTATTCCTCAACAATTTGTAGTAGATGCTAGAAATAGTTCTCTAGTACATTAGTTTTCATGTCTTATCCAGTGCCAAGTATCAAAGATTACATCTGTCATTTTCATTAAAAATACAATAGAAATTTTAGGAGACTTCAACAAATTTAGCATATGGAAGAATAAAAGTTCACAAGTACCAAAAATTATTTTTTACGTATAGAAAAGAGGATTCTGCCTATTAGAAATTAACATGTACTATGTATTTACATGGTACTCACACAGGGATAGGCATATAGGCCTCTTGAGTTCAGAAATAAATCCATGTGCATATGGAAACTTGCCTTATAATGGATATGGTCCCACAGGTAAGTGGAGAAAGGGTGTGTGGCTTGTGAGGTGGTATTAAGAAAACTAATCAATAGACAGAAAATAGTTAAGTTGGATCTCTACCTCATGCTGTACACAAAGGTGAGTTTGGAAGGTTTAAGGAACTAAAAAGAGAAAGAACTATTTACAGATAATAGAAGAAAACATATGAGAGCATCTCTGTTATCTTGGGGTGGGGAGGAAATTTTTAATTAGACCCCAAAGTCATACACCATAAGGAGGAAAATTATTGAGTTTATTTTCATCCAAAGAACCTATTAAAATACAGGTGATTGGGCAAAGAATATATCTAGAATGTATATCATAGATAAAGTTAATCAAAGGATGAGAATTTGGACAAGAAATTTGAAATCTCTAACCCCAACAAATAAATAGCATTTAGAAGATTCAAGGAACACCAGTACATTAACAAAAAGCAATAACAAAAACCTAGTTAAGCCAAAAAAGAAATGAGCAAAGAATTTCTATCCATGTAGATTTTATAATTAGTATCTATAGACTGGAGAAACCTGAAAACCAGCAAGAATATAAAGCTATGTTTGACACCACTAGTGCTTAAGGAAAGTAAAAAATAAATGATAGCCCTTTGTACCCATCAGATGGCAAAAACCAGAGTCACAGAACAACAAACATTGGCAAAAAAGGAGTGAACAGGAACACTTGTCCTCTGGTGGAAGAAGAAACAGTGTGGCCTTTCTGGGGAGCAATCTGTCAATACTTATCCCATGACCTTTCTTCCAACTATGGTGTGCACATCCCAGATAAACTCTTGTATAAGTCTATAAAAATGCATGCAAAGGATGTTCCTCTGTCATAGATGCCCATCACCATGGAGTGGGTAACTAACATAACCTGGGTTAGACAATCTTGAACGATGCAACCGTGAGAGAAAAAAAAGGTACTAGACACATTCTATGGTACAATATATAACATTTAAAGACTTCTACGCGTGCCACACAATAGTGTATGTTTTATTTTATTTTTATTTTTTCATGTTTATTTGTTTTTGAGAGAGAGAGAAACAGAGTGAGAGCGGGGGAAGGGCAGAGAGAGAGGGAGACACAGAGTCCAAAGCAGGTTCCAGGCTCCGAGCTGTCAGCACAGAGCCCGACATGGGGCTCAAACCTATGAACCACAAGATCATGACCTGAGCTAAAGCCAGACACTTAACCGACTGAGCCCCAGTACATATTTTAGAAGAATAGTTGCAAATCCAAAGACACATACCAAACACATTAGAGAGTGTTTGTTGAGAAATCAATGGAGGAGATAGGAATGAGAACCAGAGGAAAAGAGATAAGAGTATTAAAATTTAACCAAATTAATATTAAAAGTTTAATATTAATATAGACTAATGCTGCAGAGTACAGTAAACTTAACTCTGCACAAAGGAATGTTTAAAAAGGAAAAAATGGAGGAATTGTCTGAGGTCACACACCAAGTTAGAAGCAAGGCCTGGGCTCCAGCAGTGGCGATAACCTCATTTACTGAGACCTTGACCTATACTAGTTATTGTGCAAATAGCTCAACATACATAATCTCATTTAATCACACACACACACACACACACACACACAATCATGTTAGTATTCTCATTTTACAGATGAGGAAGCAGAGATTCAAAGAGGTTATATTATTTGCCCAAGGTCACCCAGCTAGTCAGTGGTATGTTTGGGATTTGAATCTAGGTCTATAGGTCTCTGATTCATGTGCTAAATTCCCTGCCATCTGCCCACAATTTGAAGAAATAAGTCAGGTTGCAAAAAACAAGTTCATTCTTTCCTACTCCATCCCACAGTCCTCGAAGACCACTTTGGTTACTGTGGTAGGCTGAATATTGTCTCTCCGGATATGCCCACATCCTAATCTCTAAAACTAAATGTTTCCTGATTGGCAAAAGGGACTTTATAAGAATTTTGAGATAGGAAGATTATGCTGGATTATTCAGGTTGGCCCTTGTGTAATCACAAGGGTACTTCTATGAGGGACATTGGAGGAGGCAGAGGGAGAGGTAGGAGATATGGTGATGGAAGTAGGAGATGGGAGGGATGCCAGGAAGGAGTCATGAGCCGATGGATATAGGCAGAGCCTCTAGAAACAGAATAGGACAAGGAGGTAGGTGCTCCTGTGACTCTCCAGAGGGAAACGACATCTTGATTTTAGCCCTGTAAGGCCATTTCAGACTTCTGACTTCCAGAACTGTAAGAAAATAAATTTGTGTTGTTTAAAGCCACTACGTTTATGGCGATTTGTTACAACAGCGATAGAAAACTAATACCGTTGGTAAGATTTCAGACTCACTTTAAGATCTCCAGAGCTGTCAGAGAGGTGGTAGATACATTTCCAACAAGGTTTAACAACTGGTTAATACCAAACGTGGAATCAGAATCTAGGTCTCTTGATGCCATGGCGCTAGGCTATTTCTGTTGCATCTTCCAAAGGACATACCTAAGTGTCTGGAGTAATAGCAACATGGAATTCAGAGTGAAATAAAATGTAGACATTAAAAGTGTGTGTCTTGTTTCTAAGAGAACACAAGTTGAAACATCAAGCACAGAGACAAAATAATCCCTGTGGTTTTGTTACAGAGAATAGCCCAAGATACAAAAAGAAACGTCTCTATCCTTAAAGTCCTATACTTGTCTATATGTGAAGTAGAATAACTCAGGTTTGATTCAACTGCCCTAGCAATGCTCTCAACACTTACTTATGAGTTCTTTTTTTTTTTTAAGTTTATTTCTTTATTTTGAGAGCGAGAAAAAGTGCGAGTTAGGGAGGGGCAGAGAGAGGGAGAGAAAGAGAGAATCCCAAGCAGGCTCCGCACTGTCAGCACAGAGCCCGACGAGGGGCTCAAACCCACTAACCATGAAATCAAGACCTGAGCCAAAGTCAGATGCTTAACCTACTGAGCCACCCAGGTGCCCCTACTTATGTGTTCTTAATAAAAATCACTTTCAGGGGCACCTGGGTGGCTCAGTCGGTTAAGCGGCCGACTTCGGCTCAGGTCATGATCTCGCGGTCCGTGAGTTCGAGCCCCGCATCGGGCTCTGTGCTGACAGCTCAGAGCCTGGAGCCTGTTTCAGATTCTGTGTCTCCCTCTCTCTGACCCTCCCCTGTTCATGCTCTGTCTCTCCCTGTCTCAAAAAAGAAAAAATAAATAAATAAACATTAAAAAAAAATTTTTTTTAATTCCATGCTCCTTCTACACAACAGGTATACTCTTAAATGTTTTCAAAATTCTATTTATTTTTTTTTTCCTAGCAATGTAGTCTGGATACACAAATAAATACTTATCTTTAAAATTACCTTTTTAAAATAACTCCTTCTTGGGGCGCCTGGGTGGCTCAGTCACTTAAGCTTCCGACTTTGGCTCAGGTCGTGATCTCGCGGTCCGTGAGTTCGAGCCCGGCATCTGGCTCTGTGCTGACAGCTCAGAGCCTGGAGCCTGTT
The DNA here is from genome assembly GCF_027475565.1 of Acinonyx jubatus. Lineage (NCBI taxonomy): Eukaryota > Metazoa > Chordata > Mammalia > Carnivora > Felidae > Acinonyx > Acinonyx jubatus. The sequence continues at coordinate 74,544,555 of NC_069381.1, forward strand.
TCAGATTCTGTGTCTTCCTCTCTCTGACCCTCCCCCGTTCATGCTTTGTCTCTCTCTGTCTCAAAGATAAACGTTAAAAAAAATTAAAAAAAAAATCACTTTCACAAGGTGAGGACAGGTATAAATAATGCTATTACTGAGATTACCATAATATTATCAAAAGAAAAAAAAAAGACTTCTGGACTTGAAATCAGAATTAGGTTCAACTTCCAACTCTGCCATTAGCTCTGTGACCTGGGTAAGTCAGTTCACCTCTCTGGGTCTCAGATTCCTCATCCATGCAGGGACCCACATAGTCCATTAGAGTTCTTCCATGCTAGATGATTCAGTGCTCTCTCAGGAGACTGTGCTGTCCCGACACTGGCATGAGGCCGGGGGCCGGAGAGAAGCTGGGGTACCTCCTAAGACTCTGGTCCTCTGCTCCGCGCTTCACGTCGGTCATGCTGATCCATACAGCTCCACAAGGTCATCTTATGATACACATTTCACAACAGAGGAGACAGAGACTCGGAGAGTTCAAGTAACACACTCAAGTTCATGCAGCAATGTTGGTTAAAACCAGTTCTGTGGGACTCGAAATGCGGTGGTCTACAACACTGTGCCATCTACCATCTCCTCCCCAAAGATAAATAATGTGACTAACACACACTTTTTCAGGTTATAGACATTTCCACACCTATTTGTTCATTCACTCCTATCTGCAACCCTGCAAGAGAGCCAAGGCAGGTGAGGAAACCAGCTCAGATATTTTTAAGAAACCTGCCCAAAGTCACAGAGCTAGGAAATGGCAGACATGACACACAGAACTTGGACATGAATTTCTCTCCCACCTTGGTCCTTTGATGTTGCCCCATTACCCTTCTCTGCCACCACTAAAGGGACCTTACCTGAGTAAGTCACTTAATATCTCTAAACTTCAGTTGCTACTACTGTAAGATCTTAATTATAACACGTGCTTCCCAAGCCATCCTGAGGATTACAGAAGTCTGAGAAAGTGCTTTACAAGCTTTTAAGAATATATAAATGGCAGGAGTTTTTCGGCTTCCCCTGAGCGGTCTATTTGTGCAATCTATTTTAGCTTCTTCCTTGAAAGTTTAGAGAGAATGATCATGACACATCAGGAACTAAATGTAATTCTGTAATTCTGTAGCATAGGCTGCAGGCTTACGAAACATGTGTTTGCTATTGTAGTAAGAGAAGAGCCATTAATCAGAGTCTGTCCAAAAAAGACAAGCCTAGCAAATGCTCAGATCATCAGTAACAGCATCTAGGATAATAGCTAGTCCATTAACTGGTAATGAAACTGCAATTTCATGTCACTGCCTTACAATGCCAGGGAAAAATCCGTTTGCCAAGAATGAAGTACCATATACTACTGACAAAACTGAAACCAAATTAACAGAAAAATTAACAATTTTTCTGTTTCTGTTCATGTCAGCAAGTTCCTACTACATGAATGTACCCATCATATGGATCATATGAGATATAACCTGGGTTTTTTTCATGAGATTGACTTGGCTATTGTTAACCATTACATTTTCTTTCAGAGCAATAATGTAGGTTTTTTGTAAGTAAAGAGGCAATTTCTTTTGCTTTGTCTGAAGTGATGTATGTATTGCCTGCAGAAGAAGCAGGTGAGCTAGAGTAGAGAGAAGATAAAGAGGGGCACCTGGGTGGCTCAGTCAGTTGAATGCCTGACTTTTTAAAAAATATTTCTTTAATTTTTATTTATTTTTGAGAGAGAAAGAGTGAGTGGGGGAAGGGCAGAGAGAGAGAGGAAGACACAGAATCTGAAGCAGGCTCCAGGCTCCGAGTTGCCAGCACAGAGCCCAACGCGGGGCTGGAACTCATAAACCGTGAGATCATGACCTAAACCGAACTTGGAGGCTTAACCAACTGAGCCACCCAGGTGCCCCATTTTCTGTGCCATTTTATTTTTTATTTTTTTATTAAAAAAATTGTTTAAACATTTATTCATTTTTGAGAGAGAGACAGAGAGACAGAGCACAAGCAGGGGAGGGGCAGAGAGAGAGAGAGGGAGACACAGAATTGCAAGCAGGCTCCAGGCTCTGAGCTGCCAGCACAGAGCCTGAGGCGGGGCTCAAACTCATGAACTGTGAGATCATGACCTGAGCCAAAGTTGGACGCTCAACTGACTGAGCCACCCAGGCACCCCCAGTTGAGTGCCTGACTTTTGATTTTGGCTCAGGTCATGATCTCACAGTTTGTGGGTTCGAGCCCTGCATCAGGTTGACAGTGTGAAGCCTGCTTGGGATTCTCTCTCCCTCTTTCTCTACCCCTCCCCCCCTTCAAAATAAATAAATAAACTTTAAAAACTTTAAAAAAAAAAGAAAGGAGATAAAGAGGACTCATCACAATAAATGTTTATTTCATGAAAAAAGTTACACTATTTCCATGGTTTTATTAATAACAGAGCCTCAAAATCAATTCTCAAACAAATTTCAAAGGATTGAAATCAGAGACTATACCTTTGGCTGCAATGAATTAAGCTAGTAATAAAAAGTAAAAGGTAAGTAGAAAAATATTCATGTATTTTAAGTAACCCATAGGTCAAAAAGAATTAACAGAATTGAACATCAGAATTCTTTTGAACACTTCTTTGTAATGACAAATGGTGCATACATTCTTCATCTGAGTGACAGTCTCTGGGGTTATTTTTTGCTATCTAAAATGCAGGACATATTTCTGTACAGTTGGAAAAATTGAGCATGGGGCTTTCACACCCTGCTTTGTGAAAACACATTCTGAGAATCAGGATGGAAGCTTTATTTGCCTAATGTTAATAACATCCCATTCTGTCTCAAGTTAATTCTTGTTGGCTAAAAGCTAAGTTTGTATTTTTAAGTAACAGTGGAAGAAAAAATAAATCCAATCACTTTATTCTAGTTTTGTACCATGGGTGTCAATTGCTGAAGGGGGAGAAGGTCTCTTTAATGTGATTTTCTGTATGCCTAATTACATGAGTTTATGAGTAAAGACAGTATGCCAATCAAAATAATTCCTAAACCAGATATATTAAGTATCAGCTTGCTATAATGGGAATAATTTTAGTTAAAAAAATCTTATAATGAATTAGCCAAAAGAACACTTTTAAAAATCCTTTCTTTAATGGAAGACTTACCTGTTGATGAGTTTCTCTGATTACCACTGTAGTCCACTTTGATTATGAATTCATAACTTATATATTGAAAACAAACCACAGATCTACTATGAAAAGATGCTGAAGAATCACAGATGGTGCATTTTAAAAGGATGTTACCAAAATATTTTAATTAGAAATTTTGAAATACGTAGAGTCACTTCAAATTATTTATGGTAACAAGAATCAGGACTAACTTAAATGTATGTACATCCCCAAAGCTGCTGCTTCTATCAAACCTTTTATTATTGTATAGATTCTGGAGGCGGAAGACGTGTCCTGGGGTCTTAACTCTACTGCGACTAGTTACATGCTTAACTTCTCTGAGCACGTTTCCTTTTCCATCATATGGGCACAATGATGATAACTCAAGGGTTCATCTTTACCAGATTCTGTAAAGACTATGAAAATGGTTTATAAATTATAAGTGTTAATTAGTATTAAATGTTCATAAGTAATAAAACATATTTGCTTATCCAAATTCTAATAGAAGTTACTGGTCTTAGAGACAAAGAAAATACTCACATTCTAAGTTCTTCCCTGTTCTATTACAGTATTGAAAAAGCAAAGAAAGGTATTTAGAACACTCAGAAAATGAAAGGCATGGGCTGACTTGGGTGTAACTGCATCTGTGAAACACCAAGGAGCTCTAAAGATTGTCTCCAGATTACTTCTCAAGCTAACTCTACAGGCAATGTGCTAACACAATTTAGTAAAAAATTATATGAATACTCTATCACATGGAGATGATAGATAGTGGTGTGTGCTTTTGGGACTGGAAAGATAAATAAGGTAAAATCTCTGTCTTTGAGAGCAAAAAGTAATGACTAGTCCTTAGTCATCTGTCATCAGTTGGGATTATTTTGAAAATTATTCCTCCCCCTCACCTCTCTCTCTCTCTCTCTCTCTGTCTCTCTCTCTCTCTCCCTGGGTCTGCATGTCTTGCTATGTAGCCGTATACACCTAAATGTATGCATGTATATATGAATATATATGTACAATTGAGTATATGTTCATATATCATCTTAATAGCCTCTGGGATCATTTCCTACCTACAAAATTACTTGTCCCCAAACAAATTCTAATCTAAGTCTTTTCCACCTCAATAAATGGCACCACCATTTGCCTGGTTGTTCAGACTATAGGGAGCCTTGAAAAATAAGAGTGAAAATAAACGTTGTTGAATAAATGAACTTGAAATCAGAAGACAGGATAATAGTTAATAATGATTGAATGTTTATATACCAGATATTGCCCATCTCATTTAAACCTCAGAACTATGCTGTAAATAGATATTTCTGTCAATCCAATTTGCGGATGAGGAAAGTGAGAATCATAGTTTAAGTAGCTTGTCCAAGGCCATACAGGTAATGTGTGATAAAACCTGGAATTAAAATTTAGATCTGTCTTATGGTAGAAATCAGTGTGTGTGTGTGTGTGTGTGTGTGTGTGTGTGTGTGTGTGTGCGCACATGTGCGCATTTGTGGTGTTCGTGGAAATATGTGTAATTATTAAAAAAATGTAATAAGGAAAGCAAACTTAAACATCTAATCTGTAATGTAACCTGTGCATATTGATGAGAATCAGATAAAAAGTAAAAGGTCAGATTCATCAAAGGACACATTTTATGGGAATGTGCTAATTCCTTTTTAAGAATAAAGGAATTCAGGGCACGTGGGTGGCTCAGTTGGTTAAGTGTCTGATTTCAGCTCATATCATGATTCCGGGTTTGTGAGTTAGAGCTCCATGTCGGGCTCTGTGCTGACAACTCAGAGCCTGGAGCCTGCTTCAGGTTCTGTGTCTCCCTCTCTCTCTGCCCCTCCTCTGCTCACACTCACTCTCTCTCTCTCTCTCTCTCAAAAATAAATTTAAAAAAAACATTTAAAAAACAGAATAAAGGAAATCATTGAGACATTCTAGTGGACTATCTCACTGTCTTGATATGGTAATTGTTTCCAAAGATAGCCACCATTTTCTCCTCTCTGCATACCCAGGCCACTTCATCCTGAAGAGATGGAGTCTATTTCTCTTCTCTTTGAATAGGGACTGTCCTTGTGACTTGTTTTGTCAAAAATTATATGAAAGAAGTGACTCTTTGACAGATCAAGGCCTAGGCTCTAAGAAACATGGTAGATCCTGTTACTTTTGGAAGGTAGCAGCCATATAAAGAAGTTCGACTACCATGTTAGAGAAGAGCAGCCACTTGGATGAATAGGTGGGTGCATGGAAGAATGGATGGGTGGATGGATGGATGGAAGGAAGGAAGGAAGGAAGGAAGGAAGGAAGAATGGGTGGATGGGTAGATAGATAGATAGATAGAAGACAGGTAATAGATAGATACACTGATAAATAGATACATGGACACTATGTGTATGGAGAGAAGCCCTGGGTAACAAGAGATTTTAAAGAAAAAGACAGAAGCCCAAGTCAGCCTCCAGCTGATCCAGCACCCCAGATGAGGTACCAGACTTGCAACTGAAGCTTGTAAATGTTCCGTCTTCAATCGAACCACCCCAGGCAACATCATATGAGCAGACAAGCCATCCCCACTGAGCTCTGCCCCAAAAGCAGAATCATGAGAAAATAGTTGTTACTGCCTATTCTTTTAGTTATGAATTGCTGTGTAACAAACCACCCCAAATTATAAGCAATACATAACTGAAATGCTTAGAAAATTGGTTCATATTATATTTTACATTGAGCAACACAACCAAAAGTCATGAATGTATAATGACTTGCCCAGGTTTTTAATCAAACTAAAGCTAAATAACGAGTTCCTATTACTTGCAGGTCAGTGGAAAGTATGAATCTTTTGTCAAAATAATGCCTGTTGTGACTTATTTTTGATGTTCAGATTTGGAAATAGCAGGGCTGTGAGCAAACGTCCCATTTACCTCTCTCAAGGGTAATCTACAGATTTTGAAAGGTTAAGATAAAAAAAAACAAAAAAAACAAAAACCTGAGTCTTTTGAGAGGTATGATTAAGAAACTGGGATACCCGGGGGCGCCTGGGTGGCCTAGTTGGTTAAGTGTCCAATTTTAGCTTAGGTCATGATCTCACAGCTTGTGAGTTCAAGCCCCACATCAGGCTCTGTACTAACAGCTCAGAGCCTGGAGCCTGCTTCCAATCCTGTGTCTCTCTCTCTGTGTCTCCCTGTCTCTCTGCCCCTCTCCTGCTTGTGCTCTGTCTCTCCTGTCTCAAAAATAAATAAACATAAAAAAAATTTTAATGAAAATAAATTTTAAAAAAAGAAACTGGGATATCCAAACAAATTAGAAGTAGGAAATATTCCTCCCAAAGTCTTTTTCAGCTTATTTAGTTAAAAACAGCATAAATTAACTTTAGCAAAGCTACAGAGTTTGAAAAGGATAATTTAAAAAGATTTTTGGGGGCGTCTGGGTGACTCAGTCAGTTGAGCGTCCAGCTCTTGGTTTGGGCTCAGGTCGTGATCTCACGGTTCGTAGATTGAAGTCCCCATGGGGCTCTGCACTGGGATTCTCCCTCTTCCCTCTGCCCTTCCCCCACTCACATTGTCTCTGTCCCTCTCAAAATAAATAAATAAACTTAAAAAATAAAAAAGTAAAAAAGTTTTTTAAAATGTCAAAAATCATTTGACAGTCGCTGCAGACAAGGTCAAGTTAATTTTTTTTAATCCCTGTCAACCTGTGGAAGACGTATATGAGTGAGCTTGAGCCAACCTCCATCCTCAGACTAGGCAAGTCATGATCCCATAGTCGTGAGACTGAGCCCTATGTCAGGGCCCTGTGCTGGGCCTGGAACCTGTTTGAGATTCTCTCTCTCCTTCTCTCTCTCTCTCTGCCCTTCCTTGGCTAGGATGCAAATGTGTGCACATTCTCTCTAAAAATAAATAACATATATATATATATATATATATATATATATATATGTACATATATATGTATATATATGTATATGTATACATACATATATATATATACACACACACATATATATATACACACATATATATATGTATACACACACACAAACACACACGTGTATATATATATATGTATTTTTTAAAGAAATTCTGAAGGTAAAAGCCATCTGTCTGGCATATGTGTCACTGCATTTATCATCAAATTTGATGATTGATTAAGAGGCCCCATCCTCTCTCATTAAGTCACATGCATCCCTATAAATGCTACAAGGCTAGCCCAGGAGGAAAATACTCCTCATCAAGGACACATGGGTAGCTGCACTCCCTGCTAGATGCCCTAAAAAAGATCTCTCTATTTGTAGCAGGATATTCAGAAATCCTTTCTAAATTATATTAAGTGACAAAGAAGTTCACATGCCAGAAATCTCTAGCTTTTTGACCCTTCCAAATCTAGTTACACAGTAATCTAACAAACCTAAACTATGTCCTGAAATTTAAGAAATAATCAATATATGCTCCAGGCTCTGAGCTAGAGTACACATATTAAAAGTAAAAACTTTCCACTAAATAAATGAATAAAAGTAGCTAATTCACAAGTTATTTAAACTTCTATCTATAAAACTAGCTGTTTAGATAAGGCTCTCAATCAACTGCAATCAACACAAAAAGTGTTTTTGCTGAGCCAACTACTCTGATATAAAACAGAGTAACAATACATTACATTTTCTTAAATTCTATTTATTTTTATTTCTTTTTAATTTTTTTAATGTTTGTTTATTTTTGAGAGAGAGGGACAGAGCACGAGCAGGGGAGGGGCAGAGAGAGAGAGGGAGACACAGAATCTGAAGCAGGCTCCAGGCCCTGAGCTGTCAGCACAGAGCCTGATGTGGGGCTCGAACTCATGAGCTGCGAGATCTGACTTGAGCTGACGTCAGCTGCTTAACCAACTGAGCCACCCAGGTACCCCAATTCTATTTATTTGTAATAGTTAAAATATTTTTATGGTTCAAAATTCAAATGGGTGTGTAGTATTTTTTAAGCTTATTTATTTATTTTGAGAGAGGGATTGGGGCAGAGAGAGGGAGAGAGAGAACCCCAAGCAGGTTCTGCACTCTCAGCATGGAGTCTTACGTGGGGCTCAAACCCATGAACCGTGAGACATGACCTGAGCCAAAATCAAGAGCCAGACACTCAACCAACTGAGCCATCCGGTGCTCCAAACAGGCTTAGTGTTAAAAGTCAAGTTCCTATTCTGTCTACCTGCCACCTCATTCCCTTGCCTAGAGTTTCTTGTATAGTATTTATCCTAAGGACATTTTATGCCTTTACAGGCATATATTTTCCCCTTCATGTGTTTAAAACTATAAATGGCCACTTTGTATATTGTTTTGCAACACACATTAAGATAAATTATGTTTTTTTTTAACTTTTTTAAAGTTTATTTCTGAGAGTGAGAGCAAGCAGGGAGGGGCAGACAGAGAGGGAGAGAGAGAGAATCCCAAGAAGGCTCAGCACTGTCAGCATAGAGCCCGATGGCGAGGCTTCAGATCGCAAAGCGTGAGATCATGACCTGAGCCAAAATCAAGTGACGCTTAACTGACTGAGCCACCCAGATGCCCCAAGATAAATTATGTTTTTAAGCTTCAAAACTCCCTGAGGTGGGTATTATTCTGATATTACAAGTGAATATACCGAGAAAACATTTATAACACTTGCCCAAAGCAGAGATGAAACCTAGTTCTTCACGTTCCAGTCAACATTCCTTTCACTGTGCTCCAGCATCTTTATTTATTCATTTATCTCTCCATTTATTTAGCAAATACATATATGTACACACACACACCCGGCTGCATACCCAATGTGGAACTTGAACTCATGACCCTGAGATCAATAGTCACATGCTCTACCCAAGGAGCCAGCCAGGCTCCCCCATTTGGCAAACATATATTAAGCTCCCTTCATCTGCAAAATATTATGTTAGATGTTTTAAAGTGTATATGTTTTGGTGAGACACAATTTCTTCTTCTGAAGAGCTTAAATTGTACAGTGAAAGTAAAAGATAGATGGTTACAGTATAGTTTTGCAGCTGTACAAATTAATATGGAAGTCCTAAAGAGGAAGCAACTATTTTGCCTTGAGATATCAAAAAAGGTTTCATGGTAGAAATGGCATTTGTGTCACACCTTGAACTGTAAGTACAACAGAAATAACAAACATATCTGTACAATTAAAATGCATGTATTTACAGGGGTTCCTGGCTGGCTCAGTTGGCTAAGTGCTGGACTCTTGACTTCAGTTCAGGTCATGATCTCATGGTCTGTAGGATTGAGCCCCACATCGGGCTCTGAGCTGACACCATGGAGCCTGCTTAGGATCTTCTCCCCGCCCCCCTGCTCTTCCCCCATTCATCCTCTCTCTCAAAATAAATAAATAAACATTTTTTAAATGGATGTATTTACCAAGTATTATAAGCATGGCAGAGGCATTTAGTTAAGTAAATAAAGAATTTTCCATAAGAATAAAATGTGAAACCCTCCCAAATCATTAATTTGTTCATTTAGTTTTCTTTTACTCAAAATCAGACTTGCATTTTGGTTAAAAAGATGTGCTACTTTATGCAGAATATAGCATATTTTGGACATTGCATGAAAGATTAAAGCACACTAGTCTTGTCTTCCATGTCTTGCAATGACAAAGTAATCAGATCAGCCCTCCCACACAGAACGACTGAAAGAAGTGGAAAAAAATATGCAAACATATGTCTCAAGGCATCAGAGCACTAAAAAGGTAAAGAAAAATTAGGTGGCCAAATTCTAGATGAAGAAACCCAGGGAGTTAAACCAAGTAGTGGGGGCTGCTTTTCTCCAGAGGATATCGGCCATGTCCAGTAGCTACAAGTGAGAGGCTGAGAAGCCCAACCAAGATATAAAAAATTCACATGGTTAGTAGGACAAAATTAGGGTTCAAGACCTGCCAAGGACTGAGGATCCTGATAGCCCATTAACTTTTTATTGGAATCCCAAAGGACCCGTCAGTACAAATAGGGTATTATCCGGGATGGACAGGCCCTTCAGGGACTGATTGATGTTCAGTTTTGAATACATCAATTCCCGACTAGGTATCTGGGTTTGCAAACACAAACCCTCTCTAGAAGAATATGACATCATCTCGAACATCTGTCTCTATAATTTTCTAACACAATTCTCAATGTCCAATAATCAAAAGTTACAAGCCATATGATGAGGCAAATAAAAAAAAAAAAAAACACCAAAAAAGAGAAATAGGCCCCACAGGAGATATAAATAATGAATGACCAAATACATACTTTTTAAAAGTTATGATTAAGATGGTTAAAGAAATTGTTTTTAAAAGATTGAGGGGGGCGCCTGGGTGGCTCAGTCGGTTAAGCGTCCGACTTCAGCTCAGGTCATGATCTCGCGGTCCATGAGTTCGAGCCCCGTGTTGGGCTCTGTGCTGACAGCTCAGAGCCTGGAGCCCGTTTCAGATGCTGTGTCTCCCTCTCTCTCTGACCCTCCCCTGTTCATGCTCTGTCTCTCTCTGTCTCAAAAATAAATAAAACATTAAAAAAATTAAAAAAAAAATAAAAGCTTGAGAGAGTTTTCGGAGAATTAGAAACTTTTTTTTCCAGGATCTCGAAAGAGGAAGTAAATGCTACCACATGATGCAATGTGGGTGAACCCTGGAGACATTATACTAAATGAAATAAACCGGTCACAAACGACAAATATGGTGTGATTCCACTTCTGTGAGGTAACTACAGTAGTCAAAACCAGAGACAGGAAGTGGAATGGTGGTTGCCAGGGGCTCGGGGAAGGGGGAATAAGGAGCCGTTGTTTAGTGGGTATGAAGTTTCCATTTGGAAACATGAAAAAATTCTGGAGATGGATGGTGGTGCTGAGAGCACGACAGTGTGAATGTCCTTCATGCCACTGAACTGTACACATAAATAATGGTTAAAATGTGTGTTATGTATATTTTGCCACAATAAAAAACTATTTTAAGGGAGTGGAAATTCTAGAATTAGAAAAAATGAAATCACTGGAATTAAGAACTCAATGGATAAGTTAAGGGCAGATTGGAATCCCTTAGATTACAGCTGAAGAGGGATTTGTGAGAATGACAATAGATCATAAGAAAACAGCTGGAATAAATCACAGAGAGACAAAGGCTGAAAAATATAGTAAATTATATAAGAGAGAGAGGGGATACAGGGACATCTAACGTATACTTGACGTTCAGAAAAGGAAAAGACATAAGAGAATAAGGCAGAAGTAATATTTGAAAAGATAACGAGTGACAAATTCCCACTTTATACGAATACAATGTACACTTAAGAGTAAGCAAGCTGGTGGGGCATCTGGCTGGCTCAGTCTGGTAAGCAACTGACTCTTGATTTCGGCTCAGGTCGCAATCTCACGGTTTGTGAGATTGAGCCCTGCATCAGACTCTGTGCAAACAATGCAGAGCCTGCTTGGGATTCTCTCCCTCCCTCTCTATCTCTGTCCCTCCCCTGCTCTGTCTCTACCCCCCTCACTCTCTCTCTCTCAAAATAAATAAACATTAAAAAAAAAAAAAAGAATAGAAAGAACAATGGACCAAATCAGAGGGCTCAGAAAGCAGACTCACATATACATAGACCCTTGGTTTGTTCAAAAGGTAGCACTGCCCATTTGGACAAAATAGGTGAAGGGGATTAAAAAGCAAAACGTTCACTTAGAAAATGAATTAAGACTTTGGGATGTCATGTACAACATAGGAAATATAGTTAATAATATTGTAACAACTTTGGATGCTGACAGATGGTAACTAGACTTATTGTGGTGACCATAATGCAATGTATATAAATATTAAATCACTATGTTGTACACCTGGAACTAATACAATATTGTATGTCAATTCTTCAATAAAAAAATTTTTTTTTGAAAGTAGCACTGCAGAGCATATGAGAAAGGCTGGTGCAGGATTAAGTCAATAGTAATGTGGAAAACACTGAACCATTACCTCTGCCTCACACCATAAACAAAAATCAATCAATTTTACAATCAATCAATCGATTGTAGACTTATATATGAAAGGTAAAAAAGCTTCCAGAAGAGAGCATGAGAAAATACCAGGATTTGAGAATGGGAAAAAACATCTTCAAGAGGCCCCCAAAAGCAAAACCCAAAAGGGAAAAGACTAATGAATTGGACTCTATTGAAATGATGAATTTAAGTTAATAAAAAGACTGTTAAGGTAATAAAAAAGTAGAAGATATTTTCAACCCAGGAAATATGAGTGCACATCCAGAATATATGAAGACCCTAACTGATAAAAAAAGACAGATAAATCAATTAAAAATGGTTCTCTTGGGGTGCCTGGATGGGTCAGTTGGTTGAGCATCCGATTCTTGATTTCGACTCAGGTCATGATCTCACAGTTTGTGGGTTCAAGCCCTGTATTGGGCTCTGCGCTGACAAAGGGGAGCCTGATGAGGATTCCCGTTCTCTTCCTCTTTCTCTGGCCCTTCCCCACTCTCTCTCTCTATTTCTCTCTCAAATACATAAACGTTAAACAATGGTTTTCTTAAATAGACTCTTCCCAAGAAAAAATATCCAATGGCCAATGAACATAGTAAAAGTTCTCAGTCTCATTGAACATCTGGGAAATGCAACACACACATCAGAATATCTAAAATTAAAAGCACTGACAACAGTATCAAGTGCTGACAAGCTTATGACACAACAGGAACTTTTATCTCTTTCAAGTGTGGTGTAAATTCGTACAACCACTTTGAAAAGCCATTTGCTAAAATAGTCATGCATACCCTAATGACCCTATGAAGCAGGGCTGGCTACATAATTTGTGGGTCTAATGCAGAATAAAAATACAAGGCGTTGCTCAAATAACAGGAGGAAAAAAGTGCTGTTAAAGTTACTAAAACATAAAAATGTTTCCTTTCTTCCACATTCTGTCTTGCATGTCATGATGTTGTTTATTTTCTTTTTAGTGCCATTTTAAGTGAAGAAAAAATAAAATTTTAAATGATTAGCATGAATTTCATCATTGAACTTGTGCGATGCCAGTTTTTAACACAAGTATAAGGACATTTAACCCTGATGTGCAATCACCAAAATTTCCCAACTTGTATTTTGTAGCCCATACAAGCACATGCATTTTATTCTACCAAAAACAGTGGATACTGCATAAAACTAACCCTGCCGTTTCTATTCACTTCTCCATACACTCACATTCTCTACCTTTGGCTTACTGACCACCATGGAAAGACTAAGAGGAAAAGAAACTAGAGTTTGCCCTGTCTTTCCCTTTCCTTCTCTGTCAGCATTTTCAGCATGAATTGGCTAATAAAGGGAAGTTGTGTTTCTTAGAAGACATTGCCTTCTTTCTGCATCTGATACAAGTTCTCATTCGAAAGAAAGCACGGCCTCTCAAGGCTGTCCGTGCCCCGCTCGTAGTTTATAGATGTAACATACTTACCTTAGACTCGTTTTGAGTCTTGTTGAACCCCATGAATATCACTCCCCAGAATTCCAGGTTTGTGGGGCGTTGGCCATATGCCAATGAAGGCACCCAGAGCTGGGAGCACCCATATTGTGCCCTTCTCCTCTGCTTATGCCCATGCTCTTTATCTCAACAAACTTCAGTGACAAAACCCAAGTTTCAAGGTAAAATTATTAAGAATTTCAAGATAGTAACAACAAGAGCCTTAAACCAAGTGCAGAGTCCTTGGGAGCAAGCACAGCACCCCATGGGAGTGGACAAGTTGCATGCCCATGAAGCCAGCTCTGCCCAGCAATCTGCCCCCAGATTTATAGGCAATGGAAATGCATGTGTATGTGTACCAAAATACATGCTCAAGAGTATTCATAACATCCTTGTTTCTACTAACCCTAAACTGGAAATAATTCAAATATCTACCAGCATTAAGTGAATAACTATAATAAATATAGTCATAAAATGACATACTATATATATAGCAATTAAAATTGAAGAACGGGGGGTGCCTGTGTGGCTCAGTCGGTTGAGCGACCGTCTTCAGCTCCGGTCATGATCTCACGGTCCGTGAGTTCGAGCCCCGCGTCGGGCTCTGTGCTGACAGCTCAGAGCCTGGAGCCTGCTTCTGATTCTGTGTCTTCCTCTCTCTCTGCCTCTCCCCCACTCATGTTCTGTCTCTCTCTGTCTCAGAAATAAATAAAAATTAAAAAAAAATTTAATTGAAGAACTATAGCTCATCCCAATATAGATGACTCACGCAAATACAACAATGAACAAAAAAAGCCAAACACTAAAGAGTACATGCTGTGTGACTCCTTTCATATAAAGTCATCAAACAGCAAAAATGATGCTAGAAGTCAGGATAATGTATATTCCTGGGAAGGAAGGAAGGAAGGAAGGAAGCATTGACTGGAGGCAAATGAAGATAATACTCTGTTTTTTGACCTGGATGGTAATTACACAGCTGAGTTTACTTTGTGATAGTTTATTGAGCTGAAACTTATAGTTTGTTCACTTTTCTGAATTAAGTCAATACTTAATTCTACCTTCTTTAATTAAAAGCTGGCAATATGGGAAAATATGAGACAAAGTATTCCTTTATTTTTATTTATTATAATTCTTCAGTGGAAAGTATGGCTTCATAAAAAAATTTTTTATTTGACAAAATGTTAATGACAATATATAACATTTTCTATGATGATCATAGAAACTTCTTAGTAAATGAGCACATTACAGACTTTTAACTTTGACACTTAGGAAATTCCTCTTTACTATTTCAAATCACCATCAGACATCTTTACTTTTCTAATGACATTATTTACTTCTGATAGCTGTAGGTTGTTCCATATATATCAAAATATCGTGATAATGGAATGATTCGTGACAATTATTGAGATTTTTGTTAATGTTATTATTTCTTATAAGATTATGATTTTGTCAACATACATATATAGTGATTTCTTAAATTTCTGCTTATAAGTATCATCAATTAAGAAAAAAAAAGAGAATAAAGCTTGATTTCTTTTATAAAATCCAGGTACAAGAGAACAATACTAACAATACAACCAGTCAATGATGACAACAATGTCTTGATTCCTACAACTGTTGAACACATAAAGCATGTGAACCTATAATAACTAGGTTCCCACTTCTAATGAGTTGGTTGTAGGAGTAGGTAACAGTGAGAAACAATCTTTTATTTCTGGTGTAACTTGGAAGAAGGATCTGTGAGAAGCAGAGAAATTCTATAAGATGATTGAACTTTGGCCACAAGAGGGCGTTGTGAGGTGCAGAATAGCTCATTCCCAGGCGTTGAAATCTGTGGCCATAAGCTACAAGTACTAACATCATCTCATCACTAGCTGCAACCATTCCAAATCCTGTACCATTTGCTGTCCTGGACGGAGGAGGGTAAATAAAGGAAAATAGGCAATCGGAGCCCCTGAGTGGCTCACTCAGTTAAGCATCCAGCTCTTGATTTCAGCTCAGGTCATGATCTTATGGTTTGTGAGATTGAGCCCCACATCAAGTTCTGCACTGACAGATTGGGATTCTCTCTTCTCCTTTCTGTTTGCCTCTCCCTCTGCTCACTGTCTCTCTAAATAAACAAATAAATAAACATGTTTTTAAAAAAGATAAATAAGCAATCAATGACAGTACTCTTCCTGTTTGTTGACTCTACTTGATAAATAGCCCTCTTCCTTTTTTAGGACCCAATGTTGAGTATGCATTTTAAACAGCCCATGTGAATATCTTAGGGAATACTGGAATACGTTCCTTTCTCCTATCCTCAATTCTAGTGAATTCCAGTTCTTACCAAAACAATGTTTGACAACAGAACTGTTCTAGAACCATTCCAACCTTTTTGGCCATTAAATGTTACCTATTTATTGGATTAACACTACCCTGCTCTGCATCTATGTAAGAGAATAAAAAATGCAAATGAAAATTACAACTGACAAGGTTCTATAACAATTCTGTACCTCTCTAAGGAATGAACAAATATACCATCTCTACACCATATCTGTAAAAATATTTAATTATAGTTTTTATATAATTTTTATGTCTTTTTCAAATTCATAGAATTTGTCTATAGAAAACATATTCAGGTTGTAATGCATTGATAGTTCAAAGTTAACTAGAAGTCAACAAAGAGGAAGTACTTATAATTATGACAAGGCAGGTGATGAAAACCCTTTGACCACATATTATTTAGCCACAAATATGAAAGAAAGAAGCTACCAGATAAAGCTAGCAGTAGGAGTTGTCCATTTTCACTGCTGATGCAAGAATGTACTCAATTCACTGATGTCAATGCTTTCTAAACCGCACACACAAGATTTCTTTTTCCTTTTCTCTTTGCCTAAGCTAGATTGTGACATTTAGTAATCAATTCCTTTAATGCCTTTATATAACTAATATTAAGTCTTTTTTTTTTAGAGGGTGGGGTTAGATGTTTTACATCTTAAATCAGACAATGGGGAAACAAAGAAGTTAAAACTATCTAAAACTGTCTTCTTCAGTCAGAATGTTGCCTGCAGTGGTTTTGAACGTATGCCCGCAAGTTCTTTGAATCTCCTCCCTTCAAGAAGTAAAGCTTAATTCCTTTCCCCTTGAGTGTATGTTAATTTTAAGGCCTAATGTCTAATGATTTGGGTAGAACAGATGTGAAGGTATTCACTTCTGAGATTCGAGTGTAAAAAATCTGCAGCTTTCTCATTGGGAATGTGCTTCTTCTGTCCTGGCTCACTGACTTGGGGAGAAACCGCGTCATGTACAGCCCTGTGGAGAGGCCATGTAAGGAGGAACTCAAGCTTCTTGCCAGCATCCAGGGGAGCGAGCTTAGAAATGGAACCCCAACCCAGCCAAGCCTCCATAGCCTGCAGCCCAGCTGACAATTCAGTACAACTATGTGAGAGATCCTGAAAAAGAACCATCAGCTCCAAGTTTCCTGACCCTCAGAAACTGTAAGACAACCAATATTTGTTGTTTTAAAATTTCTTACATTTATTTATTTATTTTGAAAGAGAGAGAGCAAGAAGGGGAGGGGCAGAGAGAGAGGGAGAGAAAATCCCAAGCAGGCTCCATGCTGTCAGCACAGAACCCGATTGGGGGCCCAAACTCACAAACCATGAGATCATGACCTGAGCCAAAACCAGGAGTCCAACAATCAACTGACTGAACCACCAGGCCCCCCAATATTTGTTGTTTAAAATTGTTATATTGGGGAGTCACTTATTACACAGTAGATAACTACTATAGGTCTTGGTATCTGGAAGTGGGGTGCTGCCAGAACAAAAATCTAAAATGTGAGAGTGGCTTAGGACCTGGACAGTGGGCACTGAGGAGAACAACAAGCCCAAAGTGCCTTGAAGTAGCTATTAATGGATGCCTCAGAGTCTTTGATAAGGCAGGGGGTGAGGGCTGACAGGAAGTTGAAGTAATGTTACTTAAACATCTATTACAATAGATACGTGATTCCAAAATGAGATGTCAGACCATATATACATTTTCAAATAAAATCAGGAGAACCAGTTACAGCACTTTTAAAACCCCTCACCTAATTGGATGATACAGAATGTTGAGGGTAAGCTGGAAGGGTGGAATCATAAACAAATTTCACCTATCGAAAAGAGTTTTGGGGACTCCTGGGTAGCTTAGTCGGTTAAGCATCTGACTCTTGATTTCAGCTGAGGTCATGATCCCACAGTTCCTGAGTTCAAGCCCCATGTCAGGCTCTGCGCTGACAGTGCACAGCCTGCTTGTGACTGTCTTTCTCCCTCTCTCTGTCTGCCCCTCCCTGGCTCGTGCTCGCTCACTCTCTCTCTCTCTCAAAATAAATAAATAAACTTTAAAAAAAAGAAAAGATTTTTGTCCTTCTTCAAATCAGGTGAGGAAATGTTTATATGGAGCCCCTGAGAGACCTAACCCATGCTCGCCGGGCTGACATGTGACCCAAGCCTGACACTATGGTGGGATGCAGTGGCCACTGGCCTGACGGTCAGGACAGGGAACACTACTAGATTTGCTGCTGTTGGCTCATCAACAGAGAATGAATGAGAGCCCATCCCGGCAATGTTTTTAGGGGGATGTTGCCTGTTCAACCATGACTTTGGCCAGAGGGCAAGAGGTCCTCACAGTGTCTGGGCTTGGGCTGGGCTGCTGGAGATCTAGAAACTAAGAAGGAGTGCCCGTCACCAGCAGAATGAAGAGCACTGCACCCCATGGGAGTTGAGGTCAGATGGGCCCAGCAGGTGACTTTTCCTCTCTGATGAAAACATCAGCCACGCAGAGAGGAAAAAGACAGAACGAATGTACCTGTGAAGTAGGAATTTTCTGGTCCCTTTTGCCTTGTCTCTCCCTCTGTGCTTTGTAGTGTAATGTTCAGGGGAGACCTGAGGCTGCCTAGGTGGGAAAAGCAACCTACAGTCCCTCCCCGCCAAGGTGGCTAGGAAGCAGCTAGGGAAAGAAGGGGGAGGGAGAGGGCAAGGAAGTCTTACCTTTAAATGAAAACTAAAATTTGGACTAGACATACTAATTTCTGAATCAAGCTCTGTTTTGAAAGTTAAAGCAACGATGGGACCTTCTGTCATTAAACCCCCTTGAGCTTTCATGTAGCAGCAGGGAAAACACTTATCTCATCGAATATACTTTGAAGTGACAGCAGGAGACAAAGATAAAATTGCTTTTCTTATTACATTCCCCAAACCATGCTTATTCGATATACCTGTTATATTTACTATAATGGAAATATTATTCAGGCTGAATTTTGAAAGAAATTTTAATGGAAAATTGCATTGCTATCATGAAAAAGTGTGATTATAAATAATGGCCACAATGCCTTACATTTAAAAACCTTTTTTTTAAATGGCTTAAAAATCATCTTCACGTCTATTTTTCATTATCTCTACAACCCTTCATAGTAGTAGCAGAATAAGATATTAATTAAGCACCACATCCAGACACCTACATACACATAAGTATCTAAACTCTCAGAGTTTATAAATCTAGTATAGACTAATATAATAGACTTATAAAGGATCCAGCTCAGCCTGGTCCCTCACCTCTATATTTCTCCCCACCCAGAATCACTGGATCTGGATCCAGGTCTCCCCTGGCTACCTGGGTCCCTAGGCTTGGTCCAGGACAACTCCATCCCCGCATCCGAGAGCTACATGTTGCTCCTTGTGTTCTGAATCTGACTCTGGTGGTAGGCGCCATGAGCCCTCACTGATTTCCCAGGTTCTGGCATCTTCCTCCTGGGCTTACAGTTGACCTCTGCCCATCTTCATTCCTTGTCTATATTCCTTTTCTTTTCCAGGACTTCTTCTAAAGCTCGTGTCTGAAGGATTGGAGGTCTGTCTAGAAAGCAGCCAGGGAGGTGAGCCTTTATAGCCCTTGATAAATCTTCCTCAAGTCTTCATTGTTGTATCTTGCTCAAATCCCAGGATTCCCTGCTACTTCGATGTTGGTTCTGTCACCAACTATTGGCCTAACTGAACCCAGCTGTAGTTTTTGGAAAGTGTACTTACCCAAAAACCTAAACATGTGGCTAAGCATATTCATCAGGGTTCAGCTCCCCCATGGGTGGGTTTACTGTCAGGTTCTATCTGCTCAAATGAGCCTGTTTCCAACGGAAGTAATTGACATGTTCTACTGAATCTCGATAAGAATGAGTTAACATCTATTAATATCTTATTAAGTTCTAGTCACTGTGTGACTACTGTATTTTTTATTTGGTTCTTACAACACTCTATGAAGCAGGTACTATTGCCTTTTACAAATGAGGAAACTGAGGCACATAATGGTTAGGTAAATTGCCCAATATTAATTGCCCTTAAGCAGAAAAAGCCAGACTGGACTCAACCATGTAGAAGTTTCTAGGAAAATCGATAATTTAATGCATACATATTCAACAGGGAAAGAAGGCATCCAACTGATCCAGGCAATGACACAGAGAAACTTAAACCTTGAATAGAAGAAGGCTAAGTGCATTTTAGGAAAAGGAAAGACAAGTGGGAACAAATTTTCTCACACAGGTAAAAAAAGCTGTAAAGAGAAAAAAAAAAGTTGAGTCTGCTACTGGGCAACATTTGTCAGGAGACACAAGAGAAAAAGAAGAACCTCGAGTCCCCAAAACCCTGGAGAGGGAAGGAAGCCCGACCTTAGCCCTGCTTGGACAAGCGCTGGAATTGACCAAAGTGCTCCAGGATGCTGTTGGTCTGGCACGTCAAGCACTTTATAACTCACTGTCCAGGAGGGTTTTCTACCACCTAATGAGAAAGAATGTGTGGCATGGCTGAGTTTGGAGCTGAAGAGAACTAAGGTCCCCAGCAGCCAGGCTCCACCTCAGACTTTGAGAAGATCAACTAGTATTTTCTGAGTTTCTGTTTCCTCAGTTATAAAATGGGAATATTAGCATCGATCATGCAAGATTAAGATGTTGATGAGAGGTATTTATGAAAATAACCACCACAGTGCCTAGCACAACACAAATGCTTGGCAAATACTGAATGATACCTTGATGATGTGTGGAGAGAGGAGGGGAAAGACCACCATGATGCCAAGAAGAGGATTCTAAGCTGTATGCATAGCTCCTGGCACACAACAGATAAGCGATAAATATTTGTTGAGTGAATGACAGAGTAAAACGAGGAATAAATAAATCCTAGTGACTCCATGTCAAGACCCAGAATATAGTTGCTTATATAAAAGAGGGCAGCATATGTGGTGATATCTGAAGTGCCCCCCAAAGTTGTGTCATCCTCTGTGTCTCATTGGGGCTTCTAGATTTTGCAGGATCTGAGGCAGAGTCCAGTACTGCTGCCACACCGGGATGTCATATAGAATGTTCTGCTTTTCTTTAGTGTATAGGATCCATTCAGAGTAACACGTCACATCTGTTCCATTTCAGAACTTCCAAATGTCTAATGAGTATTTTTCCAAGCTTTTCCCTGGAGGTAGGGTGGGTGAAGAAAAGGATAAACTGGTAATTTCATAGCCTAGGTTCCTCAGTTGCTCGAGTAACCTCATGGTCCATATTCACATAGTGGTAAAAGGATAGCAAACAGCCTAACTTGAATATGGACACATGGAAGTTCTGAAGTGGCATATGTGACATCTATTACTTCCAAAAGATTTGAAAATTCTGAGAGAAACAACAGAATGAGTTTCCAGAGTAGGCAGGGTGGATTAAAGGAAAGTCACTATAGAATAAAGTCATACAAGAAAAATGCTTAGTCACACAGCAACCGTTTTCATCACATTCTGAGAGATGGGCTGTGCTCACTCCATACAAAGAATGAAATAAACTACAACATCATAATAAGCTAAAGATTTTTAATCCTGTGATCTTTTTATAAAGAAGGAACAAAGAATTATGTATACTGATGGCATTTAAGAATATCTGAAACTAGTAAACTAGTAAATGATGCCCATTAATAAAATACCCAAGGCCAGTGATATGGAAAAGGGAAACCAGATACTTTCAGGGACCCACCCTTTGTGTGAGGGCTGAATCCCCAAAGCAAAAATGAATGCTAATGAAGAGAACTGACTATCATCATAGATGACTGGAATCATCATATGCTGGTTGGTTCAATTCCAACTCAAACAGCAGACCAATCTGTGATACTCGAAGATCTTTCTACAGGCTGGCACCGTGCAACAAATAGCCCATCTGTATTGCTGGGTATGGCACCAATGAGAGCAGATATCTATTTACATAAAGACAGATTTCAACAGCTAAAATGATCCTATATTTGGCATGGCTTACTCATAAAAACTGAGCATTTAATATGCCAGTAGGCTATAATTGGTCCAATGAATTGTTTTCTTCATGCATGGTAAATTTTCATTGTTTTTTCAAGCGGCTAAAACCATAATTTGCAAGGGCTTAATGCTAGCTAACTAGAAAAGTTGTTTTACATGTAGTTGGAGTGTAACAATCTGGCCCTTGATACTCAAAAAATACTTATTTCTTTTCAAAATCAAGGAGGGGGGGTTCTCAGTTGTATTTTTTATTTTTACAAAATGGTTTTTTTTCTTTTTTTTAAAGAGGCATGCACCTTGAAGTCCAGTGGACCTGACTATAAATTTCTTTCCGGTCCTTACTAGCTGTATAACCATGGTTATTTGTGGGTCTCTTCCTGATCTACACAATAAGGATAGGAACACTCACCTCAACTGTTCTGATGCTAAATGGGACAGAGAGAGAGAGAGAGCACTCAGCAACAGCCTGGAAACATTGGAGCACTTGGGCGGCTCAGTTGGTTAAGCTTGGTTTGGGCTCAGGTCATGATCCTGTGGTTAGTGTGTTCCAGACCTACATAGGGCTCTACACGGTCAGTCTACTTAGGATTCTCTCTCTCCCTCTCTTTCTGCCCTTCCCTGCTTATGCCCTCTCTCTCTCTCTCTCTCTGTCAAAAATAAATACACTTAAATTTTTAATAAAATCTAGAAAAATAAAGTATTAAATAAATATTAGTTACCTCTGCTTTCTTCTTCTCTATGCCCAATGTTCCAAGAGAATCAAATACAATGCTTTTAAATTTTAAAAAGTAGTTTGAAAAAGTATAATCTGACTCTTGGTTGCATCTCAGGTCGTGATCCCAGGGTCAAGGGATCAAGCCCCGTGGCAGCTCTGCACTCAGCATGAAGCCTGCTTAAGATATTCTCTCTCTCTCATTTTCTCTCTCTGTCTCTCCCCCTCCATCCCCCTCTGCCCCTCTCTCTCACTCTCATGCTCTTTTTCTCTCTCTAAAATAAAAAAAAAATTTAAAGTAATTTGACCTCCATTTAGCCCTCAGTCCAAATGGATGTATTTTTCAGGAAGTAGCTCAAACATTTAAATCTTTGTAACTGTAATGCTAACAGGTATATCCCTAAAGTTAGTACACAAATTGAATTTTTCAAATGTAATTATTAAAAATAATGTTTAAGGGGCACCTGGGTGGATCAGTCAGTTAAGCCTCCGACTTCAGCTCAGGTCATGATCTCACGATTCGTGGGTTTGAGCCCCACGTTGGGCTCTGTGTTGACAGCTCAGAGCCTGGAGCCTGCTTCGGATTCTGTGTCTCCCTCTCTCTCTGCCCCTTCCCCACTCATGCTCTGTCTGTCTGTCTCTCTCTCTCTCTCTGAAAAATAAATAAATATTTAAAAAATAAAAATAATAAAAATAATGTTGAAATCAGAGTTTACACTTTAAAAGAATGCTGTAAAGTATCCTTGCTTAGAATAAATAACCACCCCTAATCAGTCTGTTTTATAATTCTGGGTTTCTGTCTCCTCTATGAATACTTGGCCTAAAATGGGATACAGCTCTTCTTGGTTCTTTGTAAGCCAATAATTACATATTTATTCATCAATGTCAGTAGACTTTGAAAAAGAGTATAATGTTTATTATATTTCCTAGATAAAAATATAGTGTCATCAGGAAGCTAGTAATATTTGGTTTATTCAGAATCATGAGGTTATTGTTACATTTCAGTCTTCCATGGAGAATTGCCTGGGGTGTGTGTGTGTGTGTGTGTGTGTGTGTGTTATAACATGAAATATAAGCACAGACTCCATCTAGGATATAGTAGATGTTTAATGACTTTTTGTGGTTGTTAACTTTAGCGAATATTAAGCTATTATCAACCAGTGACACTTCTTGAATTGATTTAATGGGGCAGAATCCCAAGGGTTAGGAAGAGGAAAAATAAGATTGAAGGCATGGAGAGGGTCTTATCCGCTCCAGTCACAGTTGACTTTGGAGTTGTGGGCATTAAAGAGCCCTTGAAGATAAAAATTCACTGCCATGGAACACAATTAAGACATAACAGAAATACTGAAAAATGATGTAGGCAAAGTACAGATTATTGTCTTAATATATTGTTATGGTCTTAATGTGCTGCCCATTGTTCTAATTGCAGCATAAAATCAAAATGATAACAAAAATAAGAGTGAATGATGGATCAGTCTGATTTTGTAAGGAACTAAACATTAGTAATGGTCATTTAGCAACACATATCAATCATTTGTACCATTGCTTCACAGGTTCTGTTTAATCCAGCTATGAGTTCTGATTTTATTCCAATGGGTAGAGATAAGGAATCATTTCCTAAGGACAATTTAGTTTTAAGTTCTACTAGAAACTGCTGTAAGAAACCTTAAAATATATTGAAATGCCATCTGCTAAACAAATATTCTGGCATGACAAATTTAAACAATGTGAAACCCAAGATACTCAAAATATGATTCAATCATATTACCAATCTTGGTAATATGTTAAAGGAAAGTTTAGAAAATATTCCATTTGAATATATCTAAATTTCTCCCAAATGTCTTTGTTATAACTCCCCCAATATTCATATGTCAATGAGGTCTTTGTGATTTTGTTATTGGAGTTATTAGCTTGTCAGATTGCACTGGTTTTTCTGGGTCTGAAATCATAACATCTGTTTTAGAATAGGAGAGTTCCTGTTTTGTGATTAAAATCACCATTTTTAAATATATCTGTGGTATTCGAATGGCACACTATTTGGAGTCATGAGAGCTATGGACAGGGTTACTTATCTGCTAATGTATTTTACTTTTTTAATGTTTATTTATTTATTTTTGATATGGGGGAGGGGCAGATAGAGGGAGACAGAGAATCCCAAGCAGGTTTCACGCTGTCAGCACAGAGCCACATGTGGGGCTCAATCTCATGAACCATGAGATAATGCATTGAGGTGAAATCAAGAGTAGGAGGCTTAACCAACTGAGCCACCCAGATGCCCCTGCTAATGTATTTTAAAATAACAAGACAAGAAAAAGTGATTTCTAACTCCCCACTACATGTTCCCTGACATACATGGGTTTAGTTAGATACCTAACTGACCATCTCATTGGAATTTTATTCTTACTGGATGGTAATTTCAGTGACTGAAATTTCAGTGACCGAGTGACTGACGGAGAGTGGGTGTTTTTCCCTTGTAGCAATCTTTGTGGAGGGAGGTGAAGGCGCTGAACACCCTTGACCCCCTTATTGTCATATAACAATCCTGGGGGCAAAGTGGGTAAGTGGCAGTTGTGAGGGTGAGACAGGTTATCATAATATATAGGCAATACTTAATAATCATCCCATCCAGAGCAGGTATGTGAGACCCAGCATGCGTCTTTTGTCCCATGTCCAGCTTGTTGGTGCAGTCTCTATCAGCCCAACAGTAAGAAGTAAGATCAGGGCTATGGCACCAGTAAGGGGCAAGGGCTGGCAGAGTTGCATCCAAACCCCTGGGCTAGGTTCACACATTGATTCCTCAAGCTTCTGCTGTGTGCGGGCCAGCCAGCTTCCAAGGTGTGGCTGGAGCAGGGCTGGAGGTCTCAGGGATGAGTTTCCCTTTTGAGGGTCAGTTTAAATGGGTTGACTGGATCTGGATCACTTTGCCAGGTTGTGGGTTCTTCGGAGTTGGCCTTCTTAACTCTGGAGTGATGGACCCATGGGGTGATACCTGAAACTTTAGGGGCTGTAGGAGTTGTTAGAATAACAGTATGAGGCCCAGTCCACCATGGTCTAAGGGGTTCCCTCTTCCAATCTTTGACCCACACAGAGTCTCCTGGCTGAAAGGGTGAATGGAGATCCCTAAGGAAATTGGGGCCCTTTCTGTGGTGTACCTCTGTAACTTATTTAGGACTGCCCCAAGGTCTGGAGCTGTTCTCTTATTCCCTTGTCTCCAATCTGGTGTAGGTCTCCTGGGAGTTTTCCTAAACATGGGGCAGGGGGGTGTGCCCGTATAATAACTCAAAAGGGGAGAATCCCAGTGCCCCAGGCATGCATAGGGCACGCAGGAGGGCCAGCGGTAGTAAATCTGGCCATGGGAGATTATCCTCCTGGTGGAACTTAGCCAGGATTTCCTTGAGGGTGCGATTCAACCACTCTCCTTTCCCTGAGCTCTGGGGTTGGTGAGAAGTGTGCAATTTCCAGGTAATGTTGAGGGACTTTGTCAGGGTTTATATAATGTCTGCCACAAATGCAGGTCCGTTAGCACTGTGTATGGTTAAGAGTAGACCAAACTGAGGCACAATCTCCCATAGAAGAGCTTTGGCCACCTCGAGACTTCGTTCCGTTCTGGTTGGGAATGCTTTGACCCACCCCGAATATGTGCAGATTATTACAAGAAGGCACCTGAATCCTTTATTTGGTTGTATGTCGGTCAAGTCCACCTCTAAGTCTTCGAAAGGGGCGGCCCCCATCCTTTGCATGCCAGGCGGGGACCATGGGGCAGACCAAGCATTATTTTTGGCACACATTACACATTGTTCACTGACAGCTTGGCATGATGCCGGCAGCTGGATGATATAGTAGTTCTTTTTGAGGAGGGCCTCTAGAGCAGTTTTCCCTAGGTGCGTGAGTTGGTGATATTCCTTCACTAGGTGTTTTCCCATAGACGATGGGACAAAGATGTGCCCATTTGGCATGACCCACCATCCCTCTTTGCTTAGTGTGCCCGCTTCTGTCGAGGCCCAACTTCTTTCTTTGTTTATGTACAGGGGCGGGGAGGCTTCCCTCTGGGGCACAAGAGTCATAGTGTAGGTAGGAGTTTTGTCTGGGTCACCACAGGCGGCCACTCTGGCTGTTTTGTTGGCCAGGTGATTTCCTTGAGTTATGGGGTCGTCTCCTTTCCAATGTCCCTTACAGTGTAGGATAGCTACCTTGTCTGGCAGCCACATGGCCTCAAGAAGCTTTAGTATTTCTTCCTTGTTTTTGATAGTTTTCCCTGCAGCAGTAAGGAGGCCTCTTTCTTTATGGATGGCTCTGTGTACATGCACAGCAGCAAAGGCATACTGGGAATCAGTGTAGATGGTAACTTGTTTACTTTTGCCAAGGATGAGGGCTTAGGTTAAGGCATACAGTGCAGCTCGTTGTGCCAACCATCCTTCCGGCAAAGCCTTGGCTTCCAGAACTTTGGAAGTTGTGGTTAGCATGTATCCTGCTCTTCCGCTGCCCTCTTGTAAATAGCTGCTCCCATTGCTGAACAGGGTGATCTCCTGGCTTGTTATAGGCTGGTCTTGGAGGTCCGGGTGGCTGGTGTGGACTTCATCCACTACTTTGAACAGTCATGGTCGGGTTCTCCCTCCTCTGTGGGAAGGAAGGTGGCCGGGTTTAGTGTTCTTACTGTTTCAAGAGTGACCCTTGGGTTTTCGTAGATAAGGCCTTGGTATTGTGTCAGCCAAGAATTGGAGAGGAAATGATGTCCTTGGGTGCCCACGAGGGACATGACCGCATGTGGGACCTTAACATTAAGGGTTTGTCCCAGCGTGAGTTTGTCTGCCTCCTTGATGAGCAGAACTGTGGCTGCCAGCACTCTGAGGCACAGTGGCCATCCTGAAGCCACAGGATCAAGTTTTTTTTGACAGGTAGGCCACTGGCCATTGCCAAAGCCCCATGCTTTGAGTGAGCACTCCAAGGGCTATTTTGTCCTTTTCATGTATGAAGAGCTTAAAGGGCCTTTCTATGTCAAGCAAACCCAGGGCTGGGGCTCGCCCCAGAGCCAACTTTATTTCTGTGAAAGCGGCCCTTGCCTCCTTAGTCCATGCAAGGGCTCCCGGTCTGGCCCTCCCAACAGGTCATAGAGGGGCATCGCTATGGCTGAGAATCTGGGAACCCAAATGCGACAGAACCCTGTGGCCCCTAAAACTTCACACAAGCCTTGTTTTGTTTGGGGCTGTGGCAGTGTGGTGATAACTTTCTTCCTTTCCGGTCCTAGTTCTCTTTTTCCTTTTGTGAGGAGGAAGCCTAAGTATCAGACCTGCTGCTGACAAATCTGTGCCTTTTTCCAAGAGGCCCGGTACCCCGAGTAGGACAGGAGCTGCAGAAGGGCCTTCGTACTTTTCATACAGTCTTCTTGGGTGTTGCTGGCAAGAAGAAGGTCATCTACATATTGGAGGAGGACACACCCTGTGGTTTCCCTCAGAAAGTCAGTGAGGTCTGTAGCTAGTGCTTCCCCAAAAAGAGTGGGCGAGTTCTTGAAACCTTGGGGAAGTCATGTCCAGGTCAGCTGCATCTGGTACCCTGTAATGGGCTCAGTCCATTCAAAGGCAAACAATGGTTGACTTTGAGGAGCCAGGCGGAGGCAGAAGAAAGCAGCCTTTAGGTCGAGGCATGTAAACCATCTGGCTGACCCCAGAATTTGGCTGAGGAGAGTATATGGGTTTGGAACCACTGGGTGTAAGGAAACAGTCACTTTGTTAATGGGCCTCAAATCCTGTACTGGTCGGTATCCTCCTCCTGGCTTCTTGACTGGCAAGAGTGGGGTATTCCAAGCCCATTGGCATTCAATTAGAATACCTGCTTCTCTGAGCTTGGTCAGGTGCTCTTGTATACCCATTCCAGCCTCGAATGGAAGGGGGTACTGCCTTGTCTCTGAGGTTGGGCTCCAGGGATCAGGTCAACAATGATGGGGGCCTGACTCCAAGCTAGTCCAGGTGGGTTATCTTCAGCCTATATGGAGGGGAATGTAAGCCTGAATTCTGATGGGCTACAGGGTAAGGCCTGGGCACAGAACAGTCTCCATTCTTCTTCCCTTGGCAGGGTAATCGCCAACACCAGGGTTTCCTTCTGCCTTGGGTTTAATTGGAGGCTAGTATGTCCAGTGGGTTCAAAGGTTATCTGGGCCCCAAGTTTGGAGAGCAGATCCAGGCCCAAGAGAGGAATCAGGCAGTCATGTAAGTAGAGGAACTCATGCCAGACCCCCAAGTTCATATTGTGGCCCCCAAGTTCATATTGTCGAGCTTGACAGAAGGGCTGCTGCATTGCCCATGTCCCAGTAGTCCCAAGTATGGTTGCCATCTTTTGGCTTAAGGGTGCCCACCAGGGAAGTAACATGGAGTATTCAGCCCCAATGTCAACCATTAAAATTATTGTTCGGCTCCCTACCTTCATTTCGACTGTGGGCTCATGGGGGCGAAGAGAGAAAGAGCCCGGTCCCCCTCAGTCCAATTCTACCCCAGCCAGACCAACAAGGTTCTCACCTCGAGGTTCCTCCTGATATCGGCTGGGTTTTGAGGGCCCCTTTCAATTTGGACATTCATTCTTCCAGTGTCCCTTCTCTTTGCAGTATGCACATTGCTCCCTTGCTAAGAGGACTCTGGGCTTCCCCCCTTTTGGTAGTTGGGGTCTTCCCATCTTTGCAGCATCTGTTTCTTTTAGTGCTGCTGTGAGAAGGGTGGCCTTCTTTTTTAGTCTGTGACTTCTCTGTTCATGAAACTATTGGCGACCTCAAGCAGCTGAGTGATATTCATCCCAGCAAAGCCCTCCAACGTCTGGAGTTTTCTTCTGATAACTGGGGCAGCCTGTGCCACAAAAGAGGTATTTACCATCTGTTGACTTTCTGGTGCCTCAGGCTCAAACAGGGTGTATACATGGTATGCTTCACATAATCTTTCATAGTAATCTCCAAGAGACTCCCCAGGGTGCTGCATGACTGACGATATTTTAGTCATGTTCATGGGCTTTTTGGCTCCAGCTCAGACTCCCTGAAGGAAGGCTTCCTGGTATCATCAGATGTGGGCCTGTCCTTCTTCTGTGGTGAAATCCCATGTTGGGCGTTCTTCAGGCATGGAAGCTTGAGCCCAGACAGCAGGGTCATTAATCCCTGGAGGTGAGTGGTCTTCTAGGTACTGTCATGTTTCTCTCATTCTTCTTCTTTTTCTTCTGTATTAAACAGAGTACGGAGTAACTGTTGACAATCTTCCCAAGTCGGTCAGTGGATCTGGAAGAGGGGCTCCATCAGGTTGACCATTGCTTGTGGCTTTTCAGAGTATGATGGAGTGTTGTGTTTCCAACTGAGGAGGTCAGTTGTAGAGAAAGTTTGATAATACATCCTGGAATGGCTGGGCTGGACTATTCCATCCTCATTCTGTCTTTCAGGCTCGCTCGTCTCCTTTACAGGCATTTGGAGAGTGTTATGTCTGGGTCTGGGGCTCAGTCTGGCTGGTGGCCCCTGTGGGGAGGGTTCTCTGGTCCGAGAGGGCTGGGGAGATGGGCGGCACCAATTACAGCACCTACTTCAGCCAGGCCACGCCAGAGAGACAGATGGGGGAGGAGTTTCAGGGGCAGCGGGGAGGGAGCTTGGCAAGTCATAAAGAGGTGGAAAGACAATATCTTCCTCCACATCTCCTTTAAATCTTAGAGGAGCAGTGGGTTGCTTCTTTGGCTCCCTGGGTGAGCCTCTGGATAAAGTGGCTGAAACCTTTGCCTGGCTCTGTTTGCTAATGATGAATTGCACCCAAGGCAGGGGATTTCGGGCAATTTCAAGCCAGGAGTCGATGTATGGAAATTGATCAGTGTGGCCTGCATTCCCAGTGACTATTAGCCAAACCTGCTGCACCATTTGACCATCTAATGTCCCTTCTGGGGGCCATCTTACATAGAATATAGGCCATTCTAGTTCCCAAAAGGTCCTTAACTTCCTGGGTGTCATTTTCATCCTGTAATCGCCTGAAAATCCCTTTTTAAAATTTTAAGCATGACTTCTAAAATCGTAGGCTTACTCTGTTTTGATCCCATTATTTTCTTTGTCATGTTCAGTGTGGCAAAGACAGACAAAGGGAGGGTATCCTCTCGGATGAAAGGACCAATCAGATACTCCTCTGGTCGCATTCCCGAGGGAAATTTTAGGTGAGGTTTGGCCGTAGTGGACTCAGCTTTGTGACTTGAGATCAGAATCTGATCGGATACCGGCCTAGACCTTATACTCTCATTATGACAGAGGAGAGCCCATTCAGATTCTGTAGACTTTTGGGGACCTTAAAGGTGCCTGTCCATGGAGCCACAAACTCAAATTCGACTGGCAAGCCTGGCTGAGCCGCACATTCACACACACACACACACACACACACACACACACACACACCAGAGTCTATTACATTCCCTCCTGCAAAATTTTCTACCTGTGAGACCTATTAAGGCCTCCAGGGATTGATCAGGTCCCCCTTCCACCCTTTTGGGTGGGCCTGACTTCTTTGGGGCCCCAGCCTTACCGGTTCCAACATCAGGTCCAGGTCTTCACCTACCAGGTCTCTTTGAGTCCAGTGGGAACACAGAGCAGGGCCAGCCTGAGGCAACGGAGGAGACTGCCAAAATTCAGGCAGGGCATGCCTTCTCCCTTGCGATCTCTCGCTCAGTCACCACTTCGCTGTTGTCCCAAACAGGTGGCAACAATGGGCCAGAGTGGTTGGGTTTCCCGGTCAGGGAACCAAGTATGTTACGGAACCAGGCTGGAATGCTGGTGGAAAAACCAAGCGGCACTCAGAGATCTTGGTGGATTGGAGATTTATTTTACACCGGAGAGCTTAGAGGAGACTGTTTCTCCCAAGCTCTGAGCCCAGAATGCAAGTGGGGAGGGTAATTTATGGTCATCAGCTTCCATATCTGTGGTGGTTTTTGCGTGCACAGCAAACAAAGGAAGAAGAACCCGGAGGAGGGCTCTCTAAGCTAGAGACCAGAGTCTGTTTTAGCCCCATTGGCCATCTTTGGCATACTTTATTCACTTCTCCAACAATTTCTATTTTGTCCACTTCTTGAACTCTTCTTTACCACTGTTAAACTGCACTCTGAATCTCTTTACTAGGACATCCCTAGATGCAATGCATATTGGCTGGTATAGGGTTACAGCATCTCCCTCAAGAGATGCTTGGGGACTTATGTACCCCCATGTCACCACTTCTTTAAATGTTTTCTTCTAAGAGGACTCCCTAAACAAACCACCTACAGGAATGCCCATCTTAGGCCTTGCTTCTGAAATACTAGCCTAAGCAATTATTATTATTATTATCATTAATGCAAATAGATCTTAAGCCTTTCACTAGCAACCAAAGATATTTCAAGCACTCAGGTAAAGACAATGCTAATCTATACTGGATCAAAGAGTCCCTTTCTTGGTTCCACTTCTGGCATGACAGCGTGCAGCTCAGGGTCACTCCTCAGCATAACTAATGAAATTATTTTTAAAATAACCATTTAAAAAATGCTTAACTCCATGGGCATATAAAAATGGAAATGGTCCTATGGGCATACAGCAAATGAGGAAACATTTACTCAAGACTATTTACTGAAACTCCATAAAGCTTCAAGAGCCTGTGGTATTTGAACCAAACTCCATACCCTCCCTCCTTGTTTCCAGTTCCTGAGACGAGAACTCCACTCTGGACTAGTACGGACAAGAACACAAGGCTCATGAATTCCCCCAGCTTCTAATTGGAGGGCCATTTCCCTGGGAGGGATAAGACACCAGTATTAACTACTAACTACTGGTTGCTACTTCTAACTAGTTGCTGAGACAAAGTTCTGGGCAAACACAGCCAAGAGGAGGAGACTCCATCCTTCCACCCAGCTCCCACTCATGGGATAAAGTCTCTATCTTGGGTACAGTAGAACACTGAGGTCCCAAGTGCCCTTGCCTCAACTCATAGTGCAGGGGGTACCACAGGAGACAAGCCAGGGACACTGGGGCTGTTGCCCCTACATCCACTGAGTTCTCAATTCTTTAAGCTGGGGTTTCCCTTAGGGAGAAGTGAGATATTGTTTCTTCCCTCAGCATCAGAGGTGTGGTTCAAAAATTTTGCCGGGGAGGAAAAGCAGGCCATAGAACCAAAAGCTCAAGATCTCTCCCTAAAGAAACCAATTTCATTTGCAACAGGATATGAAGTTCAAGCCTAAGCGTGCTTTCAAAAACAGTAGAGGTTTTGGTGAAAGACAATTGGGAGGAGATTGAGAGATTCATGAAAGATACAGGCTACACAGTGAACCAAAGAGTTGCTGGAGAAAAATAAACAAACAGTTGGAAGAGATTTCCTGAAGTCTGAATAAACCTCAAACACTGATGTCAGGAACTATCCCTTCAAAGGAGCCCACATTTGATTATATTAGTGTGTGAGGCAATGTATTCCCCTGAGCATTATTACAAACAATGCAGCAATCAACCAGCAATTAGTGGAGCTATGTGGGCAGGTAACCAGACAGAGAGCCTCCCAATACTACTGTCCTCCCAGAGTGACTGTGAGCATATCCAAGGATGGACCCATGTCAAACATCAGAGGCTTCATTGTGTGTGTGTGTGTGTGTGCTTGTGCATGCGTGCGTGCGTGCATGGGTGTGTGTGTGTGTGTGTGTGTGTGTAGCAGGGTGGAGGGGAGAGGTGGGGAAGAGACTTCATTAAAGTAATCTAACCAGTCTCTAATCAAGTCAACCAGCCAACAACAAGTCCCAGAGGAGGGGAGAGGTGAAGCCAGTATGCAAAGTTGCTATAATACATGATCTAAAATATTCTGTTTCCAAAAAGTATGAGACATACAAAATAAACAGGAAAACATAGATGAAAAGATGCTCAACATCACCCATCAGCAGGGAAATACAAATCAAAACCACAAGGAGATACTACCTCACACTTGTCAGAATGGCTAAAGTTAACAACACAAGAAACAACAGGTGTTTGTGAGGATGCAAAGAAAGGAAAATATGTCTTCTTAATGTTTATTTGCTTTTGAGAGAGAGAGTACAAGCAGGGAGGGGCAGAAAGAGGGGTGGGGGACAGAGGATCTGAAGCAGGCTCTGTGCTGACAGCAGAGAGCCTGATGTGGGGCTCGAACTCACAAACCATGAGATCATGACCTGAACCAAAGTCCTCAACCAACTAAGGACTGAGGTGCCCCAAAAGGAGAATACTGTTGCACTGCTGGTAGGAATGCAAACTGGTGCAGCCACTCTGGAAAACAGAATGGAATTTCCTCAAAAAGTTAAAAATAGAACTACCCTATGACCCAGCAATTACACTGCTAAGTATTTATCCAAAGAATAAAAAAATGCTGATTCAAAGGGGTACATGTACCCCAATATCTATAACAGCACTATAAACAATAGCCAAATTATGGAAAGAGTCCAAATGTCCATTGACTGATGAATGAATAAAGAAGATGTGCTATGGGGCGCCTGGGTGGCTCAGTCGGTTAAGCGTCCGACTTCAGCTCAGGTCATGGTCTCACGGTTTGTGAGTTCAAGCCCCGCGTTGGGCTCTGTGCTGACAGCTCAGAGCCTGGAGCCTGTTTCAGATTCTGTGTGTGTGTGTCTCTCTCTCTGACCCTCCCCTGTTCATGCTCTGTCTCTCTCTGTCTCAAAAATAAATAAACGTTAAAAAAAAAAAAGAAGATGTGCCACACACACACACACACACACACACAATGGAATATTACTCAATAATCACAAAGAATGAAATCTTGCCATTTGCAACAACATGTATGGAACTAGAGTGTATTATGCTAAGTGAAATAAGTCAGTCAGAGAAAGACAAATATATAATTTCACTCATATGTGGAATTTAAGAAACAAAACACACGAATATTGGGGAAGGGAAGAAAAAATAAAATAAAAACAGAGAGAGAGGCAAACCATAAGACATTGTTTATATAGAAACAAACTGAGGGTTACTGGAGGGGAGGTAGGTGAAAGAATGGGCAAAATGGGTGATGGGCATTAGGGAGGGCATGTGGAGATGAGCACTGCATGTTATATGTAAGTGATGAATCCCTAAATTCTACTCCTGAAACCAATACTACACTATATGTTAACTAACTTGAATTTTAAATAATAAAAAGAAGAGAGAGACCAGATGTTAGATTTACCAGAAAGACCTCAAAGAAGCCATTATAAATATGTTTAAAGAACTAAAGGGAACCATGCTTTTAGAAAGAAAGTATGATGACGATGTAACATCATGTAGAAAACATTAATGAAGAGATAGAAATTATGAAAAGAACCAAATGGAAATTCTGGAGTTGAAAAATGCAATAGCTGAAATTTTAAAATTCACTAGACACACTGAATAGAAAATTTGAACTGGCAGAAGAAAGAAGTAGAGAACTCAAAAATAATCAATAGAAATTACACAGTCCAAAGAACAGAGAGAAAAAAAGGATGCATAAAAATGAACAGAACTTCAGAGAAATGTAGGATAGTATTAAGCACACCAAAATATATGTTATGGCAGTACTGGAAGGAGAACAGAGACAGAATGAAGCAGAAAAAATATTTGAAAAATGAATGGCTGAAAACTTCCCAAATTTACTGAAAAATACAAATCTACACATCTGGGGAGTACAAAAAGCTGTAAGAAAGATAAACTCAAAGAGATCTATAAATAGATACATCAGAGTAGAAAGGCCAAAGAAAACCTTGAGAACAGCAAGAGAAAAAGGATTACTCACTTATAAGGAAATTCTTAATTAAGAGTCAACTTCTTGTCAGAAACAATGGATGTCTGAAGGCAATGGTATAACATATTCAAAGTCCTCAAATTTAAAAAACTGTCAACCAAGAATCCTATATCTAGCAAAACTGTTATTCAAAAATGAAGGTGAAAGACATTTGGATGAATGAAAACCAAGAGAACCTGTTGCTAGCAGATCTGCCTTACAAGAAGTACTAAAGCAAATTCAACAGGTTGAAAGCAAGTAACACCAGAAAGTAATCTGAATCCACATACAACAGAAGCAAAGAACACTGGTAAAGGTCACTATGCAACTATCAGAGGATAAATGCTTAGTTCTTATCCATTATTCTCTTAACTGATTTAAAGAGCATAAAGCAATATGTCTGTAATTGTATTGTTGGGCCTGTAACTTTCAGAAACGTAATGTATTTGCCCATAACAAGGAGGACAAGGAGGTGGGGGGAACAAAGCTGTATTGAGCTACAAATCGACTCAAAATGTTACCTTGAGTACACAGGAACAAATATAGAAAACCTAAAATGATAAATAAGATGGTTAATATAACAGAAGCTATAAATTATATACTTGTTCTTTCTTCTCTTAGCTTCTTTAAAAGCCATAAATGTAATAATTATAACAATTTATTATTGGGTTTATAACATATGTTATATATATATGTATATATACATATATATGTATATATGTATATACATAAAGTATATTATTATATAATGATACCACAACAACATAGCAAAGAGAACACAACTATATGGGAATGATGCTTCTACATCTCGCTGGAATTGTTAATATAATTCTGAGCTGTTTTTAATATATTAAGATGTGTATGGTAAGCCGTAAAGCAATTACTAAGGAAATAACTATATAGCAATAAAATCATTAAGGAAATTAAAATGCAACATTAGGAAACGTTCAGTTAATGCAAAAGTAAGCAGTAAAGGAGAAATAAATAAGCAAGACTCGAGGCATATGGAAAACAACATGGCAAGTGTATCAAACTATATTATTTAAAAAAAATTTTTTTAACATTTATTTATTTTTGAGACAGAGAGAGACAGAGCATGAACGGGGGGAGGGCCAGAGAGAGAGGGAGACACAGAATCTGAAGCAGGCTCCAGGCTCTGAGCTGTCAGCACAGAGCCTGATGCGGGGCTCGAACTCACGGACCATGAGATCGTGACCTGAGCGAAGTCAGACGCTCAACCGACTGAGCCACCCAGGCGCCCCATCAAACTATATTAATAACAAATGTGAATTGACCAAATAATTCCATTGAAGGCAGAGATTGTCAGACTGGGTTTAAATAAAAAACAAAAAACAACAGGACTCAACTACATGCTGTCTACAGGAGATACAGTTTGTTGCCAAATTATGAATAGATTGAAAGTAAAAGGATGAAAAAAAGATACATCATGCAAATAACAATAAACCTGGAGGGACATTTCAGAATGGTGAAACTATTAATCCATCAGGAAGATATAACAATTATAAACATATATGCACCTAACAACAATATCAAAGATATGAAATTAAAACTGACAAAAATGAAGGGGCACCTGGGTGTCTCAGTTGGTTAAGCATCCAACTTCAGCTCAAGTCACGATCTCATAGTTTATGAGTTCAAGCCCCGCATCAGGTTCTGTGCTGACAGCTCAGAGCCTGGAGCCTTCTTCAGATTCTGGGTCTCCCTCTCTCTCTTGTCCCTCCCCCACTTGTGCTCTCTCTCTCTCAAAAGTACGTAAATAAACGCTAAAAAAATAATAAAATAAAACTGACAAAAATAAAGAGAGAAATATATATACATAAAACATTCCATATCATTTTTAAGCCCTAGCCAGCATTTATCATAAGTCCAAATGCACAGTTTGGGGAGTACTTGATACAGAATTCATTCTTTTATACATTTTATTTTAAAAAATGAACACACCTGATAGTTTGCAAACTAGAAGGTAAAAAGTTTAAATTCAATAAAACCAAAATAACTGAATTGCTTTTTTTTTTCTTCTTAATCAGTGATTTTGGCATTATACAAACACAACTTCAGTTTATTCTTTAGTTGAAAACAAAACAAAACAAAACAAAACAGAAATCACTTGACAGGCTTAGCTCTCTAGGAGATCTTTATATGGCAAAGTACAGGTTTAAAAAAATCCAAGAAAGCCTGAAATTTTATCCTACGGTTATTGCAACTGGATGTATTTAGAAGACATTGATTTTGTTTAATAGCAATTATATTGAGGTTCACCACAAAATTCACCTTTTTTAGGTGTCGTTTAGTATTATGCAGAGTTGTGTAGTCATTATCACTATCTAGTATTAGTACATTTCATCACCCCAAAATAAACCCTGTACCCATTAGCAGTTGTTTTCCGACACTTCTCCTGAACCCCTGACACACTACTTTAGTGTGTATGGATTTGCCTATTCTGGATATTTCATATAAATGGAATCATGTGATATGTGGTCTTTTGTGACTGGTTCCTTTCACTGGGAGTGTTTCTGATGTTCAACTATGTTGTAGCACATATCAATACTTCGTTACTTTTTATGGCTAAGAAATATTCAATTATATGGATACACCATAATTTTTTTATCCATTCATCAGTTGATGCATATTTTGGGCTCTTTCTACCTTTTGGTTATTATGAATAATATAGCTGCTATGAACATCCATGTATAGGTTTTTGTGTGGTGATATGTTTTCAATTATCTTGAGGATATTCCTAGGAATAGAATTGCTAGTTATTCTATGCTCAACATTTTGAGAAGCTTTCAGGCTGTCTTCCAAGGTTTGCACACCATTTTACAATCCCATCAGCAATGTTATAAGGGTTCCAATATCTCCACATCCTCACTGAGACTTGTCACTCTTTTTATTTGAATCATCCTAATGCATTCAAAGTAGTATCTCCTTGTGGTTTTCATTTGCATTTTTCTAATGACTAATGATGTTGAGTATCTTTTCATTTGCTTATTGTCCATTCGTGTATTTTTTTTGAGAAATGTCAATTCAAATATTTTGCTCATTTTAAAATTGGGTTTCTTGTATTTTTTACAAGTCCCTTATCAGATATATGCTTTATAAATATTTTCTACCATTCTCTGGGTTGTCTTTTTGCTTTCTCAACATTGATATTTTAATTAATGCTGTCCCTCTCTTTTTATTTACAATGAATGAGAAAGAATACAAAATTTGTACAAATGTATAGATACAAATGCTCTGAAGAAAGGTCAGAAACAGAAAGCAAAGAAATTAGAGTGCTAATCATATCATATCATCCTTAGTGCCGTAACACCAAATATGTACTTGAAACAGCAAAATATGTCTATCTGCCATATCCGAAGTCTAAAATCCAGGACTTCTGAACTCAAATCAGTATCTGCTTCAAAAACTTATCAACTGAATCCTTGCACTATGAATATATCCAGTGGAGAGCACTCATGGCATTTGAATACTTTGTGTAAGTAGTGTTAAAAAATGCGAAAAGGCTTAGGAAACAGTTACCACCATTTCTGTTTCCCACACATCTGGGAACATAAGACACAAGGGCATTTATTCCACATTAATTAGCAGTTTATTGAGTGCCCACTATCCCCAGGTACCATGTTAGGCCTCGGGATACCAAAGAAGAAACAATATATTTCCTCTTTCAAGGAATTTAGAGAACAGTGAAGAAGCTTGGCCCAATCTCCCAGTAACCACTTCTTCCATCAATCAAGGAAAGCATTTACTAACTACTCACTTCATCTCTAACCACACAGATATATGTAGAAAAACACATAGACTAGCTGTCTTATTTGAAAACAACAGATTCCGGGCATTAGGGATAATCTACTCAAGACCTCTCATTTTGTGCATGGAAACTCTCAGCTCAAAATGGGTAAGTGACTTGCCAAAGATCATGATAAGAGGTAAATTAATACGTTTCTGGAACTATTCTACCATATTATTCATTTAAACCTTACCACAACCCATTTTTCAAGTAGAAAACTAAGGAACAGAGAAATTAAGTAATAACACAACTCAAACAGCTCATAAGGGCAAAGCCAACCAACATTTGAATCCAAGTAGCCTTGCTACAGAATCCATGCTTTTAGTCACTATGTTAAATTTAGGTAGCTATTTGTAAAAGTAGTCATGATTTGCTGACTCATGTTTTTACATGAGTCATATATCTTATATGCTGTCTTTTATGCTAATCATCATAGTTTCTGGCATCTCCAAAGCCAATCCTCTGGTCAAAAATTATCAAAGAAATCTCAAGATATTATTAAATTTCAACATCGCAAGACACTCAAGTTAGAAAAAAATGGCCCAATGCCAGTGTGGATGTATATGTTATCAAGAAAGAGGAACTAAAGACATCCACAGCCATGAGAATATAAGTGATCTTGTAATAAGCAATTTTTAGCTAACTTCAACAAATGTTGCTACTTGTACAGTATTCATTTGTCTTGTCAAATCATCCCCATGTATTCCTTTGCACTTCTCAATCCCAGTCTTTAAATTTGTTGATTCTTCAGTCTAGTAAGAACATGTTAAACTGTGGGACATGAAGGAAACAGAGCTAGGGGTTAAATCCTGAGATAACCCTGAAATATACAGGACAGAGAATATGTGCATTTCAGAAATCTCAGATTGCATTTCATTGCATCTCTTCATTTATCATTTGACAAATATTTATTCTGTGCCTACCACGTGCAAAACACTGTACCAGTTTCTGGGGATACACTAGTACATGTGATGGATGGGGCCCTCATCCTCCTGAGGTCCACAGTCTCACAGTCTTCCTTCAGAGGATGTTAGGGATCTGCCTTTAAGCCATTGTCATCTTTCAACCCTCTGGGCCTCTGAATGGTGGCTGGGCTGCAGGAAGTTTAGCAGAGTAACTCAGCAAGGCTAGGAACTGTTAATAGATGATAGCACTATTAGGTATACAGAGTATAGAGGTAAAAAGTATATTGTTTAGAAATGACTATAATACATTGGGTGATTTGCATGAACTCTAAAGTAGGTTACGAATAGAAACTATTTGCATTATGATTGTTATTTACTCAGAATGCACACATCTTTTTGTCCTAGAAGACCCTGAAGAGCAAAAGATTATATCTGTTTATTGAATTGATAAATAAGTCCAGGAATTTTGTTCGACAGTCAAGTTCATTCAAAGATAAAGATAAAATTGTAAAATTTCCACCCACCTATATACCTGTTTTCATCCTTCAGGATGCTCCCCTCTCATTTCTACTGGAATTCAAGCTGTGTGTAACTCTTCCACCTACACAGGCCTTTGTCAGCCGCCAAAAGCTATACTACTCACTAAAACAACAGGTTTCCTTTGAAGCCCTGAGTGCTTTAAGTCACTCATCAGTCTTAATTTCTCTGAGAAGTTTTTCCTACTTTAACCCGCCTTCCCCTCTACCAGTGTAAGCCCTACTACCTTGGCCCCTTGGTTTTGTAATGAAAAAAGAACATCCGGTTTATTATTTTGCTGTCCTTTTTCATAAGGTAGCCAAGTTATATTCGGCTACTATACGGGATAATTGAGTCATAGGTTCTGAGCCAGGCCAATATCCTGTGTTAGGAGGGTCTACCGGGCCCCGTGGTTTGCTCACATATCTGGCTACATACTCGCCTCTATTTTTTTGTTTGTTTGTTTGTTTTAAAAACTTTACATTTCTCAAGTGTCCTTTTGCTTTTACATGCTCTGAAAACTATTATAGTTTGGTGGAGAGAGTGAATTGGATGCAAAGAGGTTTGCCAAGATATGTCAGCAGAAGACTAAGTAGGTAATTGGAAAGTGTGTTTGCATTTAGATATGCAAGATTCAGGAGACAAAGCCAAAGAGAAGGGTGTTGTGGGGACAGACTGGAGTTTGGTTAGTTAGTCCTCATTGATTTATTACATTCAGCCTAAGATTCTCTGGAGGAAGGCCTAGAGAATGTGGATCTCAGGAAGAAAAAAGTCACATCCATCATATGGACCAGTGTATCCCCAGAAGCAGGTACACTACTTTGCATAGAATAAATGTTTGTTGGATGATAAATGAGTGAGTGAAATGAAGTATGAGACTTCTTTTCTTATATAGTCCAGGATAGATATATTAAACACCTTGTAAAATAGAAACTCCTCCCTAGACTGTTAGGGGGTCTGACCTAGGTCACATGGCCATAAGAGCCACCAATAGAACCCGAGACTCCAAGTCCTGTGTTCTTCCTGGCACATATTTCTTTCTTCTCCAGCTCTAAAATGTTCTGAATCCTGTTCTTTTATAAGTAATTTTTTTTTACCATTGATAAACCACAGAACTATATTAGTCCCTACCCTTAAAGTTGCAGTACTCAATGTATATTATAATTAACAGATGACCTAATATTAGGCCAAGAAATGCACGTGCCTGCATGCATACACACACATGTACACACAGCTGCTGAGGGGTAAATAAGGGGAGAAATCAGGGGGTGGCTGCTGTTAGACTTGGGTTACTCCCCACCAAATAAATGGAAGGGCTTACTATGGGGAACCTTAGAAACCAGCCACTTTAACACTACCAGGATACCTCTTGTTCAGGTTCCAACATGGTTCATGGATCACATATTGAATCATTGTAGGGATCCTAGCAAGCACTGTCTCAGTCACTAGCAGAATTCATCAGAGCTTTTGAAGACCACTTTGCAGGAGCTGAGGAGTACCAGCTCTGCTTTAATTCTAGGCTTCCAGCCTGGCTTCACTTGCAAATATTTTCTTAGAAGTCACCTCCTTTTTATGGATAAGAAAGGGACAAAGTCAATAACTGGCTGGCTGCTCTATGGTGGATTCCAATATGTGACCCAGATGACAGTATATATTCTTTAAATGGGATGCATGAGAAACTTTCAAAGAAATATTTGGACAACTTCCCAGAAGACAGATCAGCTGGGGATGCCGGGCATCCTGCTGCAGGAATTGGTGTTTTTCCTTCAGAGAAGAAGCTAGGAGGTCACCTTCATGGCACCTTTCTCATAAGGAAGGGGCGGCAGAGGGGGCAATTAGCATGGTGGGTGGAAAACAGAGTAACTGGTCATGAATATTCTAGACTGGGACCGTGATAAGGGATCAACTCACACTGAAGTGCACAGCAGCCTTGCACAATTGCAGTTTGGATTTCTAGATCAAGCTACTTTATTCTAAACACAGGTGCAATGTCCTACTCATCCTGTCCTCAGAATCCCTACCACTGAGCTCATCCTCAGGGGTTATTCTCAGAATTTTCCCCAGGCCCAAGGAAAACTCATGTGAAAGCTCTGAAACCAGTAGATTGAAAAGGTCAGGAAAACATGGTGAACTGTTGGCCAAAAATAAAAATTCTTGATCAATGACAACATGCTCAACCATATATAGCTGAGCCGGGGGGATTCTGACAAACTTTCTGAGAATGCAAAACTGTGAATGACTTCTAATTTCTGTTCTTTTCTTCTGACCTGACATCTCGGTAGAACTAAAAAACTTGAACTATGATGCTGAGGCAATATTTAAAAGTAATAATCCAGTTTAGAATTTTAAAGCTAGCCGAACTTCCTGAGACCCATGTTCAGTGTGATTCTTCCTCAACCCTACATGGCCCACCAACCCTCCTCTTTAAGATGCCGTATACTATCTGGATATACCTTCCACACTTTAGTATATATCTTTAAGAAAATGACTAATTATATTTATCTTGATATCCCCCCTCACCTCTGTCAAATCCCCAGTGCTTTCTTTTTTTACACTCTAGACGTTCAATGTTTAATTAATTTAGAGAAAGAGGATTTTTCATTATCATAAATAATTTTTAGAATACAGAATTGGAAAAGAACTGTTAATATTGGATAATATTCTTTCTTCCATTAATCATAAAACTTTTCTCAAGACTCAGAGAAATGAAACTCTTATCAAGGCAGCCACATGGAGCATAGCTTACGCTGATGTTACTCACAGATTTT
Source organism: Acinonyx jubatus (assembly GCF_027475565.1). NCBI lineage: Eukaryota > Metazoa > Chordata > Mammalia > Carnivora > Felidae > Acinonyx > Acinonyx jubatus. The sequence continues at coordinate 74,587,841 of NC_069381.1, forward strand.
TTTTTTTTTTTTCAGAGAATCAGCCGTGAAGTGACCTGCCAATATTTTAGACCTCGATTCATCTGGCTGTGGAAATAGTGACTGTCTTTTAATTTTTTTTTATCAAAATAACTTAGAGTGTCCCTTAGAGAATTTCAGATACTCCTATAATCCTGACTGAACTATTCTAAGACTCCACAGGTCCTGTTTTCAGAGATTACAATGTAGTGGTAAAAGTGGGTATAGGCATAAAAAGCCAAACAGTATTTGTGTTTCTCATTATAAAGCCTACCCTGGGATGCCAATAGTTTCCAGTTACTAAATACTTTCTCTTTTTTATGGTCTCATGGAATGTACATAGCATTAAAGTTCTCTGAAAACAGCATTAGAAGTTATTCATCTTTCTTCTAGCTGTAATGCAAGCAGGAGCTTATATGAAGCATCACAGGGGGAAGAAGAAACAAACATTCATTGATTGCTACAGTTTCAGAAAAGGATTTCTAGAAGCAATATCACAAATTCAGAAGCCCATTATTCAGTAATAAATGTTGTCATCATGGAGGGTGGCTTTGTTCATGAGAATTAGATTAAAATAAATATATTTATAAGCTACATATCAGAGATTAATCCAGGGCTAATGCAGTCTTAATACACTTGATCACTTTAACTTCTTGCTAATGGTACCTTGGGTTACCAAGCATGAGGTCACTTTTTTATTCATCCTATCATTGGAATTGGAATCTTAACACATCATCTAGTTTACAATCTTTTATTTTATACCTGAAGAGACTGACTCCCAAGGATGTTAAGCAATTACTCCCAGTCCACACAGGTAGTGATATTGCTGTAATAGAAGATGGATTATTTGTCCAGGGATTTGCACGGGAAGAGAATATTCCTTTCCAAACATTCAAAGAAACACATGGAAAATTAGACATTTTCAATATTTTTTGAGAGTGTGCATGGGTGTGCGAACACAAGAGGTTGTGCATGAGAGTGGGGGAGGAGCAGAGGGAGGAAGAGAGACTCCCAAGCAGGCTCAGTGGTGTTAGTGCAAGAGCCCAACGTGGGGCTCAATCCCACTAACTGTGAGATCACGGCCTGAGCCAAAATCAAGAGACGGATGCTTAACCACCTGAGCCACCCAGGTGCCCCAGACATTTTCAATTTTTAATCTCATCGTTTTATCATCAGCATCGCTTACAGCACTCACTTTTTTCCTTGTTTCATATTTAATTCTGTATATTTTTTTAATCTTCTTCTGCAGATAGTAAGCTGTTTGAGCAGCAAACCTAAACCTAATTGGCTTAATTGATGTGTACATACACAGTATCTCACCCATAAACTCAATAAAATGAATGACCAAATGCAGGAATGCTCTTTCAACCTTTCCTCCAAGACCTAAGAAGAAACACGGCTGCCAACCCAGAATGGAATGGACAAGGAAAGAATAGCGCAGTGCCGGAAAGACAGCCCTCTTAATCCCTTTCAGAGTAATTCAAATTGTAGTCCTAACCTGGACAGTCTGTGGAACACGACGTGCTCTCCTAGAACTCGGTTGTGCCATTTCTTCATTCTTACTTACCCAAACCCATCAGATATGCCCCCAGATGCTGAGTCTTTTACAGTCTTCATTTTATTCCTTTGGGAGGTCCCTCTACAAACATTTTTTTTTAATGGGAATGTGATTGCCATGGCAACTCAGGGATATAAATGCTGCCTAATGTAATTGAATCATTGTGTTGAAGAGGTTAGTCTGTGCAAATGGACTGAGATGAATCTGAGGTGGGGATGAGAGTGGGGGCTGAGTGAAGATGACAACGTTATCACGTCCCCTGGATTCCTGGGTTTGGATTTTTTGTTTGTCCTGTAAGGCACATTGTCACTTTTCAAACGCGGGGCCCCAACTGCAGAGGGACCCGAGTGGGGCAGTAGATGGGGTGGTCCTGCAGTTTATTAGCGGCAAGACGCTGGTGATGAGTAAAGTGCGGCCCCTCCACCCAGTTCCCTCTTCGCCCCCAGGACAAGGACCTCTGAGAGAGGGGGATGGTATTGGAGTCCCAGAATCCTAATTTAAGCCGCTTGGTTTGGCACAGGGGCTCGGGCCTGTGGTCTAAGCCCTCAGAGTAAAGAAAAGTAAAGGGACTTGTGTGTGTCAGAGATAGGTTCCACGTGGTCCACCTGAGCCTTCCCTCAGGGCCCGACACATTATGTAAATAACAAGTTACTCAGGGTGCCCACGTGAAAAGGCGGGGCGGGGGGGGGGGCTACATAAATACTGTACTTCCAAAGTCTTGCACGGCGCGCCCCGCAGACGGCCCTAAGCCCCTGTCCCTCGCGTGTCTGGAAAAGAGTCCCCGCTCTGTCCAGCCCCGCGTGAGTCGTGTAGCTGGGGGAGGGGGGGGGGTTGCTGCTGCCGGCCGGCCGGAGGCAGTGGCCAGCGGGCCGGGGCGGCCACATGGCGCGCTCCGGGCGACGGCAGCCGCGCTTTGTTTCCACCGGCGAGCGGCGAGTCACCGGCCCCCGCGGTCCCGAAGACCGGCACACGCTCGGGCCAAGGCTGCTGCACATTTCACGGCGGGGGCAGCTCCCGGAGCGGCCGCTGCTTCCTCCCCTTCTCCACCTCTTCCCCCTCCGCCTCGGCCACCACCGCCGCCGCCGCCGCGCAGCGCCGCGGCCGCCGCCTCCGCCTCCCGCCTCCGCCCAGTCCCCTCCTCCTCCACACGCGAACTTAGTCAGCGGTTCGCGCCGCCGCGCGCCGATTGGCCGGCGGAACGCGCCGCGTCACAATGGAGCCGCTCGGAGGCGGCGAGCCCGGCAGCGCTGGGGCTTCCCGCTGAGCCCGCAGCAGCCGTCAGCCGAGAAAGTGCCGGCGCGGGGCCGCCGCCGGCGCGCCCGGAGCGGCGCGGGGCGCACGCGGCGCGGAGCGCGGGCGCCGGGGGCCGGGGTCGCGCAGGTAGGTCGGAGCGGGGCGCCCCCCGCTCCCGGAGGAGGAGCCAAGCCGACCCCGCTGGCGGAGGCGGAGGACGGGGGCGAGGGGACGCAGCAGGTGGGGTTGTCGAGCAGGTGCGGTTACCTGCCCGCGCCTCACCTGCGAGCCGGGCCTGCAGGCAGGTGGCGCGGCCACACACCAGTGGCCGCTCCGCTGCTCCCATGTTTCCGGGAGAAAGGAAGCGAACCCCCCGAGACAACCTCTCCCGGGTGCCGGGGTCATTCGGGGCAAGAGGAGTGGGCGGCCACGACGAGGCGGTCCCCTCTCCACCGCGGCGGTGTCGGCGCCGCACCTGAGTGTGAGTCCTCGGGGTGGTGCGGGAACAGGGTTCTGGTTTCCCAGGCTGGAGTGAACACTCCTCTCCCGAGGGCGTCCTGAGTGAGCACCCCGCGTCTGGTCGCTCTCCTTTGCCCCCTTGCCCTGGCGCTGTTTTTTTGACAAACTCGTTGGATACTCATTGTTCGCCTACAGTTGGATGCTGGTGTTGGTGTCCGTTTGCTTGAAGGGGGCGGGGGTGGGGGTGGGGGTCTTGGCTTTTCCACCTCTACCCATGTGGAAAAGCCAAGACTTTCCTTTTTCTAGGCTACAGTGGAGCAGGTGCTGAGAGGTCAGACGCAGGAGGCTCGGTGTTCGCTCATTACTGTGTTCCCAGCTGACTTCCCAAAGTCCATAGGTTGCCTTGAGTCAGATGACATTTGTGGAAGACTTTTCTTTGTGGTAGCAAGTCTCTCTCTGCAGCTCCCTTTCCCTTCCCAAGAAAAAGACAAACCTAAATTTAAAACAAAAACCTATGCCCGAACTTTCTTGAATACATTTGCCTTGCCTGAAAACTGTTTGTAAAGCTCTGTAAGAAGATAACAGTATGAAGATTTTAAATGGCAAATATGTAGCCAGCTTGAAATACTCAATTTGTTCCCTGCTTTCTAGGAGAAGATTAAATGGCATGTCTCTTAAACCTAAGTGTAGGGTGGAAGCACACGAAAGAAGTCACACTGCAGTAGAATTATTTAACGATTCCAGTACCCTCCATGTGTTCAGGTGTCACCTCCTGAGAACCCAGAATGCTCCTTTGAGTTGTGGGTGCCAAGGTGACTTTCTTTTTCCCCTGGCTCTCCTAGTCAGCAGCTCCACTCTTGAAGAGAATGTAAAATGACAGCTAATCCTCCAAGTAATTGGGCCTGTGTGATCTAAGAATGTAAGCCCTAACATGTCTGATATTACTTTCAGTTCAGGTAATAAATGGGGCAAAGTTATCACTGATTGTACAGTTGAGTCATGGCACTTTTCTTATACCTACTCTCCCCTTAAAATGTTTTTATTATAGCAGAAAACAAATTAAAATGTACATGTTAGAATTAAATTTACTAAACTTGTCAAAACATTTACTGAAATTATCAAAACTTGTTCTGTTTTCCTTCCACTGGAAAGGTGTTCCAACATGTCCAGCCTCACATGTATATTTTCACATTTGGAGTGATTTCATTTGACTACTTGTTAAGATTTGTTTTTCTAAGATGGTTCCCCACTGCTTCTGAGGATTCTTAGAGTGAAAGCACCAATATTAATTAAAATGGAAAGGGCCCTAATCAATGTAACTTGGAAAAGATACCAGATCCTCCAAGTTTTTTGTTTTTTGTTTTTTTAATAGACTTTATTTTTTAGAGCAGTTTTAGGTTCATAGCAAAATTGAGAGTAAAGTGCAGAGGTTTCCCTTAAACTCCTTTCCCCCCCACTCATGCATAGCCTGCTACACTATGGACATCCCCCACCAGAGGTACATTTGTTATAATCAGTGAGGCTACACTGACACATCATTATCACCCAAAGTCCATAGTTTACATTAGGGTTCAGTAACATGTATCCACCACTATAATATCAGACTATGATACTGTGTCACAACAGCACTGCCCTAAAAATCCTCTGTGCCCCACCTATTCATCCCTCCCTCTTCTGCTAACAACCACTGATATTTTTACTGTCTCTGGAGGTTTTTTTTGCCTTTTCCAGAATGTCATAGTTGGAATCGTACAGTCTGTAGCCATTTCAGATTGGCTTCTTGCACTTAGTATTATGGATTTAAGTATCCTCCAGATCTTTTCATGGCTTGACAGCTCATTTCTCTTTAGCACTAAATAGTAGTACACTATCCCTCTAGGGTTTTTTTTTTTTTTATTTATTTTTTTTAATGTTTATTTTTTGAGGCAGGGGGAGGGGCAGAGAGAGGGAGACAGAGGATCCAAAGCAGGCTCTGGGCAATCAGCTGTCAGTAGAGCCTGATGCGGGGCCCGAACTAACAAACCACGAAATCGAGACCTGAGCCCAAGTCCGATGTCTAACTGACTGAGCCACCCAGACACCCCCCTCCAAGTTTTTTTAGACTGGGTGGGTATTTTCTTGCAGTGGCCTGAAACTTGTGATACTATGTTTTATCCTCTTAAAGTTGAAAAGGGCAAATATTTTAATATTTAAAAGGTTCTTGGGGTACCTGCCTGGCTCAGTTGGTAGAGCATGCAACTCTTGATCTCAGGGTTGCAAGTTCAAGCCCCACATTGGGTGTGGAGCCTATTTAAAACAAAACAAAACAAAAACATAAAAATATTAAATATTCTTGCTTTAGCCAAAATCTTTATTTGTAAACAACTTTAAAATTTTTTTCAAATTCTTATTAATGGTATCTGAGTATTTTTATGTGCCTTTCTAATTTTTTTTTACCACCCATATCAAAAATAGCCAGTTTAATCTAATCCTTGATTTTCATTTGGTGTCTCTCAAGTTGAATTTCCAAATTTTACTTTTGTTTCTCCTTTCTACCACCCGTCTAGCATACACTGATATTATCAGAAATGAATGCATGCTGAACCTGTCATGTTACTCCAGACTTGGTGGAATGTTTTGCGTTGCCTTCTGCAAAGCATGTCCCTCCCTGTGTCCCCACTTAGAGAATCCTGAATGCTGCGAAGCAATTCAGGACTGTGACCACTCAAAAGGAATTTGGGAGATCAAGTTATATCATAGAATTTTTTTGAGCAGTTGTAAAATGCATTCTAATTTCTGTTGTGTGCGTTTTCCTATTCTTACCTTTTTTTTTTATTGTTATCGGCTACTTTCATTTTATTTCCCATCTATATTTTCTTTTTTTTCTTTATTTTTTTTAACGTTTATTTACTTTTGAGACAGAGACAGAGCATGGACAAGGGAGGGGCAGAGAGAGAGGGAGACACTGAATCTGAAACAGGCTCCAGGCTCTGAGCTGTCAGCACAGAGCCCGACGCAGGGCTCGAACTCACAGACCGTGAGATCATGACCTGAGCCGAAGTTGGACGTTCAACCGACTGAGCCACCCAGGTGCCCCTCTTTTTTTTTTTTTTTTTTAAATGTTTGTTTATTTTTGAGAGAGACAGAGCACAAATGGGGGAGGGGCAGAGAGACAGGGAGACAAAGAATCTGAAGCAGGCTCCAGGCTCTGAGCTGTCAGCACAGACTTGACGTGGGGCTCAAACTCATGAACTGTGAGATCATGACCTGAGCTGAAGTCGGATGCTTAACCGACTGAGCCATCCAGGTGCCACGTCCCATCTATATTCTCTAAACTTCCTACATACCTTTATAACGAGTTAGGGTTTTGTTTCTTTTTTTCCTGATGTTTAATATAATGACTTTGGTCGACATAACCACTTATTTTTCTTTTCTAAATCATGAAGATTGATCTTAAATAAAATGAAGCCTAACTCCAATCATTGAATCTCTCTGCTGAGTTCTTACCACTGCTCTTCACTTAGAAACTGAGCAAAGAGTAATAACAAACTCCCTATTCTATGAGGTCCTCACATTTAGGATTCTACTCAATTGCAACACAAGTTAAATTCACTTCTTCAATGCTGTTGTGAACCTGTGTAAAAGAAATGAATAAAAATGAGTTGTCAGAGTTTCATCCTTGACCTTTCCTTTTGCCTTTTTGGCCTTTCTGCTGTCTTTGATATGGGTCATATGATTCTGCTTATCCCTTTCCAGACTGTGTATCTTCGAGCTTCATCTCCTGCTTCTTCAGTTTCAGAGTTGCTTGTATTCTTTCTTCTTGTCTGTCTCATCCTGTGGCCATGTCCAGGGCTCCATTCTACACTGCTTACTCCTTAGCCGACAGCATCTTTCTCAGAAGCTACCAGCACTTCCTCCGCCCGTCTCTAAAGGAGACTGAATTCTATATTGATGAGTAGCATATTCCTTTTGATCATTTCTCAGTTGTGTAGATTTGAGAGCGTATTTGAACCTTATTTCTTTTCTTCTGTCAGATTCCCTCTCAGCATTTTTACACTGCCCCCCCCTTCTCAAATCTATTGCAAATTATAAATAGGAATTCTTCAACTTCTACCTAAGAGCATGGACTTTGCAGACTGAGGGGCCTGATGAACCAGTTGCTGGATTAGATTAACTACCTGAAAAGAGCAGTTGTTTAAACAAAATGTTTCTCTTTAAAAACATTTTAAAAAACACAGAACTTAAACTTAAAACACAAAACTTTGGGGCGCCTGGGTGGCGCAGTCGGTTAAGCGTCCGACTTCAGCCAGGTCACAATCTCGCAGTCCTAGAGTTCGAGCCCCGCGTCAGGCTCTGGGCTGATGGCTCAGAGCCTGGAGCCTGTTTCAGATTCTGTGTCTCCCTCTCTCTCTGCCCCTCCCCCGTTCATGCTCTGTCTCTCTCTGTCCCAAAATAAATAAATAAACATTGAAAAAAAATTAAAAAAAAAAAAACAAAACACAAAACTTTATGGAGAGACAATCCAGGGCTGGTATAATGTTTTTATAGTCGCCTGAGACATAGGCTGGTTCCACCTTGTAGATCTAGCATACATCAGGAGAGGCCCTCAACCTCATGGTCCTAGATGAAACCTCAGCCATCATGTGCAGATTCCAAGTAGCAGAAAGGAGGAAAGAAGGAAGTAGGAAAACGGGAGAAAGGCAAGAGATGATGGTCTCTTACAGAAATTTCCTGGAAGCTGTCATTCACTTCTTGTTACAGCTTACTGGCCAGAACTCAGTGACGTGACCTCACTAATCTGGAACAGAGACTGGAGAATATCATCCTTATTCCTGACAACCTTGTGCCCCACTAAAATGGAGGAGGTTCGAGGTGCCTGGGTAGCTCATTCGGTTAAGCATCCGACTTCAACTCAGGTCATGATGTTGTGGTTCATGGGTTAGAGCCCTGTGTCAGGCTCTCAGAACTTGGAGCCTGTTTTGGATTCCATGTTTCCCTCTCTCTCTCTGCCCCTCCCTTGCTTGTGCTCTCTGTCTCTCAAAAATAAATAAACGTTAATTTTTTTTTTTTTTTAATGTGGGAGGTTCACATCCTTAGGAAGAAGGAGGGAAGGAACATTACGGTAGCCAAACACCACAGTTATTCTACATCTCTTTTTTTCTTGGCTATTACCCATTTTGTAGGATTCTTAGAATTAAAGGAAATACTAGTGTTAAAGCATCTTACAGTATCTGGCATAAAACAAGCATTCAGTAAATGATAGTTCATAATTCTCTTTATTCCTTTGGAGTCATGAACTGTCTAGTTTCCCTGTGACCACATCATTGGCATCCAAATCCTATTTTTTTTAAATATGTAAGTATTTGCCCCAGTTGGTAGTATCAGACCACACTCTCTTACCTTGTCATGGGAGGGTGCAATGCATTATTATTTAGTGTCAGCATTTACTTCTTAGCTTAGCCCCTGGCTTAGATTGAAAACATAGCTCTTGTAATCAAATAGACCTGGATGTGAATCCTGTCTCTGCCACTTACTGTGTATGCAACCTTACTTAGCCTCTTGCACCCTCAATTTCCTCATCCAGGGGTAAGAATCAGATAGGAGGATTAGAGTGCCTATGGGGCATCTGGGTGGCTCAGTTGGTTAAGCTTCTGACTTTGGCTCAGGTCATGATCTCGTGGTCTGTGAGTTTGAGCCACGTGTCGGGCTCTGTGCTGACAGCTCAGAGCCTGGATCTTATTTCAGATTCTGTGTCTTCCTCTCTCTCTGACCCTTCCCTGTTCATGCTCTGTCTCTCTCTGTCTCAAAAACAAATAAACGTTAAAAAAAAAATTAGAGTGACTAAAAAACTGCCTGATAAAGTAAGTCTAACTTTTTAAAAAATTTGACCTAATCTTGGGAACCTTTCTGAAAATGAACTCTTATTTGTTATTTAAAAACATAAACCAGTTTAAAATTGTTCATCTTCCTACATATCCAAATAAGTGTTGTTAAATTGTTACTCAGACTTTTTGAGAACTGTCTCCAAAATCAGTTTAAATCCAAATAGCAAAGTCTTTCCTGTATTTTTTGATCAAAAACAGAATAGCTCAGCCTTAAGCTTCTTCAACTTTGATTTGAATGATTTTTGACTGATCTGCTCTCAGAAGCTGAAACATATCCACCAATGAGTTCATTTCATAGTATTTTTTTTTCAGCAACTATTTAACAGCTTCTGTGTGCCAGACACTGTGCCGTGTTCTGGGGACAGAAGGTAAGAAAAATGGACATGGCCCCTGCCCCCATAGAGGGGTTACTGGGGGGAACAAATGAATCTATTGCTACAATTAAATTTTTAAAAATTGCCACTACAAAAGCTGTTAAGGAGAAGTACAGGTGCTATACGGAAGCACATGTTCTATGGTCAGAGGTTGAATGGTGACTTTAGGAAGAAAAAATTGGCCAGGGATCTGAAGTAAAGAGATGGTGTGGGAGTGTGGTTGGAAATGAGTGCAGACATGAGATGATGATCTGTCACCATCCCCTAGGCGTGGATCATAATGTGTCACAGGTTTCCAACACCACTCCAAAGAAGGCATTTCATAATGTGTGGAGCCATCTTTCAAATAAGTGTGTATAATATATAATTTCTCAATGTGATACTCTGAAAGGGGCTACATAATTCAGAAATAATTTAGTTCTTCTATAATTTATTCATGCTATGTTGGCAAACTTTAAATACAGATACTTTTTTGGATACACCAAGCAGATGCATCTGAGAAAGTTGGCTATAAAGGAGGATCTTTTCAGAGAGGGTCAGAGGGTTGATCTGCATCACCTTAGCAAGTGGAATTTAAAGCCATTTGGCTGAATGGGGGCGATTAGAAAGACTTGGCAGAGGACTAGTTAGCCCATGAAGCAGCAGTGGAAAATGACCACAGGATGGGAGGCATGGGCAGAGTGTTCCAGAGAGCTGGACTGCTCTCTGAGGGCTCAGAGGGCTCAGAGCCCTCTCTGAGGGCTAGACTGCTGTGCCTAGGGTGGCCTATCTCTGGACCAGTAGGCAACCCCAACATCCAGTACCTCCAAGGCTTTTAGGTTTATGTACACGACAACCCAGCTCAGCACATTGGCAGTGGGGCACCACTTTTCCTTGCCCTCCAGCTGAGCTAATTGGGGATTCTTTAGGGGAAATGTCGCCTTTCCAATCCCACTGAGAACCTTGGAGGGTGAGCAGGGAGGCTCTGCTTCCGTGTAGTGTGTTACGGCATGACCGAGCCTTGGGGGCAGAGCCACCTGCCGTTGTACTGCACATTGTTTCTCACTCTGAGTGGATAAATAGAAGATGAATTCTGCTCATCTAAAGATTTTTAAAGCTCATCTCTCTAGGCAAAACTAAATGAGTTTGTTCCTGGCCCCATTTCAATGCCGAAATAGGCAGTCCTCACTGAGGAATGACTTGTCTTCCAAAAGCATTTGAGTCATGATGCAGTTTCTCAGACGCCAGTGTTGTGCACAGTGGTCAGGTTTGCAGGCTTCCCTGAGAGAGGGTATGCTACACCAGTGCTGCCCTAAGGGGCCACATGCCTTTCACCTTCACCCTCCCAGGAATACCCTTGGAACTGGGACTTCCTCTCACTCCACACTTGCCCTCGTATTTGGAATTCCTCCCTCAGTGGCCCACCAACCACGCTCCTACCTCAGGGATTTCTCAATTGCTGTTCTCTGTCTGGAAATGTTCTTCCCTTGTGATTTGTCTGAATACTTATGATTTGTATGAATACTTCTCCTCAATGAAAGGTCAGCTCCAATGGGACTTCGGAGATACTTTCCCTGGCCCCCTCAGATCGAGTACCCATGCCCCCCACACCTACCCCATAATAGTCTTTCAGATCTTGGTTTATTTGCTTGCTTGTCTTCTACTCCCCTCACCCCCAAAAGAATACAAGTTCTGTTGAAAGTGTGGGTCTTGTCTCCCTTGTTTACCGGCTCTTGAGCCTAGTATACAGTAAGCTTTCCCAACTGCTGCATGTGATATGGGGCAAAAAATTTTACCCCTTTGAGCATAGATTGGGGATAATAGTGCCTGTGCTGCCTGACTCATAGAACAAAGTGTAGTGTCTGTGTACTGAAGATACTTTCTTTTCCCCCAAAACTTGTTATCTGTCTTTAGAGTCCATATTTTTGTAAATAGCAATACTATTTACCCAATTACATAACCCGCAGAAACCTAGAGGTCATTCTGGGCTTCTCCTTGCCTCATTCCCCTCAACTGCTCTTTGTACAATTTGTAGTCAGTTTGTCCAAGGGACACGTACGTCTTTCAGGTTTTTCCCATCTGTACCTTCTTCCACGGCCCCCTTATTGCCTTGAGTCTTTTCCAGGACAACTGCTAATTGTCTTCCAACTGGTAGTTCAGTTTCTAGTCTTCTGTATCCTCCACCCCGCAAATTTGTTGTCCACTCTGCAGGAAAGTAATCATTCTGAAAGGCAAATCTCATACCATGACTGCCCAATTTAATAACCCTTTAATGACTTGCTCTGCCACAGGATCAAGTCCAAGTGCCTTGGTGAACCATATAATAAAGTCTTCCTTTGTCTGCTTCCATAGCTTTCCAGCTTCACCTCTGGCTACCCTGTCGTTTCTAAATCACCAATGCATGCACCATGGACGGTGTGCACAGTCACACTCCGATACCAGCCATTCCAAACTATTTGCAGTGTAGGGAGGAAGGCATGAGATAGCCAGATGGCTGTACTCTGTGTCTTTGTTCCTTCCCTTTACCTGGGGTGCTGGTATCCTCTTGTCAAACACTTGCCCATCTTTCAAGGATCAGTTCAAGCAAACCTGTTCTGAAAGGCCATTCCAGACACTCTCCGTCTGCCTACCAACCATGAGAGCTCCACATTCCCCTCCTCTCTGCTGCCTCTGAGTTTTGTACACCTGTTGTGATACTTAAGCCAGAGAATACTTATGTCACCTTCCAGGTGCTCCTTTATAAGGATTATTTTGCTTATTTCCTGGGCTAGACATCACACTTGGCATGTAAATGGATGTCCGGAAAAGAGTTAGGAATAAAACTCCACGTGCTTATTACTTAGTCCTGGGATTTGTTTGGGTAACATACTTTTGACTAGTATTTGACCCAAATTTGAAAGATCTCCTTGAAGGTATTGTATATATACCTATTGTATATACATATATATACATATATGTATATACATACGTACATATTGTATATATGCTGTTAATAGGTATCAGTTTAATGGTACCTAATTACCTAATTAGGTATTCTAATTAATACCTAATCAGAATATTTTGCCAATGAGCTAGTGTTTATTGAATATTTACTATATTCAGAGTTAACGGATTTGGTAATTTGCAGTGGATGCTTGAGACAGATTTTGCACTTTTCTGAAATAATCCTGGTTTTGTCTTTCTATTAGAAGTCAAAATTTTAGCCAACAGAAGCTCTTGGCTTAGAGGCAGTTTAGAGTAGTGTCTCTGAATGTATTTTTTCTGGTACCCCTAAGAGGATTTTGAAAAACTATGTGCTTTCCTCATACACTTTAAAACTTTAAGTTAATATCTAAAATTTTTTATCACTTTTAAATTTTTTTAATGAAAGAAAAATTTTTTAATGTTTTACTTAATTTTGAGAGACAGAGAGAGACAGAGCATGAGCAGGGGGAGGGGCAGAGAGAGAAGGAGATAGAAATCTGAAGCAGGCTGCAGGCTCTGAGCTGTCAGCACAGAGCCCAGCATGGAACTTGAACTCACAGACCGCGAGATCATGACTTGAGGTGAAGTCGGATGCTTAACCGACTGAGCCACCCAGGCACCCTATCATAATTTTAAATAGTTGTGAAAGATGACATTTCTGATATTATAAGTATTGATTTCTTTAAAAAAATATTCTTTGTAATGTACCTAATGGAAGCTAAATTAAATGCCAATGTGATTTCATATCTACTATAACATCCATCTAAAAAACATACCAACAAGCTCTTCCAGGTGTCAGGAATTTTACATAGTTGTTTCCCTCATGGAACTCATTTCATTTCTCTTTTCCTATACAACCTAATCGCAGTTAAAATTCTTATGTTGGAAATCTTCCACTGATTACTTTTCAAACTCTTGTGACACACACATACACATACCATATATCTTTTGTTGTTGTTGTTCTTTTTTAAATGTTTCTTTATTTTTGAGAGAAGGTTGGGGGAGGGTTGGAAAGAGGGAATCCTAAGCAGACTCCACACAGCGTGGAGCCCGATGCAGGGCTCCATCTCACGAACCATGAGATCATGACCTGAGCTGAAACCAAGAGTTGGAAGCTTGGGGTGCCTGCGTGGCTCAGTCAGTTGAGTGTCTGACTCGTAATTTCAGCTCAGGTTATGACCCCAGAGTTGTGGGATCCATGGAAGCATTGGGCTCCATGCTGAGTGTGGAGCCTGCTTGGGATTCTCTCTCTCCCTTTCTCTGCCCCTCTGCCCTGCTTGTGCTCGCTCACTGTCTCTTAAAATAAATAAACATTTAAAAACAGGATTCAGACACTCAACTGACTTAGCCACCCAGGTGCCTTTATATATATATATATTTTTTTTTTTAAGTTCTTGTGGCAATAGGCTCTGTTTAATATAATTTGTTTTGGATTGAATTGTTATATTTTTACTAGTACACAATTGATCAGAACAAGTAGAATGTTGATGACTCAGTTTTAGGTATAGGTAAAATTTGGGGGAAAATTATCTCTCAACGAGATGCATGGTTTTAAAAATAGTTTATACATAAATATTACTTATTGCCAGAGTAAGATCAAATCAAGTATAATCAAATCAAGTATTTCTTTTTTTGATGTGGTATTTAAGAAATATTGCTACATAAATAAGTATATTGGGGTGAAGGCAGTATAATTCTACTCTATTTTTTAAACTCCTGAGTTACATGCCAAAAGTTATCCAGTGATTGGTCACAAAAAATGATTTTTGGTTTTTCTATTCTATTGCATTCAGTCTCTACTGTCTATTGATTAGGTCTTGGTCTTGCATTTGAAGCAAAGAAATGGAAACTTTCCCCTAACTCCAAAAGGACTTGTTTCTCAGTCATGAAAGTTCGTCACTTTCATAGCATCTGTAATCTTACAGGTAGTTCCAAATCTGCTTGGGTCCTACGGATTTTTACATCCCACAGCAATGTACTGTAAGCAGACTCCTGGAAAGTGAAAGATTTGCCTTTCTTTTAGAATATGGGAAAAGATAAATGTGAAAAGGAAAAAAAGGAGATGGCTGGAAAGAATCAAGACGACATCTGGTGTTTTGAAGCACATACTTTTAGACAAGGATTAATTGATGATCTAGAAATAGAATCTACCAGAGTACCCCTCTCTCCAAAAATAAGGACTCCCAAACCTCATGCCCTCTTTAAAGATCAACTGGGTGCTACAGGAAACTTTTCATTCAAATTAAAGGGTCCCTAGTAGGCCAATCTAAAGATTTCCTTGTGGTGGGCAGGAACATTCAATAGGGAAACGGAATGGTTAGAGCACATTATTGCTTTCTATATATCTGATGGAAGCTAATTTGATACCAAATGACTTAATCACCATCATTCATTCTAAGAATACACAAACTCTCCCAGAACATAATTATTTAGACCTATTGTTAGACTAAAAAATAGAAATTACAAAAAGATCACGAGACACTTGGCTGATAGTGAGCTGGGTCAGTGGGTGCCTCAATCCTAAGAATAAGTCTCAATCTCATTGTGGAGAAAAAGTGTTTTTCAGAGTTTTATCAAGCATGTAAATTTCTTCCCAGGAGGAGGTTGTGAATTATAGCATGCAAAAAATATTGGTCCCAGGCTACATTTGGGACATTTTTTTTTCCTTTACAGGGTATCCCCTGCTCTCTTACCCAAAAGCTTATAGCAGATCTCTGCTGAAGCACTTTACAGGAACCCCCACCACATTACTTATTATATATATGTGTGTACCTCACTTTTAACACACTAAAGCATTTATCCTCCTGCTGACTTGCAGTAGGTGGGGCAGATATCATCTGCATATTATAAATGTGGAAACGGAGTTTGTAAGGGAATAGTCGCTTGTCTAAACAAATCCCATGAGTTAGTGGCATATCTTGTACCTGATGAGGCAGCTTTTTCCACAAATATAGCGCCTGGCTCCTTTTCCCAGATGTGTTACTTTATAAAAGGCTCTAAGGATTGGAAGACTTGCCTTAACGATGAAGTAAAATAGATATGCTTGCAACACACTTAGTAGAGTGCATGGCTCTTAGCAGGCCCCCAGACTTAAAAAAGAGAAAAAGAATATATTTGAAGTTTTTTTCTGGCATACTTTATTTTATGGATTAAAAAAAATAATTCATTTGGTTTTTTTTTTTTTTTTTTTTTTTTTTTTTCTGAGCACTTAATAGTTGCTAGGCATTGTGCCAGGCACTGGGAATAAATCCAACAGTGAAAAGAGAAAAAACCCTTTTTCATGGAGCATACATCCTAGAGGAGGGAGTATAGATAATAAGCAGATGCAAGATAAAATGTCATGTGCTAAATGCTATGAGAAAAATAAAGCAATTGTAAAGGGCAAAGGGGTGGTTGGTGTGGGGTTTATATAGGGTGATCCCTGGGTGGGGACTTGAGAAGACCTGAACATTGTGCTCACCTGAGTCTGAGTTCAAAGCCTTGACTTCATTTGGGTGGGTTGACTCAAGTCATGGTATTCTAGAGTCACGTGGAAAAGACCGTACAGAGTATCTATTGGTTTTTAATTTTATGTTATAGATATCCTTGAGGCTCTTTCCCAGAATAATACACACACACTCCTGCATAACATTTTAACATGCCTTGAGATCATCCTTAGATTCCCCTCAAGTTCATATCCCTGGTCTACTTTAGTCCTTTCTTTTTACTAATAAGACATTTAGTCTGAGAAAAGCAAAGTAAAAATTGTCCACAGGGTCACAGTTAGTGGCTGAGTCAAGGACCTAAGATTCCCACAAAGTTGCATGTTGCTTTTTCCACTAAAATCTGTGTTGCTAGAGTGTTAAATTTTCTAAAACAATCATAGTCTATAAAACATCTCCTGCCTTTTTTTTTGTATATGCGCCATTTTTTTTTTTACATAGAGTAAAACCTATGTACTAAAAAACCTTTGTAGTAAAACAAGTAATTTATGTAGCTAGTGTGGCTTTTCTTATTTCCTGACCAGTAACAACATAAATAACATCTTAAGTATCTCAAATGTGTCCTAGGAAGGACTCAAACTGGCAGCAGGAAAGGAAAAAGATCTTGGAATAGCAAGTTTTCTTACAGATGAAACTTTGGCTCATCATGGCTTTAAAGAGCATATAGGCACAGATAATGCCTTTGAAGGTCTCTGAACCTGCGGAAAGCAGGGGGGCTGCATATGGGAAAGGCCTTATGCCAGTTTCAACAGGGGCAGTGAGTCCCTAAGATGAAACAACAGTCACCCCTACTCCCCACCCAGTGATTTCCTTTTGGGACATTTTATACAAAAACTTGGAAGATACACTTGTCACTTTCAGGAAAGTATTCATTGTATCAACTTATCTTCTCAGCCACACTTCCTTAACAGATGTCTCAACTTTTAGTATTACAAAATAACCAAAAGATTTTAATAGTAATCATCTGCTCTGTGAAATGAGCACATGATTTCCAAAATTGGAGACTGTTACAAAAACTTTGATTTGCACATAAGATTTTCTAATAAAATATATCTGATTTTAAAACCTCAGAAGCCTAGCAAGTCTATCTCCTGTAAATATTGGTACTTATTAAATTGTTAGGCTGTTTTCTACTGTGACTCTCTTAAAGACAAAACCTACTTTTTTTCAGTTAGCTTGCCCATTAATATTGTACTGACAGCCCAGATAGAAGAAACTTGAGCCTTTTCTCTCTTAATCAGTGAAAGGCCCTTTCCCCCTTTTTCCCATCCCCACCCCCATTTTTGGGTATGCCTAGCCTACTTTTCCATCTGTGTGCCTTGTTACTATGGTGATAGGCACCATAGAAATAGAGAACAAAGCAGATGTAATAAGCATCTCCTACATGGTTTACAATGCTAAAAAGGGATCTAGATTTTTCAGACATGGCTTGTTCTTTATTGGTGGCAGAACTGGACCAGCTCCGTTGGGGGAGGGGGAATACCTGGAGTTACAGCTGATTTAGGCTCCCATATTCCTGTTGTTCTGTACTTCACCAGACCTTCCATGAGTCTTCAATACTTCACCAGACCTTCTTTGAGTCTTCAAAGTGCAGGAAGAGAAATGGAGGCCTGTAGAGAAGATGCAGTACAGAAATTAGTGCAGTATAGAAATTAGTGCCACAGACTCAATCCACTGCAAAAGACAAATATTTCTGCCAAAGCATATTACATGAGAGGGAATCTTGAGCTGGTTTTAAGGTTAACCAGTCATTAATCCTATTGCTTGATTTTTCATTGTTCAACTGAATATTTCAGTAGAGAAGATCTGCCAGTTTAGATTTTCCTCCCTTCAAAGTACTTAGTTTTTTTTTTTTTTATTTTAAATTACCATCTAGATTACTACCAACAGCTTGCAGTGTTTGATCCCATCCATTGACTTTCTTTAAAATAAGTGGTTAAACTACTAATGTGTGCTTATTGTGTGCTTGCTTTAGAATTACAATTAAATATGTTCTAGATATTGTATAAATGAATGTTTCCCTTAAGATCTTGGAGAAGATGCCCATAGGTATTTTTTACATTTTTTAAAAGTAACCTATGTGCCTCAAACTCACAACCATGAGGATCAAGAGTCACACGCTGTACAACTGAGCCAGCCAGTTGCCTCCCCATAGGTATTTTTTAACCTTCTACATACATGTTTATTTTTTACATATTACATCTTAAGTATCATATTCTTAGATGCCCTAATGAATTACCCAAAGATTAAATAAAATATTCCAGTTACTCAATTCCATCTTCTGGACAATTATTTTTATTTTTTATTTTTTTAATGTTTAAGAGAGAGAGCATGAACAGGGCAGGGGCAGAGAGCGGGAGAGAAAGAATTCCAAGCAGGCTCTGCACTGTTAGCATGGAGCCTGATGCAGGGCTTGATCCTACGAGCTGTGAGATCATGACCTGAGCCAAAATCAAGAGTCGGATGCTTAACACAGGCCTCCTGGACAATTATTTTTAAGTTTATTGTTATTTTTTAAGTTTTTCTTTTCTAGCATTTTTATATTTAAGGGACATGTACAGGGTAAAATCATTTAGCAAAGTGTTTTACATATAGAGTCCCCGGACATGAACACATTTTCGGAGCTAAGGAAGTTCAGTGTTCACCGTACCTACTGCACGGTGGCCTGAAGTTCCTTCTAGCTGCAACTTCTTATTTCTTTGGCTTTGTGACTCCTTTTTTTTTTTTTTTTTTTCTCCCTTATGGACCTGTATTTTTCCTATTTTGTCACCTGCTGTAAGGGCTTTTGTGCTGATGTGAAAATATGCTGAGAGGCAACCCCAGACTCTATGAGTTTCTTAAATACCTACACAGTGGACCCCTCCCCACCAAAGCCAGCTTTCCCCCTTTGTGGAATTGAAGACAGCCCTGGAGTGGGAGTTGGGACACTCAGTGCTGACTCTGGCTCAGCCTCCACCTGGGGTCGGCTTGAAGATGCACTTTTAACCCTGTAAAGAGCACACAGCTTAGTCATGACACAGCTTAATCAGGAGGACACACAAGGGTTTGAAACCAAAGGTGACATCAGATTTGTTTAGAGAAGTAATGCCAGCAGCTGTATGGAGGATGTGTTAGAGAGATCATCTTGGGAGACCAAGTAGAGCAGTAGAATGGAAGAGAGGAGACTAATAGCAAAGAAACTTGAGAAAGAAGTCATAAGATTCAATGGTCCCATTTCCTTTTGTCACAAGGATCCTTTGGCAATTACTTAAGATAAGTTGTGGTTACTGAAGTTTTACTAGTTTGACTTACTACTCCTAATGTTTCAACCATTTTTCATAGAAGGAATGGATTAAGTTCTCTCCTGATTACTTACTGGGTCCCCCAAATCCTCAAATTTCAGATTACTGGTGAATATACATTATATTAGCAGAACTTTAAAAATCATAACCTCTGCTATAGAATGACTTGTGCCCCCCACACCCAAATTCATATGTTGAAATCTAACCCCCCCCCCAAGGGGATGGTGTTAGGAAGTGGGGCCTTTGTGAGGTGATGAGGCCATGAGGGTGGAGCCCTCATAAGAGAATCCAGAGAGCTGCCTTGCCACTCCTATCATGAGGACATGGTAGAAAGGTCACGATAGAGAACATATTTGTCTGTGAACCAAGACTGAGTTCTTACCACACACCGAATCTTCCAGCATCTTGATATTGGACTTCTCAGCCTCTAGAAGTGTGAGAAATCAATGTTTGTTGACGAAGCCCCTCCCACCCCCATCTATGGTAGTTTGTGATAGCAGCCCGAATGGACTAAGATAGCTTCCAAACATGGATATCCTGTGACTGGAAATGAGACTTGGGAGAAGGAAGTAACGTTTGTTCTGTGGGAAGAATCATGACTCTGGGCACAGGAGAGGTCCTCTGACACCAGGTGATCATTCCGCGAGGGACAGCTCCTCATCTTCCAGAGGGCCAGAAAAACCTGGGCACACTAGGTGTGTTTCATGGCCTGGGGAGAACAGAGCTTGTCTTTGTAAGGAGTCTACTCCTTTGTGGGAGACTGTTCCCTGATACCTCTGAGGCAGAGGGAGTTTCCATTGCTTTTGATGGTATCATCAATGTGAAGGTAGAAAGTAGGCCAGGTAGAGTGATTTCTATTTTGGCAATTAAGAAGCTGGCATTCTGACAGATTGTGTAGCTTGGCTACAGTCCAGGCAGATGGTGGGCAGGATTCGAGTTCACTCTGCTCAGTCGTTTTGCTCAGACTCTTACTACTACACTTAGTACCGAATGAAGGAGTGCATGAACGAATGCACGTTTCATCTTTTGTTCAGGCCACTGGGGTAAGCTGCTTTTTATTCCTTTCACAGGTCTCTTGGAAGATTACTCCCATTCATGCTAGTTTTGCTTCTAAGAGTTTACCAGTTGTGCAGACTTAGGTAAATCACAACTGCCTCAGTTGCCTCATCTGTGCAGTAAAGATCATCTCACGGAGTCGTTGGGAGCATTAAATAATTGACATAAAGGGTTTAGAAGAAGATTTAGCATATGATTGTGTTCTGATGAGTACCAGCTTCCGTGACTCTTATAATAAACTGCACACATTCAACTGCTTCAGCCTCACATCGGTTCCTTAGGGCCAATGTATTCCCACACTGGGCTTGCTTTGTCTTACATGCCTTGGAGGAACTAGCAGGGCGAGTTCTGCCTGATTCTTTGGATAATTTATAATTTGTCATTTCAGTTAACTAGGCCTAAATGGACTTTTTCCTGGTCATTTTTAAAGTGCAGTCATATTGCTTAATGCTGACAAATTAGGCTTGTATAATTATGGATTGAAGAGGCACACTGTAGACAAATTAGGAAAAAGTAGAGCTGTCCCAGGACCAGATCAGAAAAGCCTCTGAGTTTTTGTTATAGCCTGAGACTTCTTCAATCTTCACATTCTCCAAAATTCAATCTTGAATTATTCAGCAAATGGACAAGCCAAAACAAAACAAAAAACTATAGTCTCACATTTTTAATGGCTATTTGGAAATAGGTAGACTTTTTAACCTTGAAAAATCTTTCATGCAAATTGATCATCATAGTAACACGAGTTACTCGAAGTAACACGAGTCTAGATGTTATAAAAATCTTTGTTAGAGGTCCTAAAATTCCTTTGTAGGGTTTTTTTTTTTTTTTTTCCTCTTGTGCATGAAGGTAATGGAATCAGTGATTGGTAGTTTCCTATATGCGAGAAAGTTTATTCTAATAATCTCGTTTTTGGAAAACAGACCATCATTTGAATAATCTCTTGGAGTGTGTGTGTTTATGGAGAATGAGATGTAAGGATACACAGAGGGGTTACCTGATACGTGCAGGGGTAGAGGGAGCAGGAGAAGAAAATTCTTGTGTTCTGGTTTCCCCTTTTGATTCTTGTGTTTTTCCTCTCTAGTGAAGTCCTCAGAGATATTACACATGGTGAAGTCTTATAAAAACTTCTCTTTAAACAAAATGTTTCCTTTCCTAATGTGATTCTGCTTTGGTGCCCTTGTCGTCCATGTGCTAGGAATTTTGAAATGCCCTCTGCGTAATTCTGTGATCTTAACCTAATAATTTCATTTGGATTTACCAGGTTTAGCAGCTGTGGTTTTCACCGACTATTGCTAAATTGCATTAATGTCTCAAATTGAAAAACTCTTTTTTTTTCCTACCTTGGCCCAAATTATTTAGTTTTATAAAATCTAAGCCTTTTCCCCAACCATTGTAATTTTCATGTATTTGCAAGAAAACTTACAATATTAAAATTCCAATGGACGGCTCAGCTAGGCTGCACATCTCTCCCAGGACACTAGTGCAGCTTGTAGTGTGGTGTGTAGAACAGTGTTTTCTTGATAAAGCCATCTATCCTCTTTTCTTCTGGGAGAACACAAGACCTCAGTTCCATTGTAATTTAAGTAGTCTTTGGTGTGATATGATAAATGCTTGCAGTTTGATATTAATGGTTATTCTTTGGCAAAGCAGACTACAAAATTGAGAAGCCAGAGGCTTCGGAGAGCATAAGCTTAGAATGACAACAACTTTGTTGGATAATTCTGCAGTTTTGTTTGGAGGGAATCAGATGGTGAATTTTGCCTTTCCATTTAATTATTTCATGTAACAGGATTTTTTTTTTTAATAGTTGACAATATATCTTGCTTCCTTTGCAATCTGTTTCTAGGGCTCCTTTAGTTTTTGTGGTTTAATTGCAAGGCAGTGGTTTCTGAAGTCTCAGAAAGAAAAGATATGCTCTTATATTCCTCCCAGGGTTAATTTTGTTGATTCTGAATCCCATCTGATCTCTATGCTATCATATTCTCACTTTCCCTGTTTGGAGTGTAAATTTTCCTCCTGCATTCAGGATGTGAAGCAATAGTTTTCCTTGTTGTTGGGTCATATGGCCAAACATTTCTGTATCTACAGGTAATGATATGTATCAACAACATGCTCTATCAATTACAAAGGTATTTTTTACATGTGTAATAGCATCTGATTCTGACAATCTGGTGAGGGAAAAGGGGAGGTTGGCTGCAGTTAATTCCTATTATATGGATGGGCTCTGAAAAGTCACTCAAACCCAAAATAACACACAAACAGAAGGGCAAGGACAAGGACTCGGGCCTTTTAACACCATGTCCGGTGTTATTTCTGCCCTGTCATACTGTGCCGACATACCCTGGTCTGTGCATGACACATTTCTCATGTAAGGAATTTGGTCAATATACTATGTAAAATTGTTGGGCCAAATTTTCACACCCTTTATAAAACCAAAATATTATTCTTTAGTTCTTTCCCTACTCAGCATTTATTATTACTCTATATGTGTAGTGAGAGAAGCTTCCTGCTTCCCAGGCTAAGGACATTGTAAGTGAACCATTTAATAAGGAACAACAGGATAGCAGTAAGAGCGATGTCCCAAGGTGACATGACTATAAGTGACAAGTTCAGTGGAAGCAACGTAGGAGGTGAGACCTGAGCTGAGCCTTGCAGGATGACATAGAATTTAGAAAGATGGGTGGGGAGGAAATGTCTGAGCAGAGGTGTGCAGGAAAGAATGCATGTAATTCTGAAATAATTGTGGATGAAATGGTATGTCCAGGATGCCTCAAGATAATCCTGAGCGTGGGTGTGACATGAATTGAGAATTGTTGAAGCTGGGTGAAGGATACATGGAGCTTCCATATACTATTATTTATACTTTTGTGTGTGTTTGGAATTGTGCTCCTGGAATAAAAGGGTTTGTTCAAAGGCATAGTGTGAAATGTTGTTGGAAAGGAGGTGGGGATGAGATTTGGTTAAGAGAGGGTGTTGGAGACTGTACCCTGTAGAGCCTGGGTGAGTACTGGTAGACACTGGTTCATTGACTGGACTAGAGTCTTACTTACCGTGAGGCTAAGGCAGAGTTGGAGTGCAGTCTGGCATCCTTATCAGAGATGGAAGGATGGCCACAACCGCACTTACATCCGGGTAGGCCCCACCACATCCGATGTGGCATATTGCGTTCTGGGAAGCACATTTAAAGAGGACTTTTTACAAACCCAAGTTTCCATGGTGGGACGTCTCAGGCGCAGAAAAGCATCTCACATCTTCTTGGGAATCTTCCTGGCAGAACACTTCATTAACTTAAGGTTGTCTACCTGGTTAGGGACTTACTTTCCCTTCTGCCAAGTCCCTCTCCTCCTTCCCAAACTCTGTCTCTTGTGGGCCTAAGAATGGGCAGTTGAAGGGAAATAAAATCGTTACCGTGATTCCCCAGTAATATGAAGGGACTTGTGTGTGACAGAAACTAACTTAATCTCCTGGAAACAGACTTTAACAGCCAAGTGGGTTATACACAGTGGCTCTGAACCATTTGGAAATCCAGACACTTTAGTGTAGCTTTCTGAAGCAAAGTTCCTCCTTCCTTCCTGTTTAAAATATTACTCTACTGCTGAGGAAAAAGAGGAAGGACATATCATAGAAATTTGGATAGTTGGTAGTATTAAGGAATTGTTAATTATTTGGATGTGATTCACTGGCATGCTAGAGTGGACAAGAGCTAATTGTTGTATTTTCAGGAACTTTCCAAGCCAACTGTTAAACACATCCATTAAATAATTAAATTATACAAACTTAAAGTATTAAAATAAAAGTGATACTCAAAACTGATCACTTCCTAATTATTTTACTATAATTTGCTGTTATCCATGCTCCTAAGGTTACTTATGTGTCAGGTGTCTGCATAGTGGAAGTACTATATAACGGTGGCTACACATTTCTTCTCAGTCCCACATTCAGCGCCATCATGTTAGTAGCTTGAAATTGGCCATGGTGGAAACAGTTTTGCCATGCAAGTTAGCAAAGACTGTAAATCAGGACCTTTTTTCCCTCCTCAGAGAACTGGTTGTTGAATATCTACCTGCACACCATTGGGTATGATTATAGTATTCTGGTCTGTGTTTTAAAGATTTTTAAAGACTTTAAACCTTTTAGAGATATGTTCTAAAATAGGTCAGATAAAATATGATATCTAGAATTTATTTTAGGTAATCCAGTGGGGCTGGGTATTTTGATTGTTGTATCAGAGTGATGGGCACATGGGCTTCCTTACACTCCTCTCTTTCTTTTATGTATGTTTAAAATTTCCCATAACGAAAAGTTAACAATTAAGGAATGCTACAATGAAAATAAATAAGTTGCCTATACCCAGTAGATAGTCTGGTACCTGTCGGTACTTCAAACTTTGATGCCAACATCAAACATATAGAGTATTATACTCTATAGAGCCCTATTTGTAACCGGTTCACATAGACCATTGACTTTTTTTTTTTATGTTTATTTATTTTTGAGAGACAGAGAGAGACAGAGCACAAGCGGGAGAAGAGCAGAGAGAGAGGAAGACCCAGAATCCGAAGCAGGCTCCAGGCTCTGAGCTGTCAGCACAGGGCCCAATACAGGGCTCGAACTCACGAACCGTGAGATTATGACCTGAGTTGAAGTCAGAAGCTTAACCCACTGAGCCACCCAGGCACCCTTACACCATTGACTTTAAATGTCTGTTTCTTGTTAAATAAAATCAAGAGATCACTCTGTGCGGTTTGCCATACCCATAAGGATGGAGGAATCCAGAAGAACCCTCCCTAGGACACTGAAAAGCTCTCTCTTCAAAGTGGGAGAAAAATGCATTTGTTGGATTGCAATCCTGTTTGCAGAACCAGTTGTACAAATAGGGAAAAAATGAATCAAGTTATTGCTCAGAGGGCTACTTCAGATTACATGACAGCTGTGTACCCTTTAGATTTATTTTCAGTCTAGCTGATTTGAGTCATTGCTCAAGAAAGGAGTGCTGTCAAGTGAATTGTCTTCTGTGCAGATGACGAGAGCCTTTCTAAACATTGCCTTGCTGATACAAGTGATGTGTTTAGAATTGTTGGCCTGTGAATTAAATTAGATCCAATCCAGTGGCTTAAGAAGCAGAGTGTAGGCTATGTACTGACTGCATTTCACAAAGAGTACACAAACACGGTGTTTTTTTCCTAACACGTATCTAGACACCAAATGGAAAATGTATAGCACAAATTACATAGAATAGATCTCTCTTTCCCTATGTTTGAAGTCCCTTTCATTTCATTCTTTTTTCATTATCATTCTTTGTTTATTTTTGAGAGAGAAAGACAGAATGCAAGCAGGGGAGGGGCAGAGAGAGAGGGAGGCACAGAATCTGAAGCAAGCTCCATGCTGTCAGCACCGAGCCCGATGCGGGACTCACACCCATGAACTGTGAAATCATGATCCGGGCTGAAGTTGGGCATTTAACTGACTAAGCCACTGAGGCGCCCCCCCCATTTCATTCTTAATAGGAACTTAGATTATGGTGATAGTTTCTTCTTGTCTTTGTGTAATAATTCATCCTAACTAAATCCAGTTGCCCAGAAAAAAAAAAAATTATGTCGAATAAGGGAATGCAAGTGGTCACTTTGATTGCCCCATCATTAGCATGGTGAGGATATTATTTGGCTTTATAATGGGGACAGGAAAGGACAGTAAGAACCTTGAGAAAGTAGTCTATAATATCTGTTTTGTAATTTTAACTTATGTGAGTCTCTCTGGTCTGTGTAGAAATACAAACTTAGACTGTTCTGTAGGTTTAACCACAAAAAAGAAAAAAAAAATCAAAGTGTCAAGCAATGAAAACAACAGATGTCAAACTCAGGTAACCTGGGTCAGAATACCAGAAGGAAACCTAGACTGAAACAGGAATCGAGAGCAGGAAACCAGAAGTGAGAGTTGCACGGGTAGAACAAGAATCAGGACTCACCCTCCTAAGACGGAGCTAGACAGAGGAATCCCAGGAGAACCTGGTAGAAACTGAGACCTGGCTGCAATTTTCCCCATGTTAATTCCTTTGCAACCACAACGTTCCGTGCCCTGCGTGGTCCCATCACAGTATAGGTCCTGAAAGAATTTCTTCAGAATCTATAAATGGAAACCATGGTTCAAGATTAAGTTGAAGCATGCAGATGAGACATGATTACTAAGGAAAAACACATATTAAATTTTTGAAGTATCACAATCACAGGACTATGACTGACTCACTCAGCTATTATTTATTAAGCTCTACTATCTGTGCTAAGTGCTGGGCATACATCGGTGCACCCTACAGGTAAAAGCCCTGTGTTCTCAGAGCTTACTGCCTAGTGGGTAGATCCAGACAATAGACTAAATAATTATATAGCACATCAAACAGAGATAAATTAGAGAAAAACAAACAGGAAATATTCTCCAGAATTAGATTCCCCAAGGATACATTTTCCAACTCTATCAAAGCTAGCAAAGAGAAGATTGAGAGTTATAAAAATACAAAACACAGCACATCTGAAATTCCTTCATGTTACTATTAATTCTGTTGATAAACCAAATGTATTCACTGTTTTACAACCAGTAAGTTTAAAGCACAAATGTGAGTTGAAGTACCATGGGAGAGGTAGCAGCTTTTTTTTTTTTTAAACTAAAATAAAATGAAATAGATACACTTACATATTTTGTGAGAGAGTTAGTAGTTCATGATCAGGAAGACAATGGGATGCCTCCAACAATGAAGCTTTGATGGTACCCAGGCCTCTTTATGTCCTTCATCTCACCTTCATCAGCTTTCCTACTGGGTTCACTCTTGAGAGCAATACTGAGTCAAAACTTAGCTATGCCAAACGCTTTATAAAGGTATGAAACCTTAGGTTAGCAAATTATCCTTGATTTAAAGCTAAAGAGCAAAATTCACGAGATTGCTCACTGGTCTTCCAGTGAATGTTGGCATATTAACTAACACTTTATGATAAAGCCTTTTAGCAGTCGAGCTTTATTCTTTCTTTTCCCCGTGTCTCCCAACAGCCAGTACTTACCAGGTTTTCCCTCATAATGCTACTTAAATTGCCTCATCCCTGGTCATT
This sequence comes from Acinonyx jubatus, assembly GCF_027475565.1. Classification (NCBI taxonomy): domain Eukaryota; kingdom Metazoa; phylum Chordata; class Mammalia; order Carnivora; family Felidae; genus Acinonyx; species Acinonyx jubatus. Next base: position 74,615,179 of record NC_069381.1, read on the forward strand.
TTCACTGACACTCTCCTATTTGGGTCTTTGCTACTTAATTATTAAATTACTACTGTAGGGGGAGCCTGGGTGGCTCAGTCGGTTGAGTGTCCAACTTCAGCTCAGGTCATGATCTCCCGGTCTGTGAGTTCGAGGCCACCTCGGGCTCTGTGCTGACAGCTCAGAGCCTGGACCCTGCTTCGGATTCTGTGTCTCCCGCTCTCTCTGCCCCTCCCCCGCTCATGCTCTGTCTCTCTCTCTCTCTCTCTCTCTCTGTCAAAAATAAATAAACATTTAAAAAAAATTTTTTTTAATTACTTCTGTAGGATCCTACCTGGTTCTCTTGCCTTCATTCCGTCTCTCTTCTCCTGCCCCATTTATCTCCCATGCCCCACCAGGTTAGTCTTCCTGAAACATGTCTGGCATTCTGTTTTAGAATCTCTCATGGTTCTCTTTTGTGAGTCAAGTGAAGCCATCCTCTTCATTCTGGAATCTTAACACTAAAAGCCTCACTAGGTCACTTATTTGTGAAGTCATCTCCCTCTGACTAGGAATAGTCTCTCCTCAGGGGACCTGCTACCTCATTGCTCTTCTTATCTCAAGACCTTTCTGTTCTTGCTCTACTGTGACTAGAGTGCTTTCTGATCCAGCTCCTGCATATCCCTACGGGCCCAGGCTGCTTTCTTTAGTCCCTGAACTATGACTTTGTTGACCTTTGTACGAGGCAAAGCTTTGTACAAGCTTTGGATGGTGAGAAGAACACAATGTTTGGTATCAGTTATGGGATCAAGCTCTTGTTCACAAATTGTGGCTTAGGCTGCTTGTTTTTTCCTCTCTGGGCTGCTATAAAGCCAAGCAAATGATTTGAATGACTTATGGGGAAAAAATGCTCCCTAAACTTTAAAGCATTATGCAGCTGTATCTCATTTCAATCATACTGTGTTTCAACTGTATTGTTTAATTCTTGATAATATATTTTCTTGTTGCCTGATCACTTAGTGTATATTTCCCATCTTCCTAACTTTTATGTGTGTTTTAAGGGTAGATATAAGATGAAATACAAAATAAAATGAATTCTCATTGACAGATTATTATTCCTTTTTGTCTTGTTCATCTCACACCATAGCAAATGTTTAGTAAAATTTCCCATGTTGGGAGAATCCAATGAATAAAAGTGTAAAGTTCCAGGTGCTAAAGGAAAGGATAGTATTTGATACAGGGAATGAGAGAGTAACAGGAAGAAAACAAGGTGACCAGAGAGAAAGAGCCCATCTAGGGAACTGGCCTGCCTCAATACTGACTTCTTTCATGGGTCCACTGACAAACTCAGGATTCAACTCCCAGGCAGTCTCTGCAACCTTTTCATACCACAACAGTAGAATTGCCTCGCTTTCTTTTTTTCCCACTTTCTAAAGTTTTTATTTAAATTCCAGTTAACATACAGTGTAATATTAGTTTCAAGTGTACAGTATAGTGAGTCATCAATTCTGTACATCACCCAGTGTTCATCACAACAAGTGCACTCCTTAATTTCCATCACCTGTTTAACCAATCCCCCCAACCACCTCACTTCTTGTAACCATCAATTTGTTCTCTATAGTTAAGAGTGGCTTTCTTGGTTTGCTTTTCTCTTTTTTCCCCCCATGACTGTTAGTTTTATTTCTTCAGTTCCACGTATGAGTGAAATCATACGGTATTTGTCTTTCTCAGACTGACTTATTTCACTTAGCATATAGTCTCTAGCTCTATTCACGGTTCCAAATGGCAAGATTTAATTCTTTTTCATGAATCTGTAAAAAATCTGTCCATCAGTTGATGGACACTTGGGCTGTTTCCATAATTTTGCTATTGTAGATAATGCTGCTGTAAGTATTGAGGTGCATGGATCCCTTTGAATTAGTATTTCTATATTCTTTGGGTAAATACCTAATAGTTAGAGTTGCCTCACTTTCTTAAGAATAACAGTTCTTGCACAGAGTAGGCTGTCAAATGTTTATTGAGTTCACCATGCACATAATTTTCCTACTGTTATGCATGTATACACACACAGTATGTTTATATGCCCACATATACATGCCAGTGGATTTGTCTGTCACTGCTTGTAATTATCCACATTTTTCTTCCCTTTTAAATTTCATTCTGACATGTAGCAGGAGTGTGTCTGCTTTGTCTGCAGAGTAGCACTGGTACATTTGAAAGGTGTTTGTGTGGTGATGGGGATGCCTGATCACTTGATAAAGTCATAGGTATTTGTAGGAACTACCTGATGTATTTAAATCGCTAAAAAGTGTCCATAATAATATTGCATTATAATATTATAATTTACTCAAATGATACTTAAAATTAATAAGAATAAATAATAATCAGCAAACCAGAATTCATTTTTGCATAGCTATCTTCTAACCCATCTCCCACAGGCAATTTCCTAGGAACAAGAGATACGGTAGTGGTGTGAGGAGTTATGATTCTGTTTAGTGTCCACCACTCAAAGAAAAATACAAACTGTGACAACTCTTGTTGGAAAACACTATCCTTGGACAATAAGAAGAACCATTAGATACTTATAACTCTTACTATGTCTGGGTCACTGAGTCTTAGTACTCATTTAAAAAACAAACTGATCAAGGGGTGCCTGGGTGGCTCAGTCTGTTGAACACCTGACTCTTGATTTTGGCTTAGGTTGTGATCCCAGGGTCATGAGATTGAGTTCCGTGTCAGGCTCCACGCTTAGAATGGAACTTGCCTGAGATTCTCTCTCTCTCCCTACCTCTCTCCCTTCCTCACATGCTCTCTCTCTTTCTAAATTAAAAAATGTTTTAAACTAAAAAGAAAATGAATCAAACAGTAAAATATAGTCCCTATTTTCAGGGAATTCCTAATTTACAGTAGGATAAAGGGAACAATAGTGACCCCAGCAAAACAATTAGGAGAAGTGGGATTTGCTTGTCACATTAGAACCAAATGGCACATTTCTCCAAAGCAAGTCATTAAGGATTTGTGATTGTTTTGTTTCAGAGTAGATTTAGTGACATGGAAAATGCTAGCTTAACCGTGTTCTCCACTCACCAGGCGGGCTGAGTGAGTGCTCACATTTCAGATGATCTAGCCTGGCTACAGGACAAGACATTTGCATAGCAGTTTGGGAAAATTGCCAAACAACAAAATGAAGACTTATGCTTTTGAAATTCCTCTTATTACTGCTTTAATTAAATTGAAGTTTCCAGAGGGATGGACTTTTAAATGAAATTTTAATAGTGCCTCAGCTAATTCCAGTATATTCTTTCATTTTACTGGGCTTTCACAATGTGATCATACTTGGTTTCACTTCCTGGTTTGTCCACACCAGTCTGTTGTTGCTGGGAAATATTTAAATAAAGCGTTTATGGGAGAAGCATATTGTTTTGCAATGGATGAAAGCATTTGGGTTTGATTTTGATTTAGTTCATGTAGTAGTTTTATAGAACTAAGATTTCTGACGCCTGAACTGGTAAATCGGTTGCCCAAAGAAAACTGTAGGAAAAAAAAAAAAAAGAAAAAAGAAAAACCTTTGGTGCTGAAGTTAATTAAGTTACCTTGTGGTGAAGTTGTCTACAGAACTGTTTGATTAGGCACCAGTTGTGAAACAAATGAAATGTTGGCCCATAATTAGAGTAATTGTAACTTGATTTTAAGCAGAGGCTTGATTGCGTGGTGAGTGACATAATGCCTAAGGATTTTTCCAGAAGAAGAGCCTGGTATATTCTCAAACTGATGGCTTGCTTATGGCGTGTTAAACATGGCCACTGGTCCATCTGGCACCATTTGTGTTGTGTTTTTAAAAAGGCTGTGTGTGTTACAGCATTGCATCAAGTGGTGGGCTATTAATTCTAAAAGTGATATTTTTACCCCAAAACTTCTAATTTCATCAAAGTATTCAGGTACTGTCTAGTGTAAAACAAAACAAAACAAAAAACTAATCAAATCAATTTGTCTTTTGAAAACACCAATTAAGCAGAAAAGGCTGCTCCCTCAAAATCTAATTGTTCTGTCCAGGTGTACCATTTGACTGGCTAATCTGAAAATTTAATTTTTTTTAAGCATAACTATTTTTCTGCTTGAGATTTTAGTTTTGCAGCCCATTTATGTTTAATAAGGTGATCTGATATATACCTTAATATAGAATTAGGGCTCCTGCTCTTGTTGTCAAACCCCCTGCAATGAATTCTCCTGATGCTTTCAGATTAATTTCTCTAATATATACTAACATGCCCTTAAATGTATTTTTTCCGTCATTCCCCTATTCAGACACCATCAATGGTTCCCTACTGGTTATATGCTCAAATGTAAATTACTTTCTGCTCTCATAAAAATATTTTGTTATTAATTCTAAAAGTAAAATTAAACTAATATAAAGTGACCCTAAAACAATAATTTCTCAGGCCTGAGCTGTGTCTTGAAAAGTTCTTAGCCTGACATTGGAGACTTTCTTTACCATCTGACCCTAATCTACTTACGTCTGTTATTTCTGTCTCAAAAATTCTATTCCATCTGTGTATGTCTCTTCACTAACTCCTAAAATTCACCTCAGAATCCTCCTACCTTCTTTGTTTGTTCCTTCATTCCTCCATATAAAATATGTGCTCTATTATTCTTACCCCTTCTACCTCTATCCCGAAGGATAAGATTTATGCATACATAAATCCTATGCATCTTTCGTGATCCACTCGTAACTCCTCTGCCGTAAGTATTATTCCTTTGGTGTATATTGCCCTAAGATGCCACTAAGATGCCCTAAGATGTAATCCAGTTGAACTTTCTTGTATTCATGCTTTATTTCACTAAAGCATGAGTTCCTCTCAAAGGTCAGGTCTGTGTTCGACACCCTTCTATTCCCTTCAACATTTGGGCTGATGCTTTGCACCTTTGTCGAAAATAGGTCACGATTGTCGAGGACACCTAGTGTGAGAGTGGATGCAGGATAGGACATCCTATCACACTCTCTGTTGAGGTCCCATCTCTGGCCATGACACAAGTTGGTGGTATATAGGGTCCTCTTTACTTCTACATCTGTTCAGCTAGCAGCAGCTAAGTTGTTGGCTTCCTTGAATGGGTAAGACTTTCCACAATCAAAACAGATGGTGTTGTCAAATATAAACGGAAAAATATTATTTCTTGTGGGTGGTAAGGGGGGAAAAAAAGGACACGGGAAAAAAAAACACACCATTAGCTTTCTTGGCACAGTCTTTCTGCCTTTCAAGTTTGGTTGCTAAGAAATGACCGAAGATTCATTTGCTGTGTACAAAGGAGAAACTTAGGTCACTAACCCGGAGATTATGCTTCTTGTGCAGCTGAATTTGTCACTGAGCCAGACAAAGCCCCACCCTGATTTAGAAGTCATGTGTTAAACTTCCAGATGGGAAATGTGACTTCTGTCTCCTGAGAAGCCATCAAAACTCTAAAATTCCCAGGTTCCTCTCCTTTGCTAACATCAAATGAAGCCTCAGAATCCTGCTGGCCTCTGAAGCCCGAAGCCAAACCTGTGTGCAGAAACTCCGCCTGTCACCTTTGCAATGTGGGGCATTCTCCCTGATTCCTAGTAGTTATTTGTGGGTTTCTTTAGAAGCCTGACCTTGCTTTATCACTTCAGTATGCCCTGAGCTGCCTGAAATTATACTTAATGCCATGGCTGAGCTAAACCTCTCTCCTCTGCCGATAGGTCTTGAATCTGCTAAATGTCTCAGGGGCTTCTGCATGTCAAGTGGAATTTGGAGAATTGAAGATGATGCGGTGGTTGTAGGAAGTTGTTGTGGTCTTTGCTCCAAGCAAGGAAGTCTAATTTTAACTCTTTTCTCCATTCACTTAATGTTTAATAGCAGCTTCTGCCTGTACGAATACAGGACCATACAGTGATGAGCATGATACATGTAGACCAGACCTCATAGACCTTATAGTTTAGTGGGAGAGAAATAAACTTTTTTATTTTGAACAATTTTATTTGAACAATTGCAGGAAGATGTGTGGCCAGCACTATGAAAGCAAGGGAGAGAAAACTAAAAGAGCTCGTTGTGACAGGCCTGGTCAGAGTGGGCAGGGAAGGCTTCCCTTAGGAAGAAAGTCTGTAAGTCATTGACTCAGGAAGTCCGTGGCTTAATGACTGCTATTTGGGCCTTGAAGGTGAATTTGACCTTCTAAGTGTGCTGCTTTGCACTCTTCCAAATTGCAACTATTTTGAATAGGAATTAGCCCTCCTGTGACACTGTTCTTAGGCAGTGCTGTGCTACCAGTGGTACCATATGTATTTGGTCTTTGCTCCTGGCACAGAGCTAAAACCCTTGAAATTTCCTGATAGAAGCGCCTTTTGTTACTCATAATGAGCCCTTCTTAGCCACCTGAGTTTAGGCTAATGAGGTGACTCTGGGCCCCTGGAGAATTTCAGGTTGGGGGCTGGTCACCAGGGGAACCAGCCTTGTGATTAGAGGGTTGGAACTTTTTTTTTTAACGTTTTTTTGTTTTTTTGTTTTTGTTTTTTTTTTTTTTTGAGAGGGAGAGGGAGACAGAGCACGAGCAGGGGAGGGCCAGAGAGAGAGGGAGACACAGAATCTGAAGCAGGCTCCAGGCTCTGAGCTGTCAGCACAGAGCCCGATGTGGGGCTCGAACTCCAGAGCGACAAGGTCATGACCTGAGCCAAAGTCGCACACTGACTGAGCCACCCTGGAGCCCCAAGGATTGGAACTTTAAATCCGACCTTGGGGGAGCAGGGTGGGGAGAGGGATTGGAGATGTTTCATTGCCAGTGACCAGTGATTTACACAGGTCAACCATGTCTATGTAATGAAATGTCCATAAACACTCCTAAATGACAGGGTTTGGGGAGCTTCCCAATTGGTGCTTGGGAGGGTGGCACCTTCAGATTGGGCATAGAAGCTCCACACCCACCTCCCCTTCCCCCACCGAGACTACCACCAAATACCATGCGGTGTGCATCTCTTCCTTGATGTTCCTGAGTTGTATCCTTTGATAATAAACCTACTGCTTTGTGTTTTCCTGATTTCTGTGAGTCATTCAAATGAATTGCCAAACTTAAGGAGCGGGTTACAGGAACCCTTGGATCTATTACAAAGTCAGACAGAAGTGTGGGTTGTCTGGGTCCTGGGACTTGTGACTGGGTCTGACATGGGGCAGTCTTGTGGGACTGAACCCTTAAACCTGTACAGTCTCACGCTATCTCGAGGTAGTGTCAGAATAGGACCACACAGTAGGACACCCATACAATGTCAGAAAAAAGACATCTCGCCATGTTTACTCTAAATGTGAACCAGACATTTTTCTGCTTTGGCAGAGGATCAAGTGGAAACCAGTGATTTTGACTACCAGCAGCCATTATCCAAGTTGCACACATGAAGCATTAATTTAACACCAAGGTGAAAGTGGACTTTCTACCTGAAACATAGATGCCAGGAGGGCTTGTTCTTTCAAAACTGACCTCTCTCTCTGTTAATGCCCTTGCTGGATGCTTCAGTGTTCCACACCTTCTTCCAGGGAAGAGATAAGCAGTGTCAGCTGACTGGAATGCTGTAAAAGGCCTTCTCTGGGTTATATGTAGGTAGGCATGGCTGCACTTCATTGGCATTGTGAGCCAGAGGTTGTGGGTGTTAACGTTGTCTTTTCCTCTTTCTCCAACTGACAGAATATAAATGGTCCATTATCAGTCCATTTTTGCAAGGTTGCCTTGGGAAAGAATTTTCTACTTACATTGTTGTCTTCTCACTGTGCAGTTCTGTGTTTGGGCCACAAATTTCTACCTGGACCCCTGGGCCTTTCGGAAATATTCCTTTGACTTTGGTAGTGGGACTTCAATGTTAGGAGGTGTCAGTGACCTTGTAACTCTCACTGTTTTGTTTCCTTGGAACCAAAGTGGTATAAGTAAAGTTCACTTCATGGGTTGTTTTGTTTCGATTTAAGATAATATTCCAAGGCCAAAGGCATCCTCTTTTAAAATTATTTTACTGACAAAAAAAAACCACTGGCTTTCTTTGTAAGAGTTCACCTTTACATTTATGTACCACTTTAATGACTCCAAAGTACTTCCACAATACTTATTTTAACACCAGCATTGACCCATGGGGCCTGTATGATTGCCCATACTGTACAAGGGAGGCCTGGAAGGCCAGATTGGGTGCGTTGATTTGCTAAGCCCATGTAGATGGTGGTGGAGGCAGGCCAGGGACTCATAGTGCACACTTTCCACACTACAGCCATGCAAAACAACCCCTGCCTCTAATTCTTGCTTGTGGTGGGAATGGAGAAGTGAGGCTTCACTTGATCAGCAACAAGGCCCCAGGGTTGGGGCAACAAGAGGTATAAAAATAAACAAAAGTTGGACAGTTTGCACTTACGTAAAGCTACTCCAGAATACGTACAGGGGGAGCAATCACTCTGTATTCCCAGAATTGACTACTATGGCAATGACTGCTGCTGTCCAGGGAGAAGCAAACTTCTGTAAAAATGCTCAGTATCTGGGAGCATAGACACCGGTAACATGTAGATAGGAACAGAGCTAGAAGCTTTAAAAATCCCTTCTCCTCACAGCGCTAGTCCAAAGTGTATCAGAATCCTCGACACAGGCAGCGTGAGCTGGAGTTAGGAGAGCCATAGCTAACTTGTCAGGTTGAGTGAGTACCCACAGTGAGCCACAGGGTGAAGCACCCTTTCTTCCGAGTCCAGCTATTCTCAAATGAGTGATGATCACCTAATATGTGACCCAGTCTGCCCAGTCTTTTGGAGTCAAGCCCTGGCATTCCTGGGAAGGAAACAGCAAGAGCCAATAAAACACCAAGAGAAGCTGGATAACACTTGTTCCCATCACATTCCATTGTCAGGCCTCCCAACCCCTCCTTGTGATATTATTTTATCTTTATAATAACAAAAAAAAAATTAGGAGGTGATATGTTTTAGAAAGAGCTCTCTGGCTGCAATTTGGAAATGGGACCAAGGAGGTCAAGAGAGGAAGACATTCAGTTGTCTTCACCAAAGATTCAATGGGCTTTACCCAAGACCGTGGTAGCAGGAATGCAGAAGGGGCTAGTTTAAGAAAAGAACTTGTAGATTTGAGGGAATAGAGGGAAAGAAGGTTTTGGGGTAGATTCCTCAGCTCTTGATATTACTACCAACCTTCAGCATCATTCACCTGTCAGGCTGGATGTTGCTACCAATATTCAGGGATCCAAGAAGAGCAGGTTTGGTGTGGGTGTGAGCAGAAATGGTGGATTTAGTTTGGGATGTGTTGAGTGTGAGTTGTTCCCACACATCTCAGTGAATAGCCAGGAAGGTGTTAGGGAGATGATTTTTAGGCTCAGAGTTAGGAAGCAGGGTTCACCATATGGTTTTGGGGATCACATATACAGAGGTGGTAGATGACGCTTTCAAGCAGAGGATGTCACCTGAGGAACACATATATGGCACAAGGACCAAATCATGGTGAACTCCGGTGCTTAAGGGAAGGGGTTGTATTAGGACCCTTGCATGGTTTCCAGTTACCTCTCTACCTTCAATTAAAATCAGTGCTTTTGTTAATATGCTTGACCCAATGACTTTCTTTTCTTGCTATGAACCACTTTTACTCTCTTTTTAGCAAGACTGATTTATTAGTTGCCAATTGTAGACCATTCATTGCTCTCTTTCTAAGAAAACCTACACTGTTGGTCTTTGAGTTCATGTTTTCTCTGGTGCTGTCACTGTTTTCTTTTAAAGACCTCAGTTTTCACGACTCCAGAGGGGTCTTTTCAGATTAGGTGTCCCCCAAATCTAACTGCAATTAATTAACTCAGAGGACAGTGGAATACTGGAAGTGGAGGGTCTATCTATCATTTGGCTTTTCCTCCAAGTAAGTAAAGTCAGGTCAAATGAGGTAAGGTAACTTACTTAACTTATACTGTCAGATCAATGGAAAGCAGGAAGTAGAAACTGGGTCTCCTGACACCTAGTCAGGGGTTTTCTGATAAGCCATACTGCCTTGTGGTCTTGAGTCTTCCCTATGCCACTGTGATGGTTACTTTCCTTTATTTAAATATCCAGTCTCATTCCTGCATTCCCTCATCCTCCTGCAGTATACCCCATACAGAGAGGCAGAGCAATGATTTCTCTTATTAAATTAGCTCTCATTTGATATGGATCATTACCTCTGTCCTCTTGGGCCTTAGATGGTCATTTCCATCCCACATATCCAGAGCCCAAGGAAGTAACAAGGCAACTGTACAAAAATGAGTTCACAATTATGAGAGTCTCAGGAACTGATTGATTGATGAGTGTAAGTGCCCAGTACGTATGTCCGCTATCACTAAAGCAAATCGTTATGATTACTCTTCTTTAACTACTTCCCAACACACATACAGTCTCTCCACATTACCACCAACCTCTCCCTCCACCCCAACTCCCACCCTGACCTCCAAACCCCCATCTGCCTCTCTCCCCAGCCCTCCTTCACATTAGGCTATCCTTGTTGACACCTTCTGCTAGATTGACCTCTTAATAAAAGAAGATTAATAAGAAGCTCAAGTACTTTTCAAACCCATCTAAAGTTATTGGTGATTTTTGTAAACATATGGGTGCTTCAATGATTAGTTTAGGGGGAAAAAAGATCTCATAGGCATGCTTACCTAGATAGTCACTGGAAGATTTTTGAATGTGTTAGCTTCATATATGGCTATTTATCTAGGATAAAAGAAAATCTATGCCTTTTCTGGACAAATTAGTAGGATCATATTCTCTCACACAGCCAAATCCTAATTCAAGGTAACAAACAAAATTGATAATTAAATAGTATTTATTATAATCTATGGATTATGGCTAAAGCAAATTTGACACAATAGACACTTTGTATTGGTGTGCCTTCTAGGACATTGGGGCCCACACTATATTTAATTTGCATAATCCATTTTGTTAATTTAAAGCAGTCAGAACAGTTTTTATGTTTTACATGGTAATAGATTCTTTGTGGTAAAATATACATGACATAAGATGTACATCGTTAACCATTTTTAAGTGTATAGTTCTGTGACAGTAAGTTCATGCACATTGTTGTGCAACTATGGATTTTAAAACATGGCCTTTGCTTGGGTGACATTGGCTCTATCTGACTTGCCTGCAGCATGAATCTTGGCTGGAAAGACAGGCACTGCATCAAAAAGTGGGGGTTCCTTGCCCAGGCTAACTTACTTTTGTATCAGCATGTATTGTTTTGTCTTCCCTCTGGGCCATATATTAAATAATTGAGGTAAGTTACATTTATATTTCACAACACTTTCTAATAACTGGAGTCATGTGATATATTGCAAAATCCAACATACAAATCACTCATTTAGGTGGAGAACGAAACCCCCTAACATCCAGTCTGGTTTCTCTTTACAGGATAAGACTTTAAAGCCAATCTTTAAAAGATTAATTTTGGATAAAGCTGCTACACTGTTAATAAATTACCACTTTTGAGTGCTTACTTTGTACCTGCTGCTGTGCTAAGCATTTGATTTATGGTTATCTCATTTAATTCTTAAAATAACTCCATTGTCCCTATTTTATAGATGAGAAAATTGATACTTAGCTTATCTAAGATCAAGCAGGTGGTAAATGACCAAGTCAAAGATGGATCTGACCTTAACCATTCTGCTGCAGCTCCCTTCCAGTATTCTCAAACATTCATGAGAGTTTTATAATAAGAATTAGGCCTAACAAAGGCACTAACATACTAGAAAGTAACAAACATACTGAAGGCATGTGATACTTCTTTATTAAGTAATTCAGAAGGAATGTCATCTGTAGGGGATATGGTATTAATTTCTTGGAACTGCATTTTAATAGGAAAGCCAGGAAGAAAAGCCTCGTAAAATATCATTTAAATACAGATTCAACTTCAGTTAGTTATTCCTCTTGTCATAAAATTGATGGGGGAATGTTTCTTTGTAAGAAGCTGTGCCTGCAGGGTGCACCCTTGCTCTGGCTATCTGGCATGTCAGTCTTAATTAATTACATAATAGAGGCAGGCAGGATGGAGGGAGCGTTTGTTGATTCTGTATGGGGATGGAGTACTGAGTAATGAGCTGGGAAACCTGCAGAGATCGGATTTTTAGATTGTGTCTTTTGGTTCCTCTAAAAGATAGATTGTAATTTTTGTTTTTTTACAGAGAGATGCCACGTTCTATATAAAACTCCTTTTTATATAGTTCATTGGAGAGGCGGTGTAGCAGATGGCTCATAGCGCTGGTTGGTGTGAATTTGGGGTTCGCTGTGTGAGCTTGAGCAAGTTTCTTCATTTCTCCAGTCCTCAACTTTCTCACCTTTAGAGCTAAGATCATTAATACCTCCCTCACTGAATACATGGTAATGGTAGCCTTCCCTTTCCATCTCCTACCTCTTAATTCAACAGCTAGTTATTACTAAGAATCTCTTGTGTGTTAGGTCCTGCCCAGGACCCTGCACTCTTCAAAGAGCTGAAAGGGAGAGGCTGAAAGGCATCTAACCAGCTCTTTGTGATGCAGTTTAATGGCAGTGTAATAGAACTATCAGTACTCCCTAAATGCTGAAGAAGCCTGAGGAATGTTTTGAGTACTTTTCTGAGTGGGGGGAGAGTGGATAGCAGCATTCATTTTAAACATCTTTTGTGTTTAACGGTCATTTAGTACTTGGTGAACATTAACCCTTTTAGGATTAATTTTAGGGTCAGAAGTGAATTTGATCTAAATACCAGGGTGATTTGCAGTGCATGGCAATTGATATTTATCATTGGGTTAAGAATAGGTGGTAATGGATGTAACATTCTTTACAGCGATCCCTATGAGAAGTTACCAATTTTATGAGACTGAAACCATCCAAAAGACATACAGTATTTTGAGCTTGGTCATAGCTCACAGGAATTGTGGAATTACAATACTTACAGAGCATCTAAGATCTGGCAGAGCCTGAGGAGATGAGAAATATTCTTGCCTTCCCAGGGCCTATGGTCTTGGGGATGGGTGGGAAGGGCAGGTAGGCACAAAACAGCATGGTACACACCATCCTTGTTGGGGTGAAAACTCGATACTTCCACTGGTCTTGGTATCATTCCTGTTGCATTGTACTTTCCATTTGTACAAAAGAATTGTGAGATCATAACTTGATAAGATATTAAAGCCATTTAGGAGTGCCGTGGCATTTATCCAGGGACCCATCACTGATTCCAAATGACCCACCACCATTATAATGCAGCCAGTCATGGTAAATTGACAGCGGTTGTCCGTTCAGGTTTGTGAGATGTCATGTGTGGTGGTGAAACTGGCAGGTGCAAATTTTTTTCCTTTCTTCCTGAAGAGTGAAGGCTTAGCCTCTGCTTCTGAATCTCTGGGTGTATCATGGGGTGATGGAAATGCCAGAGGTTCTGTCCCCTCCCTCTGCTTTGCTTTCTCACCCTTTGAGACTCATCATGTGTGTGGTTGGGTTCACGGACCATTCACAGAGCTGGGCCTCTTCCTCTGTACTTGGTTCCTAACTGGGTGGTAAGACCTGACCTAGTATTATTTGTTCACTCAGTAATTATGTACTAAATATTTATGGTGGGAATAGAGGCAAGACTGAAACATGAGGGAACAAGAGATAAGCTAATAATTTGTTACCCTGGGCAGGCTAATGATTTGATGCCACTTCAGACTGTTATTCTTTATATATTTATTCACAACATTTTTTAAGAGGAAAAGCCAAGCCCTGGGTGAGAGGGAAAGGGTAGCCAAAGAACCCCTCAAGTTCCTAGCATCTCAACTGACCAGAAGTAAAACAGCAGACCCCTTCTTTTTCCTTGCAACCACACTCTGTACAATCCCTGAGAAAAGTTCTGGTGGATACTATTCTTATTTAATCTAGTTAAGTTTCCAGAGATGTTTTCAACACCCTGCTGATGAATCTGTACATGCAAGCTGCCGTAACATGCAGGCTTTTAATCTAGCACTGGAAAGAGATACCAAGAGCAGTCCTGGAGATGTAGATAATAAGATGCTGTCCCAGCACTCAAGGAACTTGAGGCAATAGCTTATTGTATACCATAAAACAGTGGGAGAGAACTGTTAGTGTCATAGGAACACAGATGGAGGTCAAGGTGGCTCATGGAAGTGATTCATGGAGGTGATCAGGATAGGACAGATGGTGAAAGGAAATGTCCCTCTTTTAAGTACATCTGGTATTCATAGTTTGAACTTTTCAAACTGATGAAATAGGCTATTATATAACCTAAAGCCTTAAACTTACGGAATTGCCCAAGGCAGGATGAATAAGTGTGATGTTGCAGTGACTCTTGCCATATCTGACTTACAAAATGAGATCGGGTTACTATGCAGAGATTTTTGACTTCTTGCTAAACCTTAAAGGGAAAGATTTTATGTAGCCATCTAAAACACAAATTTGCCCAAATGGAAAGCCAATTTTCAGATCCCAAAGTTTTATAACCGTTCTTTGCTTAACTACAAAGGAGTTCATTTTGTCAGTCTCCCCTATCTCTACTGACCAGAAGGAAATCAGAGCATCCAGACTTCTCTGCTTTCAAAGTAAAAGGCTGGGGGCCTCCTGTTTTTCTGTCATAGTTGATTGTCCCCTATTGTTCTTTAATCCCCAGTCCTTGGGGGGGAGGGGCGGGTATTCCCTTATATGTCCCTCACTAGGAACCTCCCAGAGGGAGCTCTTATTTGAGAAAGGCAATTCTTAGTGTTGTGTGTCCTCTCCTAATCTTCCAGAATACGTGTTTTGAGATTATTTTGGAATTGACTTTGTAAGTGAAAGTGAACACGTCTTGTGTCCTGCCACTGGGGAGCAAAAATGTTTTGGGGGGTGGGGTAGGTGATGCCAGTTTTATAAAACCCATTAGCCTCGCAAGCTGGAGGAACCACTGACCCCACAGCCCATGTCAGCACGGGTCGGTCAGCGTTACTCTGGCAATCAGAGTCCTGCCTGTTTTTAAGCTGCCTAATGTGGACTATTTATTCCGTTAGAACAAGCATTGTCATTTAGTATTTTCACATTTCATTTTTCTAACTGGTGCTTTTGTTTGGGGCTGAGGAGGAAGAAAGGCGATAACTTTTGCTGTAGTTTCTAAAATTAGTTTGAGTGATTTGGTTTTAGCCTGGGTACAGAAACCGAGCTACATTCTGTTGTTTTTTTTACTTGGCAGCAGTCACTTCACTCGGAGATGACAAGCTGTCATTGTAAGAGCTGTCTTTACATTTCCGTCTTCTCAGCAAAATACTCCTCTGGTGTAGGTAAATAAATGTTAATGAAATTTGTTAATAAAACATGTTGAAAAGCGTTCACCTCCACTCCATCAAAGAAATGCAAAATAAAGAAACAATAAAATAACTTAGAATGGAATTAGCACAGTTTTGTGTTTTGGGGTTTTTTTTTGTTTTTGTTTTTTTAATGATGATGACCACATCTGGTGAGGGTGCTACTCATATATTGTTTATAGAAAAGAAAATCAGTGTATTTCTTGAGAAACAATTGGTTGTTATATATCAGAGGCCTTAAAATGTTTATGCCCTCTGGCCCATTACTCTCACTTTTAGAGATCTATGCAAAGGAAATCATATTAACAGAGTACAGGGATATTTACAGTATTATTAGTAAAGGGGGGAAAAGGGAAAATCCAAGATTCAGTAAGGAAATATTTTTTTTAACTATGACATACATATGTACTATTACACTCCTAAGAAAAATGATGTTGGGCTCCTTGGGTGGTTCAGTCAGTTAAGTGTCTGACTCTTGATTTTGGCTCAGGTCATGATCTCAAGGTTCGTGAGATTAAGATTGAGTCTCTCTGTCACCACAGACCTCCCTCTCTCTGCTACTCCCCTGAACGCTGTCTGTCTCTCAAAATAAATACGGGCCACCTGCATGGCTCAGTCTGTTGGGTGTCTGACTTCAGCTCAGGTCACGAATGATCTCACGGTTCATGGGTTTAAGTCCTGCATCAGGCTCTGTGCAGCCTGCTTGGGATTCATTCTCTCTCTCTCTCTCTCTCTCTCTCCCCCCCCCCATCTCCACTCACACTTTCTCTCTCAAAATAAATGAATAAGCTTAAAAATTTATAAATAAATAAACTTTATTATAAAAACAAAAACAAAAATGATGTTCAGGGACATGCCTGGCTGGCTCATTCGGTAAGAGCATATGACTCTTGATCTTGGGGTTGTGAGATCAAGCCCCACATTGAGAATAGAAACGACTTCAAAATAAAATCTTTTTTTAAAATGCTATTTAGAGAAACTGTGACAACACTGAGAAAGCCTATGATAAATAATAGGCAAAAATGTTGTGCCATTGAATTTTACAATGGCATAGTTTGTGTAAAACTAGCAGGCCAGCAAACAACAACAAAAAAACAAAAACAGTGGCAACAAAAACTGGAGAGAGAAACTATCCCAAATATTGGCTCCCCCCACCCCACCATGTTTCCTCTTTTTTCTATAAGAAACATGGATATTTTCAATGGGTTTTTTCAATGGGATTTTTCTATTATTTATAAAGTGAGTGGTACCTGAGATATAATGCTTATCTCATTCTCAAGTAAACATTTAATGTTCATATTTTATGCCTTGTAAATTGCTGTGGTGATGACATTAAATTGTAACTTGTGCTATTCCCTGGGTCACTCCCTGGGTATTAGTTGATAACCTTTGCAAGAGATCAGAAGGTGATCTCTTTAACAACACTCACTTTTTTAGTTACTTTTTGTATGTTTCATAAAGTTATTATAGATGTTGGAAATCTTAGAGCTGCATGAGCGGATAACTTGTCTTGCAGTCTGATGGGTAAAATGTAACAATATGTTTATGATTTCTCTTTAGGAATTTTTCAAATAGAAACTAATTGCAGAGTTTCCAGTTGACCACCATTCATAGGGTAAGACTAACGTTCTGAATTGTGAACACATGGTAAAGATAATTACTCTTAACATTGGTAGCTTGGGGCAAATACTGAATACTTAGTATGTAAAAAGAGATTGTTATTTCGACCGACATTTTGAATAAAATCTTTTTTACGTTTTTCAGCCAGTTAATAAACAGACAATTAAATCTCTGTACATTTTGGTAAAATGTCATCTTGCTATCCTTCGTTGGTCTTGTATGTTGCAAAATATATGTGTGTATGTTTGATATTTGTCATTTTTTTAAACCTTAAAGATCTGAGGAATTTAATGTCAATGACAGGCTTAGACTCTGTAACTCCATGTCTATAGTTTTCTGGGTTTTGTTCAAGGTAGTGTTTTTTATGCATGGAATCAATTTGCCATGTTTCCATAAGTAACGATAGCCATGCTTTCCCAAATTACGTAAGTCAAAAATAAAAAAGTCCTATTCTCTGTTGCTTCCTAGAAACATCACTTATCTTTTATAATTGTGGCAAATTAATCTTAAATTAGTTCTGTGGCAGAGCTTTTGACTTTGACGTAATGACCGATGAATTTGTACACTGTGTTAAGTAGCATGACTCTCTAGTACTGTGAATATGACAGATATCTTGAAAAGTGTATCGCCCAGCTCTGAACATATATAATCTAGGTTAAGGAATGGTGAGGACAGTGCCTCTGTCCTCTAATGTATTGTGAATACCCTTCTTTTTATAGATGAAGGTATAGATCCTTTGATGTCTTCAGTATATCCACATAGCCCTGCTGATCCGCTGAGTTGACTTTTTTAAAAGCTAACATGAGATCAGCTACTTCTCTCCTTAAGGCTCTTCAGTGTCTTTCCCATCACTCCTGGGCTGTTTCTTATCCAAACTCTGTGTATTGTCTGCAGGCCCTCTCACTCCTCTGCTTTCCCCAGGTTCCTGACATTCCAGCCTGGGGCCTCCTTTCTGATCACCCATTCATAAGCTTCTTCCTCCTTCTATGTGGAATGATCTTCCCCAATATCATTGCATGGCTGGCTCCATTCAGGTCTAAAGAGGCCTTCCCTGTCTGCCCACTCTAAAGGAGCTCTAGGAGCACCTGGGCAGCTTAGTCAGTTGAGCGTCCAACGTCATGACCCTCAGGTCACAATCTCACAGTTCATGAGTTTGAGCCCCACATCGGGCTTGGGTTCACTGCTGTCAGCGCAGAGCCCCCTTCATATCCTCTGTCTCTCTCTCTCTCTCAAAAATAAACAAACATTTAAAAATGCTTTAAAAATAAATAAAGAAGTTCTATATTCTTCATGGCATTTCTGATTTTATTATGGTTGTCTGTTTGGTTGCCTCTCTTCCCTTTTTCCTCAGTAAGGTCTCTGAGAGCAGGGATCTTTCTGTCTTGCATATCTATATTTCCTGAACCCTCTGAACTCCCCTGGGCACATAATAGGCATTCTACAGACTAAAATCCTGACCTCTCTTTGAGAAATGCTGCTGTTAAGATATTTCACCCATTCTCTTTGGGTATTTTGTTTTTTTTTTTTTTAACGTTTTATTTATTTTTGAGACAGAGAGAGACAGAGCATGAACGGGGGAGGGGCAGAGAGAGGGGGAGACACAGAATGGAAGCAGGCTCCAGGCTCTGAGCCATCAGCCCAGAGCCCGACGCGGGGCTCGAACTCACGGACCGCGAGATCGTGACCTGAGCTGAAGTCGGACGCTCAACCGACTGAGCCACCCAGGCACCCCTTTGGGTATTTTCTTTATATAGAATCAGATGTAGTACGTTCTAGGTTTAGCTGTCATCCCACCCATTTGATACTGGTGACAGCATGACATGGTGGTGCTGACTTTCAACTATGCGTGTCTTCTGTCCACAACAGGACTGTAAATCCCATGAAAGCACAAACAAGGTCTCATATTTTCTCGGTATGCTTTTGTAGTCCTAGCCTCCATAATTGAGTGCATATAAATGTTAAGTTTAGAGAAAGGGTTAAGACTAGTGGCTTAATCATATTTTTAGCATTTCTAGAGCACACTGGTTCGTCCCAAAGCAAAAAAAAAAAAAAAAAAAAAAAAATCATTTTGATTTATAGTTAAAAATATATATATAACAAAGAAATATTCTGGACTCCATTTGCAAATTCATGTTATAAAACCCTGTTTATTTTGTTAGGAAGAGCCTATTATTAATTAGGACAGGTGGCCAGAATCAATGCTCTCAATCTCCCAGCTCTTTTGAAATTAGGAAATGTGACCATAATTCCATGCCCTGGAGAAGCAATTTAAACACCTCTAAACTTTAGGTTTCTTACTTGTAAAGAGTTGCACTCTGATCTCCATGGTTTCCTCCTGGATTAAATAGCCCATGTGACTCAGCTCTTGTGAAAGTAAGTAACCAGTGGAAAAGCAATTGTAATTGTAATTGTCTCAGCTATCAGCCAGACATTCGAAAGGAGAGCATGTAGATTCACAAGAGCCAAATTGCATGTTTACTGTGGGTGGTGGGAGGGGGAGGCAAGAAGACATTTTTATTAACAATGAAGATGGTGGAGAAAGGTCTGAGGTGGCCTTCTGTTCACACATCCAAAGAATTATGTAGCCACTGGTGGCTTATGTGCTAGTGTTAATATTATAATGTGACTGCAACTTCTTTCATTTTAAATGGATTCTAGAGAATTTGGTAGCTTACTGAACTCATCAAAGAATTGAGATGTCTTTTCCTAAAAGGACATTCGCCATCTACGTTAAATAAATCATGTGTTCTGTAACTGTTAGAAACAAGGAAAAGTAAAGCCACGTTTTACTTTTTTAAGTTCAGAACAACTCAGATTTAATAAGGAGTTCTAGAGTTACTGTTTTTTATTTATTGTTGTTATTTATTGTTGTTACTTGTTTTTTAAGTTCAGAACAACTCAGATTTAATAAGGAGTTCTAGAGTTATTACCATGGTGTTGTCATATTCAGCAAGTGTCTTCTGGGGCTTCAGATGATTAATTTTCCTAGGATTTAGAATATTATTTACGATTGTTTCATAGACCCATTGCCACTGTACAGCTTTTGGTAAGAAGCTGCAGAACGCTAGTTACGCAGCACATTTTTCCTTTGGTTTCTCTGTGTTATCAACCATGATGTCAGACTCTTTCCTTGAATTTCTGTGCTCCAGAAACGCCGCGTTTCTCTTTTATCTCACTGACCCTGCTTCTTTCTCCCCCTTTGTTCCTCTCGGTCTGAGAGTTCTTCCTCATGGGATTTATTATCTAGGAAAGAGATTTTGTTCTTCATTCACTCAATTCTTTCTCTCAAAGAGTTAATTCACTTTTATGGCGTATCTACTACTTAAATATTCTTGAGTCCCTATGGTGAATTAAAGATGTCTGTAAATGCTCTAGTTGGGGTCTGTTACCCTTCCCTTTAAAATTCTGGGCTGGCCCTGTTACCCTTTTTGAGCACTCAAACATGGCAGAGATGGTGTGGAGTTATTTCTAAGGCTGGAATTTAAGGAAGTGTGTAGCTTCTGCTATTGTGTGCTTGCAGTGTTCCTTAGAACTTAGCTGCCTTGCTGTGGGGCAGCCTGAACAGCCATATGGAGTAGTGGCCGGGCCTCTGGTCATTAGCCTAAGCTGAGCTGTAGACCAGCAGACAACCCAAATGCCAGTCCTGTGACTGAGGCGTTTTAGAACTTAGCCCTCCCAGCATTCCAGTCAACACCACGTGAAACAGAAGAACTGCTTCATCATCCCACAGAATCATGAGAAATGATAAATGGTTGTTTTAGCCACGAAGTTTCGGATTTTTTTTTTTTTTTTTTTTTTTTGCATAGCAGTAAAGAACTAAAACAAAAATTTGTACCCAGAAGTGAGGTGCTGCCGTGACAAAACATCTGGCATTGGCTTTGAGACCAGGTGACAGTGAAGGTCTGAAGGGAAGTAAGACAACTATTAATGGTAGCTGGTAGGGAGATGAAGAAATTGCTTTTTGAGGCTATAAAACAGTACCCTTGTTTCATACTGACAGGAAAACCGACAAGACTTGTATCTCCAATAACACGGAAGATGGAAAATGAACCCAATGGATTTGTATATCCAGCTTAGGGGATTTTCTAGCAGAATGTTGGAAGCGTCACATGACTTTTTTAACCACTCATGACCAAAGTATTGCAAAAGAGAGATGAATTAAAGAAGAAACTGTTCAGATTTTAAGTAGACTTTAGAGGATGTGTTTCCAATCCAGAATTTTCTAGGGTTGTAAATAAAACTGTTTCTCATTCCCTGCTTCTCGACTCAGTGAAAAGGTACTCAAAGTAAGAAATGGCCTCAGGTGGAAAGAACAGATCCAGAGCAATACTGCCAATAAAACTTAATCTCAAGGTACAAATGAAAGCAAGGGCATAGCGGCAAGACCCTATATTATGACTTCAAAAAGATGTAAGTCTGTGCCTCCTGGGGCTTCTTAACTAGATAACAGGGCTTCCAAGGACCTTAAGAATGTTGTCCCACAGCCTCCTTTACTTAATTTAGACGACAAGATCCTGGACTTCAAGCCTGAACTCGATACCAGAGTTGGACGAAATTTTTAGGGGCTTGGAAGAGGGTGAGTGTGCTTTGCATGTAGGAGGACTTCACAACGTTTGTGGGCAGAGAGACCAGGGAAGGTTAAGCAGAGCTGCCCATCCTTTGCCACCCCTCCCATTGGGAAGTGACGTTTCCCATTCCCTGGAATCTAGGCTGGATCTATGGCTCCTTTGGCTGATAGAATGGAGTGGATGTGACACCGTAGCTTTGAGAGCCAGGCCCTAAAAGAACTGCAATTTTTCACCTTCGTGCTTGGGATGCACCATCTTGGAACCCAACCACCGTCTATGTGAGGACCCTGAAACAGCCATGAGGAGTCTCACTGAAAGTGCCAGCCAGCAGGCAGCTCCAGCTACCCGCCTGATGAATGAGAACATTCTGGACCTTCCAGCCACTTTGTGCCAGCCAGTACCATGAAGTGAAAGAACCACCCACAGAATCATGAGAAATAAAACACTATTGTTTTTTTAAGCTGTTAGGCTTTAGAATATGCAGAAGAGTTAGCCCAAGTCCTTCCTGTCTACATGCGGCTGTGTTCTAGTCTCTCTCAGGAAATGCCCAATTACCTTAGATATACCCTGCCTAACATCTGACCACATTATTTCCTGCCTTCTGATATGTTCAATTTTTTATTGTACAAATATTTGTCGTACACCACATGCTAGAAACTGTGGAGGATACTGTAATACCATAGACTCAAAACGTTAATCCATTTGACTCCTGCTTCTCCATGGACCCCTCTGTTTGATGTTGCTAAATGGTGTTGAATTTTCATTTACAGTGACTATTTCATTCATTGCTTTCTTTCCAGTGCATTGCAAAATTTTCCCTCGTTGCTTCCAGCCTACGCAATTTAAATACCTTTTGGCTGGGTTCTGTTGTTTCTGATTCCTCTTCAAATCCACCCTGCAAATCTCTATAGCTCAATAACTCTCTGACCTACTGCTTCGCACACCTGGGGTCTCAGGTCTCTGAAGAGTTTGTGGAGTTGCTGGTAGCTGTTACTCGTAGTCTGCAGAGAGGGGGAGGCACTCTAGATACCTAGTGAAACTTCCAGGAAGGATTAAAAGGACAGTACTTTCCCCAGATATTTCATTGTCAGTCTGTCTTGTGAGCTTTCTCCTCCTGGGGAAATTTGGAGAAAACAAACAAACAAAAAGTACTGGTCTCAGCTAGACCAGTTGAATTGCTTGACCAATCATAGGAGAAGGGCTTGGATTTGAGTTTTTGTTTTTGTTTTACAGAGAGAGTGCATGCAAGTGGGGGAGAAGGGCAGAGGGAGAAAGACAGAGACAGAACATCAAGCCAGCTTCACACTCAGAATGGACTCCCCCCGCCCCCCACCTCCCACCAGGACTCAATCCCACCACCCTGGGATCATGACCTGAGCTGAAATCAGGAGTCAGATGCTCAACCGACTGAGCCACCCAAGTGTCCCTGGATTTGAGGTTTTTTAAACTGCTCCAGGTTGTTCTAATGTGAAGCCAAAACTGAAAACCACTGTCTTAGATTCTCAAAAAATGGTTACTCTACCTACTGGAAGCATCGACATTAATTAGAAATTTGTTAGACACATTCTTGAGGACTACTTCAGACCTAATGAATCAGAAACTCTGAGGGTGGGACCTACCACTCTGCGATTTAATATGCTCTCCAATGATTTTTATGAGCATTAATGTTGAAGATACACTTTACTATGTAAATCTTAATTCCTTCTAGGAAGTCTCAAAACTACAACTAAATTTGGAAAGGGTGTTTGTCACTTGAAAATTACTCCACTGACAAGATCTGAAGCAACTGGTAAGGGACATAAGCTGGCATATCATGTGTCTTGCTAGTGATCATTTAAGTACTTGAGAAATGCTGAACAATCATCAGATCTCTGAAGAACGGTTCAAGGGGTTATTTAGTCTGAAGAAATGGAACAAATTATCGGGAGTACTGACACACTATTTCCCAGAGAGAGAGCTCCAAGAGGTGAATTTAAACTTCAGTTGGATATACGTTAGACCCAAGAAACCTCTTGTTGAGAAGTAGTACTAAACATTTTGAAGGGATATAAGGCAATCTCTAAATCAATTTGCAGTTAGAGCAGAAAGAAACCCCATTTTGAATTGTTTGGTTATATCCTGCCTGGGGTCAGAGACAGAGATCTTTGAAGTAGTGTCCAGTTCTCTGCATAGAATGACTCTAAATACCATCTGATCATCATTTGTTTATTTTTTCACTGGTTATTTTGGAAAAGCTTTCAAAGTAAAATAAGGACTAGTGGGAAGACAAGATGCCTAACTTGAGTGTTTTTGTTTCAATCCTAGAGACTTTGGGGTGAGATTGTCAAATGAATTCATGTGCTTTGAAAAGCTTTTATGATTTCTTAATGAGGTTTAAAAGCTAAAGGAGTGGGATTAGGACCACAAAATCCTTTACTCTTAACATTGTGTCTTTGAACTGATTTAGTGCATTTGTATATTAGAAATAGAGATCTGATTTAGATTGAATCCTCATTGTTTGCAAAAATATGGTCTGGAAAAAATTTCCTAGACACACAAACAGAATTAAATTTTGTAATGACAAAGGACAGCTATGCTCTAGCTCTTGAGTTAAAAACTTCCGTTAGAAAAAGTTAACATCATTTAATATATAGGAATGCTTGAGACTTTTCATGCATCATTAGATTTGGATGGTATCTATTTATACATTGAATCTTAGTTCAGTGGAAAATGTTTGGTAGAAAAAGTTCAGCTGAGAAAGTAGATTATATATTATGTTATAGGGGACATTGCAGGAAACTGTACATTTACATCTTTTGTTTTTCAAAAGACTAAAATAGAACCAAGTTACAATGCAATTGTTGGGGTAAATTGATGTCTTAGTCTGTTCGGGCTGCTATAACAAATTACCATGGACTGGGTGACCTAAACAGCAGACATATTTATTTCTCAGTTCCTAGAGACTGGGAAGTTCAAGATCAAGGCACTGCTCAGGCAGATGTTGTGTTTTTTTTTTTTTTTAATTTTTGTAATGTTTATTCATTTTTGAGAGAGAGACAGACAGAGCATGAGGGAGGGAGGGGCAGAGAAAAAGGGAGACAGAATCCAGAGCAGCTCCAGGCTCTGAGCGGTCAGCACAGAGCCCGATGCAGGGCTTGAACCCACAGACTGTGAGATCATGACCTGAGCTGAAGTTGGCCGTTTAACCAATGGTGCATCCAGGTGCACCTAGGCACTGGCAGATTCTAATGAGATCTTATTTCCTAGTTAATAGGTGCCACCTTCTTGCTGTGTCCTCAAATGGTGGAAGGGGCAAGAGAGCCCTGTGGGGTCCATTTTGTAAAGGCACTAATCCCACCCTCCTGACCTAAGGCTTCACCTCCTAATACTATCACTTTGGGGGTTAGGATTTCAAAATATGTATTTTAGGGGGACAAAATATTTAGTCCACTGCAATTGGGGAAAAGAGATAAATATTTAGCTATTTCTTTAATCTTTGAGAGAACTGAGTGGCACAGTTAATTGGATTTAATGACAATGTGATCTTGTTTCCAGTGTGGACGAGGCTTGAGATTTGAGTCTGAAGACCTCCATTCTAACTGGAACTATTTCTTGCCAGTTTTGTCGCTTTGGACAGGATAACTCCTCTGGGCCTGCTTTATTTCCATGTTTTAAAATGTGAAGACTAATAATATATCTAATGGTTTATTATATGAAACAAATTAACGTAAATGAAAGTGCTTTGAAAGTAGAAAGACAGATATTAGATTTTAAACAGTATATTTTTATTTGCTCTTATTGACAAGGAACCCCTCAATGAAAATCTGAGTTAGGTGATTAGAGGGAAAATTTATAGTTCTTAAAAAGGCAAACAGGAAAAAATTCTTTACTAATAAATTTAAGTTAGTATAAATATAGTAAACCTGTAGTTAGTTGTGGTTCTCTAATGGATTAGTTATAGTAGTTTCTCATATTGATTATTTTAAAATATGTGTTTTAAAATAGTACTATAGTTGGAGGTTTGTGACTCTGTTTCATAGAAATACTGTGTTTAAAGTAGAAAATATGTTTACAATATTTAAAGGAAACTGTGTTGTATAATAAATATCTGGATGGCTGAGAAGCACTCTGGAATTATGTAATATATTCTTTCCGGATATATTATAGACCCAGTGCAATGGAAGAAT
Organism: Acinonyx jubatus; assembly: GCF_027475565.1. NCBI lineage: Eukaryota > Metazoa > Chordata > Mammalia > Carnivora > Felidae > Acinonyx > Acinonyx jubatus. The sequence goes on from NC_069381.1 coordinate 74,640,783, forward strand.
ATGTAAAATGTTTCACACCTCAAATATTTTATCATGCTTGCTGCACATAAATGCAGGTGTGTATCATATGTTGTAAGCCTTTTAAAAATGAATTGTGAATGAGAAACTCATACTCCGTTGGTCGTATCTAATTATGAATTAGTCACAGCTAGATTGTCGTACACACTAACTCTGCTTTCTGGCCTGCAAAATAATTTGATACGGGATGGCAGTTATAAAGTAGGCTTTGCACATGGATTGGTAAATCCAAAGTAAATTTCAGACATGTCCAACTTTTTGATCTTTGAAAATGACGAGATCACAAGAGTATTACTGAAAATATCTTAAATGCAATTTGGAGTTAGTACACTGAGCTGGGTTTCAAGTACTTGATAAACCCAAAAAGGATTGTATCTTTGGGGCAACTATATAAACATTCCCAGCAGCTCTTCAGAAGTTCCATAGGCAATTTTCATACCAAATTAAATTTTTATATGTTTTAGAATATCCTCATATTTCAAACTGATCGATATATATGTAATTTAAATTATTGCAAGTGATTGTTTCAAGTAGATGCTAAGAATGGCTTTTATTAACCTACAAGGTTAAAAAAAGCTAATATAAAGGGTAGCTACATTTAATAATATAACTTCAGAGAATTTCAGCAAATTTCTGAGCTGTGTCTTCAAAAGTTATTAACTTGTGACTATTTCTAATGAAATCTAATGAAATCAGGCTAAATTTGAAGAGCACCGAGTCTTACTTGGAGAGATGTGTGGTTTTAAATTAGGATGCAGAAACTACATGGTTTGACAGGCCATCTGATAAATGCAAATAAGACCAACTGTGTATGAGGACTGAATGAGAGAAATTAACATATGTAGGCTGCTTGGAAAAGCTAAGTGTTCATCTAAGTGATGTAAATATGGCATTTTAAAATACATTAACATCTAAGTTTCTGTGGAAACTTCTCTGTAACCTAAAGGAATTCAGGGGCTGAGTATGATCTCATATATGGGTGGGGTCCTGTCTATATATACCTTGCCAAAATGTCCTCTAGTGTGAAAAGTAAACTGATCTATGAAAATCTATTTGCCATATCGTGTCTTATGATGGAGAGGGTCTCTGAAGACAGTGTTTCCAATTTTGTTTGAAATACTGCAGCTATTATAAGATATCTGTGCTTTCTCACAGAATGAAGACAAACACAGAGATGGTGTGTCTAAGAAATTTCAAAAGGTGTCGGCCTCCTGATTGAAGCACAGTCAATTTATTGGATTCCTTTTTTTTTTCATCCAGTAAGTGTAAATATTTAAAGTACTTTATTTTGGTCAATGTTGACTTGTGTTCTTTGTTGAATGAATAACCGCTGTCTGAATACCCTTATCTCTATTTGTGTTTATATTCTTTTGCAATTTCAGTCTCATGTCTTAAATGAATTTAACTTTCAGGACCTTTAAGGGGACAAATTCAGCCATAAACTTTGAGGCTGGCGGTGTCCTTAGAGACGATTTGGTTCATTCTCTTTATCCATTAAAAAACCATGCTGCTGTGATTTTTTTCTTCTTTTTTCTTACTAGATATGTTATTAGACCCAAATGTTTCCTTTTTATTTCTCGTACTCTGTGCCATTTTATAGGTTGTCCGGATTTTACTAATTAGCAATTTTTTAAACAATTGATTTATATAAGGTTGAACGTTACATAAATCATTTCTGTAAGGAACACTGCCTGAATACTTTTTAATGTGAAAATGGAAAATCTACCTCTTGTTTTTCTGAGGCAAAAAATAATTTAGTAATAGAGTATACTCTTACTTATTTATCCTATTAGTTACTTGCCATCAAAACATTAACCACGAGTGAGAATCCCCCCATAGTAGCATGTTCTGAGTTTTTCTTCCCTATCCCGTGTTAAGCCACTAGTGTTGCTTCATCAGCTTTTAAATACTCTAAGTTGGACATGAACTTAAGTTACAAAGCAAGAGCTTGGGGGGAAAGGAGATAATGCATTAACTCACAGTTTGTTTTGAACGTAGAACTGGTAGATCCCTCTAATCCTAAGGGATAACTAGGTAAAGCAGTGCTTGCTCAAAAGAGGTTCCCCATGGTGGTTGAAACACAACTCTTAGGCTGTAACTGATGCGCCAGGTGTGGGACAGGATGTGGAAAAGAGCTTACTCAGACCATTTGGAAGGCATAAAATATGGCTTCTGGTTTTTAATAGCTTGGGATGGAGTCAAGATCCAGGAGGAAACTAGATAGTTGCTTCACAATCTGCCCTAAATACCTTTATAGATCCAGTCTGGCTATCACCAAATGGTGTCTCATCTGAAGGACTTTATAGTGCACAGTTGGGATGGCCTAAGGTTTCAAATGAAACCAGAAGACATTTATATCCTTTGATCAGCCCTGCCTCCCAGATTTGGTCCCTGAGCTAGATCCTACTTGGGTACCTACAAGCATTAGAGTTAAATGCTTATTTTGGATACTCCCTTCAGTGGTTTTTCTTTTTATTTTCCTCTCCCAGTTTCCGTACTCCTACAAGGGAAAGTCATGATTACGCTAACAGAGCTGAAATGTTTAGCAGACGCCCAGTCATCTTATCACATCCTAAAACCATGGTGGGACGTCTTCTGGTATTACATTACCCTGATCATGCTGCTGGTGGCCGTGCTGGCCGGAGCTCTCCAGCTTACACAGAGCAGGGTTCTGTGCTGTCTTCCATGTAAGGTGGAATTTGACAATCACTGTGCCGTGCCTTGGGACCTCCTGAAAGCCAGCGCAAACACATCCTCTGATCCTGGGACACCGCTCCCACTTCCCCTCAGAATCCAGAATGACCTCCACCGACAGCAGTACTCCTACATCGATGCTGTCTGTTACGAGAAACAGCTCCATTGGTTCGCCAAGTTTTTCCCCTACCTGGTGCTCTTGCACACACTCATCTTTGCAGCCTGCAGCAACTTTTGGCTTCACTACCCGAGTACCAGCTCCAGGCTCGAGCATTTTGTGGCCATCCTTCACAAGTGCTTCGACTCCCCGTGGACCACGCGTGCCCTGTCCGAAACAGTGGCCGAGCAGTCGGTGAGGCCCCTGACACTCTCCAAGTCCAAGGTTCTGCTTTCATCCTCAGGGTGTTCAGCCGACGTCGATTCCAGCAAGCAGTCATTGCCCTACCCACAGCCTGGCTTGGAGTCGGCCAGCATAGAAAGCCCAACTTCTAGCGTCCTGGACAAGAAGGAGGGCGAACAGGCCAAAGCCATCTTTGAAAAAGTGAAAAGGTTCCGCATGCACGTGGAGCAGAAGGACATCATTTATAGAGTGTATCTGAAGCAGATCATAGTGAAAGTCATTTTGTTCATCCTCATCATAACTTATGTTCCATATTTCCTAACCTACATCACTCTGGAAATCGACTGTTCCATTGACGTGCAGGCTTTTACAGGATACAAGCGCTACCAGTGTGTCTACTCCTTGGCAGAAATATTTAAGGTCCTGGCTTCATTTTATGTCATTTTGGTTATACTTTACGGTCTCACCTCCTCTTACAGCTTGTGGTGGATGCTGAGGAGTTCTCTGAAGCAATATTCCTTTGAGGCGTTGAGAGAGAAAAGCAACTACAGCGATATCCCTGACGTCAAGAATGACTTCGCCTTCATCCTCCATCTGGCCGATCAATATGATCCTCTTTATTCCAAACGCTTCTCCATATTCCTCTCGGAGGTCAGTGAGAACAAACTAAAACAGATCAACCTCAATAACGAATGGACGGTTGAGAAACTGAAAAGTAAGCTTGTGAAAAATTCCCAGGACAAGGTAGAACTGCACCTTTTTATGCTAAATGGTCTTCCAGACAACGTCTTTGAGCTGACAGAAATCGAAGTGCTCAGCCTGGAGCTTATCCCGGAGGTCAAGCTGCCCTCCACAGTCTCGCAGCTGGTCAACCTCAAGGAGCTTCATGTGTACCATTCGTCCCTGGTGGTAGACCATCCAGCGCTGGGCTTTCTGGAGGAGAATTTAAAAATCCTCCGCCTGAAATTTACTGAAATGGGGAAGATCCCACGCTGGGTATTTCACCTGAGGAATCTCAAAGAACTTTATCTGTCAGGCTGTGTTCTACCTGAGCAGTTGAGTACCATGCAATTGGAGGGCTTTCAGGACTTAAAAAACCTGAGGACCCTCTACTTGAAGAGCAGCCTCTCCCGGATCCCTCAAGTCATTACAGACCTCCTGCCTTCTCTGCAGAAGTTATCCCTTGATAATGAGGGAAGCAAGCTGGTTGTGTTGAACAACTTGAAAAAGATGGTCAATCTGAAAAGCCTAGAGCTTATCAGCTGTGACCTGGAACGCATCCCACACTCCATTTTCAGTCTGAACAATTTGCATGAGTTAGACCTAAAAGAAAATAACCTTAAAACCGTGGAAGAGATTATTAGCTTTCAGCATCTCCAGAACCTTTCCTGCTTAAAGTTGTGGCACAATAACATTGCTTATATTCCTGCCCAGATTGGGGCACTATCTAATCTAGAGCAGCTCTCTTTGAACCATAATAATATTGAGAATCTGCCCCTACAGCTTTTCCTATGCACCAAACTACATTATTTGGATCTAAGCTATAACCATCTGACCTTCATTCCAGAAGAAATCCAGTATCTGAGTAATTTGCAGTACTTTGCCGTGACCAACAACAATGTAAGTATATCTGTTCTTGCCTTCATTTAGCTGGTGTTTTGAGTGTCTGTTGTTGTAGCGTATAATGCGCGTAAAGAAAATGGATTTGTAGTCATACTAAGCATCCTCTGAGCCTGGCCTGTCTGCCACTTACCAGATATGTGACCGTGGGCAAATTACCAAAACACTGAGCATCAGTTTTTAATCTACTGATAAGTTGTCATGGAGATTTTATAGAAGAAAAAATTATATTTATATTTATATTATTTATATTTATATTTATATTTATATTTATATTTATATTTATATTTATCTAGTTAAAGCACCAGTTCCTAGCACATAGTAATGCTCAACGAATGTTCTCTTTATTCTCTGTCCCCATTTTTGACATAAACATCACAGCTGAAGTATTTTAAACTAATTGTAACAGAGCTTACTTTTCATTCTGGAAAGATCTTAAGTATTTAGGAAGCTTCATAAAAGTTTTTAGCTTTCCAAATCTGTCACAGGAGAAGAACTTTTTGTTAAAAATACTGGGATCATGAATTATTCATAAATCTTTTTTGTGATGCAGTAAGAAAAAACTGGAAATCTACATGCATGTCTAGAAAGACAATTCCAAATGAAAGGCCTGGTTCTATAATGCAACACTAGGGCTTCTTAGAAGCTTTTTCCAGCATCCATACTTTAAAAATGAACCATAATTTGCAACAGTAAAGCCAAGTTAAGAAAAACTTGACTTCACTGAAACAAGAAAAAACAAAATAAATGACCAGTTTCCTAGGTTAAAATGTGAAGGAGGAAGAAAAAGAAAAAAAAAAAAAATCATGCTAGCCAAAAGGGCAAGAGAGTGATGGTAATGCCCCTATGGGAAGAAGAAAAATAATCTTTCAGAAATCAGGTCTGCCAAAAGACGAAAGTGGTCTTCCAGTAGTAGAAAATGGGAACTACTTCTTCCTACCCCAAAAAATGTACTATCTCTTAGACTTTTTGTAATTCGCATTTCATGCTAAATATAGCTATGAGCATGCTGTTGGCTAATAAACATATTAATCACCAGACATTATTTTCAAAAACCATGGATTGGAAAAACACCAAAAAGTTGAGGAATGAGAGCAGAATTCATGCCAATTTTTAGAAAATTGATTTGACTCATATATGCAAAAAGCTAGAGCCCATTCTAAAATAAATGAGAAATCTTCAGGTCTTTTTTTTTTTTAATGTCTTTTTTTTTTTAAGTTTATTCTGAGAGAGAGAGTGAGAAGGAGAGGGGCAGAGAGAGAGGGAGAGAGAGGATTCCAAGCACCCTCGAACTCACGAACCGTGAGATCATGACCTGAGCTGAAACCAGGAGTCAGACGCTCCATTGACTGAGCCACCCAGGCGCCCCTGAGAAATCTTAAGGACTTAAAGGATTAGGAGGCTGTAAAACTCCTTGAGGGTTGATCTAGATTAGCAGTGTTCATTAGAATTACCTGAAGGGCTTGTTAAAACACCGATTGCTGGACCCCACTCCCAGAGTTTCTGATTCAGCAGGTTTGGTGTGTAGGGTCCAAGAGTTTACATTTCTACAAAATCCCAGATGAAGCTGATGCTGCTGGTGTGGTGACCATACTTTGAAAACTACAGGCCTAGAGATTTATCATTAGTGTTGTTTAATTATGCAGTAGATTAATATTAATATTTTGGCTATACTTTTCCATTGTTAAATCACAAATTAAAAAATTATTAATAATTATTTTGAAAGGCACTGGTTCCACTAGTTGTTGTATAGTTATATCACTACATGAATTTTTAAAAGTTGAAGCTGATTAAATTGTTAGCTGGCCATGAATTACTTAAATGTATAGGCAGGTTAATGTTTTTTCCTAGTTTAATGTAATAAAACCTTAAGACCATTGGTACTTTTGACACCAAGTTTATTGACTTCTTTACCATATGTGAAAGAGAAACTAGGTGTGAGTATCAGACACATTTTATTTTGAGTTAGGGAGGATACTTGGTTGACATGTAAAGTCCTATGGTGAAGGCAGTTTATGGCCAAAGTAGAATGATATCTTAGGCTGGGTTGTCTCAGAAGTCTAATAACCAGGGGCACCTGGGTGGCTCAGTCAGGTAAGCATCCAACTTTAGCTCAGGTCATGATCTCATGAGTTCAAGCTCCGCATCAGGCTCTGTGCTGACAGCCCAGAGCCTGGAGCCTGCTTCAGATTCTGTGTCTCTCTCTCTGACCCTTCCCCACTCATGCTGTCTGTCTGTCTGTCTGTCTCTCTCTCTCTCAAAAAAAAATTTTTTTTTAAAAGAAGTCTGATAATCAGCAATTGCTAAGCATCCCAGAGCCATAACAATGACCATGACACCTTTGAATGGTTGAAGGACACTGTCCTCAGAACTCTGAAGAGACTTATATAATCAGGATATGGAGAAAGTGAAACTCACTCAGAAGACAGAAGCCAGAGAGATGAAAAGTTCTCTGATGGAACAGCCTAATAATAGGAAATATTGGGGAGGGAAGGGAAAAGAATAGTCCATGATATTGGTCTTTAAATATTTGGAACACTTAATAGAAAAGAAATCTTCTGGAAAGTAACCATGAGTGTTTGAACCAAGACAAGCAGGAAAAGATTTCTCATGTTTCCCGAAATCCTGTCCAAAAATTGAACCTTTGAGAAGGGAGAAATGATTTTTATTTTCTTCTTTTTTTCTAAGTTTATTTATTTATTTTAAGAGAGACAGAGAGAGAGAGAGAATGAGTGGGAGAGGAGCAGAAATAGAGAGAGAAGGAATCCCAAGCAGGCTCTGCACTGTCAGCACAGAGTCCAATGAGGGGCTCAATCTCATGAACCATAAGGTCATGACCTGACCTGAAACCAAGAGTCAGATGCTTAACCAACTGAGCAACCCAGGTGCCCTGGTTTTCTTATGAATAAAACTGTCAGATATGGGTCGTCAACTACTTGGTAGGAATATTGTTAAAGGGAATCAGGGATTCATGCTTCAGTTTCAAGTTTCCTTCTAACTTTGAAATTCTTAAGATTCTATGAGGTAGACCAAAATATTTATTAAAATTAGAAAATAAAACATCAAATTGGATGCATAAATATTTAGGTATGCATAGTCTCAGAAATGTAGTTGATCTCTCCATTTGGAATAGAAGTTAGTAAAGATTCCTGAAGGAAGAGGTTTTAAAATACTCTTCTAAAAAGTTGGGGAGTATACCAGGTTCATGGATGGAGGCAACAAATACTCTCTGTGGTTTAGTAGAAAAGACATTTATTGAAATGTCATATTATCACTGAAAAGGCTGAATAATTGAGCTTGGAAAGCAATCAAGCATAGAGTTAGATAGCCAAAAGGCCAAAATTATAGCACAAAAGCAAAATGGTGAGGATACCCTGCCGTTGACCATACCAGCACTGGGCACAGCATTGCCCCTGAAAATTAGATGCTGCTGCTAATGCACCCCTTGCCCTCCCACAAAATAGGTTCTTCATGGTTTCTGCTGCTTTGTGACAGGAGCCCCAATTTAAAGTCCAAGTCTGAGAGTTTATGAACGCCCACCCACACTCAAGCTGTAAGGGAGCTGGGAACACTAGAATCTGGTGTTGTCAGTCCCCCCAGTGGGAAGTGGACTCTGCTTCCCACCAAGATAAGGTAGGGAATTCTCCAGACATTGAAGATACTGGGCATCCCCCAAATGACAGACATTCCCAGAGAGGGCACTCTAGAGTTTCTTCCACAAGGTAGTAATCAGTGTTACCACACAGAACACTAAACACTTCTTTTTGTCATATTTTTTTGCTGCAGGATTCCTCAGAGCCTTTAGAATTTGAATATGCATTGTGCTTCTCTAAGAGAGACATGACATGCAACGTTTACCAAACGTATTTGAGCAAGATACTCTTAAATATTTTAGTTTTTTTTTTTATTTTTTTAATTTATTTCTTTTGAGAGAGAAGGAGGGAGCACAAGCAGGGGAGAGGCAGAGAGAGAGAGAGAGAGAGAGAGAGGAATCCAAAGTAGGCTCCACCCGGCCAGGGCACAGCCTAATGTGCAGCTCAAACCTGTGAACCATGAGATCATGACCTGAGCCAAAATCAGGAGTCAGATACTTAACCATCTGAGACACCCAGGCATCCCAAGATTTTATTTTGAAGTAATCTCTACACCCAGTGTAGGGCTCAAACTTCAACCCCAAGATCAAGAGTGCATGCTCTACTGACTGAATCAGTCAGGCGCCCCAAGATGTTCTTTTTTACAGTAACTCTTGAGAAGAGTGTTCCTGAGGACGGGGGGGGGGGGGGGGGGGGGGGGGGAATGTAAAAGGACAGAGGTCATGTGCAGAGGATTACAACAGGCAGGCTCAGATGCAATAAGAGATGAGAGCGTTTAGAAGGTGCATCAGAATGGAGAATGCTTTTAAGTTTGCGAGTCAAGTTCAAGTTTGAGTTCATTGGATAGTAGCTGGGGTCAGACTTGAACTGGTTCCTTCAAAAGAGGCTCTGACTGCAGCATTTAGAAGGGTTGGGAGAGTACAATCAAGAAATAAAACCCCATGAAAAGACTTAATCAGTTATGATTTAGAAGTAGGAATATAAATTAAACACAAGAAATGAAGATTTATATCTTAGAGGAACACCATGGGCCACCGAGTCGGCAAATTACAGCCTGGGACCAAAACCCACCCACCGCTTGAGCTAAGAATGCTTTTTAATTTTTTTTTAAGTTTATCTATTTATTTTGAGAGAGAAAGAGAGCACAAGCAGGGGGAGAGGCAGAGAGAAGAAGAGACAGAATCCTTAGCAGGCTCCACACCATCAGCGCAGAGGCAGACACAGGGCTCAAACTCACAAACTGTGAGATCATGACCTGAGCCAAGATCAAGAGTTAGACACAGGGTGCCTGGGTGGCTCAGTCGGTTAAGCCGCTGACTTTGGCTCAGGTCATGATCTCATGGTTTGTGGGTTTGAGGCCCATTTTGGTCTCTGTGCTGACAGCTCAGAGCCTGGGGCCCCTGTTTTGGATTCTGTGTCTCCCTCCCTCTCTGCCCCTCCCCCACTCATGCTCTGTCTCTCTCTCCTTCAAAAATAAACATTAAAAAACAAAAGAGTCGGACGCTTAACCAGCTGTGCCACCCACGCAGGCCTGCTTTTTGAATTTTTATATAGCCTTGACCTATGTATGGTTTTTAAAATTTTTGAATGGTTGGGGGAAATTTTTTTTAAATAACATTTTGTCTCACATGAAAATTATATGAAATTCAAATCTCATATAATTTGTCCATATGAATAAATTCCATTTTTCTCATTCAGGGGCCTATACTACAAAAAATTTATACTCAGTTATTATATTTTGAATTTAATCACTGAAAAATGTATGAAATTTTTTCTGTCTTGTAAAAGTATCTACATAATATTTTCAGTTTTGCCTTTTAACACAAAGCCTAAAATATTTACTGGCCTGCTCATGTAGAGAGAAACTTCTCCAACCTCTGCTCTAGTTATTACCCTCATTTTACCGAAACTGAAACTGACGCTCAGGATGATGTTCCTGAAGTCTGAAGCTCCTAGTGATGGACCTAGGGTGGAAGGCAGGTGTTCCAGCGCCCGCTCTGGCGCATCACAGATGCGTCAGACCAAATGCTGTTACGTGGGAAGCAGTGCTGTGTGGGCACGGGGGATGGGAGAAGGGGAGGCAGCGTCTACCTCTAACCCAATGCCAAAGTGTGATTGCATTATGATGGTACCGAAGGTGATGGAGAAGCAAGGAAAAGGAGGACTTCATAGTTTCGCTCAAATCTTAAAAACCACTCCAATTTGCACCCAGGTCTTCCAATTTCGACATTTGTGAATTTAATGCATGTCTTTTCTTAGTGCAAAGACTTCTGGCTGGCAGTAGAAATTCCTTCAGAAAATCGTTTATGCGGTAGTACTCGTTTTTGACATCACTCCTTAGAAATGGAAATATTTCATTTCTGTTTCCTGAAACAATTGGATTTTATGGATTTGGTTAGCATGTTCTGAGATGATGTGTCAATGGCCAGGGAAAAAAACGGGGGGTGGGGGGGGGGATCTAGCATTGAGATGGATTCTGAAATAAGTTCTCAGCCTCTGGAAACAGGGGAGTACTCATTGTCGGTGTCCACAATAGACACAGGAGGAGGACCTTCCTTCCCTGGATGTTCTGGGGGCTCTACTACATTTTGTTAAAGATACTTTGTTGCTGGAGAATTCTAGGATGTAGCTATTCATTTCTGTCTTTTTTTCAGTTGATTTCATAGCTGTGTGTGTGTGTGTGTGTGTGTATTATAGTTCTATAAAAACATTCTGTTTATGAAGTTTATCATCTCCCTGATACCCTGAAAACATTTCTTATGATCTTATAAAAGAAATCAGTAGTCCATTAGGGTAATTTTTTCGTTTTTGGCTTGTGTATATTGTCTAGTAAAGAGCATGTTACATGAATTCAGTATAAAGAAAGGCTATCTAACATTTTTTATAAAATGAATTGGCCCAGGAAAAATATTTTTGGTGTTTTTGTAAGTTTCAGGGCAAACTGTTTTTAAAGGTTTGTAAGTAGATTTTTTTTTTCAGTATAAAATTGCTTAATTGAAAGAAAGTCTTGAGTCTCTTAACACAGCTCCCCAACCTCCTTTAACATAATTCAAGTCAGGCAGGTGAACAAGGGTCTTGTGCCTCAGTTGGACGCTGACTCTGAGAGAAAGTCCCTGAGGTGGACACTTGGCACTCAGGAAGCAGCACCACTAACCACAGCTCTTGACTCACTTTCATGACAGCAGCACAGCTGAGAGGCCTCTGATGAGGGCCTGGCCCAGTAGCTCACTCCCATCACACTGTGAAATCCTCCTCCGGTCTTTGAGGGCTGAGAAGTCACTAAAAATGACAAATTTAGAGATTTGAATGTGTGTTTCTTTTGAGAGAGAGGGTGAGCGGGGGAGGGACAGAGAGTAAATCCCAAGCAGGCTCCATGCTCAACCCAGAGCCAGCCGCAAGGCTCGATCTCACACCTGTGAGATCACGACAGCAAGATCATGACCTGAGCCAGTCTCGAGAGTCCGATGCTTAACCAAGCCACCCAGGTGCCCCACAGATTCAGAAATTTGAAAGAATATTTGGTGAGAACATGGTAGTGTGCTGATAGCCAGGCAGGGCAGTGATGGCAATGGCTTCAGGGTATTTGTTCAGTGGAAAGGAATCCAACAAAACAAGGTACTTGCTGGGGATCTGGAAGCTGACTGAAGAAGGGAGATGGGGGAGTCCCTGATACAGCCCTGAGCAGGACACTCCTTCCCAGCAGAGACTAATTATTAACAAAATTGTCTAGTATTTCCTACCTATTAGTCCAGTGCTACTCAAATGGGGGCACTTTGCCCCACAAGAGACTTTTGTCTGAAGACATTTTTTATTATCATGGCTGAGGAGGGGCATAGTCCTGGCATCTAGTAGGCAGAGGCCCGGGATGCTGCTAAACAGTGTATAATACACAGGGCACCCCCCACAAAAGGAATTATCCCACCCAAATTGCCAACGTTGCAGGTTGAAAAACCCTGCATTAGACCAAGGTCCTTAAAGACTCATCTGTCTTCTCAGCACTTTAACCCCAAGACCTAACTGGGAGCCTGGCACAAAAGGAGGATCTCTGCATGCATTTACTGAATACAAATGAGCCAAGCCTACCCTCTATTCAACTGGTTTGCCTAAGTCATTGTTTAGACACCAATGGACACTCTCAACTCTGAGCACATTGCAGAGGACAGATTGTTTCCTCTACTTATCCATCACTGACCCTACTTCTGAGCTGCAGGTATATGACCAGAAGAGGTTGCATTAGAAAGGGGCTACATTTCCCCTGTCACTTATCCCTCTGCTACATGTCTACATTGAAATCCACGGATGTGGGGGTTTACATCTGCATTCTTGGAAGGGGAGTGAAATAGGAGGGAAGATATCTTTCCTTTGCTTATACCTAGTATTTTGACATACAATGATGAGTTATATTGAATGCCATTCTTAGCAATGGTGATCATTCGATCTGTTTTCTAGGATATCCAGCATTGAGTGTATGTGTAGGGAATGGAAGAGAGGGTAATTTCCAATATAATGAGCAGGTTTGAATGTAGTTTGACCATTTTTTAGTTTGTGTAGAGAGTATTTATCCTTCTAAGGAGATAGTTTTGGATGGTCCTGGAAATTCCAGCAGAGGGCTGGCTCGGTGGGGCTATGTTAGCCCAACACAGGAGCAGACTGAGCCCCTGAGTGCCCCTTTCATCCCTTGTCTAACAAAGCCACTTCCTGATCCAAGGAGCCTGCATTACTTCATAGTTGAAAAGATGCCCCATCCACAGGTACATAAATATGTGGAGTATTGTAGATTGCAGCGTGTGCTGTCCAGCGCTGCCTGGTGCAAACTCACATCTCTGTGGCATGCCAAGAATTGAGAATGCTTACTCTCAGCTCTTCTCTGGATGTCTTTTCCGATAAACTATCTTTCATGTATGCAATGGGGCTCCCTTAGAAATTCACGTGCAACCTACCCACCACGAGGGGGGGGCAGCTCCTTTGAGCAGCTGTAGGAGTTGACCTAATTTCAGGCTGTTTATCATATTTTAAATTACTTCTTTGTGTTGCATGATTTAATTGAAACTGCCAGAGAGCAAGAAGAAGTAAATATTCACGAGTGTGTATATAGAGGGGAAAGAAATGTGCATGATATATGATCATATCTTCCTGTTTCTGCTTCTGTTGACTTTTTTCTTTTAACAGAATAAAGTTTTCAGTCTGTAGTCTGAAACTCTGAGAAAGAGCCTTGTGTCTGTACTCACGATGTTTTTGAGGATGTTGCTCATTACATTACACAGTAACTCCGCCTCAAGAATAATTACAATTTTCCTGAAATACTGTTGTTGGTTCTTTTTTTCCTTAGGGACAATGAGTATGTGACTAATTAGATTTTATTTGAGACTGCTTGTTAGAATGCTTAGAATCAAGTCTTTTGCCCACCCATATGTACAGCAAGGGTATGGAAGTTCACGGTAGGTCTCAGTGCTGACTTCATGTCAGGATGTTCTTACTTTTCCTTTATCTTTTCCATCTACTTCGAATGTATCGTCATTGTTCTATGTATCCCTGTAAATGTCTAGAAGTGTTTTTGGGGAAAGGTAGGGGTATAAATAAATAAATGCGTTATCATAGGCCATGGAAAACCAGTTTCACTGGCTTCTTTTTTTCCCTTTCCAGATTGAGATGCTACCAGATGGGCTGTTTCAGTGCAAAAAGCTGCAGTGTTTACTTTTGGGGAAAAATAGCCTGATGAGTTTGTCCCCTCACGTGGGTGAGCTGTCGAACCTTACTCATCTGGAGCTCATTGGTAATTACCTGGAAACACTCCCTCCTGAACTAGAAGGGTGTCAGTCCCTAAAACGGAGCTGTCTGATTGTCGAGGAGAATTTGCTCAACACTCTTCCTCTCCCTGTAACAGAACGCTTGCAGACGTGCTTAGATAAATGTTGACCGAAAGGGGAAATACCTTTTAAATGTTTGCCCCAGGGCTTTAAACGAGAGCTAAAATTTCCTAAGTTATAACGATGAAAAATGGGTAATAATTATGACTAACTATAACCAGATGTCTTTAAGGCAACTCAGTGTCTAGCCCTACATTAAACAGGTAAAAAGTGTTAACACTGAACTAAAAGTTTTGTGAATCATTGACTTTTAACTTATTAAGATGTGAGAAGTACACTTGGAGGGTGGCATGGGGGACATGAAATTCCTGAGTCTCTCCCTTGCAGTTTTTACCTTGAAGCTTAGGCATTCTTTCATCTCCCTCCCCAATTCCCTGCTACTTACTTATTTGCACACTTGTTTTAACTGACTTCCTGTTTTGGTATTTATCACCTCGCCCATAAATTCATCAATATAATGTCCTTGGTGTACACTCCACACTCTATGATTTATTCTTAAATATTTTTAGGCAGGGTGTGCATTGTGCTTGGCAGAATTCCTTCTTGGCTTGATTTTTACTTCCTGTCCCAGCTTGCTCGAGTCTTACTCCATCTTGTTTTCTCTCAACAACGGTGAGCCCTAAAAAAACAAAAAAAAACAAAAAAAACAAAACTGTGGTGAACCCTGAGAAAGTGCTTGCCTTTGGCCCTTGCATAGAAAAGGAAAGGGTGCTTAGGGCATGTCCTCCTCAGGGCCTCCTAAAAATTCATGTATTCTCTAAAATCTCTTCTTGTGTATCATCAAAGCCTTTTTTATTTGCTAATAATTTTTATATTAAATGTAAAGCATATAAATATTTTCTATTGTATAATCTTGGATTCAAAATCTGTGAGAATAATTTTTGTAAGGTACAGAGAACACATGCATTTCTTTAAGAATTTACTATTAATGTGCTTGGTTTGGGCTACTTACGCGTCTCCTACTTGTGTGCATTCTGCTCCAGAATGTTTTTGTACTCTGCAACTCATTACTTTTGGATAACAAAAGCCTTGTGTTTCATGCCCTAAAATATTTGGGGGGTTTCCTTATAAGAGGATGGCCACATCATCTACCTCTCTCTTCCCTAGTTGCTGTGCTATTGTACGGGTACAATTCTTAATTACTTCAAAAACTGTGATGGAGGGGAGAGGTACAGATTTGACTCCTTAAAACTGACTTCAAAACACTTGGAGAAATTAAGACTTAAAGCAAAATACTTTTCTTCTCCAGCTGCATGATCTCTAGATATGATTATAATGTAAAACACTCGGCCTCTATTCAGTATTTAAGAAGAACTCTCAGAGCTCACAAAGTAGATCCATTTAACTGAAATTCATCTCATGCCTTTGTCTGACTTTCCTGGAATACATTTTGCTCTTTTTTTTATAAAGAGCTTTGTGTTTAGCCTTTTATTATCATGCATATTGTAAAATGAATAAAATCAAGTGACTCATTTTTGGGAAAATGTACAGTTTTACTGTGTTTTTCTCCAGCGGGTCTAGGCATGATGATGCCTGTCTCATTTGGGGTGTTAATGATGAAGTAATCTACTAACTGCACCCAGACAAAACTGGAAAACACTATGGATAAAGAGTACTGTAAACATGGAACTGTGATGTATGGTATGTTGTGTCTTGCTTTGCCTGTTCCGGGAAGATGAAGATGAGTCTTGAAATTGTAGCAAAATCTGCAGCCCCCCTCACCCGCCACACACCCCTGAACTGCAGCTCAGAAAAAAGAATCGTCTGCATCAAATGTAATTTGAATAATATTATATAAATCTATTAACGCCAGAAGCTGCCTAAAAGGTTATTTTTATTCTGAACGAGACAGAGCAGTGTAAAAATGTTAATTCCTACCAAAACTTGCCTTTAGTCAGAACATTGAAGTTCTCAGGGACCCAGGCCTAACTGACGAAACTTTCTTTCATCTAGGACTTTAGAAAACAGATTCTGACTGTATCTAGGGTTTTTTGTTTTCTTTTTTTTAACGTAAGTTAATGGCCATTTTAATGTTTCACACTAAAATTGTCAGGCGTACTAATTCCAAAGTTGGATAGGATTTATCTTAAGTTTTGGCTGTGAATATGATACACGAAGAGGTATCTAAATGGTTTTGGCCATATAATTAGCCATAATATGAAAAATCCCACCCTCCTCCATAAAGAAGAGTTTTCGAAGCAAATTTCAGATTGGCTATCATTCTCACAAACTACATATAACTTCTCCTGCAAAAGTCATTGACTAAATCTTCCTCATCGCTTCTTTCAATTTCTGGAAGTACATTACTATCAGGGTCAATGATAAATACTGTAAGCTGCTTTCCAAACACTGGGGTACAGTTACTGGTGCACGCTTTGTTGTTTGATGCCATAGTTTTTAGATTTCTGTTTAATCCTACATACCAGTGTTGAGGTAGCTTTTCAATTCACACAGCACTGATGGAATGAACTGTGAGGCCACCACTTGACACATGAGCACGTGGTGTTTCATGTCACCTTTACTGCACTGTTGGAACAGGTGTTCATTTTGCAAGTGTTCAAATTCATTTCAGAGGCTTTTCAATGAGGAAAATGCAGTTTGTCCCATTATGAGACTTTAGTTGGCATTTGACTTCCAAGAATGCACAGTGCATGTTCCAAAAAGTCAATGTGGATGTTATTCAGAACAAAATTGATGGCTTATGCTAGCAATGGCATAGGTTCGTTTTATTTACAGACCTACCCAGGCGCCCATAGCTAAGCACACACCAGAGCAGTTTTGAGCACTCTTGGTGAGGTATAGTGTTCTTTCCCTAACCTACATAAGGATATGTCTGTGTGGCACATAGATGTGTGTTTTCATTCTTCATCCTCAGTCTTAATTTTTCTCCCGGGATGTCACCGTATTTCACTGTCCCTTAACAAACGTTTGTGTTAAACAGGGTAAGTAGAGATCCGTAGGCTCTCAGCACTGTGGCGTAGCTCCAGTTTGTGTGGTAAGCTTACCACTGTGCTATGGTAAGCTGCAGTGAGTTATCTGCGTAATTTTATTGTTTGAGAGTGACAATATTTGTTTCTGTTCTTCATGTGTTTCATGATGTAAATTTTGTATGTTTAAAATATTGCATACTGACGGGTTCAGAAACCATTAAAATAATCAAACAGTTATTCTGTGGATTTATAGCTTTATTTCCTTGTATTTCCAGTAAAACCCTCCTTCCATCTTTACATTTTCTCTTCATATTGTCCTAACTGCATAGGTATGTTGTTGTCCTTCTCCACTCACTCACCTCCTTAAATTTGGTCAGCACTTGTACATAACAGAATATATTTGTGCTAGAGAACTTGGAGTCATACTTGAGCGTGTATTTATTTGGGGGGAAGCCAAGGCCTATAATGATGCCTAATATAGAAGCCCCACTTTACCCATCCCTGCAGTATTTAGAGCTGATTCAATCAATGATCTCTCATGCCTACCAAAAGCATGAGAATATAACTGTAAGTCCACTTGGTTTCCCAGAACTGTATATTGCATCAAAATCTGTGTTTATTTCTTTCTGGAAACAAGAGGAAGGCCGGTGGGAGGGGGAGGAGCTACTTTGTATCCTCACTTGAATTATGAAGACATTATATACATGAAATGGGATAAACTAATGACTGTTGGAAATGCCCTGGATATAATTATATCTTACATTCAGTCGAATGTGAAAGCAGTGAAAACCTGCGGTCCTATTTAATTGGTTTCCTCTTGTTCCTGATCCATCACTTCTACATCCACTGGGAACTATCTCCTCAGTACCTTTGGTAATGGACTACGTTCTCTTCAACTTTATATATATATATATATATATATATATATATATACACACACACACACATATATATATACATATATATATACACACATATATATATACATATATATACACATATATATGTATATATATATATATATGAACAATTTCATCAACACTAAAGCATTAATGCAGACTATATGAGTTAACGTACTGAGTTGAGATGGCTTCCAGTTGACCTTCATTCATATTTCAGCTTTGCATTTGACTTGTAGAATACCCCACTGCTGAGAAAAACAATTATGAATGTCTCCTGCATGTTATATATTATCTCTAACAGAGATGGTGCAATTTAAAAAAATACAAAGGGGCATAGAATTAGAATGGGTATGTTTGTGCATATGTGTTGTGTATAAGCCTAAATATTTATGTTTGAAATATTTTTAAAGCTCTTCAAATGTTTCACTCTGAGTGAAATAACGGGCCAATCTCGGGTGGAAACATTTGCTTAGGTTAGCTTCACGGTGAAAGCTAGCATTTATTATTTATCTTTGTCACGTATTTTCTCAAACACGTACGTGCTCGGGTTTTGCTTCTGGTAATGAATTATTAGAAAATATAAGATCATGTTGTGAGTTGAATGTTTTTGGCCCTCAGGTTTACCATGTAGTAAATCTGCATTTTGGTGGTGAATCCCTTTGCCTGAGATTCAGTGGTTTTTGGTAAACTTTCCTGTTTTAAAGTAGCTTTTGTGTAAAGTAAAGATTCCGTTTTTATAACAAATGGCAAATAAAAAGAGATTAAATGTTGGAAGAAGTTCACTGTACTAATTTGTCCCTGTGCAGCTGTACTGTTATATTGTTCACCAGATGATGGATTTTAGAGTTACGTGTGAATCTCCTAAGAAGAGTAGAGTTTTCAAAATATGCTACAACGCTCACAAAATAACAAGCCCCTGAAAAGAGCTGGATTGGTTCTAGAATATAATATGTTGGGGCAGGAGGCAGGGAGGGGTGAAATCTGTCACAATCCTACATAGGTCCCTCTTTCCAATGGTGCTCATCCTTGGGGACCCATGCCCACAAAGCAATCCAGGTCTCCCCCTCTCAGCTCTCATTTCTCCATTTACTGTTAGTTTAGTACTAACGCTGAACAGTGGACCAGAAAAATAAAAAGTAGAGAACTGCGAGGTGAAATTTTGAGGTTTAGTAAAAGAGGAAAAATGGAATTCTTGGGTAAAATAAGCACATGATAGTTTGACCTTTTGGATACAAGACTTTCTGTCTTTCTCTCAAACTCCTACCTGCCGCCCCTGGCCCACCCACCCTACGCACACACTTTCAGGAACACATTAGATGCCTGATAAAAGTCTTTCCTCTGCTGGAAGACAGAACTCGACATATACTGAACCAGATTATGAAGGAAAATGACTGCTGAAACCAGATGGCCACATTTTTCCCTGGAAATGAAGTACTTCAAGGGAGGCATTCACCCACCTGGAAGCGCTTGAGGAATGGGAGAGACACGGAGGAGAGGAAGCCAGTGTGTGATGTAAGGCGTCAGCAGGCATTCAGGGAATGCTAGGAGCCTTGGGACGCTGGGGTCCTGTGCTGACAGCCTACTGGGCACTGCCCAGGCCCCCCAAGCATGCTTAAGTGTGGCTTCACATTCTCCGGCATTCCCTTCCACACTACAGAGTGGTTTTTCCAGAATGCAGTGAAGGCCTGATGGCACGGGAGAGGCTGCGCCCACCCATGCCTTTGTGGGCTCTCCCCCCTTCTCCTGAGAGCTGCAGGCTCAGTCCCTCTCCTCTCTGAGGTCTAGAGAAAAGCGGTTTCTCCAAAGGCACAGCGTTGCACCTTGAATTCAAGCCCCATGTTTACAGAAGAAAACAGATCTGTAAGCCAAAGGAGGATCAGAAAAAAAAAGTCATTTTTAAAAAATACGAAGTCTTTTTTAAATAACAAACCTCTTTTCATCCTGTATGGTCTCATCATCCTCTAGACTAGAATTATGAGTCTTCCCTCCTAAATACCAATGATTCTAGAGAACTGCCTGTGTGCTACTCAGAAGCTTTTCAAATTCTTTCTCATAATAAATACCTTAAATTTTGTATGCCTTTTTACACATGCCTATTGTTTGTTTGTGCAGGGCTTGACCCACACCATTTTTTACTCTCTGCCTCCCTCTGTCGCTGAGATGAGAATAAATCAAATAACTTCAAATAGAAGTTGACCAGCATCTACTTCCTCCCCTGTTACTCCATTTCTCCTTGCCTTGCCTTGATCAAATGCAGCCCCCAAGATCTTGAGAATTCCATGGCCCCCCACTGAAGCTCAGTGACTCCATTTCAGATGAGATGTGCTCAGAAAGCCTCATGTAGCACCCGGCACCAGGACCAGACATGTGGGTGCCCTGGGCAGGTAAGAATTTGGCACCCCCTTTAAAAATATACTTTGAGTATTTATGTAATATGCATTTGGTAGAGATAGGGGACTTGGTCTCCTATTAGTAAAAATCATGAACTTTTGGTTCAACTGTCTAATTATTCCTTTCTCCCAAAACAAAACTCCCAAGAATGAGCTAGAGACAGCTGGGGGCAGGAGCTATCAGGCAAATGAGAGCTCTCTGCTCATAGCTTTGCTGCTCTGAGTCTCTTCTCCCGGGACTCAGGAGCAGACCAGCCAGCCACTGGGGCTCACCTCTTTCTTCCCTTGGAAGTACAGAAATATCCCCTCTCCTGGCCCCCTGTCCTCTCCCTCCCCACCCCTCTCTGCTTGTGCTATTTCGCATTTTCCTAATTACATCCTCCCAAGTTCCATATCCTCACCCGTTACTAAATCCCATCTTTGAGAGTATTAAGTCATACTAAGGATGACGTTTTAGCTTGTACTCACCCAAATAAATCCCTTTCACTTATCAAGATGCTTCCTTCCTAGAATGGGGTTTCTTGTCACAATTTCAAATTCCAAATAAGAGACTTCTTCAATATACTGAATGGCAGTAGGACCAATTTGCATCCCTTAGGCTGGTGAACCTAAAGAATTACAAATGGAAACCTGAGTTGACTGGTCCCCTAATTCTAATTCTTTCAATGACATTTGGCGGTCCATGTAAATTAGTGCCCCAGGCAAATATTTAAACCCCAGGAAGACCGAATGCCACCCCTGTGAGGGGAGCCTCCTTCTAGTCTTTGCCTGAACTGGACTGGGATTCCCATCCTTGTCTTAGTGTCTCAGTAGTGCTTCCCAGAGAAACTACTTAGATCATTATGGAGGGAAGAGAACAGTTCTGTAACCCTCGTCATAATAGAGCCAGTATCCGGCAGTTGATCTGTGAAAAGGGAAAGGCTGAAGAAGTAGCCAAGTGAAGGAGAATTGATTCAGTCTGCTCGAAGAGGCTTGAGGAAAATTTACCGGGCTTGTGATACCTGGGCAGAATGATCCATCAGGAGCCTCATTCATGATTTCAAATTGAGAAAAGATAAAAATCTAATCATTTGTCCCTGATCCTTCAGCTTGGTGCCCATCACCGAAGGGGGAATAGCATAATGGAATACAACAGTAATGTTACTGAACACCCGCCACACGCCAGGTGCTCTACGAGCTTGTTCATGTGCACCGGCTCAATCCAGCCAACAACCTTTTGGTGTGCTATTCCTATTTTACAGATGAGAAAACCAACTGGAAAAGTGTAACATTTGCCAAGGTCTCATGACTGTTCAGAAGAGGAATCCTATTCAACTCACAGGTCTGCAAAGCCTATTTCTACAGAGGTGGAGGTAAAGAATACTTAACCTCAGCCCCACCTCCTCTCTCCCCACCTTGGAGTTTGAAGACTCACAGAGGACTCCGGTTTTCAGAGCTCACTGGTCTCTTCCCATTGCTTTTAGCCCAGTGCCTCCTCCTGCTCCATATCTGTCCTAGTTTGTCCTCTCCTGAGCCAGTGAGTCACTTCCTGTCCATTTTATTTGCTCCCTCATTCCCGAATGCAATCCTAGAATTTTAGAACTTTCCAATCGGAAGGAACCATGTAGACTTTTCTGTAGAGGAAAGCCTAACTGGCTTTTTCAAGATCACAGACCCACCATCAGAGGGAGCTGGCACCTATCTGCATGTCCCCCTGTTGAATACTCTCTGCACTCGCGCCGGCTGGCTCTCAGAAGCATAGCTAATCTATATTTAACCCAAGAGTAGAAGTGCCAAGATTAGCATGCAGGCCTCCTCCCTAACCCCAGTCCTGTGCATTCCCTAACGAGCCGCATTCATTTCAGCTGCATCTTACGTCTCAAGAACAGTCCCTCCTGTGCACGGTGCATTACTGGACGCAAAGCACTTTAGGCTCCTGTCCCCATTTCACTCATAAGAAAACGAGGCTCTGAAAGAGACATCCTCAAGCGTTACCATTATTGAGCATCTGCCAGAGACTTCGTAAACTTTAAGGCTTAAAACATATTAAGGCAGGCATTATCTCCATTTATAGAAAAAGAAATCGGTCCAGGCAAGTCAAACAACTTATTATGTCATATATGAGGCTGTATGGTTGGTGGCAGAGCCAGGTTTTGAACTGGGGACTCTGTGGCACTAAATCTCCACTTCTTGTATCGTGCACACTGTGAAGGTCCTATGGCAAGTAAGTGATGGGGTTGCGAGGACAGCTGAGGAGTTCGGCATCTCATACGGTTTTCTGCCCTTTATGATGTGCAGACTCTAAATATTCTGGGAAAAAGATAATCTGCACACAGACACACACATATGCACAAACACAGTTTTAAAAACCCTTTGGTGTAAATACAAAATTTCATCCAAAGGGATAATGTATTTTTAAACTTGATGGTTTTTTTTGAAAATGCAGTTTTTATTTAAATGTCCTAACCTAAACTATGGTACCATTCTGAATTTTGAATCCTGTGGGAGATGTTGGATAAAGACCCTCATCTTGTTAAAAAAAAGAAAAAAAAGAGTTGTTAACATTTTGGTTTTCGTTTCGAGGTACAGATGAGGCTCGAAGCGAGTTTGGGTTTTACTACAGAACTGCAGTTTAGCTCCCTGAGAGTCCTGATTTATGATAGGGAAATGCTGGCAGGCATTTTAGACTTGCAAAAAGACTACAAATCACAGTTCAGGCTAAATTCGTTCTAAATTCATTCTGCTGATTTAGACATTTGGAGGAGCGGGTTCTGCTGCCCTTACTGAATTCGTGCCATGATCCAGATAAAAAGCTGTGTTCCTCACCCCAAGCTGATGGTGTGTCCCTCCCCAGCTTTGCCTTTTGGCTGAATGTGCTGCTAAGCATGGAAAAAGCCTGAACCCAAGCGAAGAACCCACTCCTTGAAGCACAGATTTCCTTGGCATTTGCTTCTTCAAAATGCCTGCCTTTTAAGGCAAGTGGCACGCCAGGCCCACTGTGAGTCACCCGGATCAGCTGTCTCCATACACACAGTGGGACTGCAGCTCTTGGATGCTGCCTGTGCCCCATCCACCCCGGAGCTCTGCTGAGGAAGGGAACATGACTTACCAAATAACTTTGTGCAATCGCATTCGTTGTTTTTCTATTCTTCTAGAAGATGAAAGAAATTGGCCCTCTTCCCTTTTTCTTCTGGTGGTGGGTCCAATTCCTCCAGCTTAGAAAAGAGTGCCCATAGAGAATTTTTTTGCAAGGCTGGAAATGAGCCAGATGGCTTGGGTGCTGCCTTGGATAAGCAGCAAAGGCCCTGGCTAAGCCCGTGACTAGAAGGCCTGCAGGAAATTAACATGCATCTCTTGCAGTGGGAGCCGTGACTCAGGGAATTTAGTGGTGCTCAGGATGCTAGAGGCCAGCTCCTCAGGGGAAAGAGTATGGGGTCCTTGTGACTTCTGGAATTCAGCATCTATCCTTGCCATGTCATTTCCAGCATGATCTGCATATGTCAGCATGCTCAAGGGCCTGGCCTAACTGAGCCTAATGGGAGGGTGAACTGAGGTGTTCTCTAGGGCGCCTGCAATTTCTAATATTCTCATCTACATAAAATGCTCAGTGAGTGGGCTGATGTTAAGTCATTTTCTTAAGAGTTCGAGCACATCATACATTTATTTTTGAGCTTTTGAAATGACTCAGTTTTATGACTTTTTCTCACCAAAGAACCTAAAGCATAATAGCAAGTGGAGGAGGATGGGATTATTTTCCAGGGCTGTTCTGCCATGCCTCCACATCAGGAGAGCTGGGTGTATGATGAAGAGGAACTATCTAGGTCAGGGCAGATGGGACATTCCCAAGAGGGCCTTCATCGTGCTCAGGTTACAGATCCCAATAATGAGAAATGTCCTGAGGTTGTGCAGGTAAAAAGGTGACCCGTGAGGTTCTTGACCCCCTTGGGCTTTAACACCAAAGCTTGCAATCTGAAGCTGATCCATCACCGCTGACATTGAGCCCAGAGTTTGACTTGGGGCTGATGGATGCCTCCAAGTTTTCAGTTCTCAGGTTTCTGTTGCTTGGGGCTCTGGGTCTAAGTGTCTGAACGGCAAACAGGCTTCCAGTGGGAGAGACACACACCCCAGTCTTAGGTGGACTGAGACATGTCCGCTTCTCCCTGCACTTAGGGTACAAATCCAACTGGGTGCCAGCTGCCATGGCAGACTGTGTGCCCTTCAGGCTCACCTGACACATGGTGAGCTGCCCTGGAGCTGTGTGCTGTGCACCTCCTCTGTGCCCTGGTGCCCAGCCCTACACTCGGGCTCTCTTGTGTCTAGAAGAAGAGAAAGCAAGATCTTTGCCCTACACAGAGCCAGACTGTGTGCCAGCCGCTGGGAAGGCACTCAGCTCCGCCCTTCAGGTGGGATTGGAGTCTCATCTCTACCAGTAACACTTGAATAGCCTTATCTCTCTGAGCCTCAGTTTCCTCTTCTATAAAATTTACACTCTATCCTACAGATATTAAGTGTTTGCTTCTAAACAGCTGCTGCCTTAGGTATTGAGGATACAGTGAGATGACGGGGATGAGACAAACAGGGCCCCACCCTCGTGGCAATACGGTTTTAGGAGGATTCCATGAGGTTGTATAAAATGCTTAGCATCTTGTCTGACCCTGGTGGTGCTCACTACTGGTTAACTCTAATGACTTTTCCTCCAAATGTGGTAGAAAATCTTTTAAAACTTGCCCTTTCCCACCTCAGTCTCGCATATGTATTTCTCTTTGCCTAGAAGTTTCTTCCTTTCTCCCTTTGCCTAGTTCTCCTGTTCATCCAGTTCTTGGGGTAAACGGTCACTTCCTCAGTGTAGTACCTCCCTGACCAGGTCCCCGTTCAGGTTCCCCTGTCGTGCGTTCTCATGGCAACTGGCACTCTACTTTGAAGTATCCGTCACTTTGGTAACTACTATTTGTTTAATGTCCATGTGCCTGACTAGATTGTAAAACTGGTGTGGACAGCATCCATATCCACTGGAAGTCTCAGCTCCCAGCTTTGAGATTTTCCATAAGTATCTTCCCATCCAACTGGCTGCCATGTGAAGGCGATGCTGTCTTCCAAATGAGAAAAGGATGCTGGTCCAGAAAAGAGAATGAGGCCCACCAGGAGCACTGGGGCCTTTTATTTCCTCCCTCTTTTTTCTGGCCAGAAACCAGAGATGGCTGAAAAAACAGGCCAGGCCCTTTGGCAGCACCTACATCTCCCTGGAGGCAATCAGGTAGCCAAGTCACAGTGCAAAGGATGGCATGCAGGGTTGTCCATTGGTAACAAGACTTACCCATCACCACTCAGGGCACTGCCGAGAGCAGGGCAGTCTCCTTCGTACCACAGTCACATCCTTACCTGCCCTCCCATAGCCAGGCAGTGTGATTTAAAGGAAAAGGCCTATCTCTTGTAACTAAATAGAAGAATCTTGAAAAAATGAAATCCAATGCCACATGGCCAGAATGGCAGTCACAGAAATGTAACCGTGTTGACTTTTCACTCTCACGCAGCATGGAACGTGCCCCCAGCCTCAGTACAGCAAACACTGTCATTTGCATGTGACTCAGTGCAAATGTTAATGTTCTTGCCCTTTGGGGCCCTTTGGGACTTAACAAAGCAGTGATGTGACCTGACCCCAATGTTTTTTTGTGGCTTTTTGGCCAGCATCCAAATCCTCTGGGCAGTGCTGGACTTCCCACATGCATTCCAGCAAGCCCACCATATGGAACTGCATGGCAGTCCTCTTTGCCAGGCCTTTCTAAACTTCCATGTCTTTGTCCATGCTGTTCTTTGAATCGGAAGTTCCTTCCTTCCATAGAAATATGGAATATTATCTATCATCTCTCTACCTATCATCTATCTGTGTATTGGTCAAACCTCCATTCATGCTTTAAGACTAAGATGAAGTATCATTTTGTCTCCAACACCTTCCCTGACCACCTTCCTTCTCCAAAGTTGGAGTTAGGTGCTTTTATTCTTAATAACTATGTAGTGAAGCTTATTTATAGATTTCCTCCTCACTAAACTGATGACCAAAACCACATCTTGCTCATTTTTTTATGCCCTTTCACCAGAAGAGTGCCCGGCATGTTGCAGAGGGAGAATGAGTAAAAGGCAGAAAGCCAGACATTGGCAGACTATGTCATGGGGCCACTGGGTCAGCCAGAATGCCTAACAGCAAGTGTATGTGCCAGAAACTACAAGGGGGAACCTTTGTGGACAGACCATGAAAATGAAGAGGAATCATTAAAGGCTTGAGGGCAAAGAAATAGCAGGAGGGAGTAGAACTGTGGGTACATTACCTGAAGGTATAATAGGTATGGTGAAATTAAAGCATGAACATCTTGTGCCCATTCTACAGATAGGAAAACTAAGGCTCAAGGAAGTTAGATGTCTTACCAAAGCACACAGAGCTAGTAAGCAAAGGAATCGGCTTCAGCACATCTGACTTCACGGAGTTTGTGCTCTTAGATGCTATGCAAAAGCACAATCAAATCTGCAACCATTACCTTGAACTTTTGTCCATCAGGGCTTTGGGGAATGCTCTCTCAGCTGTGTTAAGTTAGACTCCAGAATGTAACTAACCCTCTCCGGGTCCACTTTGGTTTCCTCCTCAATAAAATGAAAGACATTGAGCTAGGTGATCCTAAGGCCAATTTCAGTCTGCTATGATTCTCCATAGAATTCAATGGACTTTCTCGCCTGGAAATCAGCTTGGCCAAAATGCAAGCACATTGGTGTATTGGCCCTAAAAACCTTCTTGTGGGCTGCAATCATGATCCCATAATACAACAAGCCTGTGAAATATTATCTTAGGGGTCTAACTATTCTTCCCAAATAGGCCTTTAAAATATACCCAGGCAACAACGTAACTGACAGAGAGTATCTTTATCTGAAGAGTCATACCTAAGTCCAAGTTTCCACTCCCTCTCCACGGCCTTAGGGACTTCATTCTACCTGTAATTCTGTATCATACTGAAATCAAGTCCAGCAGCAGTCCCCAAACCTGTGACCCTCCCCCGCCACACACACACACATCAATCTCAACCAGACATATGTGTAGTGCTCGGACTTCAGGCTGAATCTGAGGGTAGAACACATCTCAAAATGTGTGTGTGGTTCAGAATGACCTCTGACATGAAAAGTTCCCACCCACACCACTGAATAACATCCTGTTATTTTCCTCAAATCTATGCAGTAACTCCTTTGATTGGGCTTTCATTTGGAATAATCTGTCCAATGCCATTTTTCGGAAACATGCAGAACAAGATACAATCTCATTATGGTCAGCTACATAGAGTGGACCTTTCAGAGCATAAAGAAACATCTGTCCTCCATCTGCAGTGCCTAGAAAATAGGGCTTTCAATAGAGGACATTGTAGGATGCTAGTGCTTCTAAAAGGGCAAGAAATCCATTTCTACTGAGATCTCAATAAGTATGTCTGACAGAAGATTTTCATCTTACATACCAAAGAGCATTTTCCAAAGAGCATTTCTCATCTGCAAAATGGGAAAGAGTTTTTCCAGAGAGCATTTCAAAGAGCAGAAGCTTTAAGAACATAATCTCTAGATTCAGCCAGACCC
This sequence comes from Acinonyx jubatus, assembly GCF_027475565.1. Lineage (NCBI taxonomy): Eukaryota > Metazoa > Chordata > Mammalia > Carnivora > Felidae > Acinonyx > Acinonyx jubatus. The sequence goes on from NC_069381.1 coordinate 74,668,721, forward strand.
AGTTCAAATACTTGTTCTGCCACATAGTAACTGTATGATCTGGAAAAGTGGCTTAAACCTGACAATTGTAAGTTTTTTCAGGGACGTAAAATAGAGAAAGTAATAATACCTACCCTAGGAGATAATGTTTTCAAAGAGACTGGCTCGAAATAAACATCATTTCTTGTTTCTGCTTTGTTACCACTGTTGTTCATACCAGGGGCGGAATGGCCGGGTTCCTGCTGCAGCTGAAAGAACACGGGATTTGAAATGAGAAGCCCTGAATTTGCACTCCACTGCTGCCACTTACTAGGTGTGTGACCTTGGGGAAATCACTGAATCTTTCTCAACTCAGCTTCCTCATCTGTAAAACAGGGAGACTAGGTAACTCACCTGTAACAATCATGAGGTGCAAATGAAGTGATTTATGTGCATGTACTTGGCCAGCTGCTGAACTCTGTGTGTATGGACTTATTTGTTATTGTTAGTATTATGAACTGAATGTTTGTGCCCCCTCCCCCCGCCCCAGTGCAAATGTGGAAACTCTAACCTCCAATGTGATGGTATTAGGAGGTGGGGACAAGCAAGGTCATTAGGTGAGGTCACGAGGGTGGAGCCCCCATGATGGGATCAGTGTCCTTATAGGAAGAGGAAGAGGGGAGCCTGACTGACTCAGTTGGAGGAGTCTGTGACCCTTGATGTCGGGGTTGTGAGTTCAAGTCCTACGTTGGATGTAGAGATTACTTAAATAAAAACTTGAAAAAGAACGAGAGGAAGAGTCCAGAGTGCTCTCTCTGCGTGTCTTGTGATGGCAAGAAGTTGGCTGTCTATAAGCCAGGAAGAGAGCCCTCACCGAGAACCAAATTGGTGATACCTTGATCTTGGGTTGCCAGCCTCTCGAACTGTGAGAAATGTGTATTGTTTAAGCCACTCAGTCTATGATATTCTGTTAAAGCAGCCCAAACTGATTGTGACAATAACACTACCAGAACCGAAGAACATATCTAGTTTTGTTTTGTTTTGTTTTGTTTTGTTTTCTCAAGAATTTTGATTTACAGAAATCTTAGTTGTATGCTCAAGTGATTACAACTGACTTCCACTTAGCCACAAAAGTGAGGATTCTGGGGATGAACTAAGGCATAAAAGTAGAAGGTCTGCTTTCCCAACAAAATGTCACCATCTCTGTGTGTTTGTCTTAGACCTGACCCCTGTGAACATTTAAAATGTGGCCTGGTAAAGAGCCCACATGTCTGAAGAGGTGCTGAGACAGAGAAGGGTTGTCGTCTGTGGTTTCTGCTATTGGGTTTGGTTTTGAGGTTGTAATTGTTCATTTTTTGTGGGGTTTTGTTTGTTTGTCTGTTTGTTTCAGATTTCACCTCCCACCCCTTCCTAGAGCATTTAAAACAACTGGCAGTTCAGCCACTCTCCACCCTCCTGGGTACCTGCTCGCCTTTGTCTTTCCAGTAGGGTGGAAGTCATTGGGCTTGGGACTTTGAAATCAGCCAGACTTAAGTTTGAATCTTGCCTCCAAAACTTTCTAGCTGTTTTACTTTGGACAAGTTACTTGACCTTTCTACATCTCAGTTTTCTCATCTGCAAAATGGGAAAGAATAATAATCATCTCCCCAGGTGGTTGGGAAAATTAAACAGTACCCTGAAAATTCTTAGAGTCATATCTGACACCGGATAGGTCCTCAGTTTCCCCTTCCTTTCTCTGAACTCTCTTCTCACCCACTTCTCACTCCTTAATTGACATTTCCCTGGGACCTTTGGTAAGGCAATTGCTAATAGCGTCAATAGCTATGGTGAGCCTGCAAGAGAGTGTCCTGGGGGAACACTTCTAACTTCTAAATTAAAACTCCTGTCCCAAGTCTTTATAAATGCTATGACTTTGGAGTATCTCAGTTAAAACAATATACTCCTATTGAATATATGTGCTAATTGAGTATTTGAAAGCATGTGTGTGTGTGTGTGTGTGTGTGTGTGTAAGTTTGGATATTCACAGAAGATCACATGAATCGTGTGAACGATGAAATGAAATGGGGTCAGTTATGTCAAGGGGTTTTTAAATTAAGCCAGAAGGTCATTAAGGAGATGGGCCATATGCATGTTTTCATCTGATAAAACCCTGAATTTTTGAACTGGGCCAAAGTGCAAATATTCCAAAGACTTAGCCTGAACACCTGCAACTTCCTATGTAAGAGACTTTGCTTGGTGATAGCCTTAGTGACTAGGTATATTCAGCCAAGATTGGTTTTATGCCACCAACACCAATCAAAAAAAATTTTTTTTATTTTGTCAATCAAAAATTTTTCTAAACAATATATGCAGGCATTCCTTTTTGTCTTTTAAATCTTTGGCGGAGGTGGGGGGGGGTGAGGGAGGCACTAGTTGGGTTGCTTCCCAAATCTGTGTTCCCCTGAATTGTAATTCTGAACCCCAAATAAATGCTTTTGTTTTTATTGTAGCTCAGCCTCTTTTCTTGGTTGGCATTTCTGGTGTCTGAAGAAGTGGGATCTGAGGTAATAGCGTCTCACCTCCTGTGCTGCTGATGTTGGACCAGCAAGGTACCTGCTTGAACCCTCTGTGCTCTGTTGTCTCCCCACAGCCCGAGTGCCTGTGGTGAGTCCCCCACCCCCGCCGGCTCTGAATCTCCCTCGTTGGTTGAGGTTCTAGCCTTTCTTTGGGTGTCTTTTTGGTGCTGGCTCATACAGAGGACTAACACTTCTCTGACACAATTGTGTTGCGTAGAATTTCTCAGAGGGGAGTCACACATCCCTGTCTGATGCTGGCCAGTACTTGTAGGGGATTAACACTTTCCTGTGAGGATTCTGTTTGGTAAGGCTTCTACAAGGTATTAACGCTCTCCTACCCAGAGTTATCTGGTGAGTACTCTACATTTAAAATTACAACGCTCACAGGGTGCCTGGGTGGCTCAGTGAGCTAGGCGTCCTACTCTGTACGTGATCTCAGATCATGATCTCACAGTTGGGTTCCTGAGTGAGAGACTCCTTGGGCTCTGCTCTGACAGCACAGAGCCTGCTTCGGATTCTCTTTCTCACTCTCTTTCTGCCCCTCCCCTGCTCCTGCTGTCTCTCAAAATAAATATATAAACTTAAAATAAAATAAAATCACAGTGGTCACTTTGGGGATCCTTTGAAATTCTAAAATTAATTTATTTGCGTGTACAACTGGAAAGGGGGTATAAAACCAAGCAAAATAAATGAGAAGCATATTTCAGTTGGTATTTGGAGGCCTCCAAGTAGCCAATCAAATGATTCAAAACTCTCTTCCTTTATAAGAAATGAATCCTGGCTCTCCAAAGACAACTTTGACCTTTCTCAGAGGCTATCCAAACTAGAAAATCTCTCTGGAGCTCCTGAACCAGCCTCTGTCACTACTACTTCTCTGCCTTCTTTCCCCCACCCCCCACCCATATACCCCAATTTAGCTGAGCTTCTCGCCTATAACAACAAGCTTGAAGCCCCCCCGAATCCTCCAGTCATTCAAGCACCCTTTGAGATAAAACCTAATGAAGGGGGGTCAGGAACTTCCTCTGTTTCTTATCACCCTTGGACTACAGCTAAATTGTGAGCTATTACTAAAGAATTGCCTAATACCCTTGAAGACCCTCTAGAGTTGGCTAAAAAAATAAATAATAACAATTTGGTCATTCAGATTTATAATCCTGGTTATTCTGATTTCTACCAATGTATTCATATGCTTGTAAGTGAAAGCCATGCTGGGGAAACTTTAACTTAGATAAATTCACCTTAAAGGGACCCTTAGAAGAGAGGAATCCAAACTTCTGAGAGACAATAGAATGTGCTCCTTGATTGATGTACAGAAGCTTCTAAAAGACACAAATGGCTTCAAAAACAGTTCTATAAGGATCCTTATAACATACAAATAATACAAAAGTCTTTAGTAAAAGACTTGGGCCATCTATGCCAATAACCCTAACATTTTTTGTCCATCTGCCAAAACCATAATTTGGATCCAACTATTCTTTTTGAGTTTCATACCTGAGACATGGCTAAAATTCAAAACAAAACAAAAAGATAAGAAGCATAAGGTCTTTGCCTCTGTTTGCTTATATGTATATGTTAAAGATATGTGATATTGTTCTACCTCTGGTTGGTATTGCCAGAATTCGTTTGTAAAAGAGCTCTATTTAATTGGCTTGAGAAAAGTCAAGTGCTTATAAATTAAGTATTCTTAAATTTCTCAGAAGTATAAAAAAAACTAATGCAATTTTTTTTCAAGTTCATGTAATCTAAAATAACCTTTGATAAACAAAAGCTAATTCAAGTTTGTTGGTTTAATCCTGTCTTCAGAATTATCGGTGTTAAATATAATGAGATAAACAACTTTTTTTTACCTGGATTTACTAATCAAATAAGCTCATTTATCTCTATGATGCACAATTTGTCAACAGCGGAAAAAAACAAATAACTTAAAATGATGATTAGCTGTGTAATAGCTAATCCACGTATAATGACTAAAGACAAGTAATTTAAATAATTATAAATAAGATCAAAGTTTATATTAAGTTAAACTAAATAATGGATATTCGTTGGCTTTCTAAATCATCTTTCCAAATAAGATAAACATCAAATGCCAAACATGAGTTGATCTGCTTTTGGCTTTTTAATTTAAATTTTAAAATATTATGAGAAAGAATAATTTCATAAAATGAAAAAATGCATGCATGGGGTAGACTGAAAATAGAAAATATGTGTCCATTTATTAAACTCTTATTTTAGTCACTTTCATGGTGTTATAAGTGTATGTACTGGGACCTAATATACACTATATTTCCTACTGTGAAATGATCCAACATGTTTAAAAGCCACTGCTCTTAATATCCCGGTAAATTGAGCAACAGAAGGTCTATGTGGCCAGCTGAAAAGGCCAATATCAAAACAACCACCCTTTCTATCCTATAGACATAGTGGTAACTCCTCAAGACCAAGCTGTAATCACTCTTTGATGGGTTTATACTTTGTTGCCTTGTCTTTTCAAATTTTCAGCCAGGCAGCAATCTGTTTAAAAGAACTTCCCCCAGGGCGCCTGGGTGGCTCAGTGGATTAAGCGTCCGACTTCAGCTCAGGTCATGATCTCACAGTCTGAGAGTTTGAGCCCCGTGTCAGGCTATGTGCTTACAGCTTGGAGCCTAGGGCCTGCTTCAGATTGTGTCTCCCTCTCTGCCCCTCTCCTGCTCATGCTCTGTCTCTCTCTGTCTCAAAAATAAATAAAAACATTAAAAAAAAAAATTAATGAACTTCCCCCATTTCTTACAACTACTTGCAAGGCTGGGAATTCTGGTGGCGGTTTCCCTTATAAATACAGCTCTGCCATCAGTTTAGGGAGTTGTCCTACCTTTCTAATCTTTCTTCTGCCTAATTCAGAACAACCCTCCTCAGCAATGATATGGGGCTCCTATTGTCCTTGCCTGTTTTATCATTCCCATTCTAGCAGAGCAAAGGCAGGATGAGTCTGCTGACAAATAACTCTCACACTGTAATTTCCCTAGAAGTGTATGATTTACTTTCATGATACTGTATAGAAGGAATTTATATTCATTTAACGCAATGCATAAGGAATTACACCATCCTCTAAGAGTAAATCTGCAATTATTCTGTTAACAACTGCCTTATATCATTTCTTTTCTAGATAAACTTTATAAGTTTTGGAAATAAAAAAAAAAAAAAACAAAACAAAACCACTTGAGGGGTGCCTGGGTGGCTCAGTCGGTTGAAAGTCTGACTCTTAATTTCAGCTCAGGTCATGGGATCAAGCCCCACCTCAGGCTCCACCTGAGCATGGAAGATTAGGATCAAGATCAGGATTCTCTCTTTCTCTTTCTCTCCCTCTGTCCCTCTCTCCCATCACACACACTCTAGATCACTCTCTCAAAACAAAACAAAAACAAACAAAAAACCACTTAAACTAACAAAGTTGAAACTGCCAAAAAGAATTTAAAAAAGAAAGTAACTGTGTCCTAAAGTAAAATGATTGTTTCAAAATAAAAAAGGAAAACAATAAGACAAAACCTAAATACATCTAAAAAGTTGTAGAAGGCTTATAGAAAGGAATATTCAAAAGGAAATTTTATAGTCAAGCTAAGATTTGAATGGATTTATTTAAATTTTAAAAAGGGAAAATGTTAATATCAAAAATACACTGCTACATTAGAATTCAATTTTTCTCTCTGTGAAAAGGATAACATTTCCTTAAATTATGGGAATAATAACTGCCCTTAATAAAAAATTATGAACAAAGACCTTTCTTTACCTTTCGTATAATATATCTACAGAACAAAGATTCTATGTTTTGTCTTCACCAGATCTTCGATTATTCAAGTAAACCAAGTTTTCTGGTATTAAGAGAGTCAAGTTTTGCTTCCAACTATGCAATCCTTTGTATTTGCCTTTGAAATCTTTTATTGTCTCTTTGGTCAAAAAAATACTTAAAGATTGCTTTACAATAGGGGTGCCCGGGTGGCTCAGTCGGTTAAGCATCCGACTTTGGCTCAGGTCGTGATCTCACAGTTTGTAAGTTTGCGCTCTGCACTGGGTTCTGTGCTGACATGACAGCTCAGGGCCTGGAGCCTGCTTTGGATTCTGTGTCTCCCTCTCTCTCTGCCTCTCCCCTGCTCGTGCTCTGTTTCTCTCTGTCTCAAAAATAAATAAAACATTAAGAAATTAAAAAATATATATTGCTTTACAATAATCTTATGATCCTATTTGGTCAAATGTTCAAAACCTTTCTGACAAACCTCCCCAAATCGCATTCTAAATAAAGTCTTTTGACCTAAAAGTAACTGACAATTTCTAGAGGGTCTGGAATTTTTCAAAAGATCTGTTCCCTCTCCTTATAAAAAGAAAAATATTACATTAATTAGGATTATTTGATATGCCCAATTACATGGGAAACAATGTCAAATAAAAAGAAATACGAAACCTTCTTTATGTTGTATTTGTATAAATAGATATTATAAATGTTGTAGAAAGTATATAAAATTCCTAAAACTCTAATAAAAACTGATTTCTTGATGTTTTGTTTTCCAGGTTTAAAGGACCCCCCCTTTCCCCTCTCCTTTCAGCTATCTGTAACTTACCACAATTTGGTACATTGTCTTTACAACAAAGGTTAAAACATTTATCTTTTTCTCCCAGAGAAAAAGAGTTCTAAAACTCTTGTTAAATATTCTTATTTGTCATGACAAGGTATGTATTTGCATAAGCTCAATAGGAATCTGTTCTTGTAACAGGACACCCAATACTCATAGCCTCTGTTTCTTTGATCCACAGTTGACAACAGACAATATACTTCACCGTGGTAAGGGCCTAATTGCTTCTATTAAAAATAACAACACTTTAGTTGAGCAACCTTTTCACAGTGTGCTCTTGGGGAATGAAAACATTAAACATCATGAACCTTACAACCTGTAGATTTCGTCTATTAGAAAAGACATCTCCAAAAAGACTCCATTCGGTCTCATTGGCAAGACTCCCAACAAGTACAATTTAACCAATCCTTGTGCCAGAAAATTCCAAGAAATAGGCTCCTAGATTCACATGTCACATCTAAAAAACAAAACAAAACACCAAATCCTGAACAGACCTATACATACCAACTGATGACCTAAAAATAAAAATTCCAGGAATTGAAGCAGATGAAAGCCGAAAGAGACAGCTTTCCCAGGATGAGCCCACCAGGCCTGTATACCATTTTTTCACTGTTGCTTCTACCTTATTTGTTTGTTTCCCCCCTCCTCTTTCTCTTAGAGAAACGATATTCTTATCCACATTTCTCAATCTACTATAAAAAGAAGAAACCTCTCTGTTAGACCTGTCACCAAAAAACTCTGGTATGTTCACAGTGTCAGAGACCCCTGGGTCTTGCCTATAACTAATTTCTCTTTCATCCCAAATGCTACTATTGATTATACCCACAAGCCTATAAATGTTACCTATTGGGTTATTACAACCAGGTGTTCCCATACCTGCTTCAACCTTTCCCCAGTCATATCTGTACTAGCTCAACTGAACACGTTATAAAAAGAGTTGCCTACAATGACTCCATTTTTGTACTTCGTAATCAATCTCGTTAAAAAATGAAACTGTACTGTCGCTTCTGTTTTGCCAAAATTAATGTAAGGTTTTAGTTCCTTAGATCTGCTCTATCACTTTGAAAATTACTGAACCTTTAGTTAATGAATATTCCATCATTCTTCACAATTTCTTAGATTAATGCCTTATGCCCATGATGTTTATAAAATATTACTTTTCCTAATTGCTCTTTTTATCCTTATCGTCTTGCTAAGGTCACTCTAAAACCTCTACAAGCATCTAATTATGCACTCTACAAATTGATTCATCTGAAACTCCAGGTGGCTTCATAAAGCCCCAGATGAATAAACTGCCTGAGAACCATTTCCTGACTGTCCCCTTGTTGCTCAAATGTGGCCGGATCCTAATGACAGTGACACCTTAAAACAACCATCAATGATTAAAAATTCTCCCCAACATCAGACATGACTTCCTGGGACAGGTCCATCCCAGCAATGAGGGACTAAGTTATCTATGATTGAAAAAGTTAACATCCCATTTATTCTGTGACTAAGAGCTCCACATTTGTCAAGACAGTTTTTCCTTTGGTTTTATTTCCTGTGAGTGCCTTTTCTCTGTGTATCTTTTTGCATTTTCTTTTAAGTTTGCATCATGTCCATATGTCAGCTATTCAAAAATCACTTTAAAAATTGTTAGTGATGTTGGGGAGCACCTGGCTGGCCCAGTCGGTGGAACATGCAACTCTTGATCTAGGGGTTGTGAGTTCAAACCCCACATGAGGTAATAGAGAAATTACTTAGAAATAAAACCTTTTAAAAAATATTTGTGATGTTGGAATACATTCTTGATTTATATACCCTACAAACAATTTTGGAGTATACCCTCCAAAACTTTCTAGTATATGAACAAGGGAAATTGTGGCTCTTAAAACTGAAAGCCACTGTTAATAGCCTTAATAGACAGAAGAAGAGATTCTAACCCTGTGGACTCCTTGCCATAGAATATTTGCAACCACTTTCCTTAAGATTTGTAAAGTCACCATTTGTCACCAATAACGGTAGCAATGTTTATGGAGATCTTCCCAAGTGTCAAGCACCGTGCAATGTACATTTCACACATTTCGAATTCATTTTCACGAAAACCTAATTACATAATAGAAAACTAAATCTCAGAAAGTTTCCTAGCTAGCAAGTGACAGAGCTGAGATTCAAATCTGTTACAGGTTTATTATAAGGGACATAAGACTTAGAAGGATTGAGCACATCAATGCATTTAAAGTGCTTAGAACAGTATTGCTTGCAGTAACTCTCTCCGCTCAGTACGAACACTAAGATTCTGGCATCAGGGAGGAATTTTGTAAGTTAGAGATATGACTGAGTCTGCAAAACTACACGAAGTTATTTTGATGAACTGAAATGTGTCCCAGTTATTCTGTGACTAAGAGCTCTACGTTCATCAAGACAGTTTTCCCTTTGTTTTTATTTCCTATGAGTGTCATTTCTCAGAAGATCTCCTGCCACCAGTTCAAAGTGATTTGTGACCCCCTCTACCACCACCATTTTTATGCTTTTTTTATCATAAAGATTCTTAGCATAAAATCAGAGGAAGGTAACATTTTAAAGTGCAGCCATCAGGATGACCACCCACACAAGCACAAGTTTTGCTATTGGATCTTTCCTTTGTGGGTTTTCTTCTGTTTTGTTTCTACCCAAGGGAGATAAGAACAGGTGAAGCAGAGATGCCATTTTCCATTCCTAGGGCATAAAGACAGTCTGAGATCCTCTGTTCCCATTGTGTGTAAAAATAGCGACCACATAACTGCCTGCTATATAAAACAAAGGAACAAGTACTATCTGAGCCTGACTGACTGAAAACACACCATGTTTCTGTAGTTGAATGTCAGGCGCATAAAAACATAAAGCAAGAGAAAAAAGTACCTCCCATTTGCCGCCAGAACCACACTGTCCAGTATGATAGTCACTAGCCATGTGTGGCTATTAAGCTCTTGGATTGCAGCTAGTTTTAATTGAGATGTTAATTGAGTTATTTAGTTGAGGTATAAGATGCACACTGGATTTCTAAGAATTAGTTAAAAACAGAATAAAATGTCAATATTTTTATGTGGATTACTTGTGGAAAGGATAATACTTTGGGTTAAATAATACCATTGAAATCAATTTTATTGCTTTTCATTTTTTAAAATGTGTATACTAGAAAACATAAAATTAACTATGTAGCTTGCATTATATTTGTACTTGGGAGCACTGCTCTCGATTGAAGTCTTAACTTTGCCTTAAGTCTCTAGTACCTTAGATATATTAATATACATTATTAGTAATATATAACATAAACATATTAATATCGAAGGTGGCTACGTTCGAATCTAGAAATAAGTACATTTATTATGTACCTACTAAGAGTACAAAGATTCATAGTACAGAATTCTTGTCCTTAAAAGCAAGTGAACTAAGATTCATTGAGTCCTACTATGAGCCAGGCCCTGGGCAACCTTGCAAGCTAGATATTATCATTTCCACTCTACAGCTCAACTCCAGCTTCACAGCCTTCTCTATCTGGGAGCCAGAAAGCTTCTTGCAACCGACATGAGCATAGGCACTGAGTTCTTCTCTGCACCCTTAGTCATAAATACCCTTCTTCTAACTCTGGCCTGTATGTCTCAGTCTTTTGGGGCTACTGTAACCAAATACCATAGACGGGGTGGTTCTACGCACCAAACAATTTTTTCTTACAGTTGTGGGGACTGGTAAACCCAAGATCTGGTGCCAGCATGATTAGGTTCTAGTGAGGGCCCTCTTCTGGGTTGCAGACTGTGGACTTCTTGCTGCGTTCCCACCTGGTGGAAGGAGCAGGAAGCTCTTGGGGTCTCTTTTACAAGGGCATTAATCCCATGTGAGAGGGCTCCACCCTCATGACCTAATCACCTTCCAAAGGCCCCACCTCCTAATACCCTCACATTGATGATTAAGATTTCAACCTATCAATTTGGGGAGGGGTGTGGATACAAACATTCAGACTATAGCGCTGTGTAACTTTCCCCAAAATGGGTGGGTGGATGTGTGCTTTCTGTATTGTATGTTCCAGTGACCAGACCTTTCTTTACCTTTAAATTTGTGAACTTTGCAATCCCGCATTAGGTAATTAACTGCACGGAGATAATAATGATAATAGTGTCCAGGCTAGGAAAGCACAGAAACTTTACTTCTCAAAATGATTTACTTCTCAGTCATCTTGGTTTCTCACCACATGGCATCACCAGAGGTTACTCTGATTTTTCTTGAAGACAAAAGCTATCATTCTTTTAGATCGAGTTCATCTGATAAGTTCTACTGTTTGCTGAGTCACATGTTTTCGTTGTGTCTGTTTGGATTTCCAACTGGTGTCTCAAACTTCACGTGCCCCAAACTGAGTTCCCGAGGTGCCATCCCTCCCCACCTGTTTCCCCTTACGCTATTCTCAGTCTCAGAAGATCGACACTCCACTCTTCCCAGCAACCAGGCTAAAAAACTGGGGAGTTCGCCTTCGCTCTCTTATTTCACACCCACATGTAATCTGCCAGCCTTGACAGCTCTCCCTTCAAAGTAACGTATAGCTACACTTCAAGCATTTCTCACCACCAAATGCCAATTGCCCTGGTCCAACCCATCATGGGGACTCCCGTCAGTTACAGCAATGGCGGCCTGACTTTGTCCCCCTTCAGTGTGCTCTCCACATAGCAGCCAGAGTTACCGTAACACATCTTAGATCGTTTCTCCTCTGCTCAAAACCCTCTGAGAGCACCCGCTGGCGAATCCTCTTTGGTGGCTTTCAAAGCCCCCACACGCAGATTTGAGCCATTTTGGACTTCTTGCTATTTCTCAAAAACAGAGGCAGTCTCCAGCTTCAGGGCCTCCCCACAAAATACTCTTCCTCTGCCATCCACCCAGAACACCTTCATAATGTCCTTCAGACCTCTCCTCCACTGCCTCCTCTCTACTGAGGACTTCCTTGACCAGCGTGTTTCACACCTGCAATTGTTCTGCACAAACACTCCCTTCCCTGTTCTGTTTTTTTCTATGACCCTATTGCCGGCTACCATACTGTGTCCTCTACTCATTTATCTCCCCCCACAAAGAATTTAAACTCCACAAAAGTGGGGATCCTATTTTATTTATCACTATCTTCCCAGTTCTTTGAACAGTGCCTGCCACAAAATAGATGCTCAATAAGTACTTGTCAGGTGACTGAATGACATTTTCAGATGAGGAAAATGAGGCCCAGAGAAGCTCAGTTGTAGCCCAAGGTCACAGGATTAGTGAGGGCAAGGTCAGGCCTGGGATTTTCCGCCTGCGCTCAGTCTACTCTCTCCGTCTGGGTCAGGAGGTAAGAGGGGCAGCCGTGCCTTGGAAGAAGCACACAGGTTCAAATGTGGATTTTGCTGGAAGCGCTGAGCTGAAACAGAAACAACTGTTTTGGCAGCATTTTTGACAGTCTGTGAGATTAAGGAAAGTAATGTGAAGGTATATGCTGAAGCTTTCCAGCTTTAAGACTGGCTTTAACTATTTTTCTTTCAGCTGTAGCTTTCTGGGGTAATGAATGTACCATATGTCTGTATCTCCAGGTTCTCATACAAATGAGGAAACTAAAAACGCCAGATGATTAAAACAGATTTCTGCTTGTTTCCATGGGAAATCAACTGCTGTGAAACCTTCAGAGATGAGAGAGAGTGTGTGTTCGGCTCAAGGCATTCCCTGGTGAGTGGCTGCACTCTGTCTTCAGCCCAGGCCCCAGCCCACAGGTGAGACACTGTCCCAGGCTGCCCGCTGTGCCGGTGGCTGCGTGAGACTGCCAAGGTCAGCACGTCTTGTCCAAGTGTCCTTTGAGCGTCCACCACCACGGCCTGCAGTGTCAGGGCCTGGCCAACCGTGCAAGAAAAGGCACCTACTAATGACAAACAGATGCTTAATAATGCAGGTCCCCCAGCCTCAACCTCCCAGTGTGGTCTCAGCTCATGGTGAACCCTCTAGGGAATCTTCTGGTGGTCAGAAGGACACACCATCAAGGATTCTTGCTGGAAGAGTCACTGTTTCCTACTTGCAACTAGATGGAGCTAATTCAGGGGAGTGGAAGGGGCACTCTGTAAACACAGCCACGTATGCCCTGGGTGGCAGCACCAAAGAAGTCTCCAGGAGGCTGTGATGGTTACTTGTTCCCGTCTGCCCCAGAATTAGCACCAATTTGCCTAAATGAGACAATGCTGAGGAAAAAAGGCTGTAAAAGAGTCCCATGTTGTCTTGCCACTGGCAATCTCTGGCTTGTCTGGGGAAAATTGGTTCAGGAGCTTACTCTATACTAAGTTGAGAGGGAAAAGATAACCTTTCTCGGCTTTCCTAACCCAGAGTGTAACTCGGGCATGCCAGGGTGAGGCCCAAAGCTGGCTCGTCAGCAGTGATGGAGAATGTAGAGTTTAAATTTGGATTCAGACAGCCCTGAATGCTCACGCCTCTTCTCCAACTTACTAGCTGTGAGAGCTCACAGCACTTGTAGCCAGTTTGAGTCTCTGTAAAGTGGGATGATAATACCTCCACCCCCTCCACGGGGGAGGACAAAATCAGCTAAGTCAAGTAAAAGCACTCACACGGGGTCTGATAGGCAGGGGCTGTGCAGCGCCTGGGGACTTCTCTTTTCTTACCCTCTGTTGCTAGGTTTTACTGCCAACATTGGAAACAGACAGCTTGGTGAGCAACAAGTAGACGGTGACCTCTCTCTTGCCATAACCACCGTCACCAGCACCAGCAGCTTGATTCTTCTCAGACATGCTACCAAGGATGTCGACAGTGCAGGGGTCTCCAACTCTTCACATACTCATTTACTTATAACTGCTCAGCCAGGCTTGGCCGTCTTGCTTAGGTAGAATGTTTCTCGGAGAGGCTACGTGGAGGACACTTAGGTTGTCTTCTGCCCAAATAAACCACCAGTAGGACCCCATGGAATTAAGACCATAGGTCATAAAGCATTTCAAATGTCTTGCCCTAAGCTCATCAAAATATTTTGACTCCTCTTTCTTCAAATGACTCACAGGCATGATTCCTTAGCACGGGGCCAACCTAACAGGTTCTGTGTAAGCCAGACCATAGGAAGCAGTAGTACCATTTTGTGGTCCTGGGGAAGCTTTTAAATCAATCTTTCCATTACAGCCATGATATCCCAAATCATACTCTGGTAACACGCTCTATTTCTGTAGATTCCAGTAATAGCTACTGAATGCCGTCTCTATTCTGTTTCCACCCAACCCAGTCCTGATACTGATACTATCTAGACTTGGCACAGGCTCCACAAGTTGAGTGCAGAGTTCTCCACAGGACCGCCCTCCCTTCAGATGCTAGTCACAAGCCCCCCAGGGATTCCCAAGGCCAACCACTCATCGATCCAACTGGCTACAAATCTGGAGGTTCCATGACTCCCTCAGGTTTGATAATTCACAAGAATGACTCACAGAACTCAAGAAAGTGCAAAATTATGATTACAGTTGTTTTTGAAGAGAGCTTAGGACAGAACTCAGCTTCTGTGCCCTCTCTCCATGGGGCGAGACTATGTCTACCCTCTGGGCACTTCTATGAGTTCACCAACTGGGAAGCTCCAATGAGCCTTGATGTCACAATTTTTACTGGAGTTTCATTATGAAGACAAGATTGATCTTAATTTCTCTCCTCCCCAGTTCCTAGTTCCCCCAACCCACCCTCCCCTCCAGGTCAGGTTGGGCCAAAATCCAACACTCTAATAGCAGGGCTGGCCTTTCTGATGTCCAGCCCACATCCTGAAACTTTCTAAAGGCCCACATGAGTCATCTCATTAGCTTAACAAAGACACTTCTATCACTTGGGAAATTCCAAGGGCTCTGTGTACCAGGAACCAGGGACAAAGACCAAATATATTCTTTATTATATAATAATCTCTCATGATTATTTACAAAACATAAGGGCTTTGAGTTGAAGTTTTTTCCTTTGGGCAGTGGGAAATCAAGTGATTTCTTGAGCAGCTACTATGGGCCATAAATAATATACATGCTGAGAGCTGTACTTTTGGAAGATAATTTAGACAATTGCATGGAAGGTGGTCTGTCTGAAGTGAAGACAGGAAGGGGGAGACTAGGAAGGAGGCAGTCACCCTTGTGTAGCCACAAAGCGATGAGAGCTAACGTGGGGGAGCACAAGTGGAAATGGAAAATCTGGGGGACATTTGAGAGAGGTTTTGAAGGAAGATTTCAACTTGCCATCTAACTTTTTTTGTTTTCATTTTTATAGAACATTTGTTAATCTTTATGTGATTTGACAAAATCTGCATTATTAAAAGACGGGTAATAAAATTTAGGCTTATATCGAATCTGACATATTAAGTTCTATAGTATCTAGAATATTATGTAAGAAATGAGGGGAAAACTGAGGTGGAAACAGGATAAAAGCATCATTATATCTGCAGGTGTGGTCCATAGTGCGCAGCACATAAAAATAATCCTAGAGAAAATGCAATTGACTTACTTGGATGAAGTGTTTTTCCTTTTGGGGAAAGGAAGAGGGGGCAAAGAGGGGCAAGAATTCAAAGGCATAAGCAGAATGGTTTCTCCATTTCAAAATGGTAATAAAATATTTAGATCATTGCTCTACGGCACCTTTGAGAAAAAGAACACCTTGACCAGAGCAGGTTCATTGCATAATTCTTTAGTAATATGTCCAATTTTCAAGTAATGGAGAGGACCTAAAGAATAATTTTACTTTAACTGTGGCTATTTCTCTTCTCGCCCTCTGGGGGTTGATCTGTTTCAGCATCACATGGACTCTTCTCTACACAGTTTCTAGAAAACCAGATTCTTACTCTTGAAACACCTTTGATAAAGGAATCATCAAGAATTTTATCTCCATACAATCAGTGCTAAAATGAACTCCCCTTTCTGTAGCCTTATTTAAGGCTCTTCAGTGCAGGTGGCTCATGAAGGTTTCAATTCCTTTATTCAGAGGACAGCAGGTACCACTATAATCTTCTATTGCTTTACACTGAACCCTTCTGATTCCTCTATTTGCTTTTTGTTTTAATTGTTCTATTGTACTGGTGACAGCCTCCTCTTATTGGGCACTCTAGCCCATCTCCTTCAGGGAACCCTGACCATGTAAATACCTGTTTAAAGTTCTTCCATCTACTTCCTATTTCATATGGTAAAACAGAGACTTCATCTAGTCAGTAATATTGAATTCGATGTTTAGCCTTTTCTTCAGTCCGTGATTCAATAGAAGTTTTGTTTCTGAGAATTATTTTTGTCTGGCTACAAAACGACATCCCAACAGCTATGGTTGTTCCCAAAGCTAATCCCAAGGCAAACAAGCTGCCTACAAGTGCCACTAATT
This sequence comes from Acinonyx jubatus, assembly GCF_027475565.1. Taxonomy (NCBI): domain Eukaryota; kingdom Metazoa; phylum Chordata; class Mammalia; order Carnivora; family Felidae; genus Acinonyx; species Acinonyx jubatus. The sequence goes on from NC_069381.1 coordinate 74,685,174, forward strand.
CAAAGGGAATAATTGGAAGAGGATCTCTCCGGGCTGCCTTCCTCAGTCTTTACCGTGTTCCACCCAAAGGAGAGCCAATTGTAAAGCCATGTAAACACAGTCATAACAAAAATGAAGGCAGCATGAATGCAACCCAGCGGCGCTAAAAGGAGATGCGGGGTGAACAAGGCATGACTTTGGGAACCAAATAGTTGTTGACCCAAGGACAGTGATGGTCCAATTTCATCACACATCTGTTACACCTTCTGTGGCGATGCAACTGTGGTGACTTGTATGTGTGGCAACACTTTATTATCTTGAGCATTTTCAAGTTTCCACCCCAAAGGGGCAAAACCAGGACCAATAAACTAGCATGGAGGTCATTATAATGAATTTTATAATTTATAATTTATCAACATGATAAAATGAAGTGATGCTTCCTCCCGTTGTGTGTCAAGACCAAAATCGTGACAGAGTCAATCCTGGCCATGATAGAATGTGCTGCTATGTCACCAAGGGCTATGATGGAAACTCAGGGACATAGTCTCTGTCATTCTTGGAGATTTTCAACCTCGATAACTGCTTAGAATGTACCTGGTTTGGTGAGAAAGAATGAATGCGTTCCTACTTTTAGAAAATCACACATCTCCTTGTTCTGTGCCACGTTTCCATGTGCCACAAATTCATGTGTGTTCCTGAATTGTCATGCCTTCAAGTCATGGGATGTTAATGCAGCGTATGCCATTTTCACTGTTACACATGCAGAGTTCTGTATCTTAACCAGGAGAATCCAGTATCTTGGCTTGAAACCCAATCTCGGTCTGGTCCCTGGTGCCCACCCCTAGGCCATGTAATTCCAGGGCAACGTGGGCTCACCCAGAACAGGTCTTCTCAGATAACTCTGTCATGGGTACCTCCGTCCAGCACAAGCAGAAAGCAAATCCTGGTTGTGAGAGGCTAGAAGGCAGGCCAAGCTGTGAGCAGTCTGTCTTTCCACCAGTGCTCTCCATTTTGTCTTCATTACAAAACACAACATGATGACCAGAGAAAACTATGGGAAGAGTTAAACTACTTGCTAAAGAAATCCAAGTAGTCTTGATAAACAAACTGGCTTCTTTGCGATGAACAGAGCTTTGTGTTCTGAACAGTAAAAACTGACAGAAAGATCTTAATATTTTACCTCCTGAGCAAGCTTCAGCACCTCTGTCCTGATTTTTAATGCCATATTTCTATTATTCTTCTGAACAAAAATGTTGCCTCCTCTTGTCTTCGAATGGCTGACCTATTTCTGCTTTAAAATGAACATTGTCAGTTTTTACTCTTCAAACAGACTTTTGAAATGTGTTCTCTTTTGAGTACAAGGCCCTCCCTCCCCTTGTAGATCACAAATTCATGAAGCAGCTGGGGGAATGTTGGGATGAGCCCCTGTATAAATCATGGGGCAGAGAGAACCTGTAACACTGATGTGTTAAAACTGGTTATTTCTTCAGTCATGCAGATTTCGGTAAACAATAAAAGCACTAATTCAAAATTCTGTGTGTACTCTTTTTTCCATAATGTTAATTAAGACACTGAATCACTCACATCAGCAGAAGTTCTGCAACAGGCTGGATATTTTACATAAGAATTTCTCAAGAAAATAATTTCATGGGTTTCAATTGGGGGGAAGAAATGATTATTTCATGTATCATGGGTGATATGTTAAATTGAAATAGAAAGGAAAGAGTAAAAAAAATATATACTTTATTCCTGCAAGAAGCACTTAGTAGGCTTACTTTTTAAAAGAAATTATATATCAAGCTGCAAGATGTTGACTTTTAAGAAAAGTGGCAACTGGCACTTCCTCATGTTTATCTATTTTTTTTAATTTGAAGGAAACACTCCTCCTTTAACTTAATATTAAAATAATTAAGTTAAAAAATAATTTTTGAACCTCAACCATGTGGGAAACAAAAAAATTCCAAGTGTCAAAAAAAGAGAAGATGTCATTATCTGTTTAATATTAATAAAAATTGACACAATGCACATTTATGATATGTCAGGCAGTTCTAAGACATGTATCAAATCACCTAATCCTCGGAAAGAGGAACCCTTTTGCACTGCTGGTGGAAATGCAAACTGGTGCAGCCCCTCTGGAAAACAGTATGGAGGTTCCTCAAAAAATTAAAAAAAGAACTACCCTACGACCCAGCAATTGCACTACTAAGTATTTATCCAAAGGATACAGGAGTGCTGTTTTGAAGGGGAACGTGCACCCCAATGTTGATAGCAGTGCTATGGACAATCACCAAACTATGGAGAGCACCCAAATGTCCATCGAAGGATGAATGGATAAAGAAGATGTGTCATATATATATATATGTATATATATATACACACATATGTATTACTTGGTGATCAAAAAATGAAATCTTGCCATTTGCAACAACGTGGATGGAACTAGAGTGTATAATGCTAAGTGAAATTAGTCAGGGAAAGACAAAATAAGTTACTCACATGTGGAGTTTAAGATACAAAATGGATGAGCAAAATGGAAAGGAAGCAAAAATAATATAAAAACAGGGAGCGGGACAAACCATCAGAGACTCTTAAATAAAGAAAAACTGAGGGTTGCTGGAAGGTTTTTAGCGGGGGGATAGGATAATTAGACAAGAGGCATTAAGAAGGACCCTTGTTGGGATGAGCACTGGGTGTTATTTGTAAGGGATGAATCACTGGATTCTACTCCTGAAATCATTATTGCACTACATGCTAACTAACTTGGATGTAAATTTAAAACAATTAATGAAAAAAAAAAAAAAAAAAGAGGCGCAGGCTGCTTCCTGTAGGCTCCTCACCAGGCAGCAGCATGCAGTGGTATCTCCTCCAGATCTAGGCTGGGGGACTGAGATAGTCTCCCCTCCCAGCCTCAGGTAAGGCCTGTAAATCCAGCCTGGAACTGGAGGGACATAGGAGGAAATGAGGCAGGGAGAAGTGAGGGAAGGAAATGCATGGTTTTCAGATCCTGTGTCCCCTCATGTGAGAAAAGGCAGCCTCTGGGAAGGAGGTGCTGTTCTGTTTTGGGTGACAGATGAAGGCCTTGGGGTTGGGGTGCCTGACTGGCCGACCCAAGAAAGGAAACGGGGAGAGAAAGGAAACAAGGAGGAGGAATGATCAGTTTGCTGTAGAAGTTCATTCCTGCTCCATCGTTCTTTCTTCTGTCCTTGAGGAAACTTCTAGAATGACATTGTATGTTTTCTGAGGATCAAAAATGTCTTCTTCACAGATTCCAGAGAGTCTACCATTATAGACTGAATTTACATTAGATCTGTTCCCTTCTATATTAAAAACCATAGACAAATGCTTCTAAGGGGGAGGCACAGATATTTAGAAACTATAGTATAATTTAATTTCTATGTTGTTTTTTTTAACCATTTGAGGATGGAGCTGTACTCAAAGTGGTTGGGGGTGGTCAGTGCTGAGGAGGGCGAAACAAGTTTCTCTCCAGTCTTCCTTAACTTTGGGTTTTGTGGCTTTCCTGAAGGTTCTTCTAGGTACCCCAAACAGCAGTCAAACAGAAATATTTTATTTCAAGGACTAATGTGCCCAGCGCAGAACTGGCTACTGGAAGATTAAAAAAAAAAAAAAAAAATTGCCTAATCCTCACAACACATATCAAGTACTATAGTTATCCTCACTTATTTATGAAGCAACTGAAGCTCAGAGAGGCTAAGCAACTTATCCAAGTTTTCACAGCTATGGCAGGAAAAACATGGTTAATTACTATAAGAGTTTTCAGAAAAGAAAGTGTTAGAGAAGCTTAAGGAAAAAGGGTTCGTATAGGACATTTAAAGACTGATGTAATTTGGAGGGAAGTGAGAGAGAAATGAGAAGTTGCTGGAAAGATATGTACAAAACAGAGGAGGTGGTAAAGAGCTGTAAAGCCACTGAAGGCATGTGCAACTTTGCGGGTCCCCTCAGAGTCAACAAGTGCAACATTTAGGAAAGTGATTTTGCCTGAAAAGTTGGGTCTGTAAGAATTCCGCCATATACGTTTTTTAAAGAGCAGTGCCAGTTAAAATGAAGGTAAATCCAAATCCTTTCAGTTAAGGAGTTAAAACAATTCCGTGCAGCCATGTAGGACCCCAGAAAGATCAGAAGATGGATTTGTGTTGACTCCCTGGAACCTCTAGATTCACTCTAGATGTGAGGAGCAGACAGGCAGGAATCTCCACTCACCTCTTGGCTCTTCAAGGCCTTAACAGGACGAGAGAAAAGTACTCACCCATCTGCACAAAAGTTGTTCGGCCAAGACCATGCTAACTCCTTCATTTGCCTGTGGAAATGGTGACGGGGCACGAAGAGGTGTGTTTTGCTCTTGCATCTGAAATTTGTACCATATTGCTCGCCTTCAGAACGCTGAACAGATGTAAGCTTGCAGAGACTTTTATGTGAACTTTGCTGTCGCTGGTTTTCAGAAATCTTTTGGGGTGTCAGAGCCTGGGCAGCAATCAACAAATGCTCTATAGTAAATTATTTCCTCACCATTCTGAGAAAGATAGTCCTTTCCCCTTCAAGCATTCAGAAATTCCCTTGTCTTCCTACCTCCCATGCTCCCTGGGAGACTGGAGAGGATGAGGGACCAGTCTGAAAAGCATTGTGATGTGACTGTTGGTCTAGACAGGGTCACAATGTGCCCCTCTGGGGACTGTGGCAACTGTGGGTGACTTGAGGGCTGGTATTACCACTCTTGACCATAAAAGATTTAAGTTTGTCCCAGCAAAGAACTGACAACATCACTTCAAAATATTGTTGCTTTTACCTCCTTCTCTGGATACAAACCTAAAGAGAAACACTCGACATCTATTGTGGATTTGTTTTAGATTATTAGAAGATTTTTCAAATGCATCTTATGTTAGGAGTTCAAGACAAATCAAAACCTTACACAGAAGATCTTATGGTGGCTTAACTGCAACATCTCCCTTCTCAAAAGGGGCTACATAGTATCTCCCTTCTCTGTCAACGTGGGCTGATGATGGACGTAATTCACCCTTAATGGTCCTGAGATATATTCTTCATAGAAAAATGATGAAGAGCATTATATGTAGGAAGATAACAATCTAGAGATAAAAATCCAAAGAAGAAAAGTGATGTTGATTTCTTTTAAGCATTCTAGAAAAAAATCACATTTTCTAGCAGTGTTTAAAAAAAAATCTGCTATTATAAAGCAGAAAGGGAGCATAGGTTTTAGAGTCAGATTCCCTGAATTCTGTTCTTGGCTCTTAGGCAAGTGACATTACCTATCTGTGGCTCAGCCTCCCCATCTGTGAAATGGGAACATTGAGAGTACCTACTTCATAGTGTCGTCACATGGATTAGTGAAATAATACATGTGATATTCTTAAACCATGCCTGGCATGGAGTGCTCAACAAAGCTTAATTTACTACCCTATTTGTGGCTTTCAAATCGCTGTAGCAAGTTATCAGACTACCCCATAGGATTTCCAGATTGGGTTCCCAAAGTCCCTAAAAACACTTTCAATCAGAAATTATGTGTTTCAAAGCAGTTTATCTTGCTTTGTTACAGAAGCATTGTTACAGAAAGCATAATTTTGAGTCGTGGTTTAGCCAGTGAAATAACAGTTCATGTGACATGACATCAGATCAGACTGTTGTCAGAAGCATTTTAGAAGCTGAAGAATATTGGGGACGTTCAAGAAATCTGGATGTTTTCAATCTCCTAAATAAGGCCACAGTGGTTTTCATGTTGTGGTTAAAACGATCCTCCCCTCAGTCACATGAAGAAATTTATCTTATCTGAACTCAAGCCTCTTTCTACATTGCTTTTGGGAGCAATCAGTGTGATTAACTCAGAAGTTTCCCCGACCCCACCTCACCCCCATATACATGTCCATTGTTTACTATAAGATGGTATTTCCTTTTCATAGAGGATTAACTTTTAAATTTCTTTTAAAAAACAAGATAGACTGCAAAATATTTTCTAATCATTTTAATGAAATGTTCTCATGCTGGACAGAATTCATGGTGCCTTTCTTTGAAATTCCATAATCACAGTGCATCACTTCTAATAGCCCTCTGCTGAATGTTCCTCAGAAACAAGGATGGATAACTGTAAATGCTACAACAGGCTTAGAGAAGCATTCAGAGGAGAGAATAGTCACAAGACCAGGGATGATTCAGGGAGGGAGAACACCTAAGGATATAAAGTTTTTCTGCCAATGTCCAATTCACAGGGAGGAAAAAGCCAGTTATTGTCAGAATTGTGAAGGATCTGAGACTTGATCCCTTGTAAGCTCAAAGAAATTAGCCTGCCATGGTTTCTTGGAGGGCGGTAGAAGACAGGAAACCCCTGGATCAGATAAAAGTTTATTACTCAGCAAAAGCAGCAGCCAGAGTATTCACATTTTTGTGTTCAGTTCCTGGAGTTCCTAACATAGTAATGACAGGTTGTGTTATAGGAGAGGAACCATGAGCTTAGGGAATGTGAACGTTTTCTAATGAGTGTAAGCATGCCTGCCTCTTGCTCTGAAGAGAAAGTGTCTTTATTATACTGGACAATAGGTATGCTTGCCTTTTGCTCCAGAGGGTGACATTTCCTCTATCTTCAAAGGCTGTTCACTCTACAAGTACCCTTGAATTTGAGTCTGGAAGAAAAAGCAGTCAGTGCCTTGCTTATAAGATGTGCGGAATTACTAGAGACCCATGGAGAATTGTCTTCCAACAGTTCTTAATAAATAAACTATTTTATGCCAGCACTTTGAGTACTCAGAATGTATGTTTGTCTTACACCAGTTTCACATTTCTGAAAGGTTGCCAAAGAACCCAGAAGCTAATAGGAATATGTAAAGGTAGAGTGTCTGACTCAATTTTGGCTCAGGTCATGATCCCAGGGTCGTGGGATTGAACCCCACATAGAGATCCAAGTTGAGCGTCAAGCCAGCTTAAGATTCTCTCTCTCTCTCTCTGTCCTCATCTTCCTCCTTTGCCCTTCTCCCCTGATCACACTCTCTCAAAGAAAGAAAGAAAGAAAGAAAGAAAGAAAGAAGAAAAGCAAGGCAATATTCCTCAGTGTAAAGGAATAAGGCTACACTATTACCAGTGAGAATGGGTGCTCTTTGTTCTATTAAAGATGACAGATACTCTATTCCAGCTGATGTTTGCAAGGGAAATAGCTACTGAAAATGTCTACCAAGAGGGTTTATCTTGGTAGGCATTAAGTGAATTAATAGGGCTGATGATTTCCTGCTCTTTCCAAAGAAAAAAGGCCATATGAAGTCTCTGCAGTCTTTAACTCTAAAATAGCAATTCAAATATTCTGTTATGAGAGATTACAGTCTTCCTGGAATGTTGGTAGTTGTGACAAAGGAAAACAGTTCCATTGTCAAATAAAGTTAGAGAAATGCTAGGCTCAGCAAAGTTAAACAAGTCTTTTTAACTTGGGACTTCTCAGATTCTAAACACGTTAACGTGTTGTGAATCTCCAAAAGAGATATAGTATTCTTCAAGGGATTTGATCACAGACCCCTATTTCTCAGGATACTCCAAGGGGAGAGTTCCAAGGAAAGCTTCTTGCAAATGCCTCTGTGGAGGAATGACCCTAGCTCACTGGCCATGGATGCTGAAAGACAAAGGTGCTTTGGGAAGATGTTCCCTGATGGGTCAGACATGCTCTAGGCAGATTTCCTATGGATAGCAGCAATGGGTACCTTCCTGCTTCTTTTATTAGATGTTGGCGATTATATTCATCACTGACTAAAATCTAGGGAGGATAAATATGTATCGTTTTAAGATCAATGTGAAAAGTTTTAGCACTGAGTAAGTCCTAAGAAATCATCTATTCCAATCCCTTCTTGCAGATGAGACAGACGATGCAAAGATATTAAGAGACTTGTCCCTAATCACAAAGTTAGTCAGTGGCAGAACCACACCTGGAATCCAGGTGTCATTAATCCCAGTTTATGCTCTTTTCACTAATAGCGATAAAATTGACCATTAATGACTGCTATCATTGATACTGAGAAGGATACCAGGCTTTCTTGGTGTTTTGTTTTGTTTTGTTTTGTTAAACAACAAATAAACAACATGAGTAAAATCAGAGAATTAATAAGTGAATTCAAGAAAATGCATCATGCATCAATATGGGTGGTAGCTTTAAGAAGAGATCATCTGGGCGTGGTTATAGCATTTTCTGAGTAAACAAAGCATCTTCCATGACAGTTTTCCAAAGAGAGTCATGTTCATGTCAGAAACAAGAGAATCTTCAATTTCACCTCCCTGGTAGGGTTTCTTGAGCCATCAGATATCCATGCCTCAGAGAGACAGCGGCTTCAGCTTCGTAGTTGAAGGGAAGAAGCAATTCCTTAGGCTTGAAATTAAGGGCTTTATCAAGGCTGATGTCACCAAAATTGGAAACAAATCAATGTTTAAACTGTGATCTGAAACGTTTTATGGTACATTCCATATGCATAATAAGATACAATGCTAACAAACTGGAAATTTTGAGTCCTGGGAAAATTGAGTTACCTTCCTTAGGAGGTATATCTTAATGTTTTGTTTTGTTTTAATAAATTTAATAAATAAATAAATAATAAATAAATAAATAAATAAATAAAGCCCCTTAAGAATGTTTCATTATCTTTAGAATAATTCACTTCATAGCTACAGCTAGTCATTTCCAGATTTAATTAATGAGTTAACACATATAAAGTTCTTAGAGCAGTGGCTGTACATGCTTAATAGTGACAGGAAAATATTACTTAGTAATATTATTATAACAGTGATATTTAGGTACAAAAAATAAAAGCCACTCTTGAGAATGTCAAACTCATTTTTTGCTTTAAGCTATATATGTAGCATGTGAAAGTTACTTATCATTGGCCCATATGAGCAATAATTCTTTTTTTTAATTTTTTTGACATTTATTTATTTCTGAGAGACAGAGAGAGACAGAGCATGAGTGGGGGAGGGGCAGAGAGAGAGGGAGACACAGAATCCAAAGCAGGCTCCAGGCTCTGAGCTGTCAGCACAGAGCCCGACGCAGGACTCAAACTCACGAACCATAAGACCATGACCTGAGCCAAAGTCGGACACTCAACCAACTGAGCTACCCGGGCACCCCGAACAATAATTCTAAGAACGAGTTTCTCTGGTATATTTCATATTGTGTAAACTCAGAGCTACAGACACTTTATGATCTTTCATTAAGAAGTTTGCTTTCAGTCATAAAATACTTTTCAATTAAAGAGGAAGCTATAACATCGCCTCACGAAGACACATTTGGGATGTGAGCATGTTATTGGGAAAAGCACAAACTAATGCAATTGCAAAAACTACTGAAAAAGGACCTTACTGAATATACTTGATGGATTCAACTTAAAAATAAATATTCATTTTCCATATGACTGAGTAGTGCTTAAGCAAGAGAACTCTGAAATCAGACTTGCCTGGGTCTAAATCCTAATTCTTCCACTCAATGGTCATATGACCTTTGATTAGTTACTTGTTTAAAATGTGCCTCAGTTGTCTTCTCTTCACAGGAGAAAATAATACTGCCTGGATAGCGAGGGTAAAAAAAATCAGACAATGAATAGAAAGCTAGTACTTAGCACACCATATGTACCTAGTAAGTGCTTATTTATTATAACCATTTCCAAAGTATATCACAGATTAGTGGGGCTAACCGCTTCAACCTTATGCATCTGTGTGTGTTGGGGAGGGCTGCAGGGCGGTAAATAAACAAGACTGATTTTATAAAAATTCTGCCCAAAGTTGTGTAGTATCCTATTTTTAGGTCCTCAGCACCACCACACTCTCCTCTGGCACAATTTCAACTGCCATTTTAGGGTTAAGACCACATTTGACCACATTACCTCTTGGGCAACTTCCTGCTTACACGACATTTTCTAGGGGAGGTTTTATTCTCCTGTCTTAGCATTTTTAATGGCATAGAGACAAGGATTTCAAAACTGTTGCTAAAGGTGATTTTATCTGGCAGCTATTAATTCAGAAAGTGCTAATGGTTGCAACAGTGTTAAGAGCTGAAACTTAAAACAAAGTATTGTGTTAGCTCCGGACGTTCCCACAAAAGCTCAGAAAGGATCTGGGGAGCAGATGTGTATAGGGTGGGTAGAGAATGCTGGGTAAAACGCTGCTGGTGGTTTTGGTTTAGAATTTAGATTTTACTTTCACTATTACTAGGCAGAATCAACTAACATCAAATATAAAATAAAGCAAGCATAGCAGGTTGGTTTTCAAGAACAAACCCAGCATTGAAAAATCAAGGTTTAAGCAGATACATATGTATAATACATAATTTCAATATAAACTCTATGTGCTAAAGGATTCACATTAAAAAAAAGTTTTTTAATGTGTATTTATTTTTGAGAGAGAGAGAAACAGAGTGTGTGGGGGGAGGGGCAGAGAGAGAGGGAGACAACAGAAACCGAAGCAGGCTCCAGGCTCTGAGCTGTCAGCACAGAGCCCAGTGTGGGCCTTGAACTCACGGACCGTGAGATCATAACCTGAGCCGAAGTCAGACACTTATCCGAATGAGCCACCCAGGAGTCCCAAGGAGTCACATTTTAGAAGCTGAAGTTTTGGGGTTTTTTTTTAAATAAAACAAAAATTTTAATGTTTATTTTTGAGAGAGACAGAGCACACGGTGGGGAGGGGCAGAGAGAGAGAGAAGGAGACACAGAATCCGAAGCAGGCTCCAGACCCTGAGCTCTCAGCACAGAGCCAGATGCAGGGCTCGAACCCACGAACTGAGAGATCATGACCTGAGCCAAAGTCGGATGCCTTACCGACTGAGCCACCCAGGCACCCCTAGAGCCTGAAGTTTAATACAAATCACTGTATACTGAAAGTCAGAACCAGTACAAAAAATGGAAACTTTAGAAAACACATTCAACATTTAATGGGAAGCTCTGTGCTAGGTGTTGACATAGGGATGAATAAAGACAAGGTGGTGAAACAAAGCTGTAAAGAGATAAACGGCAGCACACCATGGTAAGTGCTGTGCGAGCGCAGGGAAGGGAGCATTACCCTTGCCCGGAGCCTGCAGAGGTTTCACAGAGAAAATGACTTTTGAAATAAGCTTTCAAGGAATGCGATAGCCCAGCCTGCATTTTCTTGTAGCTAACAACAAAACGATATAAACCACTTCCATACAACCCACTAGAGGGGTTGCAGATATTCTGTCACTAGAACCTTAAGAGAAGTAGGTATTGCTGTTCTAATAGATGGATGGAGAAACTGGGTTCAAAGATTAAGAAGCTCAGGATCAGAGATGGTAAAGAGTAGACCCAGGACGTGAAGCCAGGTCTGTATCATTCTAACTCCCTTACCATGGTTCTGCACTGCCCAGAAAGATCTACTTCAGCTCACTATTGCCAACCAGTACAGGATCAAGTTGTAACTATCTGGAGTCCAAGTGTGGGAACTCACCCTGAAAGCCCATTGAGAATGTCAAATTTTGGTCTATAAAGAATCGGGTAAATGAAAGGTCAAGGTGGTGGCTCTGTATATATGGTTCACCCGGGCCGCAGTGCCCTCTCTTTTCTCTGAGATTCAATCACATTTAGTTCAAAATGGTTTATTCGGATTCGTGTGCTGCCAGATTCCCTCTCTCAAGCTCTGTCAACACCTTGAAGTCAGGGAATGAGCCTTATACAGTAGTCTCCCCTTAAGGGAGGTTTTGCTTTCTATGGTTTCAGATACCCATACTGTGGTCCAGAAGGATATGACCCTCCTGACAATTTGTCAGAAGTTAATAGCAGCCTGACATTACGTCCATGATGCCTACATCACTCACCTCACTTCATCTCATCACGCAGGTATTTTATTAACTCACATCATCACAAGACGAAGAAGGGGGAGTTCAATACAATGTGATATTTTGAGAGAGAGAGAGAGAGAGACCATATTTATATAACTTTATTACAGTATATTGTTGTAAGTGTTCTATTTTATTAATTTTTGTTGATTTCTTACTGTGCCTAATTTATAAATAAAACTTTATTATAGGTATGTATGTTTAGGAAAAAAAAACATACTATATAGAGGGTTTGGTACTATCTGCAGTTTCAGCCACCCACTGGGTGTATGGGAGCATATTCCCCACAGATCATGGGGTCTACTGTACTTCTTTGAGACCCTTAAGGTCCAGCACTCACAAGAGTTGGCTGATTATGGATTCACCTGGTGTTTTTCCTAGGGCTTGGTGAGTGTGGATGTTGATTTGAGTTAGGCTGACTGAGGCAAGTGACCAGACTTAGAGTTTGTGTTCTAAAATAAGAAAAGGTGACCTAAGCAGGATAACATAGCGTTTTGCAGACTAGTGCCTCTCAGACTTCAGAGTGCATGTGAATCACATCACTGCATGTAGACCTACCCAATGCACCCTATCAAAAAGCAGGTAGCAGACAAAAGTATTGTAGTTAAGCATCCGGGGGAGGCAGGAGACTCAACTTGCAGGGTTCATGCCCCATTTCCAAATCTTGTTGCTCTTCCTCATCCTTCTGATTTCAAGTCTATGAAGAGTACAGTAAGCACATATTTATTGTAAGCTACCATTGATAGCAGCTACCGTTTATTGCGTATTTATAAAGTGCTTGGCACTGTTCTTGCTGCTTTAAGCATGTTATCTAATTTGCACAGCACCCATACCCATATTGCCAATGATGGAAAAATATAAAATTAGCAATAACTCCCACAGGAAGAGTAGGGATTTATTCCTGGTGCACCCCAGTCCAAAGTCTAGGGTGGAGTAGTTAGTTCCTTGCCACTGGGTAATGAGGGAGCGTTTCGGAGATGCCTAAGCTTGAGGTCAGGGTGACAATGGTACAGGAGGACAGAGATGCTCAGAAAGCACTTGCAGAATGAAGCTCTGGACGGGAGGTTTGTGCCCTTAGAGTACTCGCCTCATTGAGTATTTAAATCCAGGTAAGCTATTTAAGAGGCGGAACTACCTCAGATAATATCTGGTAGCTTGCAAGGTGCTCACAATTTTAGCAAATTGCCACAGTCAACTCTGCCTTTTCCAGAGGAACTTTTCAGGGATTTTTCCACCTGCTATCTAGGAGAAGGCCCCACCCTTTCTCCTAGACTTTTGTGTTGATTTAGGTGAATTAAGGCTGTTGTTAGAGTCATCTACAGCCTACAAGGGCTTAAGGTTGACTTCCACAACAGTACAAGAGTTGGAAAAAGTGTGATAGTTCTCCAAGCAAGTAGGGGGAAAATAGTTAAAAGCTAGGAGAACAGCTTCTGGACAAATTTTCTTTTCATTTTGACTTGGAAATAGAAATGGGGTAAAAGGAAGTACCTGCCCTCTTAAGGCTTCCTGTGTAAGAACAAATCAACTACTGAAAGACAATTAGAAACATCAGCCTTTTCCTGACTGCCAGGACAGAGCAATGGGTTAATTTTAGGTACTCTTAGAATAACTGGTATTACTAAGGCATCCCTGGAGACTTTATATAACTTAGTAATCTTGTCTGTACATTTTTCACTGGGCAGAAGATTTTCCATACAGATAGTTGTCAACTTCTAAGAAGACAGAGTTTGCTTTTCAATCCTGAAATTGGGTGGGAGGAGAACGAGAAGAAAAACATGCTTCAGATCAATCAGTAAGGGAGAACCCCTCCCCCATACTCTTTAAACAACAGGTGGTTTTGACGAGTACCGTCAACTCTTCTATACACAGCTCACAATTGTAGGCGGAGCGCTCAATTTCAGCGTCCCTAGAACCTACTGCTGAGAGACAGGGGAGCCCAGCTGTCAGTGTCCAGGAACATGGGGGTTCCTGCTGGAGAGGAGCCGGGTGTCCTGGGGCTCGTGGGCTTCATGGTGCACGGATACGGGCTTTAACCTTTCTCCTCCGTCTCCCTCAGTGCGCCCCTTCCCATTCTTGTGTTCTTATGGGGTCCTTCTGTTGTCACGAGGGGCGGGAGACGAGGAGGAGGGATTATCTCTACCCAGACCCCAGTCTAGCAGGGGAGTTGCCAGAAGGGCTATTTTTAGTGGTAGCTGCTCCCCTCTAACACCCAGGGGAGGAGCTGCGGCAGTGGAGTGGCCATAGAGCGCAGAAGAGCCTCGGTTTCCCGCGCCCAGTTAGCGATGGGGGAGGTATTAGACGCAGCCCGCTCCCCGGGCAGAGGCCGCCAGGTGGCCGCCTCGGAGGCCGGAGCGGCCCCGCGGGAGAGCGCGGGAGGGTTCGTTTCCCACTTGGAGAAGAAAGCCTCCGGAGGCCGGCGGCAGCCTCGCCGACCAGTCCCGGCGCGGGGTGGTCTCCGCAGGGGAGGAAGTTCCCGGGCACGGCGGCCTGCGTCACAGCGGGGCTGGGACCGCGGGGCGGGCGGCGGCGGCGACCCCGGGGCCGGGCGCTGGGCGGCGCTGGCTGCCGCTGGCCCGGCTGCGCGCGGGGCGGCGCTGGAGGCGGCTCCGTCCGCGGCCGGGGAGGCGGAGGGGAGGAGGGCTGCGGGGCTGGGGCGGTAGCTGCGTCCCGGCTCGGAGCCCGCGAACCGGACGAGGAGGAAGACGCCGCCGTGGCCGCGGCCGCAGTGCTCCGGGCGCCACTCGCCCCGAGCAGCGGCCCCGCCGACGACCCCGCTGCCGCTGGCCGCCGCTGAGTCCGACCGGGAGACCGCTCGCCGCTCCCCAGCGCCCTCCCCGCCGGCACCCTCGCGCCCAGAGGTAAGGGCGGGGACCGCGGAGGGATGGAGAGGGGCGGCCCGCCGAGGACCGCGGGGCTCGGTCCGCTAGGTGCGCGGGAGCCACCGCTCGCCCCGCCTCGCTCGCGTCCCTGACTGCTCCCGCTCTCGGGCGCGCAGAATATGTGGTCGCCTGCCCACTGTGTGGTCCTTGGAGCCACCCGCTGCCAGGGCTCGGGGACCCGCCAGCCCCTACCCCACCCATCCCACGCCAGCCCCAACGGCGGGGCCGGGGACCCCAGCCTGGCGCCGAGCACAGAGCGGCCGCCGCAGGTCCTGCGGACTTGGTGGGGGGTGGGGGCACCGGGGGTGGAGGACGAGGAGGAAAGGCGGCCACCACCGGGGCGGTCGTCCTTCTTCCCTACCTGAAAACCTCCGGAGACCCCACAGCCTGGCCCTTCTGGTCTGCTCTCCCCAAGCCCCTGAAGTTAGCACTTTCAGGGAGAGAGCAGTCTGATGGTGTCCAACGCGAACGAGAGCGCGGCGCCTGCCCCTTTGCGGGACCGGAGGGGAGAGAGGGTTTAGCCGGATCCGGAGGGCCAGGTGTCTAGGCCGGCGGTTGAGACCCAAGCCAGGGTCGCCGGTCCTTCCCCTCCCAGCAGCGAGGTGGTTAGGGATGGAGTTAGCAACACCGGAACCTTAGGATGTGCTCTGTAGACTCCAATTCCTTTCTTTGCTGCTCAGACAGTTCTTTCCTCCCCCACCTTACGCCTGCCGGTGTGCATCAGATTATAGTTCCTTCAAAAGCTCACACCTTACCTAGCTCTGAATAACCACAGACACCCAGCCCACGTCCCAGGACGGATATTTCAAAGTGTGAAGACCAAACTTCACTTGGTTTCAGATTCTTTTTAAGCATTTGAAACTCTCGGCAAACCAGTTAGGAAAACACCTGCAAGTCCCCATCCTCCTTAAAGAAAAAAAAAAAAAAAAGAATCTTTGTGGGAGTGCAAATGCTGGACAAGGGGAGGCTTGAGTGACCTTATTTGTCGCAGCTCTATGGAGGAGGAATTAGTCACATACCTCTTACAGTGTAAGAAATGGAGCCTCAACCAACGGGCACATTTCCGGACAGGTAAGCAGTGGTGTCCTAAGGCATCCATGAGGCTACTTCATGGACAAGTCAGGAAAATGGCATCTAGATGGGACAGGAGGCAAAGTGATGGTAACCCTCTTGTTTGGCACAACACTGCAAAATCACCCTTATGTGGGTATACATTTTTTTCTTCATTTTTAAATTATTTTTCTAAACCCAAAATGCAAGTTGAACTTCCCCAAATTTGCTCAGATCGATAAACCATGTGCTGGATGTGTGGACACAGATGTATACAACTCTAATCTAGTATTTGCATTTCTCCTGACTTGCTCAAATAGTGAAGACCAAGAGTGTAACCCCGATTTACTTTGGAGTGATTCATTTAAATCCTGTCTTGAGGTCAGTTTGTTTTTGAGGGGTGGGACCAGCTTCGCAAGAATGGATATTTTTTGATGGTTCGCATGATGGATTGACCACAGATCAGTCCTACCGATTTAACAATGGTATCAGAGATAGCAAGCACGTTTAACGATTTCTTAGTAACAAAATTATCAAAGTCTTTGTTAACAGTACTGTTAACAGTACTATTCTCTTATTTCCCAGATTGACTAAGTACTTTGTTTAATGGCATGTTTTAGAAAGGAATGCTTTGGGGGGGGGGTGCTTATTAGAGAGTGTAAGGGAAAAGACTGAATGATTTTCCACTTATGTGAAGTTTCTCTTTTTAAAACAATACCAAGTTAGCAATTTTTAAAAATTCCTGAGGTGCCCAATTTTTACCGAGTTGTTTTTATGATTTTCCAATAGTCTGTAGCATTTTTAAGTTACAGTCACCAATAACATTATAATATAGCCCAAGTTTAGAAGCAAAATAGGGTGGAAAGTTATACATATTTTTCCACACGTTGTGTTAATGATTTAATATGGTACATTGCTATAGTGTAGCTGCTCTAGGTACCTAACATCCACTATACTCAGATTCTTACAACAAATGTTTAGGGAGATGGTGACTGTCTACATTTTACAGAAGAGAGTTTGTGACTTGCCCAAGACCAGAGAGCTAACTTAATGCCTGAATGAGGCCAACTCTCCTTAGCCTTAATGATGTACTTTTCTATTATCCAAAGCGGACTTTCTTCTTTCTACATAAATTTACTGTTAATTTGCCATAATGACTATATGAGGAAACTGAGATTGAAGAAGTAAAATCACCTGTCCATGGTTTTCCATGTAACTAGTATAGAGTAGACTTCAAATTTGGAATCCAGGGCCTTCTGTTTCTCAAACCTGTGTTCTTGCCGTTGATCTCTATTGCA
The DNA here is from genome assembly GCF_027475565.1 of Acinonyx jubatus. NCBI lineage: Eukaryota > Metazoa > Chordata > Mammalia > Carnivora > Felidae > Acinonyx > Acinonyx jubatus. Next base: position 74,702,213 of record NC_069381.1, read on the forward strand.
TGACTGATTAAGAACTTAAGGAAACATTTTACTCTTTTTCATCAGCTGTTCTCATCCACTTGACAATGATGTTCTCAGGCTGCAATACACTCTCAAGTTTTTATATTCCATCCCTGAAGTGCAGGCTGTATCTCCAGCCCTAGATCACTATATTAAATGCACCCATAACCAATGAGGGTGACATTACTATGGAAGTATCCTTGAATGCACTTAATTTTTCTTAAAATATAAATCAGTCTAGATTGGCATGGGGGAAAGAGCACGGCCTCAAGATGGGAAAAGCTGGCCAAAAATTTGGCTCTACTATCAAGGAGGAGTGTAAATTAATTCATGCTGTGGAACTTTTCTGAGCCCCAGTTTCCTTATGTATAATGAGGTTAATAAAACCTGCTTAGTTGGGTTATTTTGTGGACTAAGTGTAACAATCCATATACAGGACAGCTCCTGTCACCTGGTAAGTGTTCAGTAAGTGGTAAGGATTAACACCCCTGTATCCTAGCACTGATTGAAATTTCTGCTGTATTTAACTCCGTGTATATTTTACATGCACCTAGTGATTAGTCATTGCTATCAGTGATTCATTCTTCAACTATACAAACATCTAATCAAGTGTTTAGCATCTTTAACTTTTGAATCACATCCTTTTTTTGTAGTCCTGGCTTAAAAACATTTGCTCACCTAATGCAGTTTTTTCTTTGCTCCATTCTGCACATTTTTTTTTAGAACTTCACTAGCCATATTTCAGTGAGTTGGAATTTGTAATTTTTGGCAAACACACTTTCCTGTTTTCTGCCTCTCCTGATTTCTCAGCCTTGCTTATCACTCAAGGCACCATGACAATCCCAGTATCTTCCTACCACATACCTCACCCTTGACCAGATCTCTACTAGCTGTATCTTCTTCAAGGCCCAGCCTAAATGCTGCCTCCTTCCTGAGCCCATATACCTCCCATTGCAAATCCTTTCTCAGTTGAGGGCACCTGGGTGATTCAGTCGGTTAAGCGTCCGACTCTTGATTTCAGCTCAAGTCATGATCTCACGGGAGAGTAGGGCTCTGAAGTCATTCTTGGCTTTCTCGTGTTCTGGTCCTTGCTCCAGTTCCCTGGGGATCATAGACTGGGCTTCTGGTGTTCGGTCTCAGAAGCCACGAGCATTAGGGGAGCTTGGCTTCTTTGTATATTGACTTCTTTCAGCATCTGGAGCTCATCGGCTCTGTACGCTCCCTTCCCTTCAAACGACTCATCCTCATCACCTGTAGCTTTTGCTTTGACTATAGTGTTCTTTTTCCTTTCCTTCACCCTCAAACCTCCAGTAATATATTTATTTTTCAGCATCTTTTCTCTTGATTTTTGGAGCTGCACTGAAGCCTCCCTCAGGGCAGAGGCCATATCTGCCTTGTGCACGTCTGTATCCACAGCACCTGCACAGTGCCTGAGACACAGCTGCTCAAGATATAGTCACGGGATAAGTATATGGTATATGTGACAGGAACATTTCTAACCTACTAGCTGGGGATGTATCTTTTCCCCTTTCTATTGCTTTAAATTCTGATTATGAAATTTGATAGTGTAACTAGAAGTTATCCTTCTTAGGGTCATGAAATATGTATATGGAAATACTTCTATGTGTGATTGGAAATTAGGAGCAAAATATGAAGTCAGGACTCCAAAATAAATCCTGGACAAATGTCACTAAATAAGCTAAATATATGAAAGGTCATGAGTCCTATGAGTTCATTCTGTGTATTTGAAGACCTTGTCGCATCAATACAAATTAAGTAGTCTTTCTTAAATATTGTTGAGGCTTAGACAATTGAAGCCACTTTAAATATGGTGTTTTTTTTTTGAAATGGGAAAAATATAATCCAACTTCTGGAAAAAAATATTATAGAGGATTAATCTAATAACACCTTGATTTTTTCAAAATAACTGTGAGAATAGCTTCATTAGGAAAACACCATCAGGCTAATTTGTATTATTTCCCTTGACCTTAGGTCCAGGATAATGTTATTATCAGCAAAGTTAGGAAATACTGTCCAGCATACACAACTTTGTAGTTAATGCAAAGCTATGTGGATCTGTGTAATCAGAGAGTGGTTAAAGTTGAGGAGCTAGCCGGAGGTATGTCTAGGCTTTGGATCTGAGTTGAGGGCTTAGGCATTTTATCTGCGAATCTGGATGGCATAACAGAAAACATGTATCTGATATTTCTTTAAATGGCTCCATGGTGAATAGAGTAGCTTGGTGTTGAAGCAAGGATTGGAAATGAGCTTGGCAAAATTAAAATAAAATAAAAGGAAATAGTCAAAAATAAGCAATAAAATTTACTTAAGGAAAGCATATGATTATATCTTGAAGAACAATAAACAAGCCTACCATACGAATATGCCAGAGTTTTGTTTGGGTATGTTCATTTCTGTATCACCAGTATTTATTTATTTATTTTATTTATTTATTTTTTTTAACATTTATTTATTTTTGGGACAGAGAGAGACAGAGCATGAACGGGGGAGGGGCAGAGAGAGAGGGAGACACAGAATCGGAAGCAGGCTCCAGGCTCTGAGCCATCAGCCCAGAGCCTGACGCGGGGCTCGAACTCACGGACCGCGAGATCGTGACCTGGCTGAAGTCGGACGCTTAACCGACTGCGCCACCCAGGCGCCCCTCACCAGTATTTAGAATAGTGTATTTGTTAATGTTTTATTTTAGTCTGACATGTAAGAAAAAAGGTTTCTGGTATGTCAGCTTGAAAATTCATTCTTACTAAGGCCATTTTATAAAAGTAATGGATGGTCAGATACAATTGTAAGACCAAATACAAAATGTGCGTTAAAGGTTACTAGACTCTTGACTTACAGTCAGCAATTAACTGGGTCACTGGGTAGCTGGTTTCCAAGCATAAGTCTTATCCTCACTCCACATTATACAGGAGGCTAGCAAATGTAATAATGATGAAAAAATTAAAGACATAAAAGATTAGAAAGGATGTAGCAAAAATATCTCTCCCTATAAACTTTGTGATTAGAAATTAGGATTCCAGAGGCACCTGGGTGGCTCAGTCGGTTGTGTCTGACTCTTGACTTCACCTCAGGTCATGATCTCATGGTTCATGAGTTCAAGCCCAGCATCAGGCTCCGCATGACAGTGCAGAGCCTGCTTGGGATTCTCTCTGTCTCCCTCTACCCCACCCCTGCTCATGCTCTCTTTCTCTCAAAAAAAGAAAGAAAGAAAGAAGAGATGATTCCATAATCTAAGGAATCTACAAAGCAGCAACTAACAATAAGTGCCCCACTAATCTCTAACTGAATTGCAGGTATTCAAAATTTACCAAAAAAGCTTAGAAGTAAATATGTTGTCAGTCACTATTTCAGTCGGCCCTTGTATGTAAACATGTAGATGATTTTACTTGTCCTGAGAGTGTACCTAACATTATAGTCCCATTAATAACATTTTACCTATCAGGACGCCTGGGTGGTTTAGTCGGTTGAGCTTCCGACTCTTGATTTGTGCTCAGGTCATGATCCTAGAATTCTGGGATCAAGTCTTGTGTTGAGCTTCATGCTGAGCATGGAGCCTGCTTGAGATTCTTTCTCTCTCCCTCTCCCTGACTCATGCTCTGTCTCTAAAATAATTTTTTTTTAAATAACATCTTACCTATTGACTTTTTTTTCTGCTTGATAGCTTTCCCCATAATGTGATTGCAATAAACAGAGCAGCCTACTGTTGACCTAATTAAGGAATTAGGGAGCAAATCAATTAAAGCTAATGATTGCTAGCATCTCTATTACTTATGAATGCCATAATCTGGCTTGTAGGAGAGGGAGCAAACCTTTGATGCCACCTGGATACTGTCTAGTGTGTGTCAAATATGTCCTGAGTATAAAAAATCTTTTCTTTATTGCTTCAAATTTGGAACATAATCTTAGAAGAACAATTATAAAATGTCATATAAGAATACAGATGCTCAATGACAAGAGAAGCCATATTGTTGGTAGTCGTATTTACTAACAACTAAATCGGAAAGTTATACAACATGTCAGAATTTTAATATCTCTAGAGGCCAGGAATCTCTTATTACTCCGCTTGTTTGCTTTCAGTTATTTATAATTTAGGAATACCAAAAAGCAGTACAAAATCAAAAAAGCTAATTGCCCCTTTTGAAATAATACATGGGGCTGGGTGAAGAAAAAAATAACTTGCTATCTGGGTAGGATATATAAGCAAATGATTTTACAGCCTCATACTGAGAAAAGGTCATCTCAAAAATAATTTTTCTTTTGGGGCACCTGGGTGGCTCCGTCAGTTAAGCTCTTGATTTCGGCTCAAGTCATGATCTCATGATTGAGCATGGAGCTTGCTTGCAATTCTTTCTCTCTCACTCTGTCTCCCCTCCCCCCATACATAAATAAACTTTAAATAATAATAATAATTATTTTTCTTTCTCAGTTATCTATTAAGCTCTTTCAAAAAATAATTGTATCTCAGTATATGTTATTTATCATATAAATCGCATAAGCTAAGCACTGGGGATGACAGTATTTAAAATGGGAAACTTTACTTTTTGAGATAAAATTAACTTTATAAAGCGTGTTATAAAACAGTGTTTATAATCATTATTTGAATGTTATGAAGAATAAATTATGTTTGTATATATGATATGTAAATTTAAATTATCACATGATAGTACTTTGTCAAAGATTATTCATTATCTAATTGTTTTTAATGTTTGTTTATTTTGAGAGAGAGCACATGTATGCACATGTGTGTGCACAGGGAAGGGGCAGAGAGAGACAATCCCAGGTAGGCTTCATGCTCGATCTCATGCAGCTCAGAGCCTGCAGCCTGCTTCAGATTCTGTGTCTCCCTCTCTATGCCCCTCCCCTACTCGCACTCTGCCTCTCTCGCTCAAAAATAAACATTAAAAAAATTTAAAAAAGTATATATATATATATATCAAAGAAATACAACATCCATTGTTTCACATTATTGTAGCATTGCCTAAAATTTACAACCATCATTAGAGAAATAGTTATAATGGTTGTATGAATGCTTATACCATTGAATGGTTATAATTCAATTTTGAACATATCTACAAGCACTTAAACTTTTAGTGTAGATAATGATCTGATCTGTGAGATAAATACAAGGAATTTAGTAACTTCCAATTAAATATACATCTTATCAGAGAACGTATCAATCATACATAAGCTAAAATACATTTTAACAACTTTATTGAGATACTTGCTTAATGTATACAATTCAGTGGTTTTTAGTACAGTTACAGAATTCTTCAGTATAATCTAATTTTACAACATTTTCATCACTCCAAAAAGAAACCTGTACCCATTGGCTATCACTCCCCACTGTACCCTCCCACTTCTCTTCCTCCTGAGCTGTCAAAAGACACCAATCTGTTTTCTATATCTATAGATTTGCCTATTGTGCACACATTTCATGTAAATGGCATCCTACAATATGTGATCTTTTGTGAGTGTCTTCTTTCATTTAGCATACATTTGAGGTTTATCCATGTTGTAATATCTATCAGTAGTCCTTGCCTTTGTACTGCCAAACAATATTGTATAGATATGCCATATTTTCTTTATCCATTTATCAGTTGCTAGACATTTAGGTTGTTTTGAGAAATACTCCTATGAATGTTCGTATACAAGTTTCTGTGTGGACATAGGTTTTCATTTCTCTGTTGGATAGATGCATGTAGAAATAGAATTGCTGGGTTGTATGCAACTGTGTGTTTAAAATTTTGATGTAAATGAGTTTGATGTAAATGGGTATAATTTTTGCATCCTATCCCAAATTAGAATAAAATCAGGGCTGAGGCATTTAACTGGCTCTTTAATGAAAATTAACAAGATAGTTTAATTTGTCTAAGTATTCATCATCAGAAGTATCCACTGAATTTTGAATTTTAATATAATTCAGCCACAGTTTGCAAAGTACTAGTAAAGTGCAACTAAAATCTCTTTAAATTTTGGAATAACAGTTCTGGTTAAGAAATATGAAAAGGCCTGCTGAAGACTGACTACATAATTATTTGTGTATTTTCTGGTTCCTTATCCTTAGTGACCGGGACACCACCCATTAACGCCAAACTTCCCTTTTGTGCATTTTTTTCCTCTTTTTATTGTAGGGTGGAGGGGGATATTTTTCATATTCCCTTAGTCTAGAAGTATGTAAGTGTTTATTAGCTTCTGCCTAAAAAATGTGAACTCCATTCATTTGAAAGTCTACAGTCTTGTTAGTTTCTCTCTGGAAAGAGGGAAAGTCACCTATGAAAGTAAAATACCTCTCATTGGTTAACATTTTTTTCAGGCACTGCTCTTTTGCATGGGATGGTGATGGAGAGACTATCTTGGTTAATTGGACCCGTTTCAGTCTATTTAGTACTATTCTTTTAATTCACTGTCAGACCAAGACCTGGCAGAAATTTCCCCTAACCTTTTCTCTTCACACCCTTGTGAAATCACCCAGATTTCCCTTTTCCCTTCCTTTCAAAGTGAATCTATTTGTTTAAACAGGTATTCTCCTAACACACAAAAGACGAACTCCTGCAACCACTGAACCTTCATTCTTAGAGATGTTCTGAGCAAGTGGGAAGCTAACACTTCATAGGGGCCCAAAGGACTCACTCACCATAAAAGCAGAACACTATAAATAACCACTTCCAGATACAGGCAAATGAACAGAAAACCCCTGAATAAATTCCTACATGCAATTTTAACTTTTAGACAAATGTAAATATATGCACAAACCCACTGCAACCAAGACACAAAATAACTTAAGGCTTCTGTGAATGTTGTCAAAGGATAATTTTCAAAAAGTTGAACATGACTCAATATAGAATGAACATGTCGAGGAATTATTCAGGTTCTTAATAAAGAAGCCAGCTGGTTCAAAGAGCGTTCAAGGAACTATCTGAAAAAAGAATGTTAGAATAACATTTCTCAGTTAGATACAAAAATTAGGTAGAGTCCTTCAGGGCTATTAAAACACACACACACACACACACACACACACACACACACACACACACACACCAGTGTTTGTTTGTTTGTTTGTTTCCTACTGGACAAAAATCTACAAGTCTGGAATTGAATCAGCAATAATTAGCAAGTCAAAGAAAGCTATATTCCCTAAATAACCTTTGGGTGAGCCAGTTAAACAGTTCTTTAATATTACCTTGAAAGAGTGTACTGCCTTCCCTTTGTCTCATATCTAAGTTTTGGATACTTTGTTTCTTAACAATGCATACGTTTGCTCATCCTCAACTTTCTTTCTAAGGGCTTTGATTGTTCTTAGTAAAATAACAGACATTCAGCCATGGAGAGTGTCAAATACAAAACACTGGCCATAGAAATCCTCAAACTTCAAACATGGAACAGAAACTTTGGGTTCTACCCTTGACTTCTCTTCTAGGGAATCCTTTGTGTCAGTATACCTCTCTAACCTCATTCTGGGGAGGAGTTCTATTTTAACTTCACCCCCAAGTGCAGCCAATTCTTAGGGCCCAAACTGCTCTCCAGGCTCTCAACTTGGATGACAAGTTATCTAAGTCTCGTAGGGTGAGATTCCTTTCCGATGGCCTTTAGACTTTCACATTGAAGTGCTTAAATTGCAGCAAAAACTCCAAGGCTCAGGAAGAGAAACATACAGGATCTCATTGGCAAACATGCCTTGAGGGTCCTTGATCCAGAGGCTGCCCACAGCTCTGCTTCTTTTGAGTCTCCATTGAAACTTCAAGACCCATTCCACTAGGAATTGGCAAACTGTGACCCATGTAGTTTGAGGTCTGCAACCTGTTTTTATCTGGCTCACTTGCTGAAATTAGTTTCTACATTTTGGAAGGTTGTTTAAAATTTTTTAAAAAGAATATGCAGCACAGATTATATGTGACCTGAAAAGCCTAAATACTTATTGTCTCTCCGTTTATAGAAAAAGATTACTTATCTCTTCATTTACTAAAAACAAAAACAAAACAAAACAAAAATACCCCGACTTCATTGTTAGTATGTAACAAACTTCTTGAAAGGGAAAAGCTCCCTAGTAGGCTAATTGAAAGATTTGCTCTTGGTAGGGACATTTTATGGGAGAAAAGAATGGTTAGAAAAGCATTAGATTCAACATCAGAAGAAAATAATATTGGTTAAAGGCTACTAAACGTGGTTGACAGCTGGTCAGCTGTGTGGGTGGTAACTGATTTCTGAGAACAAGTCTTAATGTCATTAAAGTTCATGAGACTCAACTACTTAAGCATTGTATCGAGAGCACATTTCTTTCTGGGAGGAGGTTGCAAGTTATATCAGACAAACAGATTAGGAACAATTTTTCTTTTACAAGGCAACGTATTGTATATTTTAAAAGCATACCCAGGATGCAGTAAAAGAAAAGCAGACTCTAGGAACCTCTGACGCCACACTAGCTCTTACGGTTTAATTTAGGACTACACAAATAAGCAGGAAGATGAAAAATTTGGAAGGAAGTCAGAAGACCATCACAAAGAGGATTAAATTAAAACATTGAAAAACTGAATCTATGTGGAAAAAATGAAAAGAATTGGGATGTTTCAGCTCAGATTAAGAGGATGAGGAGAAATGTTACAATTACTTCCAAGGGTATAAAGGGGTCTCCAACTGAGTGTGAAGAGTGATTATACATCTCTTCTCAAAAGAGGTAAAAATTTAATCTGCGGAATGAGGATGACATCAAGACATCAGCCTTTACACGAATTTTCATAGAGGTTGGGTCTTTAAGATACTTTAAAAATAGAGTAGCATTGGGGCTCTCTGTCATGGGTTGAATATGGTCTTGCCTGAAGGTTTAGCCAGATAATCCCTTGAGATCATGTATTTTTCATTTAAGACTATATTGGGTGCAAACCACCAGACCTGCTATCCTTTGAGGAGATTAAAAACCAGCCATTATCCCTGAAGACTTACTCTGTGGCAGAGGGGGTAAGGTAAACAAATACGTGCATGGCAAAGGTAAGGGACAGTACTACCACAGGGGGACAAGGAAATATTTGCATGTATTGAATTATCCAGAAAGGGAAACAATTAAAAATATGGCTCAGAAGGCGAAGACCTGGACTCAGGGACGGAGCCATCCACATCTGCGGAAAGAGCAATCTAGGCAGAGTGAACAGCAGGTACAAAGGTGTATCCTTGGCATGATGAAGAAACAGCGAGAAGGCCAAAGTGAGAGGAGGGCACTGAGCAAGGGGGAGAGTAGTAGTTGTTAAACGAGAATGTTGTAGGCTCATGGAGTATCTTGTCCACTTCTTCTAAAAAAAAAAATTTTTTTTAATTTTTAAGTTATCTCTACACCCAGGGTAGGGCTTGAACTCACAACCCAGAGATCAAGAGTCACATGCTCCACCGACTGAGCCAGCGAAGAACCCTCCCCTTTTTAAAATATTTATTTAGTTTCGGGAGAATGCAAGAAGGGGAGGGAAAGGGCGAGGGGGACAGAGGATCCAAAGTGGGCTTTGTGCAAACAGCAGCCAGCCCGATGTGGGGCTCAAACTCAGGAACCGTGTGATCCCAACCTGAGCCAAAGTCATGACACTCAACCCACTGAGCCACCTAGATGCCCCAGCAGCCGCCCCCCCCCCTTTTTTAAAGATTTTATTTTTGTCCACTTCTACTTGGGTGAAATGAGGAGCCATTAGAGGATTGCGAGGAAATGAGGGTCAAAATCCGACTTGACTTTTAAAAGGATCACTCTGGTGGCAGTGTAGAGAAGCCCTTAGCTAATTTTTTGGCCTCAGGGCCTTTCACTCTTAAAAAATTATTTGGGAATGCAAGCTGGTGCAGCCACTCTGGAAAACAGTATGGGGGTTCCTCAAAAAAACTAAAAATAGAACTACCCTACGACCCAGCAATTGCACTACTAGGTATTTATCCAAGGGATACAGGTGTACTCTTTTGAAGGGACACATGCACCCCCATGTTTATAGCAGCACTATCAACAATAGCCAAAGTATGGAAAGAGCCCAAATGTCCATCGATGGATGGATGAATGGATAAAGAAAATGTGGTATGTGTATACACACACACACACAATGGAGTATTACTCCGCAATCAAAAAGAATGAAATCTTGCCATTTGCAACTACGTGGATGGAACTAGAGGGTATTAAGCTAAGTGAAATTAGTCAGAGAAAGACAAATATCATACGACTTCACTCATATGAGGACTCTAAGAGACAAAACAGATGGACATAAGGGAAGGGAAACTAATATAAAAACAGGGAGGGGGACAAAACAGAAGAGACTCATAAATATGGAGAACAAACTGAGGGTTACTGGAGGGGGTGTGGGAGGGAGGATGGGCTAAATGGGTAAGGGGCACTAAGGAATCTACTCCTGAAATCATTGTTGCACTATATGCTGACTAATTTGGATGTAAATTTTAAAAAATAAAATTAAAAAAATAAAATGAAGTTATGAAGCAAATCTTGGAGACCCTGATAGGAATCCAGGACTCCAAGCTCATAGGCCAGGGTTCTGTCCTCTTCATCAGTAGCTACCAAACATATGAAGGGTATGGATTGTTAAACGCACAGATTTCTCTTAACTCTAGAGAACAAACTGATGGTTACCAGAGGGGAAGTGGTTGGGGGGATGGGTGAAATAGGTGATGGGGATTAAAGAGTACACTTTTCATGATGAGCACTGAATAATGTATAGAATTGTTGAATTGCTATATTGTACACCCTTAATTAATATAACACTGTATGTTAACTATATTGGAATTTAAAAGCTTATTTAAAAAGTGGAAAAAAATTTTAAAAATTATTGAAATTTTTATATAGTTAAAAAATTATATAAAGACAGAGCTTTGTGTGGTTTATATCTGTAGATATTTACCATATTAGGAATTTAAAACTAAGTTTTTATTTTAAAATAACATTAATAAAGCCACTACATGTTAACACAGAGAACATTTTCTAATGAAAATAACTATATTTTCACCCAAAAAAGAGAAAATGACAGTGTTTACATTTTTACAATTTCCTCAGTGTCTGGCATTCAGTCTGTTCACTATCACATGTCATGTAGCTTCTAGAAAGCTCCCTTGTATATTCATGAGAAAATGAGAATTAAAAAAGCAGGTAATGTGTAGTATTCTTTGAACTTACTGATTTCCTGAAAAGGCACACTTTAAAAAACAGAGGCAGAGAAGAGACTAGGTTATAGGAGGCAAGCAGGTAAGCACGGAGACTATTAGGAAGCTGTTGCAGTAAACCACATGAGATATGTTGGTGGCTCAGGTCCTAGTGTAATGAGAAATGTTCCTATTCTGGAGATACTGTAAAGGTGGGCCCGGTAGGTTTGCAGACACAATAGACCTGGATTTGAGAGAATAAAGTCAGAATTCAAGGTTTTGGACCAGAGGAACTGAAATGTAGAAGATGTGGGAAGAGCAGATTTGGGGGTGAAATGAAGGATTGTTTTGGACTGATTGATTTTGAAATGCCTATTAAACACCCAATGGTAAATGTCAAGTCTGCAGCTGAATATCTAAAGCTGGGATTTAAGAGAGGGATTTTTTTTTTAATAATTTTTTTTTCAACGTTTATTTATTTTTTGGGGACAGAGAGAGACAGAGCATGAATGGGCGAGGGGCAGAGAGAGAGGGAGACACAGAATCAGAAACAGGCTCCAGGCTCTGAGCCATCAGCCCAGAGCCCGACGCAGGGCTCGAACTCACGGACCGCGAGATCGTGACCTGGCTGAAGTCGGACGCTTAACTGACTGCGCCACCCAGGCGCCCCAAGAGAGGGATTTTTTAATTGCCTTTACATGCCTCTGTACTTTTTTTGTTTGTTTCAAGTTATTATTTAAATTCTAGTTGGTTAACATATAGGGTAATATTGGTTTCAGGAGTAAAATTTAGTGACTTACATACAACACCCAGTGCTTTTCACAAGTGCCTCCTTAAAACCCACCCGTCACCGATCTAGCCCATCCCACCCCCACCTCCCTCCATCAACCCTGCATTTGTTCTTTATAATTAAGAGTCTCTTATGGTTTGCTTCTCTCTTTTCCCCTACTCCCCCTATGTTCATCTGTTTTATTTCTTAAATTGCACATGTGAGTGTAAGTTTTCTGAACATTTCAGAGTCTAAAATCTATTATTTATTCTACTCTCAGAATTGAAAGTTAGTTTGGCTGGATACTGAACTCTAAATTAACAATTACTTTTGAGGGCACCAGGTAGCTCAGTCAGTTAAGCATCAGACTCTTGATCTCAGCTCAGGTCTTGATCTCAGGGTCGTGAGTTTGAGCCCTGCATTCAAAACAACAACAAAAAACTATTTCACTAAGAATTCTAAAGTTTTTTTTTTTTTAACCATTATCTTCTGGTGTTCAGTGTTGTTACTGAAAAGTCTTATGCTGATTTGAATTTTGTTTCTTCGTATGTACCCTCTAACCTCCTCTCTCACAGAAGCTTTTAGGATCTTCTCTTTATGCCTAAAGTTCTGAAATCTCATGATGGCACAGGTATCTATATGCATTCGTTGCGCTGGACACTTTAGTCAGCCTTCTTAAATATTGAGTCTCATATCCTGCAGTTTGGGGAAATTTTCTTGCAATAATTCCCTGCTCATTTTATCTTTTTACTCTTTACAAATAAGATTTCCATTTTCAGCTATCAGACTCTTTACAAATAAGATTTCTGTTTTCATCTATCAGATCTGGAATCTATATTTCTGTTTTTTCTTCCCTTTGCCTTTTTGACTTTACAGTGAATTTCCTCCAGTTGCAATCTAACCCTTAGATTGACTTTTTATTATCTTATTTTTAATTTCCAAGTTTCTTCTGATGTGTTTATGGACACAGTATCTTCTGCTAGTGCTCTGAGAATATTAAATATAGGTTGGAGTCTTTTAAACGTGATCTGTTACAATCTGCTTTGTGTGTTTCTCCTGCTTTTGGTTTTTCTGTGTGTTCATTCACTCTTGATTATGTGTTTGTTTAGATCTGTCTTTCAGGTTGGAGGCATTCCCCAGAGATGGCTGGTAATCTGTAATGGTGTGTTCATATTTAATAATGAAGCATAGAAAGCTGTTTAGGAGTACTGTGTAAGTTGTAGAATTTTTCTACCAAAGAGCTTCATAATAGGTGTTAAGATGTAAGCAGCCCTTTTCTGGAAGGCTTCCAGTTAGACGTCATTGTGCCAGGATTACAATACCTCACATCTCACTGCCTTTCAAGATCATGTCTACATCATCTTTATCCCTCATGCAACCCATTAGTCTGTGTCTGTGTGTGTGTGTGTGTGTGTGTGTGTGTGTGTGTGTGTGTGTGTGTGTGTTTAATAGTGCGTATTGGCTGAACATATAGGCATGTGGTTCTGTTTTATTGTAACAAGCACCAGGGCACTAGGACTGGTCTAATACAGTATAGTCAGGAGTAGAGTTTGGTCTAGAACCTTGAATGTCCAGTCTAATGTTCTTTCTACAAGTAATGCTCTTCATACTGTCCATCAGAGCCTCCCTCGGGATAGAAGAGATTTTTCAGAAATCAGACTTTCAGAATTTCAGCTCGTTTCATAAATCTGGAGTAGAGCCAGAAGCATTGTTTGAAGCACCAAATTTCATTTATTATCTTGTATTTTAACTCTAAAATGCACATTAAACCACACCCTTGTTGGTTTCAATGTGACACTTTCTTTTCATCCAAAATCTTTGAGTAGAGGGGCACCTGGGTGGCTCAGTCGGTTAAGCGTCCGACTTCAGTTCAGGTCACGGTTTGTGAGTTCGAGCCCCACGTCGGGCTCTGTGCTGACACCTTGGAGCCTGGAACCTGCTTCCAATTCTGTGTCTCCTTCTCTCTCCCTGCCCCTCCCCCACTTGTGCTCTGTCTCTCTCTGTTTATCAAAAATAAATAAAGGTAAAAAAAAAATTTTAATCTTTTGAGTGAAGCCAGTGTGCCTGGAAAATAGGCCGTGTGGAACCTATGACTTCTCACACTCCCTAGCTGGCATGCGTTCACCTCCTCCAGTGTGAGCAGTGTCACATGCAACTAAAGAGTTAAGTTATGAATGCAAGTACTGTCAAAATCTCTGCCTCCTCCATCCCTAATAGTGACAAACAAGAAAGGACATTCTCTCTCATACTAGTAGGAACACAGTCATGTGGATCTATGATGTCAAGAGTTCATCCTCCACATGTCTTGATGCTCCGCTCTTGCTATTGTGTATCCCTCACTGGCATGGTTGAAGATCCTGAATAGTAAACCTTCATCCCAGCTTAGAAGAGGGGAGGAGGATATGTTAAGGGTAAACTCCTTGCTTTTAAGGACACAACTCCGAATTGACTATATTTTTTCTCTTTATATTTCACTGGCTAGAACTAAGTCACATGGTCACCCCTGCCTGCAAGGAGGTTGGAACAGGTATTCTCTATTATGTAAAAAGGAGAGACTAGATATTGGAAGGCAATAAGTGATCTCTCCCACAATGGTACTGCTATCTTATAGCCGAAGGCACAAGGAACATAGGAGCACAGCTGCTGACCATGCTGTAGACCTCAGAAAGGCAGCTGTGTTCGTAGATGGCAGCACTCAGACAAACAGCCTTTCCAAAGTGCTGTGTTCTTCACACTAGCAGGTGTAACCACCTGAAGGTGTGGGGTAGGGATGGGCCTTTGTTCTTAAGTTCAGTTACTCAGTTGACCTTATCATTATCATTAAGATCTTCTTAAACTCAAGAGTTTCCTAAAACTCTGTGTCATACTCCAGAGATGCTAGGTGCTGAGTAAGGTCTAGAAGCCACATAGTCTATGGAGGATCTAGCAGATTTGTACACCTGAGACCTCTGCATTTGCAGATATCTACTTCAAGGACTGGGGTAGGTTGGCATTTTCATGGGGTTTTGTTTCTCTATATCATACAACAAGGACAGATGACAAATGGAATTAGAGATGGTTGATTTGAAAAAACTGGCCTTTTTTTTAAACATTTATTTATTTTTTTTTAATTATTTTTTTTTAACATTTATTTATTTTTGAGACAGAGAGAGACAGAGCATGAACGGGGGAGGAGCAGAAAGAGGGAGATACAGAATCCAAAGCAGGCCCCAGGCTCTGAGCCATCAGCACAGAGCCCGATGTGGGGCTAGAACCCACAAACTGAGATCATGGCCTGAGCCGAAGTCGGACGCCCAACTGACTGAGCCACCCAGGTGCCACAGAAACTGGCCAATCTCGAGGCAAGGGAAAAAAATTAGCAAATGTTTTAAAGAGGTCACCACAATCTGGGAGTACTTTTTGGGCACATTCTATGAACATTAGATATAAAGAAACAGAGTAAATAGGATTTTTGAGGATCCAGAATCTTCCCAAGAGAGAAGCCTAGCTAATATTTTCTTAATTAAATAATGAGGTTGATAATTGTCATATTTACTACCAGGCACTTTTCTAAGTGCACGTAATTTAAAGAAGTTGGCACAGAGCTAGATTTCAAACCCACTATAAATTTCTAGCTGTAAAATTTGCATTGTAACCAGTACATCACATTGAACAAAATGAAAGTAGAGATGACTTTTATTTTTTAGATTAATGTGGTTGTTTATTACTAAACTTAAGAGTTCTGGGAATGTAGATGTTCAAAGAGGTAATATATACATATAAGGTAATAACAGGAATATTTTTATTAGTTTTATTGTGGGCATATACTGTTTTGGAATAAGGACTTTATATCACCCTAGATGTGCACAGCAACTGTATTCACTTCACTGAGAAGGAAATTTATAGAAACTACCTTTAAATTTTATATCAAAATACTATTAAAATCATGCTGGTGTCCTGAGTAGGAGCATATCATATCTTTATATGTCCACCTGAGGATGGTAGGGGGCTCAGTAAGCAGTGGCCATTGTGGTTTAGAAGGGAGATGCTTAATATGACCGCATGCCTCATCCGACTTCAGCTCAGGTCACGATCTCTCGGTCCGTGAGTTCGAGCCCCGCGTCAGGCTCTGGGCTGATGGCTCAGAGCCTGGAGCCTGTTTCCGATTCTGTGTCTCCCTCTCTCTCTGCCCCTCCCCCGTTCATGCTATGTCTTTCTGTGTCCCAAAAATAAATAAACGTTGAAAAAAAAAATTAAAAAATAAATAAATAAATAAATATGACCGCATGCCTCTGCAGAGAATTTTAGGGGGTCTAGTCTGCTATAGAAGAGAAGAAAATTTGACACCCAAACTGGAGCCATGCACAAAGGACCATATCACATTAGAATTTTTTTTAATTTTTATTTTTTAATTAGAGAGAGAGTGCTTGCACGCGCACAAGCAGGAGGTGTGGGCAAAGGGAAAGAGAGAATCTCAAGCAGGCTCCATGTTCCGCAGGGAGCCTGACTCAAGGCTTGATCTCACTACCCTGGGATCCTGACCTGAGTCGAAATCAAGAGTCGGACACTCAAACAACTGAGCCACCCAGGCACCCCTAGAATATTTTATACACAAAACCAGAAATGTAGGTGAGACAATAAGGCGTGTTATCAGTGTGAAGGTCAAACATATTTATGGTGAATCTCAGGAATGTAAGCATATGCCTGAGAGCATGTTTATGTTTACCCAGCTGCGTTGAGAGGTTTTTTTAAATCAAAATATGCTATGCTTTTCCGAAAGCCCCCTTGTGCCACATCCAAATACAAGCAGAATAGATCCCTTATATGAGGGAACCACAAATCTTGAGAACAGTGGTGTTCCTTGATGTTCTTTGGCCACACTACTGTTTGGTTTAACTAACATTTCTGGTAATGGAATTGCCCAAGTCTCCGAATTAGTTTGCTTAGAATTTTTATGTTTCTGCCAGACCTCTTCCTGTTGACATATTCAAACTGAATCAAAATTATTTGTGTGACATCATAAGCAGTGTATAGCATTGGAAAACAGTCTAAGGGTCTGATATATTAATCTATTTGGGTGTGTTTGGTTGGAAACCTGGAATGAAGCCTATTGTAAAATATATTTGTTTTTAGAATATAATCTAAAAAGTTAGAAAATTTGTAACCTCCATGATGTATTAAAACAGCCATCCACCACCTCACAGCAAGAATTTATTTAGTGGAAGTGAGGAAGGTGGAGGAACACAGTGTTTTAAAAATAGACAGCTATGTCCTCACCTTTAAAAAGATTCTACCTAGGGGTTCCTGGGTGTCTCAGTCAGTTAAGTGTCGGACTCTTGATTTTGGCTCAGGTCATGATCTCAGGGCCGTGAGGTTGAGCCCTGGATTGAGCTTTGCACTGGGCATGAAGCCTGCTTAAGATTCTCTCTCTCTCTCTCTCTCTCTCTCTCTGTCTCTCTCTCTCTCTCTCTCTCTCTCTCTCTCTCTCTCTCTCCCCCTCTGCCCCTCCTCTGATCTCTCTCTCTCTTTAAAAAAAAAAAAAAAAAAAAAAAGATTATACCTAAGCACCATCACTGTTTTTATATTAAAGTCACCTATGAACAGGATTAAAGAAATCCTCATTGTCTTTCTAAAACCAAGCTGTGGATATAAAATTGAACCTGTATATTATTCATTATCAAGATGAACGATGTTTATTAAAAATAAAGATATACAGTATGCTGAAAATGGGCACTTTTCTAACAGGAAAATGGACTATCCATACTCTGACTTAGCTGTTGGATGAAGTAGATTTTACCCTTTAAATTCTTTAAAGTTAAGTGTTTGACCAAGAGACAGAAGAGCTAAGAGTTTTAAAGGCAGGGAGATAGGAGCCACTGCCAATGGAAAAGCAAAGAGAAATTAAAAGAAAACACACACTAATATAATACACAGAGGATATATTACACCTTGAGTATATTATAAATTTTAAAAAAATCTCTGACATTATACTGTAAGTTAATAGGAAATTTTAAGTGATATCACTACCATTTTTAAAGAAATCTTTCTATAGAGGAAAACACCCTTTCTTGCTAACCATTTCCAAAATTAAATCTAGAAGGAATTCAACTTTCAATTCTATTGTTTCTGTTGTCCATGGAATGTTAGGTTTAGTGACTTTGAAAAACTGGCTCTAAAAACAGATTCCCTGGGTTGTATTGAGGCTTCTCTGCTTACCACTGTGTGACGCCAGGCAGGATATTTAACCTTCCAAAGACTCAGTTTCATCTGTAAGAGCAAGCTAATGGTACCTAGAGCCTCGGAATGTTTGGGGATTAAATAATATGTCACATGTGAAGTGCCAGACACTGTCTAGGTGCACAGTAAACCTTAGCTCATGTTATGTTGGAAGTGGAGTTTTCCTTTATACATACAGAGATCCTTGCCAGGTAAGATCGGTACTCACCGTTATTCTAAAGTAAAACACCTATAAAATAAAAACAGATTGCAGTTCTATTTACAGTTTAAAGCATCGTCTACATTCAGAGAATGTTCTAGAGAGGCAAATCATTGCCTTCTTGTCATGTAAAACCATTACTGCTCAGACAACCAGGTCAGAGGCGAGGCGTGCCAAGATGAGCTACACTCCGCCCACGCAGGATTTATAGTTGGGAGGGGAGATAGATGGGTGTATAAATAACCCAGGAAGGGGAGTGAAGGAGTGAGCAGAGCAGGTAGGGAAGGTGTTGATCTTGGACTGCATATGAAAATACTCAGCCACAGGCTTCTAAAATAGGACACTGCCCTTATGGTCTAAGACCCTTGCAAATCCAGTGGCGTGTATTTCTCATGGGAAGGGGGCTGCAGGGAAAGCCTGTCTGTCTTGATGTGGTGATCTGGGGAGAGAGAGGGTCTGAGGTATGTAGTAACTAAATACGTGATTAACTTATTCCTTACAGCTATAAAATATAAATTCATAGAGTACTGAAGTCATTTTAAGTTAAGTGAATTCTGCCTTGATAGGCCCAGAGAAAGTTCTGATTTTTCTTTAAGATTTCATCTGATGCTTGGGTTTACGTTTTATCCCAAGAAGAGGAATCAAGATGTTTTCTAGGGGCACCTGGTGGCTCAGTCAGCTAAGTGTTTGACTTCAGTTCACGTCATGATCTCATGGGTTCATGAGTTCGAACCCCACATCAGGCTCTGGGCTGACAGCTCAGAGCCTGGAGCCTGCTTCGGAGTCTGTGTCTTCCTCTCTCTCTGTCCCTCCCCTGCTCGCTCTCTCTCTCTCTCTCTCTCTCTCTCTCTCTCTCTCAAAACTAAATAAACATTTAAAAAATTAAATTAAAAAAAAAGATGTTTCTAGAGAGATAGGTCTCAGCCTCAGCTACTCAGCTATTAGAATCACCTGAGAAACTTCGTGCCTGGATCTCACTCCAGATATACTGACTTACTTGGACCCAAGTGTTAGTATTTTTAATGCTTTCTAGCTGATTCCAATGTGCAGCCAACATTGAGAGCCACTACTCTACCTACCCAGGGTTTTGTTTTCCCCAAGATGTTCTAATATAGTAAGTTTCACAAGACTGGCTCAGCCCGGATTCTGTGAACAGATTTTCCTATTGGCAGTTTCCAATTTCATATCAGTCCATGTATTTTCCTTTTGGAAACACATACCGTTTTCTGCTGTTTCAGTAAGTGACATTGGCTCAGACCTTAGGCTCTATCTAAGTGGAGCAACAGAGGGCTTTCTCCACTAGCATTCTGCTTCCAGAGAGTCTTGCCTATTTTCACATCTCCATGGCATGACCAACTGACAGGTTTTGTTCTAGAGCCTTCTGTTCAATCATTTAATAACAGGTTCTTCTGGTCTGCCCTAAACGTCTCATGTAAGCAGTGTGAAGTCTGTTTTTATACACAGAGGTGAAGCATTGTTGTATTTGGTACCTCAGTCTGTCCATATGCTTCCAGGTTCTTGACTCATCTGTTAGACTCATTAATTCCTTTGTTTATCTCTGTTCATGTAATATTTCTGTATAGGTTCTGTTTCCACTACTTTTTCATTCAGCAAATATCTCTTGAGTGACAAATATGGGCCAGACACTCTCCTAGACGTTACAGACAAAATAGTGTCCAAATCAGGCAAAAATTCCTGCCCTCGTGGGACTTATGTTCAAGTGGGGGGAAATTAACAAAATTAACAACATAATTAACAAAAATATGTAGTATGTTCAGAGGGGTTAAATGCTATAAAGAAAAATAAGGCAGGACAGGAGGCACGGAGTGCTGGGGTTGGGCCTGGGTTGTGATACTAAATTGGCTTTGCTGTGTTATCCAAGCAAGAGCTGGTGAAGGCTTGGACCAGAGTGGTAGTGACAGAGATGATGAAAACTGGTTGGAATCTGGGTAAGTTTCAGCAGGCCTAAAGAAGGCCAGGGACTGAGCCAGGCAGACATCACCAAGAGAATTCCAGGTAGAGAGTACTACAAATGCAAATTCCCTGAGGCAGGAATTAACCTGGGATGTTCAAGAAGCTTCAAGAAGGATCAGTGCTGCTGGAGCAAAGTGAGAGTCAAGGAAAGAGGGCTCTGATACTGGTATTGGAAGTGGGAGGGGTGCAGATGGCAGGGGACCTTACAGGCTTTTTGTAAAGATATTGACTTCTTTTTTCTCTAAGCAAAATGGAATTCTTAGAGGGTTTTAAGCAGAGGAGAAACCCGACATTCTAATAGGATCATCTGGCTGCTCCATTGAGACTAATCTGTATGGCTCAGTGGTAGAAGCAGGGAGACCAGTTATGAGACTATTGGGATAATCTAGTTGAGAGATAATGATGGCTCGGACCAGGATAATGGCAGTAGAGTTGAGTCAGAAATAGTTGAATCTGGATGTACTTTTGAAGGTAGAATTTGTGGCTCTCAAATAAGTGTCTAATGTTTTTCCACATTCCCCTTAAAAGAGTCTTAAACCCCAGGAAGAGACCCGAGTAATTCTAGTTACAGAAAACTTTAGGGGTGTCTGGGTGGTTCTTTCGGTTGAGGGTCCGACTCTTGATTTTGGCTCAGGTCATGATCCCACATCAACTCTGTGCTGAGCATGGAGTCTGCTTAAGATTCTCTCGCTCCCTCTGCCCCTCCCCCACTTGTGTATGAGCATGCTCTCTCTTTCTCTAAAAAAGTTTAAAAAACAAAAATAAAAATAAATAATAATTTTTTTTTTTTTTTAATTTAACTTTCAGGGCACCTGGGTGGCTTAGTTGGTTGAGTGTCTGACTTTGGCTCAGATCATGATCTCACAGTCAGCGAGTTAGAGCCCTGTGTTGAGCTCTGTACTGACAGTGCAGAGCCTGGGGCCTGCTTCGGATTCTGTCTCCCTCTCTCTCTGCCCCTCCCCTGCTCATGTTCTATTCTCTCTGTCTCTCAAAAATGAATATGCGTTAAAAAAAATTTTTTTATAATATTTAAAAAGTTTAACTTTCTGGCTCCTGAATACACCAAATTCCGTATCCTGTTGGTTTTTTAAAGGACACCAGCATTGCTGATTTTTTCTACTTCTGATCTACCATAACTTCCCACATTTTCCTGTGCTTGTGCATTGCTGTCATTTGCCACTGAGTATTTTGACCCAAATTATCAATGATCACTATTGTACAGCTGGTGCTTTTCTTCCCTTCTTTGTGGCCTTTACCTGAGTCCCTGGAAGGTAGCTTAGGCAGGCAATAGGAGTAGAGGAAAGAACATAATACTAATATTTTTATTTTTTTTTAATTTTTTAAAATGTTTTTATTTATTTTTGAGACAGAGAGAGAGCATGAGCAGGGGAGGGGCAGAGACAGAGGGAGACACAGAATCTGAAGCAGGCTCCAGGCTCCAAGCTGTCAGCACAGAGCCCGATGTGGGGCTCAAACTCACAGACTGTGAGATCATGACCTGAGCTGAAGTCAGATGCTCAACCGACTGAGCCACCCAGGCGCCCCAAACATAATACTAACATTTTTATAAAGGAACCCAAGGTTCAAAATAAATCAGGCCAAGAACACCTCTTTTTCCAATCCTGTCTTCTCCCAACTCCCTCAACAAAGCAGAAAAAGAAGATTTTGCTCTTTAGCCTACTAATCAATCTCTCAGTGGGCCTTTGATGCCTTCTATGCTTCCCCTGTGCCCCTAAGCAGACAGCAGATAGCATGAGAAAATGCAGAGTGCTGCAAAAGAAATCTGGTGGTTCTCTTCCCCAAAACGAAGTGCACTTAACTCTAAATTCTGGTATTCACAGAACTATTTCTGTTACCCATTTTTAACAACTGGAAGAATTTCAGAATAAGCATACACTCGTCTTTATTTATTGAGTACTTTTTATGTTCCAGGCACTGTTTTGCACACTGGGAGACAGGAATGAACAAGACAAAGCTCCTGTTTATTATGGAACTGAGCTTATAAATGGGGAGACAGACAATAACACAAGGAAACAAGTGAATACGGTGTAGTGCATCTGACAAGGATCATGCTGTTGAGAAAAGTAACTTAGAATGAAAAAGGGAGTGCTGGGCTGCTGTGCTACTGGCAGTAGCCAGTTAGGATTAGTATTTTAAATAGGGTGACCAGAGAAGGCATCTGATAATAGGACATTTGCACAGAAGCCTAAGGAAGTGAGTGACTCAGTCCCACATCTGGTGGGAAAATGCTCCTTGCTACCGGAAGTCCTTAGGTAGTTTTCTTCTCTCCATGCACTTCCTAAGTGACTTCATCCTGCCCTGTGGCTTTACCCACTTCCTGTCATGTGATAACTACCACATTTGTATCACCAGCCCAGATCTTCCTAACTTGAGCCTCATGTATCCAGCTGTTAATGGAGCCCCATTGGATGTCTGATAGTGGGCTCAGATTTAACACATCTCTAACCAAGCTCATCGCCCCCTCCCCAGACCCACTCTTGCGGTGGCTTCCCTCTCCCCTAGCAAATGGCAGTTCCATTCTTTCTCAAGTCAAAAACCTTGGTGTCATCTCCCTCTCACTGAAACCCCATATCCGACCAATCAGATGATCAGGATTACTTATACTGGAGAAAACTAGAAAACGAGGAGACTTGGAAAGTTGGGACAAAGGAATTGGGATAAAGTAGAAAGCAGAGCAGTGATAGAAGTGTCCACAGGACAGTATTTGGTGTTATGGAGAAAATTGAAGCTAAGGGAATGTGAGCCCTGTAAGGCAGGTTGATATGAAAGCGCATCGTAAGCCAGATGAGACCCTAGAAGAGCTGGAACTTCAGAGTGGTCCACTATGTATGCATGTGTCTCAACATCGAACATTAGCTGGACTTTAGGTACCCACGACAATGTTCACGTAAAGTTCATCTGAGGTAGTTTCTGTCCCCTGCCTCTGGAAACTTTGTGGACCTGAATGGGGAAGCCAGAAATCCAGAGTCATAATTTTTAAAAGACTGAATATTTGAACCATTTTGTTTTAGAAAAACCAATTCTCAGGGCACCTGGGTGAGTTAGTCCGTTAAGCATCCGACTCGCGATTTTTGGCTCAGGTCATGATCTCTCAGTTCATGAGTTCACGCTCTGCATCAGGCTGCATGCTGACAGTGCAGGGCCTGCTTGGGATTCTCTCTCTCCCTCCCTCTCTCTCAGTGCCTCTGTCTCTCAAAATAAATAAATAAACTTAAAAAAATTAAAAAACAAAAAAAGAGGGGCACCTGAGTGGCTCAGTCGGTTAAGCATCTGACTTCAGCTCGTAGTTGATCTCGTAGTTTGTGGATTTGAGCCCTGTGTCGGGCTCTGAGCTGACAGCCCAGAGCCTGGAATCTGCTTCAGATCCTGTGTGTCTGTCTCTCTGCCCCTCCCCCACTCATGCTCTGTCTCTCTCTGTCTCTCAAAAAAGACTAAACGTTAAAAAAATTTTTTGAAAAGAAAAAAGAAAAGCCAATTCTCTTTGTGGGCTTACTGCAGTAGAGCAAATACACTTTGCTGGAACATCAGGGAAGGGAAATCCTGATAATTTTATAGGGGCAAGTGGTGGTTAATATCTAAGAGTAGTTAAGTGTGTTGACCAAATTAATTTGAAAAAGAACAATGAAAAGGAAGTAAGTAGTCGCTGTCCTTCTATTTTCATTTGGTATACATTTCCCAGTATTCAAGTTTTCAGTACAAAAGGTTCTTGCTATTTTGCTGCTCTGAGTTCCTGGAAATAACTGGAGATTCCTCCTGAAAGAGTTTGGAACAGTATAAAGTTGAGGACTGCATTTTCAAACCAAGGGGTTAGTGTCAAATGAAAAGTAGGTATAACCAAAAGTAGAACATTAAAAGCTTTCTGTGGCTCTGGTAAAATTATGTCTTTCCTAGCTGTTTATGATAGACTGGTAAGTCTCTTACCAGTTACACCTTTTTGGAGAGAAGCTGAGTCCTTTCTAACGTCTAAGGACATCTGACTTCAGAGTGGATTTCTCTCTCAGTGCCAGATTTTAGGCCAGAGTGTGCACAACACAAATATGATTGTCCTGAATTCAGTCCTCAGATACCTAATGCCTCAAATAGGTGTTGTTGCCAGTGGATGACAAGACGAATTTCCCATAAAGGAAGTTGTTAGAGACTGAAATAATTTCTCTCATAAAGTGGAATGAGCTTGGGCACTGGAATTTGACTGAATGGGAAGTTTTGCTATGCCATTCACAGCCTGTGTAACTTTTGAGAAATTATTTGATCTCTCTTTGCACACTTCCTCATCTGTAGAGCAAAGATAATACTACCTCATGGGTATAATGTGGAAGGTCCACAGATAGCACATTTAATGCCTGGTGGTTAATAGACACAATAATATTAAGTGTTCAGTGTTATTGTACTTTTACTTTCCCACTAAAAATGATTGAAAGTTCTGTTTCTTCTGTTTTTATAAAGAATTATTTTTTAGTGTGATACCTCGAGTTAGAACCAAGGCGCCAAACACCAAGGAGTTCTTATTTTGAGTAGTAAAACTCCTGATCGCACTTACCAATTTGGTTGTTCGCTTTATTGCTCAAATTAGTAGCAGTGCTATAGCTCTGCAGTTACTGTGTGCTACAATTACCTCTTCCATACTCCTCCCCGCCATCCTATGAAGGAAGATACTATCCTATTCTTTATTTTAAAGAAGAAACGGGCACGTGGGTGGCTCAGTCAGTTAAGCGTTCAACTTCAGCTCAGGTCAGGATCTCTTGATCCGTGAGTTCA
Source organism: Acinonyx jubatus (assembly GCF_027475565.1). NCBI lineage: Eukaryota > Metazoa > Chordata > Mammalia > Carnivora > Felidae > Acinonyx > Acinonyx jubatus. The sequence goes on from NC_069381.1 coordinate 74,727,271, forward strand.
AGACCCGCATCAGGCTCTCTGCTGACAGCTCGGAGCCTGGAGCCTGCTTTGGATTCTGTGTTTCCCGCTCTCTGCCCCCTCCCTCACTCACACTGTCTCTCAAAAATGAATAAAGGTTAAAAAAAAGATTTTTTTTTTTTAAAGAAAAAACAAAGATTAAGCACCCTGACTGTTGTTATCCTGATCCCAAGTGGCAGAACCAAGATTCACACTCAGGCACTTGGACTTGAGTGCTGTGCCCCTAATCACTGTAATTCTAAAGGAATACTCTAAAACTCTAGTACTACATTAATACGGCTGTCTGTTCTTGCCTTAATCACCAGGGACGGATCACCTCCAAAAAAGTAGAGGTTGGGCATGCAGAATGTAACCTATTTTATGTTTGTCTTTTCCTATAATAAAACCAGAGCTCCAGAATGTGTGGAAGTTCCATGTCGTTTGCAGAAAAGTAAGTGGGTTGGAGATCATACATATAGCTGAACTTCTAAAGTCATTTAAGATCACATGTCACTGAAGAAAGTCTCATTTGATCCCTGTAGACCCTTTGAGAGTTAATTCTGGGAGTTAAAGAAAAGAAAGGTACAGAATGTTTATTAGATTAGCTTAGTCCTGATTACTATGGTTCTACTCCCTTGGATAGTCTCTTTCTTTAATCTGTTTACATGTTTTTTGCCTGTTGCCATGGTAAAGCTCATTCCATGAGTGAGAGACCTCAGTGCTGAAGGAGGTTTTCTTAATGTTAAATCTTGCATTTTCACTTCCACGTTTTATCTTGGTGTTACTAGGGCAACCCAAATAATTTCATTTTCTCTTTGAAGTTGATGCCTTTAAAGCTGTTATACCCTCATGCTGACTCATTCATGTTCTTACTTTTTTTCTAGTTTAATTCCCGCAGCTACTTTCTTTACACAGATGTTTTCTGCTTTTTTGTAGCCATGATAGATGAGGTCCTGTTGGTATAGTAGTTAAGTATTTGGGGGAATTACAAATCCCACTGAGGATTAGAAAGGAGCTATGGACCTTCTCACCAGAGGGGGGGAAAAAAGCCAGTTTAAGCAATAATGGATGAATGTACAATGGGAAAAGACAGTTTCTTCAATAAATAGTGTTGGGAAAACTGAACAGTGACATACAAAAGAATGAAACTGGACCACCGTCTTATACCACACACAAAAATAAACTCACAATGAGTTAAAGGCTTGAATGTAAGACCTGAAACCATACACTCCTAGAAGAAGGGAGATAAGCTCCTTGACATCAGTCTTGGCAAGGGTTTTTTGAATTTGACACCAAAAGCATAAACAAGTGGAGACTACCTCATACTAAAAACTTCTATATAAGAAAGGAAACCATCAACAAAATTAAAAGACAACCTATGGGATAGAAGAAAATATTTGTAAATCATATATCTGATAAGGGGTTAATATCCAAAATATGTAAAGAACTCATATAATTCAATAGGAAAATAAAGCAGTTCTATTAAAAATGGGCAGATGGTCTGAATAGTTCTTTTTTCCAAATAAAAAGTACAAATGGCCAACAAGTACATGAAAAGATGCTCAGCATCACTAATCATCAGAGAAATGCAAACCAAAACCACAATGAGATATCACCTCTTGTTATCTATCACTTGTTATAATAATTATTATCAAAACACTTGTTATAACAGTTATTATTAAAACAAGAAATAACAAGTGGTAGAGAGAATATAGAGAAAGGGGAACCTTTGTGCACTATTGGTAGGAACGTAAATTGATATAGGCACTGTGGAAAACTGAGGTTTGTGAAAAAAATAAAAATAGAACTACCATATGATCCAGCAATTCCACTTCTGGGTATTTATCTGAAGGAAACAAAAATACTAACTCGAAAAGATACCTACACCCCCACGTACATTGCAGCATTGTTACAATAGCCAAACATTGAAACAACCTAAATGTCTGTGGCTGGATCAGTGGATAAAGCAAATGTGGTGCATATATGCATACAATGGAATATTATTTTGCCATAAAAAGAAGGAAATCCTGCTATTTGCAACAACGTGCATGGACCTTGGGGCATTATGCTAGTGAACTAAGTGAGACAGAGCAACACAAATACTGTGTGATCTCACTTAAATGTGGAATCTAAAACAAAACTTGTAGATACAGAGAAGAGATGGGTGGTTATCAGAGGCAGAGGTGGGCAAAATGTGTGAAGGGAGTCAAACTTCCAGTTGTAAAATAATTAAATCCTGGGGATGTAATGTACAGCATGGCAACTATAGTTAACAATACTGTATTGTATATTTTAAACTTGCTAAAAGAATAGATCTTAAAAGTCCTCACCACAAGAAAAAAAGTGTAACTCCATGTGGTTAGTGGATATTAACTAAACTTACTTGGACAATCATTTCACAATATAGACACGTATATCAAATCATGTTATACACCTAAAGCTAATACAATGTTATATGTCAATTATATCTCAATTTTAAAAAGACATGGTGGATGAAAATATGAACAAATAGTATCTCTTCTCCAAATTTATTTGGGTCTTAGGTTTTGAGTAGCAAGTTGTAAGAGTTGGTATAGCAAGGGATTCATCAAAAAAAATCTGTCCCAATCTATTCTGTTTCTAACTTCAGATTGTGAAAGTTAAGGCACCTGTTTATTTCTGTTTTCATTTTTACCTCATCCCAGGGCAATCTCCTGTTTGGTTTTATATCTGTCGTCTGGAAAGCCTCTTGGCAAAGTACATGCCCGAGTTAAATGGCTAGTTGGCATGCATCATTCCCAGTGCTGGTCTGGCTCACAAGCCCTTTGGGTTTGAAATCATACAAAAAGCTGAGGAGCAAAGAGGAAAGATACCATATTTTGAATCTCCGTGTTTAACAGATCTGTTGCCCACACATTTAACTATAGCTTCTTTTTGTCTTTTATCCCTAGTTCTTGACACATAATAATAGTTGGATAGCAAATGTTGAAAGAGGGAGGGAAGGAAGAGAGATCAAGGGGAGGGGGAAGAAAGAAAAGGAAAGGAGGAGGATATATTCAAGGGAAAGAAGAAAAGGAGGAAATAAGTAGACCATAGGAGACTATCTTCTGACCAAAGACTGAATTTCTTGTGTGTAACTTGGAAGTCAGCTCCTGAGGGGGAATTCTAGATGGATTTTGAAGAGAGGGGGTGTAGCTCAGTGGTAGAGTGCGCGCTTAGCTTAGATGGATTTTGAGTGAGGTGACTACACTGCAGGCTGGCACGTGTTTGGACAGGTGCAGGAGACAAGAGCAGCCCTAGGCTTTCATGCTTGCCACCTGTGCTCAGTTCTAGGAAGTTACTCAGCAGCCCCCTCACTGGTCATGACTGGCCTACTGAGATTCTAGAAGAATGTTTGCTATTTGTGGTGAGAATTTGGTGAATTCAATACCGAACATAGCCTACCCAGCCAGAACTTTGGGGCATCGTTAGACAGTTAACAAGAGAGTGAAGGCATTGTGTGGGGGATGATTCAAGAGATCCAGTGGTGGGTTGGTTCATGTGTTTAGAAGGCAGTTCAGCAGCAAGGTACAAGGTGAAGCTGAGAAGGTCTACCTTGCTCTACAAAAAGGTTGCTTTGGGTGAATTTTTATGTACACTTTAGAAAAAGACTTGGTGAGTCTTGGTGCCTTTTGGCATTTCAGTTGCCCACTTGGTCTCAGAATCTGGACCAGCTCAGGCTACCCTTACCCTGTGTCTTCAGACACAGAAAATATCAGGTCTAACCTGATTCAAAATAAACAGAAACAAATCATTTCTGGTGAGTGATGGAAGGCAAAATGATACACCTTAAAGTGGGAACAAAGAGCCGTCATATTATAGACCTTACGTTGTGCCTGAAATGTTCTGGCCCTGGCCTCCAACTTTACCTAGATGACTGTCCCTACCTGTACTTCATCTTTCTGTGCAGGCACCACTTCCCAAGCCCCCAGTGGCTCAGGTACCTCAGTAAATATCAGTGTCCTAAACGTCCACTTCATCAGACTATCACAACTGCGATGAAGCGGTTGTATGTCATTACTTCTGTCTGTCTCTCCACCATAATGTAAGATTCATAAGGACAGGGGTTATATCTGGCTTACTCACTGGTGTGTCCACATCAGTGAGCTCAATACCTTGCAGTTTACTTATTTTTGAGAGGGAGAGAGAGAGCATGAGCTGGGGGAGAAGCAGAGAGAAGGAAACACAGAATCCAAAGCAGACTCTAGCCTGTGAGCTGTCAGCACAGAGCCCGATGTGAGGTTCAAGCCATGAGATCATGACCCGAGCCGAAGTTGGATGCTTAACTGACTGAGCCACCCAGGCGCCCCAGTACTTCGCAGTTTAAAACTACTCTAGGACTTGCAGAAAGAATGAATAAAGCTGCCAGGCACTGTGATAGGTGCTAGGGATTTAAAGCTTTCAAAGACACTACATCCAGCCTTGAGAAACTGTGCTTCTGAAGTAGGTATCTCCAATGATAATTTATCCCTCTCTCAGTTTCTAGAGGGGAAAGACCAAGGGCGAATCACAATGGTATGGCTTTTTCCACCTCATTTCCCTAAATTCTACCTCTTTGACCACAAGTATCCCAACACAGACTCTGTTTGTATCTAAGGACTGGCATAGAAATGAACCAACCTATCTTTCCACCAATTTCTGTTTCTTTGTTGAAATGGATATTTATTTTGTTTTTACCCAAACAATTTAAATTTATGTCTATGTAGCCATTTATTAGGTTCCTAAAACATTAGTCTGTTAAGTTTTTAACAGGGGTCATCTGAAAATAGGATCAAACATTACAGAAGGAACAAAAACAAACAAATCCCCACAGTTGTTGTTCCATAAACCTTGATTTTCCCCTGGACCTGAGCCACCTAAAAGATCATCCACCCATTTCTAAGTCCCACTTTACTTCAGAACTTTTTTTTTTTTTTTTTTTTTTTTTAGAGAGAGACAGCAAGCAAGCAGGGTAGGGGCAGAGAGAGAGAGGGAAACACAGAATCTGAAGCAGGCTCCAGGCTCTGAGCTGTCAGCACACAGCCCAACGCAGGGCTCAAACTCATGGACTGTGAGACCACAACCTGAGCCAAAGTTGGACACTGAACCAACTGACGCACCCGGGCGCCCCTACTTCAGAACTTCTGACGGTCTGTCAGCTTTGAAATGTTTGACTTTTAAATGTAAGTTTTTTCTTGTTTCTTCCTTGCTCTTTCCAACTAAATCTAAGGTTTTAGGTAAATTTCTGTGACCTTTCTACACAGCTTCTCATTTTTTTAATGTTGGTGTTCACTACATAAAACCTCCCAATTCAACAACCACTGAACTAGTTTTCTTCCTTCCAAGCATCCCTAGTCCACCTTTTCATCCTGCTGATGAAACTGCCAAGCAACTTTAGGTAACTAAATGGCACCCTGCAAGTTGACAGATTGTGGGGCTTCAGGGTCTTGTTTTCTAGGTCTTTCTGCCATTTTTGAAAACGCATTTGGCAGGGCTCTCAATGTCTTTGAGATAGTTTTCTCAGGAAGACTTCCTTGGCCCCAAGCCATCTTTCTTTCTAAAATTAGCAACTGCAAGCAAACGATTTTCAAAATACTATAGTTTGTCTACAAAGAGGGCACTGCTTTGGGTCTTATTCCAAGTTGGCTAATGGGTTCTATTCCTCCCACCCCCTGCCCCCACACCACCATTTTCTTTTTGCTGACAAAGTATTCAAATGAGTAAGTCTAGGTCTCACACTTAGACTGGTATTATAACTTTCTTTTTAATTATTCATTTATTTGATGACTCTACACTGAGCACCTATGACATGCCGAAGACTGTTAGGTGATGGGAAAACAATAGAGACCAACATTAATCCAAGAACCATGCAAATGAGTGGAAAATGGAGTCTATGACAGGAGTCCAGGGTGCTCCAAGAGCCTGTGGGCTGGATTTGACCCAGTCAGGGAGATCAGGGTTGGCTCGTGGTGCTAGAGCCGAGGTCTGCAGGATGCATAGGAATCTGCAAAGCAAGGGGGGTTGGAAGAACATTCCAGCTTTAGGATTAATACCACAAGGCCCTGCTATTACTTGAATCTCCTTCATAGTGACTTTTCGAGAGCCACACAGATCACTTGACCTTTGCAATCATGCAATGTATACCACCTCATTTCACTATTTCTTTCTGGTAGTGTGGGGGGGGGGGTAGTTTTTTGTTTTCATTTTTTAACTAAAGACTCTATTATCTTCAGAAACAGATGTGCTTTAACAAGTTGATTCATATTTTCCAAGCATTTCTTTCATTTAAATTTTTGGCACATTCTAGGTCCGAGAGGCAAGTAGCCTTTGACCATGTTCTCCTAGAGCCTTCATATAAAGAAACTTTTATTCCCTCCTTCAGTTTCTAAAATGTGAGCCTCTAGTATTGAATATCATCGTGTTAGATTTTATTTAGCTTTGCTATGAGAAAATAAGAATTGAAAGAGGGAAGTCCTGTAATGTCTAACTTGGAAAAGATAGGCCATTAAATCAATACGTTAAATTTAGAGCCAAACCCAACAAATATTTTTCCTATAGGCAAAAAGCCTTGCATTAAATATTTATTGGTTGGATGAACAAAAACCTAATATTCAAATTTTAGGTGTATTCACATCCATTTTAATATTCTGACAAAAGTATGGTGGTTGTTAATTTCTTTATGTAGAATTGTTTCTTCCTGGGGGCTGGAGGGCCTGGATTTCATTCCATCGTGGATTTTACTGAGCACATCCAACAGAAAGACAAACCAAGAGCTGTCTTTTTCAAAACAACCTTTTTGAAAAGCCCCTAAGAGGATTAACAGTTAATGTTTTTTTTACTGTTGTAAAATCTTCTCTTAACAGAGAAATTTTAGGGATGCCTTGGTGGCTCATTCAGTTAAGTGTCCAACTCTTGATTTCAGCTCAGGTCATGATCTCATGGTTCATGAGTTTGAGGCCCACATCAGCATGGAGTCTGCTTGGGATTCTCTCTCTTTCCCTCCCTCCCTTTCTGCTGCTCCCTTATGCTGTTTCTCTAAATAAATAAACATTTTTTAAAAAGAGAGATTTTAAATGGTAGATTCTTGCAAAGATGAGCTTAATAAAAAAGGCCATAAAAATATTCATACTACAAATCTCTTAGTCTTTCAGTCTCTTACTTTAAGTCCCAATCTTTTGTTTCCTGAGCAGTGTTACTTTGTTTCCTAGTTGTTAGATTTAACATAGCTGGAACTTTTAAATCTTACCAAGAAAGAAAGAAAGAAAGAAAGGGAGAGAGAGAGAAAGAGAGAGGAAAGGAAAGAAAAGAAAGGAGGGAGGGAGGAAGAGAGAGAGAAAGAAAGAGAGAGAAAGAAAGAAAGAAGAGAAAAGAAAAGAAAGAGGAAGGAAGGAAGGAAAGGAGGAAGGAAGGAAGGAAAGAAGAAAACAAAAGAAAAGAAAAAAGAAAAGAAAAAGCAAGCAAGCTTAGTGGGAAAGTTTTCATAATAAGTTTTTCAGCTGCCTGTTGCACTTTTGCTGACTGTTTTTAAAAGTATCAATCTCTCTAAAGAAGACATCCGGATGGCCAACAGGCATGTGAAAAGATGCTCAATGTCGCTCCTCATCAGGGAAATACAAATCAAAACCACACTCAAGATATCACCTCACACCAGTCAGAGTGGCCAATGTGAACAAATCAGGAGACTATAGATGCTGGAGAGGATGTGGAGAAACGGGAACCCTCTTGCACTGTTGGTGGGAATGCAAACTGGTGCAGCCACTCTGCAAAACAGTGTGGAGGTTCCTCAAAAAATTAAAAATAGAACTACCCTATGACCCAGCAATAGCACCACTAGGAATTTACCCAAGGGATACAGGAGTACTGATGCATAGGGGCACTTGTACCCCAATGTTTATAGCAGCACTTTCAACAATAGCCAAATTATGGAAAGAGCCTAAATGTCCATCAACTGATGAATGGATAAAGAAATTGTGGTTTATATACACAATGGAATACTACGAGGCAATGAGAAAGAATGAAATATGGCCCTTTGTAGCAACGTGGACGGAACTGGAGTGTTATGCTAAGTGAAATAAGCCATACAGAGAAAGACAGATACCATATGTTTTCACTCTTATGTGGATCCTGAGAAACTTAACAGAAACCCATGGGGGAGGGGAAGAAAAAAAAAGAGGTTAGAGTGGGAGAGAGCCAAAGCATAAGAGACTCTTAAAAACTGAGAACGAACTGAGGGTTGATGGGGGGTGGGAGGGAGGAGAGGGTGGGTGATGAGTATTGAGGAGGGCACCTTTTGGGATGAGCACTGGGTGTTGTATGGAAACCAATTTGACAATAAATTTCATATATTGAAAAAATAAAAAAAAATAAAAGTATCAATCTATGTTTATGAAAAGTATTTGTAAAACAGCCAAACTGCCTATTGGAATAGACAAGGCAACTTTCCCCCATAGGATCGCTAAGAATTTAACTCAAAACTATGGAGCATTTTGGGGCCTGGAGCTAACAATACGAAATGGAAGATGGCCTCAGCCTTTTCAGACTACTTTAAACTCCAAAAAGTGAAAACTAAGTAGGAACCTTCAGTTTTAATGTTCTGAAGGGCAGAAGCCATCCTGTCTTCTCCACCATCCTCTCCTTGCTTTCCTTTTGTTAGAAAGAAAGTTGCCTTCCAGGTAGACCTACCACTGATCCTACATGCATTTTGTCTGGACTCTCTGACCTGCACCGTATGTTCATGGTGCTTCTGCTGCTTCGAACTATCGCGCTTTCTTGGCTCAGGGGGTAAAACTGGACTGGAGATAAATTTCTTTTTGTCCATTGAAGGAAGAAGATAGTCTTCAAAACAGTCATTATGGATTTGCTCAGTTGAATCCTAGACTTAGTTTTTGGATGTCAGGACTGATAAGATGAACTGAAATCTTTTCTCAATCACATATAAATGATATCAAGAGTTGGAGGGGAAACACGCAGTCTTCTCAAGGGTTTAGAATCCTGTCACGGAAGGGGTGGAGGCTGACATGTACAGTGTGCCTCCTGCAAGACTGTTTCTGGTTTAAGGGAGAGAGAAACGACATGAAACAGAGGTGACCAAGAATGCCAGTGGGATGCAGGGAGCTGGAGCCATGTTTCTCAGAGAGACTTTTAGTAAATTCTGAATGACAGAGATGAGGAAGGCCTTGATATCCTTTATGATCGCTTTTTGAGACTGTTAGATCACAAGTTAGTCTCATTTTAGAAAATGTTTCTGAATCCAAATTTACTTGAAATGCACAGAATAAACCTTAAATTATTATTAGTGTCATATAGATGAAGCTGAAGCTCTTGGACAGAAAATCCCAAAGAAAGCAAAGCCTTCTTTTGAGATCTCACTAAGATTTAGAAGGGCACTATTCCAAACCATTATATCATAAACAAGACTATTATGTTTGGATCTGTTTTCTGTCTCTTGTTTCTTAATAGAGCAATGTTCTGATAAGGGAGTCACAAAAGTTGGCCATTGGATACAAGCTAAACCTAAGAAATCATTATCGATCGACACATCCTCTTTAGCACCAGTGACAGAACATTGTGCATTAAAATTGCAATGATCCTTAACTTTGAAATTATAAATTATTCCTGACTCTTTTCTTCTTCTCACTCTCTTCATAGTGCATGTTCTTTGAATAATCACTATTTATAATGTGAATAGTTAACGGTAATAGTCATTTACTGCAGTGTCAAACTTTATAACAGGATAATAATAGAAGAAAGAATTTGGTCTTTACTACAAAATGCTTGAATGGGTGTGTGTATCTTTGAGTATGCTTGTATATGGGGGCCTGGTTTGATTTACCAAATAGGAATGGAGGGTCCACTCTAAGGCATTGTGTTGTTTTCTAGAAGACACAGAGATAAACAAGATATACACTCCAGCTTCAGTGAAATAGAAATAACCTCTTTAAATGCACCACTGGCACAGGGAACACTAATCAGTCACATTTACAAAGCAGATCAATTACAATTCATGCTTTTATAGGAATTTCTTTAATACACATTCTCCCATGAGAGTCCATGTGGGTGAAGGCAGGTACCTTGTCCTCTGTTTTGTTCACTTGCATTCCCCTAGCACAGGACCTGACATATTTTACGGTTTCATTATTCTACAGCAAGTGCATAAGTAAATGAAGGTAATCTGTGCTTGTGAGAGAAAAAAAATCCGCTGTTGATCATCATATATACTAAATTTTTAGTGGATTCAAAAGCTTCTGGCTACAGTATAGGTAACTGTGGAAACTATCATGTGAAGCAAAGTCCTTGAGATGTATGGCCTGAAGTACAATGATTAAAGGGATTTTTCTTTAATATGTGAAAGGTATAATGAGGAAGAGAAGATATGATATCTCTCTTTAAGAATGAGAATTGCTAGGTAGGAGTAATTTTTGCTTCCCATCACCACTACCACCCTTAGACAAAAGGGCAAGCTCAATTTGAATATTTTTGAAATAATGTGATTGGGCCATTAATTTAATGTATGACATTGTGGAAATATGCAAGGAGTTAATAATACAGAAGTATCCACTGGGTTCCAAGTTTCACTTGCCTCTTTCGATTCCTTCTGACTGCAAAGTTCTTGCTTTATGGGGCTGTAAGGGCAGTAGAGTTCAAGAATCACTTAAATGTATTAATAATAGGTTTTTAGAAATTTCCTGCTATCAAATAGGGATATGAAAAGAGAAGTTGAATACAGGAGAACTTCTACTTAAACTGTTTGTTTCCTAGTATATTTTAATTGTTTTCTATTTGAGTCATCATGATGTAGTTTTAACTAGGAGCTGTATGGGGTAAGGTTTGGTTAGAAGTCATGGCTCACCCTTGGCCGTGTTCCTTGGGCATGAGTCACCTAATCTGTCAACTCAAGTTTTTCACTCTTAAAATGAGAGTTATGGACGAGATGACCTCTGAAGTGCCATTCGGGTTCTAAAATTTTATAACTCATTTCTTACTTCCTTTTAATTAGATATATTTCTATAGAACCATGTAATTATGATCTTGTTTGGTGGACTTTTCTAGAGATATTTTGTCATGTGTGCCACAACTACAGAATAAAATACAATCTAGAGTCGCGTTCTCCCAAGAGAGAAGGGTATCATTTTTAGGAATTGGAAAATTTGGCATTTTCTCATTTTTTATTTCCATCTTTGCACTGCTAGAAGAAAAGCAGTTTGTTTTATTTTTATGATTGATGTTTTGAGCATATCTTGAGGACTTTATTTTGATTTATGGAACCTTTGGGTACAGCTGAGAAGAATCCCTAAATAAATCAAAGTATTTCTGTGCTCTTCCTCACTTGCACTCCTTTTCCACAGTAGCCTCAGGACACCAGCTGATGTCCTGGCCTTGCACCATGGGATCTTCCTCCCATAACATTATCCAGAGACACCCTTTGCCTTTACAGTGATTATTTCTAAAGCTAAAGGCAATTGTACTTCCCTTTCTTCATTAAAATTACCATGTATCCACTATTTACTCAGCAAATACTGAGTGTCTACTATATGTCAAGCATTATTTTCTAAATAGTTGAGATACGTCAGTGTATAGAGTAGAACTGAAAAGAAAGTACCTGCCCTCATGAAACTTATATTCTGGTAGGAGACAGACCATAAAGGAGCACAATATGTTTTGGTAGATAGGATGTAGGATATAAGAGACAAAGAAGAATCAAGGATGACTCCAAGGTTTTTGGCCTAAGCAACTGGAAAGATGGAGTTGCCATATTTCCTAGAGATAGGAAAGTTACAAGAAAAATAGGGCTGTGTGGGGTTGGGAGAAATAGGAATAAGAGAAGGGACCTGGAGTTGGTTTGGGACATAACGCATTTAATGTGTCTGGTGAATATCCAGATGGAGATGTCAAGTAGACAGTTGGGTCCATGAGTCGGAATTCAGTTTTGAATTTGTGTTTAGTTTGGATGCTGTTTAAAGCAGTGTGACTAGGGGCACCTTGTGTGGCTCCATCAGTTAAGTGTCCAACTTTGGCTCAGGTCATGATCTCACAGTTCGTGGGTTCGAGCCCCACATTGGGCTCTGTGCTGACAGCTCAGAGCCTGGAGCCTGCCTCAGATTCTGTGTCTCCTGCTCTCTCTCTGCCCCTTCCCCACTCATGCTCTGTCTCTCTCTCTCAAAAATAAACATTTAAAAAATTGAAAAAAACTAAAGCACTGTGACTAGATGTGATCGCCAGAGGATGCATGACTTTGGGAAGAGAAGAGGTCCAAAGACTAAGCCCTGAGCACTCCAAAGTCAGAGGTGAAGGAGAAGAGGAAGAAACAGCAAAAGGGTTAAAGAAGGAACAGCCAGGGAAGGAGGAGGAAAACCTAACAGCTATGGCGTCTTGAAAGTCAAGTAAAGGATGGTCAGATTATGCCCATGCTGCTTATATGTTTGTAGAGCAAATAGGTGAGGGCTGAGCATTGGCCATTAGATAGGTTTAGCAACATAGATGAAGCATATATGTGGATTTCTTCTCTGTAGAATCCATATTGCATGTGCTGAGGAATTATTGAACTTTTATTTTTTTTAACTTTTTTTAACATTTATTCATTTTTGAGAGACAGAGACAGAGCATGAATGGGGAAGGGAAAGAGAGGAAACACAGAATCTGAAGCAGGCTCCAGGCTCGGAGCTGTCAGCACAGAGCCCGATGCAGGGCTCGAACTCATGAACTATGAGATCATGACCTGAGCTGAAGTCAGGCACTCAACTGACTGAGCCACCCAGGCGCCCCAGGAATTATTGAACTTTTAAATTCATTTTTGTAATGGTTCACTCACCACATTACTGTAATTTGGAATTGGCTCTTGTTCCCTTGAACGATGTCTGTCTAAAGGTAATGCCATTTTCCAACTGCCAAAAAACTGTGGAATAAAGCAAATGTTGGCTGTATCCAACTGATAGGCATTGGAGAGCAGTGTTAGCAATCAGGTTTGAATCAAATAGAGTAGGTTTCATATTCTTAGAGCCAAGGGTTAATAGAGCAGAATTTGTTCTGTGTAATTAATTCTGGAGAAAATAATAAAACTCTCCTGAGAGGGAGAAAGACAGATTGTTCAGGAAGAGCCAAATAAATGAAAGAAAGAAACTCTGGGTTTGCAACTAACTTTACCAATATTCTTTACCAGAGGATTATATCATATGATCTTCTGAGAAGTAAATTTTATAAAGCCATTAAAATGACTTTCAGAAATAAATATTTCTAATAAAGGAAATGCACGTGGATTTCTGCAAAAGGACACAGAAGCAGCTCTATAACATAATGTAAAATTTATATAATTTTAATTAGGACTCCAGAATCTCATGATTGAAATGCAATGCCATATTTCCAAAGGCATTTTTTAATTAGGTAAACTAAGCTCTTACATAATAAGTTGGAAATCAAAGTTGGACAAAATTCCAAAATAGAAAAAAGTTAAATAGAAATAAAATTATGCTGATTGATCTCTAGGGGAAAAGACTATATTTAAACCCAAGCAGTTGATTCAGTGGTGACTCCCTGAGCTTGAAACAGTAACTCTTGAAATGGTAACAAATCCATTGGAAGCCACAATAGTAATGAAAGAGAAATCCAGGGTAGCCACTGATAATGCAGGTCTTCAGAGCTGCTGAAATTTTTGAAAGAAGAATACAAAATAAATTTTTGTTTTCAATCAGCAAGCACAAGGTCCATCTGCTGTCTCTTTAGTTTTTGGAGTTGTTTAATCAACTTCTTTATCCCCACCCTTTTGTTGCATCAAAAATAATTACAAGGATGAGCCCTGTGATATGTTAAAATAATAAAGTCTCTGTGTGTGTAGGGTAGATCTGTGTATGTACATTCATGTGGAGTATGTGTGTACACGCATATATGGCATGGCCATAAACATGGACACATACATACACTTACCCAAAAGCGGTGAAGTGTGTTAAGAGCTCTAACAAAAAGGCTGTGTCATCTTGGCCGGCAGCTTCTCTAAAAACCCATCTGAGTTAGGTTGTGCCAGTATGGGGAGGCAGTACATACTATTTAAGTTTCTTAGATTCCTTAGTTTGTCTTTATTTTCCACATTAAAAAGACTAATGCCTGTGAAGGCAATGTAGCCAAGGACTCAGAGAACATGGCCTTTGCTGAATGCCTATGCTTTGCTTTCTCAACAAGAGCTGTCGATGAAAGAACAGTGAGCCTCTACCTCAGTGCTTCTCAAAGCTTCTCAAAGTTGATGGAACCCTGGTGGCCTAAACCGGGAGTCCACAAGGTCAAAACTATTTTGTCATGCTCAGATTTATTTTTATTTTTTTATTTTTTATTTTTGCCTTTTTCGCTTATGGTGCCTAAGCAGTGGTGGGTAATGCACCTTAGCACGAACCAAGATAGAGGTATCAGACTGTGCTGTGGTGATTACATTCTTCATTAGCATACACTTACAACTTAAATGCCAGTTTTATTTAGTCTCCTCATTGATGCGTTAAAATTATTTAAATAACTCATAAGCCTTGGCTACACACTGTATTAATGTGCTGTACGACGAAGGAGAAGAATACATAAAGCATTTCTGGTACATTCCACAGTACAGCGGTTGTCTCAAGGAAAAGTCCTCATTTGAGTTGAAAGTTGAGTTAGCTCCTTTATCGTATTATGTCACTTTTACTTGAATAAAACAACTGATTACTCAGACTTTAGACTGTGGAAGATATTTTCTCGAAATGAATGAAGTGAGCCTAATGCTTTAAGGAAAACATCTGATACCATTTGCTACCACGAACTTCAAACTTTCAGGTGGTGATTAGAATTTTCGAAAAATACCCATTCCTTAAAACTTTTCTCGTGAAAGCAGTAATGATATTAATGAATGTGATGTTTTTTTTACATAATTTGTCAACATTTGGAAGATCTGCATAACTCAGCAATCCAATATTTTCCAGATGACCAAATACCAACATATCATGAAGTTTGAAAAGTTTGTTGATATAGTTTTCAGATTCCATATTGCAACTAACTAGGTCAGTTTGGTATCAAAAGTTAATATCCACAATTATATGAAAAGGCTGTTAAGATACTCTATTTTCCAACTGCCTATCTATTGGATTCATAAATTTCGATCAAAATAACATTGCAACAGACAGAATGCAGAAGCAGATACGATAATCTAGCTATCTTCCATTAAGCCAAATGTTAAAGAGATTTGCAAAAGTGGAAAGCCATGCTTCTCTCTCTCTCTCTCTTTTTTTTTTTGTTACTGTTTTGGAGACTAGTTATAATCAACATGTAATGGGTTTATTTTTAACTTGGTATATATATTTAAACTTTCTTGGTTTAAATTTCTAATACAGTAAATGTTAAGTGGTGTGATCCACATAAAAAAATGCTCCCTGGGGTGCCTGGGTGGCTCAGTCGGTTGAGCGTCTGACGTCAGCTCAGGCCATGATCTCACGGTTCGTGGGTTCGAGCCCCGCGTCGGGCTCTGTGCTGACAGCTCAGAGCCCGGAGCCTGTTTCAGATTCTGTGTCTCCCTCTTTCTATGCCCCTCCCCAACTCATGTTCTGTCTCCCTCTGTCTCAAAAACAAATAAACATTAAAAAAATAAAAAATAAATTTAAAAAAAAAATGCTCCTTGAGGTCCTTCTACATTTCAGAGGGTGAAAGTGACCTGAGATCAAAACATTTGAAAGCCACTGCTTTACATTGGTGCATTTTATTCCTGAGATTGGTCCTCACTTCAAAAAACAAGCCCAGTTCCTCCAAAGGTGTACAGGAACTCACCATGAAGGAAACAACCACCAAATCTGTCAAAGAATGTGGACTAGCACACAGGTATACTGCCCTCGTTAGCACTGTCACTGCAGCTGGCTGGGGTCACCTCCAATCTCATTTGGGTGAGCAGAGCTCCATGAACAAGCATCTGAATTCAGTCATTCACTTACTCAACAGCAGTTGTTCAGGCCCTGCTCCTGTTTGCCAGGTGCTGTGGTCAGTGATGGGAATGCAAAATGGAATGAGACAATGTGGCTCAGTCGGTTGAGCGTCTGACTCTTGATTTTGGCTCAGGTCATGATCTTGTGTGTTTGTGAGATCAAGCCCCACATGGGGCTCTGTGCTGACATCGCAGAGCCTGCTTTGGAAGCAGAACTCGGAAGTTAAGATGAGTTAGAGCCTCTGTGACTGTCACTGGCCCAACCGTGAGTAGGAAACACTTGGGGCAGTGAGGTTGTAATGACTCACTGGGAAGCAAAGCGGTCATGAAGTGTTAGGAAATATGAACTAGTCTGAAATGTCAAGGACACTAGGAATCTGCAAAGTTCTTAATTTAGCTTGTATGGCTTACCTGCAACATATGTTTTGAGAACACACGTGCATAGCATATAGGTTCTTCCTTCAAGAAGCTTGCAGCCTAGTGGTAGTAACAGAATGAAGTTAGGGAAGTCGTGTTTTGATAAAATGAGAAAATCGTATCAAATGCTGCACGGATGTCAACTAGGCAGGTCACAGATGAGAGCGGCAGCAGGCAGTTGAAATTTTCAACACTGTGTTAAGGAAAAAGCCTAGAAGGAAGACAGATTGCCGCTTTAGGAAGTCAGCTAAAGCAACAAGACAGAATGGATAATTAAAATCGTTTCCAAAGATAACCACCTGTGAACTCAAAGAGGAGGCTTGGCTTGGCTTTGGGCTGTTTATTGTACAGCCCTCAATTCAGTATGAGGGAAGGGAAGATCCACAAAATAAACAAGGCTTGGGAGAATAAGCAGCAAAACGCAGCCTTGCTCTTGCTCTGTAATTAGGACTGAGTAATAAGGACGGGTGCAGAGAGCTAGGTTCTTGGATCCAAAGGTGGCAAAAGGGAGAGAAATTTTCTTTTTGTCCCACACTGGCTACCCTTATTGTCATAAGAACAGAACATTTCTTCTCACGTAGCAGGGTGATGAACTTCAAGTCCCGGACCATAGGAAAGGCAGTGGGACTGAGCCATGAGAAAGGACAACACAGTCTAAGAAGGATGTGTCTCTTTCTCCTTTTTCCTGGAGCCTCAGTTGCATCCTACTCATTGATCTTCTGTCGTTGAGATAGAGATAGGCGTTTCCAAGGACAACTCATTTCTCAGAGCAGAAAATCAGGATAAATGTGAGGTTCACGGTGAAATATGCAGAATACAGAAAATAGAGAAAAAGAAATCAAGTCAAAAGCACAGGCACAGGATGCCTGAGTGGCTCAGTTGGTTGAACGTCTGACTCTTGATTTCGGCTCAGGTCATGATCTTGTGGGTTCATGAGATCAAGCCCCACATGGGGCTCTGTGCTAACATCGCAGAGCCTGCTTGGGATTCTCTCTCTCCCTCTCTCTGTCCCTCCCCACTCGTGCTTTCTCTCTCTCAGAAATAAACAGTAAAAGAAAAGAAAAGAAAAGAAAAGAAAAGAAAAGAAAAGAAAAGAAAAGAAAAGAAAAGAAAAGAAAAGAAAAGAAAGGAATGTTTTACAAAGCACGGGGACAAAAAATGGGAAGCAAGAAACAGTGAAGTCCTTTGCAAGCCATCCCCTCCCCCTACCACAACCACAACCACAACCAATGAGGTCCTTCCATCTTACAAGACCAGGGCCAGGTGGCAAAGCAGTCTGCCTTCCCAGGGGGCAAGCAAATGCTTTACAAATAGAGACTAGTAAATAATTAACACAAACCAATGCTGAGATTACATTTAAAATAGTTTAAAGCAGCAACCCAGGATGCTAAGATAAATAACAGAAGCATTTCAAAGGCTGGGCTCTGTTCTCTCTGGCATCTTCATGTTTTGTTTAGGGGAAGGGAAGGTCCAGGGAATAATGGTCTGCTCTGGCCATGGTCCTTCTGGTCATGCGGAGCCAAAGGCAACCCACTTATGGGATAATAGTCAAGTATTCGCCATTTCCGTGTGGGGCTTATTTCCTCTACCAGTGGCGTTATTCAATGGTTTCATAAAACACCAAGGTGCCTTGACAACTCCTGGACTAATTCAGGTCACTGCTTCTCATGGGCTGAAGCAGCACGTCAAATGCTCTTAATGTGTGTTGTACATGAAGAGAAATTAATTCACAGCCTTTCCTTTCTCAGAAACATGATTCCGGTAACAGAATTCCGACAGTTCTCTGAGCAGCAGCCTGCCTTCCGTGTGCTGAAACCATGGTGGGATGTGTTTACCGACTACCTTTCGGTAGCTATGCTGATGATCGGTGTGTTCGGATGTACTCTGCAGGTAGGTGCCTAGACTCACATCAAAATGGGAGCCAGAGCAAGACACTAAGCTGTTGAAACCTTTAAAAAGAGCTGGTGGTATGCTTTTCAGCCATGTAAATACTAGTTGTCCTGCTCTACTTGTGTATGGTGTTTGTAGTCATGGAAGGGAGCCCAAAACGTATTCACTGCACTTTCATATATGTATATATATTTGTATAAAACTAAATAAACTGGCCGTCAAGTGTTCTACTATGACAGGGGCATCCATAAAGCACTAAGAGAGTGCAGAGGAGGGGCCCGTGGCTTGGGAATGAGAGAAAAGGTGATGGTTGTATTAAAACTTGGAGAACCAACTGTATTAAGGGAGACGGAGCCAGGGGTAGAAAAAGATGCCAGGAAGGAGACAGAAAGCTTGAAGTCATGGGTGTGAGGAAGAACATGACACCTTTGGGAAACTGTCAGTAGGGCTGGCACTCACTGGGTGTCATCAGCGTGAGAGTTGAAGCCATGCCTGTGAATGGAGTCACCAGGGAGAATGTGGAGAGAGAGATGACGTCAGGAATACCAACGTGTGAGCAAAGGAAAAAGGGGTGCCTCTGAGGGAGACTGAGAAGGGGCAGCCGTATGGAGAGGTGGAACCCAGGAGAGAGTGGAAAGACACGTGTGGCCAACGATGGCAGGCATACAACTCACTCACGGACTAAGGAGAAACAAGTAGCACCCGGGTCATTCGAAATCATAGTTTGAGTGGTTGGAAAAGTGAATGGAAATTAAAGACTGGCGTAGGTGTGACTTTCAGGTCGATCAGCTGAGAGGAAGAAAAACTTGGAAGAAAGGGAAATATCTAGAAGTGGTGCAGAGTGGAAACAAAGGCCTTTTAAAATTTGATTTTAATAATGGTTAACACATAATGCTTCCTAAGTGACAGGTACTCTTCTGAATACTTGACACATATTTTAACTCATTTCATCCTCATGGCAACGGTGAGATATCGGTGCTATTATTATCCCCACTTACAGAGAGACAACAAAGGCACTGAGAGATTAGGGAAACCTCCAAGGTGAGTGGCAAAACCTTTACTGAGACCCAGGCAGTTTGGCCTGCGTGTTAATCTCTAACACCATGCCCCTTTTTATTTGTAGGCTGAAAACATTTGGCCTCTCTCTACCCCCCAAAAAAGGATACCAGTGAAAATTCAGAATTTGAAAGACAGAAAAGACATACATTCATTTATAAATAAAACAAATAGTTGTTGAAGGACTTACTGTGTTCCAGGCACTGTCCTAGGTGCTAAGAATTATCAGTGCAGGAGAAAAAAGACAAATGCCCCAGCCATATAGACTTTAAATTCTATGGGAAAACAAAATAAGCAAAACCAGCTCATAAATTATATATATATTAGAAGGTAATAAGGACAATGAAAAAGAAAATACAGCATACATGGATGGTGTCAGCAGGTGATATTAGGAGTTGCAATTCTCATGTAGGAAGCCTTCACTGGGAAGGTGACTTCTGATGAAGGAAGTGTGGGAGCAGACCACGCAGATGTCCAGGGAGGAGCCTCCCCGGCAGAGGGAACAGCAAAAGCAAAAGACACATGGACAGAGTGTTCACAGACTCCTTGCCCTTCTCCAGGAGAACTTGACATTTGACTTCTTCAGCTTTCTAGCTCTGTTTCCCTGGAGACCTGATAAAAGTAGAATGTTAGCTGTGTTACTAGGCAACGTTGCTTGTGATATAAATGACTACTGTTTGGTCAACTGCATCTGGACTGGAAGAATGATAAATGCCTGGTAGGAAGCCACACCACCGGACTTCTGTGATTGTGGTGACACCTATAACAGGGCATGTCCCTTGACACACAGAAAGTGTATCTATTGAGTTACACCAGAGATTAGTCTCTTTGGAGCATAATAAGCCTTTTAAGCCAGGGTAAATGCAGACCCCCATGTCCAGTGGATCTCTTTTCCTTGTGCCTGAGATGATCCGGAGAGGAGGGGCCTGGGGAGAGACGAGGTCCTGGGCAGGGTGTGGATCCCACACAGACAGTTAAGAAGGTTCCTCCAAAGGTAGAAAGCCTGATGCCACATTGCTGGCAAGCTGTGACTTTAATCCTGGATCTTTCTAAGTGATTCTGGTACCAGATGAGTGTTAGGATAATCTTAAAGTCCGAATGTTGAGATAAACCTGGAAGGATCCCTGGTGATGTTATAAGCCTGAAGCAAGGATGTCCCTGGCATGCTGAAGAAAGCCAGGCCAGTGGGCTAGAGCAGAGTGAGCTAGGCACAGAGTAGAAGAATAAGGCCTGAGAGGCAGTAGTTGCAGATCACACAGGGCTTTGTAGGTCCCTGTAAAGGTTTGGGCCTTGCTCTGAGTGAGATGGAACATGTTTTGAGGTTCAGGCAGAGGAGTGTCATCTAACTTGTATTTCAACAAGACCACTCTAGTTGTTAAGAATACAGTAGAGGGGGCAAGGATAGAAGCAGGGAGGTTTAGAAGGCTAATTTCAGAAGGCTAGTGTAGGGGCACCTGGGTGGCTCAGTCATTTGAACCTCCAACTCTCGATTTCGGCTCTGGTCATGAGCCAAGGGTCATTGGATTGAGCCCTATGTCAGGCTGTGCACTGTGTGTGGAACCTGCTTAGGATTCTCTCTCTCGGGCGCGTGGTGGCTCAGTCGGTTGAGCCTTGGACTGCAGCTCAGGTCATGATCTCACTGTTCATGAGTTCGAGCTTCACATCAGGCTCCACGCTGACAGCTCAGAGCCTGGAGCCTGCTTTGGATTCTGTGTCTCCATCTCTCTCTGCCCATCCCTCTCTACCTCTCTCTCTCTCAAAAATAAATAAACATTGAAAAACAATTCTCTCTCTCCCTCTGCCCCTCTCCCTCACTCACATGCTCTCTCTCTAAAAAATAAATAAATAAATAAATAAATAAATAAATAAATAAATAAATAAATTTTTAAAAATCATTAAAAAGAAGAAGAAGGCTAGTGCAATAAAATCCAGGCAAGACATGAATCAGATGGCTTGCACCAGGATTGAAGCAGTGGTTCTGGATATATATATATTTTTTTTCAACATTTATTTATTTTTGGGGGGGCAGAGAGAGAGCATGAACGGGGGAGGGGCAGAGAGAGAGGGAGACACAGAATCGGAAACAGGCTCCAGGCTCCGAGCCATCAGCCCAGAGCCTGACGCGGGGCTCGAACTCACGGACCGCGAGATCGTGACCTGGCTGAAGTTGGACGCCTAACCGACTGCACCACCCAGGCACCCCAAGGTTCTGGATATATTTTTAAGGAAAAGCTGTAAGATTTGCTGAAAGATTGAATGTGATGTATGAGGGAAAAAAAATCATGACTAAAATTTTTAGGCCTGAACAACTGGAAAAAGCTTGTTTTTGAGCATAAGTTTGAGTTATATGTTAGATATCCAAGTAGACCTGTTCAGTCAGAAGTTGGATAGAAGACTCAGGAAGGAGCTCAGGGTAAGTGAAGGATGGTCATCTTCACAGAGGAGGAGGTGATGGATCCAGGATCCAGTGGCAGGACAACCCTTGATTTGGGGGGAGGGGGCATCTTCCACCACAATGGGAATGATGGCTACAGATGCATTTGGTTGGAGGGGCAGGGGGGAGGCACAGAAAGATGAGAGTTTGCACCTACTAGCTTCTGTGAGGTAGAAAGCAACACATATGGAGAGAGCTTGTGAGGGTACGGGAGGCCATAGGATGTGGCAAGAAAGGAGGCCTGGAGTAGGGTCCTTGAGGAGAAAGGCAAATATTTAGAATGGCCGGTTTGGGAAGTCACAGAGGGAGGTGACATAGATCAGCAGGAGGACTCTGTGCCTGTTTTACTTTATTACCATGGCAGGGCCTGGAATCGTTTCTCTTGTTGGCATATCCCATGGCAGGATGAAATGCAGAAAAGAGAAACCACACAGACTATCCATAAAAACTAGTAGTTAACCTGGAACAAAATGAAAACAAGAGCAAGAACCGATGAAAGTATCTACAGTGAACATCCTTTAAGAAGTGCACCCATAGCAAGTTCAGAAGGGACAAGTGAGTTCAAGCACAACTGGAGCGCCTGTTCCTGTGTCATGGTCAGAATCCTGTTCCTGGTGCACAGCCCTGTTGCATCTTTCTGCTGTGCTGTAGCTCTTGGAACTCCCCACCTAGCACCCCACCCAGCATCACCGCGTATCAGATACTGACCTAACCTGGTCCCTTCACACACAGGCCTGTTTCATTCTCATAGTCTTTAGAAGAAAACGGACCCCAGTTATCTAGATATGGGAAGTATAGTCTGAGAAGTCAAGGCTCTAAACAATGTGAAATGCCTCAAAGGAAGATTGTGTCAGAATATGAAGGTTACCAGTCTCAGAATTCGTAGGAGGTGGACCATTTGATTCAACAACATCCCCAAGTACCCACAATATGTCAGGCATTGTGTAGAGTGCTAGACACTGAAAGAGAAATATAATACAGCCCCTGACCTCAGATTGCTAGTAGTCAAAAGACCATAGAAATCCATAAGCAATGCCACTCAGCATGTAAGCACCTCAATGGTGGTAGACTTCAAGAGCATTAAATATGGTGTCATCTCAGCTGCTGGAAGTTAGGAACTTGAGGAAATGAAAATTGAACTCAGTCTCAACGAATAAATATACAAAACTAATATATATATATGTATATATACACACATATATACATATGTGTATGTATATGTGTATATATGTGTGTATTAATATATATATACACATATATATGTGTGTGTGTGTGTATATATATACATATATATGTGTATATATATATATATATATATATATATTTAAAGGAGTGGAAGGAAAAATCAGCACAAACAAAAGATTTAGTATGATCATTTCACAAAGCCCTCATTGATGAGTATCAATGGCGTTATAGAGGGCGTCTCATGGTGGGTGGGACATTCCTGCATAGCAGAGGAATTGTCTTATCTCCAATGCTAATCGCATCTGCATTGAGTAACCCTGATAAGGGAACCTGTTCTAGAATCTGCATGTATTTTAGCTCCCAGAATGAAACTGTAAAAGTAAATTAGTCCCATTTTTCAGATGAGAATTTTTATCTGAAAGGTTAGATGACTTGTCCCAAAGCCAAGAGGGATACAGTGGATTTTCCAATCTGCTGTTGATTCTCCAGAATGGGTCTTTTCATGAACGCTGTGCACACTGCTCTGGAATAGTATGGAAGCATTACAACTGCACAGATCATATGGCCAAATTTTGGATTGTGACACAGGATCTTAAGTATAAAAACAAGGGCAAAATGACCAAAAGGGAAAATAGAAAGTTAGAAAAAGAAGGAATTTCCTGAATTACATCTTAGATTTTCTAAAAGATGATTCACTGTACACCTACTATAAGAAAGAATAACTTTTAACCTATAGTAAACATTAAAGAAACAAGAAATAAAATATGGTATAAATTACTTAAAGTAAAACCATCTCATATATCCATATTACACATGAAAGTAATATTCTTTAGGGGGAGAATTTGCACTCTTATTTTAGTTCTGATATCATAATCCTCTGAAATTGACTTGATGACTGATAACTTCATAAACAAAAGGTTCTCTGTGAAGCTCAAATTCCTTTCCCATTCCCAAGGCAATAATTTAAATAATCATAAAATCTTATCATAAAATGTGTTTTTATGCCTTGGGTTTCCCTTTGTAAAATGAAAGTGTGATAATTTTTTCCGATCTTATTTACAAAACAAGTTACTCTTACGGTTCAAAAACATGACAAAGCAAAAAATCAAAGGTAGGGTTACAAGAGTGCTCAGTGGTGGTAAGAGTCTCTTTGACTCTTCAAATGGCTTTGTCCAGTGGCAAGTTGATTATCTGTTTATTCCTATAATATTGTGTTCATATAGGTTTAACACTATGCATTTTGAAACTACTGGGGAAAGGAAGAAGTTGTTATCTATCAATAAGTTGTTATCAGTGTTCATTCTTTTTTGCTCTGATGTAAAAGGATTGTCGTCAACACTCTGGTCTTACTCTTCTGACAAATATTTGTCCATTTCCAAGCAAGTAGCTATTTTCAAGGCTGCCATGGAATAAGAGAATGTATAAAGAGCATTCCTTAGATTACGTCCGTCCACATAAGAAGCAAATGTAAACTCATTGTGAACCGGGAGACTGTGCATATCCTATTCCTGTATAGTCATACACCCTTAAGGACCAGTAGTGTAAACACCCAACTTTTTGCTATAAACAACGCTATTCAAAAACTCAACACACTCAATAAAATGGAACAAATCCTGAAAGGTCAACACATTGCTTCCTGGAAAAATAAGATTGCTTTAGATCTCTGCTCAGTGACTCCAGGTTATCTTATTATGACCAAATCCAAAACAGCCCCCAGGCAGGCTGTTCCAAATATAGAGTTAGTAGTTAGAAACCAGAAACAGGAACTGGAAGAAACAAGCCCCCTGGAAGCCCAAGGGGACTGCTTTGTGACTGTTACACAAGAAAGATATTTCCTGCTTTCTGAATTAGGAAAGAAAAAAAAGCCAAGAGAATGATTTCAATGACTTGAAAGCACCTACAAAAAAATCCTCGGGGACTTAACCCAATCCCCAGGAGCAGTCCGGCCAGCAGAGTTACACTGGAGAAGAGTTTGGGACATCTGGCTTATTGGTGGGAATTGAGTCCCACCTTGATTTTTTGGTACATATTGAAGGTAAGTTCCACCTCTCTGAGTTACAGCCGTCCATGTCAGTTGCACGACAATGCCCTTCAGGTGAAAATGCTCACAGGCAGTTCCCAGGAAAGTACAGGTGGTAAAAATTGTAGACTCCAGAATGATTTCAAAAGAGTTCACTTTGATAATGTGTCCTGAGTTCTGGCTTCTGTCTCCTTCCCCCCCCCCCCCCCCATCCCCATTCTCTGTCCCAGACTGTCTGGATTTCTAGTTGATCTTTTTCTTTTGTCAAATTTGAATTTAAAAATGGAGACTCAGAAATTCTCACTTAGCCTGTTGTGTTTGGTGAAATTCAGAGTCCTGGTGAAAGAGCAGATGGCACTAATGGGTAGGCTCGAAATGAAACCCTCA
Source organism: Acinonyx jubatus (assembly GCF_027475565.1). Lineage (NCBI taxonomy): Eukaryota > Metazoa > Chordata > Mammalia > Carnivora > Felidae > Acinonyx > Acinonyx jubatus. Next base: position 74,752,576 of record NC_069381.1, read on the forward strand.
TCTAAGATCATGTTTTATGAAGTTTCTGTGTACCCTCATGTCATCATTCTACTCTGAGTCTTTGGGGAATATAAACAGAAATCATTTGGTGGCAAAAATAATTTTAAAGAGCACCCTTTCCCATCTCTGTAAGATGGTGGTGGGTCCTGTAAGAGAAGCACTATTTCAAAGTCCCTGTTACATCTAAGTAACAAAAATATGCCTTAGTTAGGACTTCCTTGTTATGGTGGTTTATTCAGACTGATACTTTTGATCTTCCCTAGAACATGACTCTTGTCATCTTTCACCTTGACAACTGAATACGCAGTGAATCCCTGGCCACCAGAATAATATATGAGTGCCTTTCACCTCATCCTCTTGGGTTTAACATGGGGTATGAATCTAAATGCTTTTCTTAGATCGTCTAATGCCGTCCAATGCCAGTCAGTGAAGGAGGAACATTTCCCTTTATCTCACTATTATTGATTGTTATGATCGTGTTGCCTATTGATTGTTTAATAATACACCTTTTCCCTCAATAGCACAGCACTGATAGGCTTTAGGATTTTTTGTGGGGTTTTTTTTCTTCCTATAAGAAGCAAAGGAGATTTAGTCTCTGTTGTTAAGCCTGGATTGTAATTCACCAAGACCTATGTTTAAAGGTCTCTGTTGAGTAGGTTTGCTCTGATATGGAGGGCATGTTCTTGTATTTCTAATCAGGGTCCTGAACTTGGAGACCCTCCCCAGTCCTCTAATCCTCCCAGCCAAACACCGACTAGCCCTCCCCTGCCCTCACTTGGTTCCTCTTCAAGTCCCCTTCTTCCATTTCACTGAGGACACCACACTGATGACATGTGGGTCATCTCAGCCACACAGGGGCCCTGAGATCAAAAGATTTGGCTAGCACTGGGACTGCATTTTAATTGTAAGGCTAGGAAATTTCTAGTTTATATCTGGAGTCCTCTGTTTAATATAAAGAGTGCTTGCTGTGCCTTCTCCCTCTGTGGTAATGTTTTCTTTATAAACTCTTACATTTTTGTTATATTTAAAATTTCTGTTGTTTGGGAACATTTAGCCTTTGTATAGTTAAAAAAATTTACCCAGTATTATTGTTTTGTGCTCACTTTTTAAAATATGTAATAAAACACTCCCAACTAGAAGATTTAACAAAAAAATAAGATACCATTCAAAATAGCACCAAACCTATCATGTATGTAGGAATTAAGCTAACAAATGACACACAGGAACTTCACAGAAAACTTTAAAATGTCTAGTAAATGACATAAGAGACAATTTTAATTAAGGGGAAGATATTATGTGCCCTTAGCACAGAATTGATATTACAAAGAGGTCCAGTCCCCATGAATTATTTTATGAAATAAAAGCAATATTAATAAAATTCCAGCTTGATTTTTTGAGAAATTTGATAAACTTATACCAAAATTTATATGACAAGTGCTCACTTGGGGGGGGGGGGACTAGAATGGCACAGGGGAATAAAGAAAGAGATGGAGGGGGAAGAGGAGGGGAGAGAGGAGGGAGGAAGAAAGGGGCTTTGCATGAACTGATAATATACTGTGCACTGAAGAATATGGGTAATTCAAGCCTCTGCCCTTGAGGTTCCCCTCTCCCTAACACACACACGCGCGCACGCACACACACATTCAGCCCACCCCAACTATATAAACTAATTTATTCAAATGTTCTTTATAGAATATGAGTCAGGTGCTCCATTTAAATCTCATCCTTTTTCTTTCTTTCAGTTATAAACTTCTAAATCTCTGTACAAATATTTCTATTGGATTTCATAAGCTGGAAATTTCTTAACTCCAAGTTTTACAAATAGAAGAATCACTAACTCTAAGATTTATCATCCTTTTGTTTCAAAAGCAAAAATCTAGTAACAAATTCCTAGTAACATAAATTCCATAAGACCATGCCTCATCTGTCAGATTTATCCTATATCCCCATGACTGAGAGCAGTAACAGGCAGGTGTGAGTGCTCACCAGAAGCCATCCTGCGTAATGAAGGGGTGAGTGAGCAAGGAAGAGTAGAGGAGACATGTTTTGCCATGTGCTAAGGTACGGTGAGCATCCAACAGCCGTGGGAAGGAGCTGAGACCTTTGAATCACAGAGATACTATACTCATTTGTGGGCGTTTCACACCATAACTTCAGAGACTGTGACCAGTACAAGAGAGGAACCCACGGCCCCTGTCTGAGGCCTGATGGAAGTACACTTAGCCTAAAGTTGAGAAGATTGAAGGGAACATGAGAATAGACAGCAGACACCTGAAGGGCTGCCTTGTGGAAAGTTGAAATGGCTTAAACCATTCCATGTGTCCTAGAACACCAAATAGAACCAATAGCAGAAGTTTTAGGAAAGAAGATTTGGGCTGAGTACAAACTCAGACTCTCAAAAAGTCAAGAACTTTCTGAAAATGTCATGCAAAGTAGTGAGTTTTCTCTTCTTAGAGATGCCCTTCCAGAAAGCGAATGGCTCAAGAATCCATGTGTCATGCAAACAATGTTCCTTTGTTCTCTACATATAATAAATAGTGCCAAGCAGTGAGGTTAGGTGGTAATAAAACATGACAAGTCCCTGGCAAAAAAATGAAAAATTTAAAGTGCAACATTAGATATAAGTGAATTGTGAAAAGTAAAGCCATGTTAGGAGAGTGACAAGTGTCCTACTCTAAATAGGGTGGTCAAGGAAGTCCTCTCTGAAAAGGTGCCATTTGAGCAGAATTAAAGGAACTGAAAGAAGGAGGTGTGTAGGTATCTAGAGGAAGAAAATGCCAGACAGGAAACAGAGGAGGACAGTGTTCCAGGTACAGAGAGAGAACAGGGAGTATGGTCTCTTGCAGTTTTTCTTGCTTGGATCCTCTTTATAAGGCTTGACATCACTATTAACCTAAAGTGAGCATTACCACTAATGCCTTGGAGCACCGTGCTCCTGCAAATAGTATGTCTTGGGTTGACGCTTCCAGATTTAAGTCGACTCTGACATCAGACGTAAGACAAAGAATTTAATCCTACAGCATTTGGAACCTAGGACCTTATGAACTGCTAAAGCAATTAGCATGACCCTTTGTTGACACTTCAGCCACAGTGTGTGGCAGAAAATGTCAAGAGCATATCTCATCACGCCTACTTCAAGTTACTAAAAGACTTCAAGTTGCTAAAAGGCAGGGTGCGTGTCTAATTCATCTTTGTGCTGCCCACCTGCAAGTCTTAGACTTGACATGCACTCAAGAAACGTGTTGAGTGGATGCATTAATATGCTTCAGCAGCTCTAAGGATTCAGTGACTGTCATAATAATAAAAACAATTACATGAACTTGCAATTTAAAACTGAACCAAAAACTGACAGAGGAAAGTTTTGTGTGGGGTAATTAATAAGGAGGTGATAAAAATCAGATCTTCCCCCAAAAGTAGAAAAAGAAGCCAGTAGCAAATAATTTTCCTTTAGTAATATCAGAGAGTAACCACAGCCTTCTAGAACTGGATAAGACTTGGGGAGCGCCATCCTTAGAATAATTGGCATAAACCCAGTGACAAAGAAGTAAGACTGGCTCTGTGAGCAACAAACTTGGGGGGAAAAAGTCCTTTGAGGATGTTTTGCAATAATGGGCTAGAAAGAGATCAGCACACCCTGACTTATAGGTGGTTATGTGGCTTCATGTGTTAGAAAACTAGAGCCAAAATTTGTATAGAAAAAAATAGCATGCTGTTAGAGCAAAGAAATTTATAGAAATTGAGGCACCTCAGCAGAGCAAGTTATAGAGTCAATCCAGTGAGACCAATGGAGTATATTTTACAGACTGAAAATTTGTTATGTTTGGCATGTGTGGTGGTTTTTTAATACAATTGTAGTTGACTGTCATGGTGAAAACCAGGTTTTTCTTATCTAGACAATTGCCCATTTATTCAGATGTTGTACAGAGAAGTATACTGCCAGCATCCCAAAGTAAACCATATTATGAGCAGTGATTAAGTTCCAAAGCAATATTAATACTTGACCTACTACCCAGGGATTGGATTTTATGAGCTTCCCTAAGAGTCTAAAAACCTCCATGTTGTTTTGTGGGAAAATGGTTTCTTCATTCTAAACAACCAGTTTTCAAATGGACTTTTAAGGGTTTTTTTTATATTCATTAAATCTTTAGTATACGTTCGTCTTTCGGGGGTTTTAAAAATTAACATTTACTGGTTCTTGAGTAACGGTGATACTTCCATGATATCGGTTTATTCTGTTCTTTGAAGTTTGTAGTCCCGCACTAATTAAGTTTCTCTTAAAAATAAAAATAGAATTTCAGAATTAGAGGAGAATTTAGAGGTGAGTTAATATAAGTTCCCATCCAATATAGAAATCTCTTCTATAACATCCTTGACAGATTAATACCTAGTTCCTATTTGAGTATATGTGGTGATAGGGAGAAGTGTTTTGTTCAATGAAATTTTTGACATGAAACTGCAAGTAAATCAGTACTGGCTGTTGACTAGGTGCCCGGGACTGTGTTAGGTACTATGGGGGATACAAAATAATTAAGGCTCCGTCTCCTTAAGGAATAGTTGCTTCCTTAAGAAGCAAAATAACAGACTTTCATTCTACCGTTTTGTTTGCTGTGCTGTGTTACATGCTAAGTTCTGACAACACGAAACTTGCTCTTGACTCTGAAGGTGTTTAAACTGTTGCAAAGATAAACATTCACATACATCCTTCTAAAACACAAGATAATTGCTGCATTGTGTGTGCATGTGCGTGTGTGTGTGTATGCGTGCATGCTATATGGTCATATTTCAACAACCAGTTATTGCAAGGACTACAAAGCAGGAAAAACAGTTAAGTCTACCTGGGGAAATCAAGTTTGTCTACATTCTATATATTGGATGATTTAAATTATATTCCTGGGGGAAGACAGTATTACGCTGTGTTACAGAAAATAAGACTTGTGAGGCAAAGTAAAATTTAATTATATGTTCCCTTGGAAGATTATAGCAAATAAAGACTCTTAGATTTTTTATTTAACAGCACTTCTTCTTCCTAAAGAATAAAGGAGTAAAGGCTTTTAAATATGCATAGTGAGTTTTCATCAGGTAATAATAGCAGGTTCTAAACATTAGCTTTCTCTAAGAAGTAAACTTTGCTAACTGGCAAATTAGGGTCAGCTATTTTTGTCTCCCTACTCAAAATATATTAGTCTGTAAGAGCTGGTGAGATTCTTTGCACTGATACCTTAAGCTAAGGCTGTATAACTTTAAGTTCAAATATGTTAGCTTATGTTTTGCAATGTTGATGTTAACTTTTTAAAGTTTTTTTTTTGTTTTTTTTTTTTGTTTGTTTTTTGGGGGGAAGAGAGAGAGAGGTAGAGAGGGAGAGAGAGAGAGAGAGACAGAGAGAGAGAATTCCAAGCAGGCCCCACGCTGTCAGAGCAGAGCCTGATCTGGGGCTCAATCCCACGAACCATAATCAAGAGTTGGACACTTAACCGACTGAGCCACCCAGGTGCCCCGATGTTAACTTTTAAAATGTAGTTACTGTGGGTGATGTATGGAATTGTTGAAATACTATATTGTATGCCTGAAACTAATATAACACTGTATATTAACGGGAATTAAAATTAAAACCTAATTTTAAAAAAAGAGGGAAAAAAATTAAAATGTGGGTGCGAGATGTTGGGCTCAGAAATGCCTACGGCAAAATGAGGAAATATGGTAGAAACATATCTTCTAGTTCACTTTTGTGCATGATCATAGTGGTTAGTCATTTAGTTTTATATTTTTAGAAATTCTGCACTATCAGGGCACCTGTGTGGCTCAGTGGGTTGAGCGTCCAACTCTTGACTTCGGCTCAGTTCATTATCTCACAGTGTGTGAGATCGAGCCCTGAACCGGGCTCTGCACTGAGAGCAAGGGACCTGCTTGGGATTCTCTCTCTCCCTTTCTGCCTCTCCCCTGCTCACTCTCTCTCTCTCCCTCTCTCTCTCAAAATAAATAAATAAACACTAAAACAAAACAAAAAATTCCACACCATTAACCACAAATCTTCTGTCTAATAAACAGGCCATCAATTACATCACCATTTTAACGGAAAACATGAACTCTCCCATAGGTTTTTAGGTGAAACACATGGTTTTTCTGAGTCTCAGTTTTATTCAATGAGCAGGATTGGCATCATTTCCATTTCACAGTTTATTGTGAAAAAAATGGTGGTAAAATAGAAATGTATTCTTTTTAGTCTCTTTAGCTATAGACTTCAAATGCCTTCATCTGGTGCATTTCCTTCAGCCCTAGGTGTGATTAGTTGGGTCTCTGGCAAACAGATTGAGAAAGGTCTAAGAGAAAGGACCAAATGCTCAATTCTTCCCTCTCCCAGAGGACCCTACAGGAGCTATATGGACAGAGGACAAGACCAGGCAAAAGAACATTTGATAAAAGAAAAAAAAAGAACATGTAATAAAAGAACATTTGATAAAAGCCCCACTCTGTCCCCAAACTCACTATATCAATCTCCTGGTGAGCTAAGCCAGACCTCAGATAAGCCACAAGGCCTTCCTTTGCCTAACCACTGAAGGCTATGTGATCTGGGGTAGGAGGAGGGGGAGGGCAGCTCAAGAAGCTGCCTTATCCTCTTTCCCTGCACTTTAATCCCTGCCTGTCCAGAGTTGGAAAGGGCAAGGGAGACACTGAGATCGGGACAGTGGGGGGAGGAGATTGACTGTCGATTCTCCCTAAAGCCAGAGGGAGAACTTGTCTGAGCTATCCTCCCCAGGCCCTCCGAGGAGATGGTCCGCTTCCAATAGAGGCGGTTCCAGAGCCATCATATCACATCAGCTTCAAGAAAGAAGAGAGACTTCAAAGTGGTGACCCCCAAGGGAAGCTCTAAAGAGAGTCCAGAACAACTCATCTCGAGAGCTCATGCCACTTGAACTCAGAGCCTTCACCCCTTATGAGCACCAAGATTCACTACGTTTCCTTGAATGCAGCTATCTCTACTAACCCCATTTCTCCTAGAAAGAAGGAAGGAGGAACAAAGGAGAATCTTGAGTTCTACCCTGAGGTCAACCACCTAGATAAATCAGAAAAAGACCCATCACTGAAATTCATCCTATATGGTAAAAGAGCCATTTGCCTGGAATGTATGGAACCTTTCTTATCCAAATTAATGATATTTCTGGAGTCCAGATAGGTTAGCTTCCAAAAAGCATGATGATTAAAAACAACATTTTTCCTTACCATCCAACACACCTAAATGAATAACACTTGCCTTGACTTTTGCCTTTCCGGCAAGCTTTCCAGGATGTCACAACAAGGCACAGGCATTCTCTCGTAAACTATACCATCAGTTCCCTCTCCCATAGATTGACCACAGCCTTGACATCGTTCACTTGATGAGCAATTTATTCTTTGATTATTAGAGTAAATTAGTTTTTGTTTAGTAAAACAGTTTTTTGTTTGTGTGTGGATGCTTCCATTGTTTAGAATTCTGCATCTTTATACTGGTTGTACATTGTGTGGACCATCCAGAGGATTTGTTTCTCTTTGGACACCCCCCCCCCCAGCCCCCCAGTTTCTCTCCTCTTCCTTCAGCTCACAGTTTATCAGAGAACTGCAGTGTGTCCAGGGATAAGTCATGTTGAGTACAGAACTAGGATTTCAGTCCCTGGAGATTGCTTTAAAAAGAGCTTTCCCTTCATTATTTCAAGAGCATAATTATAAATATTTTAAATTTCTCAAGCAACTGAAACAGTCTCCATTATGAATCATTAACTGTAAGTTCCTAATGTTTATCCAGTTTTTTTTATATTCACTAAATCTTCTCACATGGTTTTGGCTTTAAAATGAATACTTTCCACTTAAATCTTGAATTGCAGTGGATCAAATAATGCACTAGTCCACTTGGCTTATGGGAAAATGCCATGAAGCAAAATGAAAGCAGTTTTGAATCGGACCCACTCCTTCATTTTTGAATTTTCTTTTCCAATTCCTTTTGTATCCTAGAGCAGCTGACCTCAAAGAGGGAAAAGAAAACACAAGGTAAATACAACTAGGATACAGAAATTGAGAGCATCCTTGATGGCTGGAAAGTCTCAGGCCAATCAATGGTTTAAAAATATATAATATTTATAGTATATAGTCATCCTTCCCTCAAAAAGTCAGTATGTCTGTATTTACAGTGGTAAGAGAATCACCTTTGTTAAGTGAAGTGTCGAATGTATACATGATCCTGATGAAGGCATGATGGTTTCTTTTTCATTTGGGAATAAAGGGATAGTGCCTCGCAAATCTTGGCCCCTTCTTTGTGTATCTTAAATGAGTAAGCACTTAGCTCCAGCTTTACGAATCACTAGGCAGACATCACCTGGCAATTTGGAAGATGTGTGAAATGAATTGTTTCATCTCAGAGGAAAGTAGCTAGAAGCCAAATATTTCCTGATGCTCACTGGCATCTGATCTTATAAATGCATGTGTTTGCCATTGTAGTTTGTCTTCCTTAGGTGAGAACATGTTTGTCTATTTGCCTGATATTTATTACGTACCTAATTTGTGCCAGGCAGTGTTAATAAGGATGGAGCCCACTTTTAAAGAGCTTCTTGGTCTAGGAGGTAAAATGATAATAAACAATTATGCCAGGTTTCCTTAGGTGCTATGATGGGGGAAAACCAGGGCTTAAAAGACTTCCAGTTCTGTTTAACTGTATACCTTGTTCTGTATTGTAATGACTCAAGAAATGAGGCTTTAACTTTTTCAGTAGTTAATTCTTCCACCAGACTAGTGGCACTTAATTCCCTCAAGCTTAGACATTTCTGATAATGCTTAACTTGAGAAGATGTACTTGCTGTCTGGGATTCACTCGTGTACAGATGAACCCTTTAGCAAGTGTACTATTGCTGTACCTTGCCACCGAGAGAATTCATAAACTCGATATCCAAATTTCAGTCACTCATCCCTCTGATCCCTTGGAGTTATTCTCAAATAAAATAAATTCAACTATGCCTCAGAGGTGCCAGAGGATGACCTTTTTTTTCCCCTTTTCCTTTTCCTGTTGTTATTGAGAAAATGAGCAACCGATAAAAACAGGCATTTCACTCGGCCCTTTTGTGTTTTTAATAAACACCTTAAAACTGGGCAGTTTGCTTGAGGCTGGTGTTGTTTTGTTTTGTTTTTTTCCCTCTCTTTCCTCTTACTATCTGGGTATATACTTCCTCCATACACAGGGTATTATTTCCTGTCCACGATAGAAGTCTTAAACGCCATCCTTGAAGAGAAGGCCGGTGCCCTGCGCACAGCAGGCCGGGAACCTCACACCCTTGCAGCAGCCACATGTCCCCAACTCCCCTAGAGACTGGGACCTGGTTTGTGCTGGTGAGAGCGTTGCTGCGTGTGGCGCTCGGGGGTGCCTGTGTCTGTGCTGCCGTGGTCACCGCCCCACATACACACATTCTGGGCTTGTGAACAAGGCATTTGCTGAGAAAGAAAGCATTTAGATGTTCCCCCCTTGAGAACCATCTTTTCTACCTTTTCAGTTCCTTTTCTTTCTCACCAAGATTTGTGTGTACCGAAAATATTTTCAGTAGTTAGCCCTGAAACAAAATCTGCATTTTCAGAGTGAATCCTGTCACTGACAGAGGCAAATATTGCATCTCTTGAGAATAGGTGTTTTCTTTATCTTCTAGCACCTTGTTTCTGGGGGAGTAAGTGTGTGCGCTCACTGATGACTTAGAGATGTGAAAATTCATTTCCTTCCCTTGGTTCTCCATCCCTTCTCCAAGGAGGAGGTAGTGTGCCTCTTAGAGGAAGAGCTGCACTCGACCTTTGTCATCTTTTCTCTTTCCCTTCCCAAGTGCAATCCTTTATTCCTGCCTCTGCAACCACGAGGTTCTGACTTGACGCTCCCGTAACCACCACGTCCAGTAGCTTTGAGGGGCAGATGGAGGTGCTCCAACCCCATGAAGCCTTCCCCGCTGACGCCAAGCCTGAGTGTTCATTGTACTTACCACACCGTTCATTTGCTGTAGATCCTGCCTTATTTGCACCCCTGCTTGACTTTTTATATGACTCTTTATGCCACTCCCGTCAGATTATAACTACTTTTAGAACAGCAAACCTTGGTTATGTCTCCTTGATTTCCCTGTGATGCTTTGCATAGACTAGATATTCAAGAAGTTTTCGTTGATAAAACTAAAACTGTTCTATCCTAGTATCTCTGAACAAGTCTGAGGAATAGGTCTTTAGGATCTGTTTCTTGCAAGGCCATTCTTGGGTTACCAGAGATTGTTTTGATCTGTCAGACTGGGAGGAATTTGGATGATTAGCTGCAGGGTAGAACCCTTTGGAATCAACTGTATTTGAATCTATGGAGCGGAGAGAGGATAAAGTTAATCACTTTTATATTGGCTCATCTGCCTTTCTGTGGCTGCCATCTAACTAACTAGAGCATAACCCAGTTAAAGCACTATCTCTTTAAAGAGTCAACCACAGGGGTGCCTGGGTGGCTCAGTTGGTTAAGCCTCTGACTTCAGCTCAGATCATGATCTCATGGTTAATGAGTTGGAGCCCCATCAGGCTCTGTGCTGTCATAGCGGAGCCTGCTTTGGATCCTCTGTCTCACTCTCTCTGCCCCTCCCCCCTCTTTAAATAAACATTTAAAACCAAAGAGAAAGGGAGAAAGAAAAAAAAAGAAAAGAGAAATAAAGAAGAAAGAAAAGAAAGAAGAGAGAGAAAGGAAAGAGAAAGAAAGGAAGGAAGAAAGAAAAGGAAAGAAAAGAAAAAAGAAAAGATGGAGGAAAAGCAAATGAAGGAAGGAAGAATCAACCACAATCTAAAGAATATGTCTGGATCATAAGTTAGCATATTGGAATGACACCTGCCTTTTTATCACATGCATCAAATGTTCTCACTTCTTTCAGTGATAACATAGTCATAACTACGACTTAAAGTCTAAACCAGAGAAATAATTTTTGGGTTATAGTACAAAGAAAAAGAGTAATGTACTTAATTGTTGAGGTTGTAGGAAAATAAGTACTCTCATATGTTGTGACAGTGGGAGATGTATAAAGTAAGTCAGCCTTTTTTTTTTTTTTTTGGTGGGGAGAGGAATTTGGCATCATAGATGTGCCTTGTTTGGCACTACCCGAGCAATGTGGTTCTTCATAATGTTAGTCTTAAGACTAAATTTCTATACTAGAATGCACATACACTCTTTTCCTTCTGGAAAAGATACTAAAGCAAGTGTTATACTTCAAAACATTCCCTCTGTTGAGTGTATATAGCCATGATAAAGTGTGAAAAGAGATAACGAAAATGCATACATGGACTCAAAAACAAGACCAACATTTGTGTGGAGCAGGAACAGAATACTGAGTGAGGCTGAAGCAGCTGCCAGGCTGTTAGCCAAAAGCAGGCAGTAGCAGCCAGGGGCTCAGCTCCTGCCAGCAAGGGGAGCTAAAAATGCACCGAGCAAGATAAGAGACTGGAGCCTGGTCACTGTTTGAAGCCAAAGGCCCCCACTCCCAAAAGGAAGCTGAAAAGAATGGCAAGTAACTGGATGGTGGACTGACACTTCTGAGGAAACTGTGCCTCCAGCTGGGAGCTGAGCCAGCCTGCCTGCTGTATCCTGACTGGATCCATGGGATCCTGACATTACAGCGGAATGTCAAAATACCGTGATAAGACCTAATGGTGGGTTGGGGGGCTGGGGATTGGGTGCAGGGAACCGCAAAAGAGCGCACAAGAGATGGTGGAAAACAGTTTCATCTCCCAACCAGCCTACCACCCAGAGCACAGGAAGAAAACTATGCTAAGAAAAGGCTCTCAGCAAAATTAGCCTTTGGAATACTGATTCACCTGAGATGAAACTAAATTTTGAAACAAACAGTGAAGTTCAAATAAATATACTTACAGTGGTCAAAGAGATAAAGGCATAACAATTAAAAAATGGGTACATATGACATAAGAGCAAATGGCTATAAAACATTTAGAAATTTTGAGCCTGGGTGACTCAGTTGGTCAAGCATCCACCTGCTGGGCTCAGGTCATGACCTCACGGTTCTCAGGATGCAGCCCCACATTGGGCCCTGCACTGGCAGCATAGCCTGCTTAGGATTCTCTCTCTCCCCCTCCCCCACTCGCTCTCACACTCTCTCTCTCAAAATAATTTTTTTTAATGTTTATTTATTTTTGAGAAAGAGAGGGCACAAGCAGGGGAGGTGTGGAGAAAGAGAGACAGACACAGAATCTGAAGTAGACTCCAGGCTGTGAGCTGTCAGCACAGAGCCTGACACGGGGCTCAAACTCATGAACAGGGAGATCATAACCTGAACCAAGTCAGATGCTTAATCGACTGAGCCACCCAGGTGCCCCATCAAAATAAATATATATTTTTTTAATTTAGAAGTTTGGGGATGAAAAAAGTCACTGAGCTTAAAAATATGAAAAATAAGACTGTACTCAGCTGCAGAAAGAAGTAATGAATTAGATAAGCATTCTGAGTTTACCCAGATCCCAGCAGAGAGAGGCAGAGATTAAAAAGCACACACACACTCCCATGGGTGATCGATTGAGGGACTCTAACATACCTCTAATAGGAATTACAGGAAAAAATGGAAGAAATGATGGAGCAAGTGTGGAAGTCATATTTAAAGAGATTTTGCTGAAATTTTCCAAAATTGAAGAAAGTTGAGTCCTTAGCTATAGATATTGAGCAGGATTAATCCACACACATTCAAAATGAAAGTGAAATTGTAGAAGACCTGGTATTAAAGGTAAAATCTTAAAAGTTATCATAGGGAAGGAGATTGCCCACTAAAGGACAAATGCAGAGTGACAGCAGACTTCCCAGCAGTGAAAATACAGGCCAGAAGAAGATGGAATAGTATTTTAATGTGCTGAAGGGGAATTACTGCCAACAGAGAATTTTATAACTTACGAAACTATTCAAGAATGAAAGCAATAGAGGCACCTGGGTGGCTCAGTCAGTTAAGCATCTAACTTCGGCTCAGGTCATGATCTCACAGTTTGTGAGTTTGAGACCCACATGAGGCTCTCTGCTGACAGTGTAGAGCTACTTTGGATCCTCTGACTCCCTCTGTCTGTCACTCCCCCGCTAGCTCATGCACACTGTCTCTCAAAAATAAACAAACATTAAAAAAAAAAAAAAAGAATGAAATCAATAGGGACATGTTCTGACATACAAGTATATGAGTTTTCTATCCACAGACCTTTATTAAAAGAATTATTAAGGGATACACTTCAACTAAAAGGAAAATGAACCCAGAGAGAAGATACAGGATCTAAGAAAACTGGTGAGCACATGACTTAATAAATATGTAAATAAACACAATCACCTCTAGGTCATTTTTTAAAATGTGTGTTTCAGAAGAAAAGTAAAACCCCAACAATAACAAAATGGGATAGTTCAGTGGGTAGTTAAATGTGCTTGGAGTGGGATTGCAATAGTGAAAAATTTAAAAGCGTATATTCTAAGAAATTATAGGTAGTATCTTTCTAAAAATATAGTCTACACCTTACTAACCCACCTGAGGCAGGATGGCAAATAAGAGATGTGGAAAATGTTAACAGTGCAGGGGAAGGCAGAAATAAATCCAAAGACCAGTAAATATACAAATATGAGTGAGCAAAGTAATTAATGGATTTAATTCACTTGTAAAAAGAGAGAAATGATTTGTTTGGATTTTTTTTAATCCATAAAAGACATACCCAAAAAATAAAATCACAGACAGGGTTGCAAAGTAGATTAAAGAATAATATTAAAAAAGAAAAGTTGGTAGGACAGTGTCAATATTAGACACATTTAGCCTTGCCATCTTCAAGAATGCACTCTTTATCAGAACAAGATACATACGTGAGTTTTAAAAGATGTGTAAATTCTTATAGTCACCACCACAGACAGGATACAGAGGAATCCCAACACCCTAAGGAATTCCCCTGTGCTGAAACTCTGCAGGGAACCCCCGGCAACTGCCCACAACTTCTCTGTCCTGTTTTACAGAATGCCGTGTAAAGTCAGATGGCACATAATTTTTTTAACACTGGCATTGGTTTCAATAGAAAAATTGCCTAAGTGCATGTCGTCATTGGAATGTTTTTAAATTATAGCATATCCACACTATGAATTCTGGTGGTCCTTAAAATGAAGTAGAGCCCTATGTGCCAATGTGTTAAGGTCTTCAGGACTTATAATGAAAGTGAAAAGCTCGAGGTGCATGAACAGTCTATATAGTAAGATCCCATGTGTTTATATGTCATATATATGCAAATACACAGATATAGATCTGGAAGAGTGTACACCAGACTTAGCAGGGCTTACTAAGGAATGGCACAAGGGTAGAAAAGGAGAAAGGAGGACTCTACCTTCTGTGTTAAAGATAAGTATTCATGGGGCGCCTGTGTGTCTCAGTTTATTAAGCGTCCATCCAACTCTTGATTTCGGCTGAGGTCATGATCTCGCAGTTCATGGGATTGAGCCCAGCATAGGGCTCCATGCTGAGCATGGAGCCTGATTAAGAGTCTCTTTCTCTCCCTCTCCCTTTGCCCCTGTCCCACTTACTCACACGCTCTCTCATGTTCTCTCTCCCAGAAAAAAAGTGTTAAAAAAATGATTAGAAAGAAGATTTATGATAGTGAATAATAAAACTATTTAGGCATAACTTGACATTAAATATCCAACATCTATGTGAAGAAAGCTATAAAACACTCCTGAAAGGCATAAAATTGGGTGAAAACACACCGTGAAGGAGGAGAATCAATGCCATGAAGATGTCAGTTCTTCTTAAATTAATTTATAAATGTAATTTAGTCCCAATAAAAATGCCACCAAGGTGGTGTTGTTTTCTGGATCTAGCAAGTTGATTTTAAAGTTCATCGTGAAAGACAAGCATGAGATTGAGCACTTACCACACCAATTACTGATTAGTTGTCTTTCTGCTGTGCTTGACCTTGAAGGGGTTCTTTTTTATTTTTAAATGTTTATTTATTTTTAAGAGAGAGCCACTGAGTGTGAGCAGGGGAGAGGTAGAGAGAGAGGGGGACACAGAATCCAAAGCTGTCAGCACAGAGCCCGATGCAGGGCTCAAACTCGTGAACTGTGAGATCATGACCTGAGCTGAAGTCGGATGATTAACCAACTGAGCCACCCAGGCGCCCCGACCTTGAAGGACTTCTTGTTCTTCTATTCCTCACATAATATCTGGCATAAGTAGATACTCCAAGATGGCTGACCTCTCCTGAGGGCATGCATACAACACTCCACTTTCATGTTCTGTCTGCCCTACCCCACTGCCATCAATGCCATTTATATCTATGGCATGTAATAGATAAGCTGGCCCTTCTTCATGTTGCTCTTTGTTATTTCAAGCAGCTTCTCTGAAGCTAAGTGGTTTTGTTTTGTTCTGTTTTGCTTTTACCCTCAGCTCTTTTGGTGTCTCATTCATGCCAATATGATACTTTTTCAACTTGTTACCACAGGTGGGTTCTGCTTTGTACTGCATTGCTTTTCTAGAAATTGTGTAAGTTAAGTAGATCTTATTTTTACATTATACAGTAAATGCTATAATCCTAATAAAGTACTGGGAATCAAATCGCTATCATCAAAGGTATATCATACAATCAAAGATGGAGGAATGAACAGTAATGATTTAAAATAGTGAAAATTACTATTAAAAGGCCCCAATTTCCTTTGACCATGCAGGGCATTTCAATAGGTGATAAAGTATTTCAACATATTCCACTTAATATTCCACTTAATTCCACTCTTTGTGGGTATAAATTTGACAATTACAATGTTAAATATTTGATTCTTTTCTTAGGTATGAGCAGCACGTCAGGCATGGTTTAGATGGCTTGTTTCCTTTCCTAAGGCGGCCTGCGTGTTTACTTTATTTCTCTTGAAAACACACTGAGTTCCTTCCCCCTACCAAAAACAGCTGTTATGTTATCTCAAAATAATTTACCAGTGGGAATGTATGAATCCAAATTTCACTGAGCCCACTTCTGAAACCTTTAGGTTTCTTTTCCAGAACTATTTCCTAGATATCACAGTGATGGAAGACTTTTGCATGAATAGTTTTATTCCTCCAGGTTCTTTAATTGCAAGACCTTGAGGGTCATAGTATACATTTTTATCACCTAGATATCAGCTGCTCCTTAGGCTCAGAGCCTAATGGATCAAATTGCAGTCCATAGCCCCATGACCCTCTCCAAGTTCTACAGACTCCTGGAAGGGTTTGGTTTTTATGGTTCTCATTTCCTACTTCCATGGAAACAGTTTAGATGATAGACTATTACCATCCCTGGCAAATTCTCCCCATCTGTACAGTTTGGATCCAGGCATGAAATCTTCCTTTTTGTTGTGATTTTTACAAAATTTACTCACAAAAGCTGTGTGTGTACGTGTGTATGTGTGTGTTCTGTAGCACATTATACCAAAGTTTCGGGGAAGATTGAAAGGTATTTATATCTCAAAATAGAAATATGGGGCACCTGGGTGGCTCAGTCAGTTAAGCTCCTGACTTCAGCTCAGGTCATGATCTCGTGGTCTGTGAGTTTGAGCCCTGCGTCAGGCTCTGTACTGACAGCTCAGAGCCTGGAGCCTGCTTCAGATTCTCTGTCTCCCTCTCTCTCTGCCCCTCCCCTGCTCACACTCTGTCTGTCTCTCTCAAAAATAAATAAACATTTTTTAAAAATGTAAAAAGAAAAGAAATAATGAGCATATACTCCAGCCTCCTACCATGTTGCCTGACCTATTTTGTTTGATTCTAGCCCCTCTCTGCTTTGCTGACTCACCACTTCCCACCTCCAAACCTGTTCATCCCCAGATAAAGTAGGGTTGGCCATTGTTGTTGCCATGGCTTCACCTGACCTTTGCTCTCAGTGATCACATTCTGTGTCCCTCTCCTCCTTGTTTCCAAGCTAACTTAGATATTTTCCTTAATATAGATGATTTTATTCAAGAATTATTCTCATATCCACCTTTAGGATAGTAACTTTCTCACCTTGCTGTATTTTGAGTTAGATTCTCTTGCTCATCCTGCTTTTTCAATCTTTTTCTCTTCCCCTACCCCATTTCTTCCCCCTCCAGTCTCTCTTTCCCTTCACAAACACACATTGTAGCTCCTGGTCTCAAGCCCTTTTCCTCCAAAGGCATTCTGAGGGTTGCTCCTAAATAAACATGGACTTCCTCTGCATTGTGATGTGTGTGTACAAGCTGGTGGTGATGGTCTGAGCCTTAGTGTTTCGTGGAGGGCTTTCTCCCTACCCACCCCCCAGGTGCTCTCCCTTAGTCCTGCACCAGCAGCCTGAGACCCTGATATTCCTTTGAAATTTGTGTTCTAGCCTCTCGGTAAGGCTTGTTTGGTTCTCTAACCTTTAAATTACTGGATAAAGGTAAAGAGAAAAGAGGTATGTAGATTTAAATAGCAAATTTCTCAAAAGAGCAAGAAAAGTGAAACAAAAAATTTCGAGTTCTTATAAGCTGCTGTTTTTTTTACAAAAGATACCACAAAAACACCCTTTACCATTTGTCGTTTTTGCTGCTGCCTTATTTTTGTCTGTCTTTCCCTTTTTTACTGTACCTTTGAAAATATAGATTCTTCTCCGGTTCTTCTCAATGCTATAATGTTCACAAATACTATGTCTATTAAACACGGCGGGGGTAACTTCCTCTCGCCTGTGGCCGTTTTACTATTCCAGTCTTCATGCTCTTACTGTTGGACTCCTTAACCTGCCCTGTTCCTTTTCATCCTTTTCAATCCAGGTTCCTGGATTAGGCAACCTGCCATCACATTCTTTGGGAATTCTCCTCTGAGTTGCGTCTCTGCTGGAGTCTTCTATGAAATGTTCCCTCAGCAGCTCGAGCAGCTATTGTTCTTAGCAAGTGAACACCAGTATTTTTTTGACTCTCTGCTCACTTCTGAATAGTTAACAGCTGCTGAAAAATAGAACACCATCCTTACCCTCCTGGAATTTAATAAGTAGGCACCTTTTTAAAATTCTGTCTTTGTGAAGATTGAACGAGAAATAGGGCATCAGAAGGCTGAAAGGAACTTGGGGAGATCAACTGGGCTGTTCTCCGTGAAGCCCTCAAAGAAGAAGCTGGGTGAGATGGGAAGATGTGTGGAATTAGAAGAACACAAGTCTGTAAACAAAAGACAGGTTTAAATTCCTGTGCTACCATTTCCTAGCTATGTGAACTTGGGCAAGTCACTTCCGTTCAGTTGGGTTTCTTCTTCTGTAGAAGGGAGAGAATATGACCTGCCTCCCTGGCATGGCAGATGTTAGCCAGTCAGGGACCTTTGTGCAGAATCTAAAAAGGTATCCCCACTGTGTGACCATAGGTAGCCCCAGGAGGATGGAGCTCCCATCCTGCTGAGGGAAACACAGCAGGATTTCAGCCCACCCTTGCCCCCTTAGTTCCGCACCCTCTCGTGCCCTGCATATCCTAAAACCCTACACAAGCTCCAGAGGTCTGTCATCTTCCACCATTAGGAACAAGCCTGGGGAAGCACTGGGCAGGGGGACAGTAATGGGGTCTGCTGGTTGCTTGGCAGGGAGTTAGCACTGAAGAAGGTGTCCGCCTTTTTACCTTCTAACTGGTCTTGCTTTCACAAATGGATTCTCCTGTGTTTTCATCACAACACTGACAATGCCTTATTAACATACCGGCTCAAATGTGTCCCTCTTAGGGAAGGTCCTCGGGGAAGTGCTCCCTTTCCCTTCTCAGCTCTGGCCCCCACCTACTGCTTACTACACAGACCGTTACAGCATCCAGTGAGACCACTAGTGGGAAAACATCCAGAACATGACCCCAAACTGAACTGCTTACTTGTCTCTCTTCTGTATTCCTTAAGGATAGTCTGGCATTCTAGGCTTCCTCCTATTTTCGATCCCAGGGTTTTCCAAGGTAGAGTGCTTGACCCCCCAGAAGTGCAAAAGATGCTCCACTGAAAAGTGAGATAAAAACAAAAACTTTTAGACAGGAATACCTCATCTTATTGCACTTCCCTTGATTGTCCTCTGCAAATACTGTGTTTTTCACAAATGGAAGATTTGTGGCAATCCTGTGTTGGGCAAGTCTGTTGGCGCCACTTTTCCAACATTTACTTGCTTTGGGTCTCGGTGTCACATTGTAATTCGTGCAAGGTTTCAAACTTCTCCGTTCTTATTATTTGCTGGGGCGATCTGTGATCAGTGATTATGACTTGCTGAAAGCTCAGATGATGGTTCGTATTTTTTTGACATAACACTTTTGCACTCTTCATAGACTATAGTATAGTGTAAATATGCACTGGGAAACCAAAAATGTCATTTGACTCCCTGTGTTGCAGTATTTGCTTTATTGTGGTGGTCTGGAACTGAACCTGCAGTATCTTCAAGCTCTGTATTTATTTTAGGCTTAAAGGGAAGGGAATTAAGCTTTTCTAATATTTCACATATGAATTGACAGGACTTTATGGTTATAATTTTGAATAGAAATAAATATACCGGGTGGGCACGCTCAACATTTTTTCCCTGACATGGGTAAGTGATAAAAATGTTCGAAGACCACCACTCCATTCTCACACCTCTGTAGCCACCAAATTCTGGTAAAATGCAGACCCATTTATTATTCTTCCCTGCTGCTTTTGTGGGTTTTTTTTTTTGGTATAATTTATTGTCAAATTGGTTTCCATACAACACCCACTGTTCATCCCAGCAGTGCCCTCCTCAATGCCCATCACCCATTTTCCCTCTTCCCTGCTTCTTTTGATTGACAAAATATGTAATTGCTCCCTGCTTTATCTTCCAGGACAGAACTTATAAATTTTTTTTAATGTTTATTTATTTTTCCGAGAGAGAGAGAGACAAAGCGTGAGCAGGGGAGGGACAGAGAGAGAGAGGGAGACACAGAATCGGAAGCAGGCTCCAGGCACCTGGAACCTGATGTCAGCACAGAGCCTGATGCGGGGCTCCAACTCACAAACTGTGAGATCATGACCTGAGCCAGAGTTGGACGCTTAACCGATTGAGCCACCCAGGTGTCCCAGGACAGAACTTTTATAACTCTTGTAGAGAGACTTCCTCTCTCTCCCTAGCCTCATTCTTTCACTGTTATCTGCACAGGGTATTGAAGAAGTAAGCTTTTTTTTTCCCCTAAAACATAATTTGCATAAGGTAATTTGTTACTTACAATAAAGTAAGATTGGTATCTTTTTTGTTTAATTCTAGAAATTCAGTAAAATAAAATAAGAATGTGGGCTCTGGGTGCAGGTGGCCTGAGTGACTTAACATTTCTGTGCCTTTCTCCTCATCTGTGAAACGAGAATAATAAGAGTACCTGCCTCATCAGATTAAGGTGACAATGAAAAGAATGATTACCTGTGACATTCTTAGAATAGGGTCAGTTGCATATTAAACACAGCAGAAGTTTTCTGCTGTCACCCACTATAATCACCATCCGTATCTTCATCCCTCAGAGAGAGATGGGCCACACCCAGACATACGGAACTCTGAACTGGAACTACCAGTGTCAGTTCTGGATTCACCCACTTTCTCAGCAAATACATACTGGTGTTCTCCTTTGTACTGGGCGCTCTGCGAAGTGCTGGATGCTCCACTCCATTGTCAGACCTCGTACTTCTCTCCGGTGGCCTGTATCTCCCATGCCATCAACGCGTGATCACATCCCCATGCCACAGCAGCTCACTTGGCAACGGATTCAGTTTCTGCTTCTATAATCCATAGAAAAGGCTTTGCTGTTTATGACCAAAATCACTAAGTATTTTGCTGTTGCAGAATCACTGAATGCTATGGTTTTCCAGCCATTTGACATCTTACAGTACAAATAGATCTTCCCTGCATTATTAATCCCACATGTTATTGCTGTCGATTCCTTGGGTGGTTATTCTCCCTCTACACCGTTTGCTTGTTGTTCAAAGAGTTCCACCTACATGGACTTCTTCGTAGGGACAATTCCTCCTGGTTGATTCAAAGAGTACGCTCCCTTACATTCCCTCATATTCAGAAAGTATGCGCGCACTATCTCTTACCCAAATTTCAATGTCTGGGGCCACTGGACATTTTTAGGGCTTACTATTTTTTCTGATGAATTGAAGTATTGGTACAGGAATAAAAGTTGTTGAGGTAATATTTTGTATAAAAAGCCAGCAAGTTTAAACCTAATTATTTTACTGTGGAACACTTCTGTATTGTTTCATATCTTTCTGCAGAGAGATGAAATGGCTTTCATAAAAGCTTAGTAAATTCCCATTGTAATAAGGCCATTTGCACTCCTGTGCATGCAGTCCGGGATATGGGTAGAAAGTAAAGGGGAAATGATAAAGACAAATTCTTCCACATTCCCTCCTTCCAATGCTTTTAATTCTCATACACAAGTTTATGTCATCTCAGAAGCCATCCGATTCAAGATTGAGCCTGATAAGGGGTGACTAGCTGGCTCAGTCAGGAGAACATGTGACTCCTCATGTTGGGGTCATGAGTTCAAGCCCCATGTTGGGCATAAATCTTACTTAAGAAAAGATTGAGTCTGATAAGGACATGTACTTCCCAGTGATTGATTCTCCCAGGCTCCAGTGAGGGAAGAAATGCAAAATTTTAAAACACACAAATATTCTTTAGATATTTATTTTGTTGTGAGTTGTTCTAAGTCCTAGCAGAACCGCTGTGTTTTATGTCATGACTTACACATGCTGAACAAAGTCAGATATTTCACTTTCCCACCATGTGGGCTGAGGATAAAATCCTGGTGCCGGAATCGAACGTTGTATTCTCCAGGCAAAGGAAATGGACATTTATTGGATGTTATTGCTGCCCTCTCCACACTAATGACATTATCAAAGCTCTTTGAATAATATAATTTGAAAATATTACTTCTGTGTTTCAGGTCATGCAAGACAAGATAATCTGCCTTCCAAAAAGGGTTCAGCCTTCTCAGAACCACTCTTCCATTTCAAATGTCTCTCAGGCAGTTGCCAGCACCACCCCACTGCCTCCCCCTAAACCATCTCCTACTAACCCTGCCACTGTGGAAATGAAAGGACTAAAGACAGATTTGGACCTTCAGCAGTACAGTTTCATAAACCAGATGTGTTACGAGCGAGCCCTCCACTGGTATGCCAAGTATTTCCCTTACCTTGTGCTCATCCATACCCTGGTCTTCATGCTCTGCAGCAACTTCTGGTTCAAATTCCCTGGCTCCAGCTCCAAAATAGAACATTTCATCTCGATCCTGGGTAAGTGTTTTGACTCTCCGTGGACCACCCGGGCTTTATCTGAAGTGTCTGGGGAGGATTCCGAAGAAAAGGACAACAGGAAGAACAACATGAGCAGGTCCAACACCATCCAGTCTGGTCCGGAAGGCAGCCTGGTCAACGCTCAGTCACTAAAGTCGATTCCCGAGAAGTTTGTGGTCGACAAGTCCACGGCGGGAGCACTGGATAAGAAGGAAGGTGAGCAGGCAAAGGCCTTATTTGAGAAGGTGAAGAAGTTCAGGCTGCATGTAGAAGAAGGTGATATCCTATATGCTATGTATGTTCGCCAGACTGTACTTAAGGTTATAAAGTTCCTGATCATCATTGCCTATAATAGCGCCCTGGTTTCCAAAGTTCAATTTACAGTGGACTGTAACGTTGACATTCAGGACATGACTGGATATAAAAACTTTTCTTGTAATCATACCATGGCCCATCTGTTCTCAAAACTGTCCTTTTGCTATCTGTGTTTTGTGAGTATCTATGGACTGACGTGCCTTTACACCTTATACTGGCTGTTCTATCGTTCTCTCCGGGAATACTCTTTCGAGTATGTCCGGCAGGAGACTGGAATCGATGATATTCCCGATGTGAAAAATGACTTTGCTTTTATGCTTCATATGATAGATCAGTATGACCCTCTGTATTCCAAGAGATTTGCGGTGTTCCTATCTGAAGTGAGCGAGAACAAATTAAAG
This sequence comes from Acinonyx jubatus, assembly GCF_027475565.1. NCBI lineage: Eukaryota > Metazoa > Chordata > Mammalia > Carnivora > Felidae > Acinonyx > Acinonyx jubatus. Next base: position 74,775,521 of record NC_069381.1, read on the forward strand.
CAGCTGAACTTAAATAACGAGTGGACTCCTGACAAACTGAGGCAGAAGCTCCAGACGAATGCCCATAACCGGCTAGAATTGCCTCTCATCATGCTCTCTGGCCTTCCAGACACGGTTTTTGAAATCACAGAGTTGCAGTCTTTAAAGCTTGAAATCATTAAGAATGTAATGATACCAGCCACCATCGCACAGCTAGACAATCTCCAAGAGCTCTCGCTGCACCAGTGCTCAGTCAAAATCCACAGTGCAGCGCTCTCTTTCCTGAAGGAAAACCTCAAGGTCTTGAGCGTCAAGTTTGATGACATGAGAGAGCTGCCGCCCTGGATGTATGGGCTCCGGAATCTGGAAGAGCTCTACCTGGTTGGGTCTCTAAGTCACGATATTTCCAAAAATGTCACTCTTGAGTCTCTGCGGGATCTCAAAAGCCTTAAAATTCTCTCTATCAAAAGCAACGTTTCCAAAATCCCTCAGGCCGTGGTGGACGTGTCCAGCCATCTGCAGAAGATGTGCATACACAACGACGGCACCAAGCTGGTGATGCTCAACAATTTAAAGAAGATGACCAATCTGACGGAGCTAGAGCTGGTCCACTGCGACCTGGAGCGCATTCCCCATGCCGTGTTTAGTCTGCTCAGCCTCCAGGAATTGGACCTCAAAGAAAACAATCTGAAATCTATAGAAGAAATCGTTAGCTTCCAGCACTTGAGAAAGTTGACAGTGCTCAAACTGTGGCACAACAGCATCACCTACATCCCGGAGCATATCAAGAAACTCACCAGCCTGGAGCGCCTGGCCTTCAGTCACAACAAAATAGAGGTGCTCCCTTCCCACCTCTTCCTATGCAACAAAATCCGATACTTGGACTTATCCTACAATGACATTCGGTTTATCCCACCTGAAATCGGAGTTCTACAAAGTTTACAGTACTTTTCCATCACCTGTAACAAAGTGGAGAGCCTTCCGGATGAACTCTACTTCTGCAAGAAACTTAAAACTCTGAAGATTGGGAAAAACAGCCTATCTGTACTTTCCCCGAAAATCGGAAATTTGTTATTTCTTTCCTACTTAGACGTTAAAGGCAATCACTTTGAAATTCTCCCGCCTGAACTGGGCGACTGCCGGGCTCTGAAGCGAGCTGGGTTAGTTGTCGAAGATGCTCTGTTTGAAACTCTGCCTTCTGACGTCCGGGAACAAATGAAAGCAGAATAACTTATTTTTCTTTAGAGCTTGACTGACACATGCTTCTACCAAATACAGTATCAATAATTAGGTAGTCTTAATGCCTTTCCTATTTTATTTTATTTTTTTTCTCTTTCACACAAAACAAAATGTACACAGAGATTGAGCAAGGAGTATGTATTTTTTAATAAAAATTTAATTGTATTTTCTCAACATTAATATTTTAAAGTTTTATTTGTCCTGGAACCTAATGTATCTATTATTGTTTTCTACTGACAGGAACAGGTGGTTCCATCTGTTTTTTGTTTTGTTTTTGTTTTTGTTTTTGTTTTGTTTTTTTCCTTTTTTTTCCATTCTTGTGAAAGGGAGGGAATTTTGAGTTGCATGCTTTGGTATTTTTTAAATAGTCATTTTGCCAAGGTCATTTTTAGCTTGTTTACACCTGTACAGAGTCCTTGTTTTGTTTTCATTGTGTATGTACCAAGGAATTTCAGCTAGTTTATTGTAATACCAGCTGCCTTCTCCATTGGCCAAGTCCTTCATCCTACAGAAAATTTTTCTCTGGAGTGTAAATTCACATAAGTGCATTGTCACAGACGAGTGTTTTTAAAATTTCTCCTCCTCTCCAAAAGAACCCTAAATTGTGTTATTTCATATACCTGACAGTGAAAGTTATCCTTAGGCTAGGATTTTGTGAGTGAAGACAATAATCTTCCATGGTTGGTTTACTCGAATTGGTCATTTGTAATCTAACTGATCTGCGTTTTCAACGACGCTTCAAAAATATCATTTAAAAGCAAAATACAGAGGCCCGCCCCGCCCCTCGCCTTTTAATCTTAATATTGCTATGTAGTACTGGTGAACAACCTTAGAGAAGCTAGATTTATTTTAATTAAAATAGATAATTAAATTTAAAAATCAGAATCAGAAGCCTGGTTTTTAAGTAATTTAATAATCTCTGATATCTTGATATGTGGGTACATCAGATGGAAAAAAAAATCGCTGCGAAAGCACTCTGTTAAAGGGCTGGCGCACTGTAGTCAGGCGCCCTGATTGCCCTGGGCGGTGTGGGGTGGTCATCTCTTCAGATTCTGCCTGTTACACAAAATACCCATATATACAGAAATGGAGCTCCCTTAATCCTGCCCTTGCTGCAGATGCCAGTGATGCAAGCACAGGAACTTTCTGCTCTTTTTTGGCTTAAAATAAGCATCTCATCTAAAATGGTTCTTTTACTTTTGTTTTAAAGGGGCGAATAAATAGCTAAGCGGATGTCACTCAAATAATTTTTGCTTGATGGTCAGCAGAGCTTTTATTTATCTTTGTATTTAAACCAACATAGTATGCATCTTGGGCAAAATCCATCACTGATTCTTACTCTGTTAGAACAGGAAAATGAAAAGACTATTTGTGCCCTCAATCCAGGAACAGTATTACCAATCATGGGATTTTTGTTTTACGTAGTAAATCCATACGGACTGTTTCCGGAACTCTAGTCTGATCTAAGAAAGTTTTGTGACTTAACAGCGCAAGAAAATAGGAGGATGATTTGGGGGTTTCAGAACACTGCTTTTAGAATTTGCTCCTTGGTCCTGGTGATTTTGCTCAGTACTGCTTCGAGTCGTATACAGAACATAACTACAGAAACTCCTCAACGGATACATGTACCTCAGTCGTGTTTTAAATGTTATGAGATGTCATGGAGTGAAGAATTTGGGAAAGAGATGCTTTTCATTTGTTTAATAATGAAATCACATAGTCCAAAGTGCTTTACTGTTTCTGCTCTGTGTTAAAGTGTTCAAATGGTGATTTTGTATAACTGATTTATTTCCCACTGGAACTGAAATGATATGTTTAAAATAGTAACATGGTTATATTTCTTGTATGATAAAATATTCAATTCCAGAATATGGTTAGGATCCTGATTATGAACAATGTGTTGTATTTAGAAACATAGCCCTATTTTGTTTTAAGCAAACAAAAGACCTGGAAGATTCTCCATGGCCGAGCATGACAAAAGTACCCTGTTGAAAGGTAAGCTTAAATAACTACTGGTAAAACACTGGGTGCACTATATTTCTGGACAAAATTTATAGTTATTTTCTATGTCACCCTTCAAAAGGGATCTATTCAGGTTAAAAATCATATTTATGCTGAAGTGTTTATCTGGTGTTAATTCATAATCTCATATGGGTTCATAAGTGAAGTAAGGCACTAATAAGTAGTTTTCTCACTTGTAATAATTTGTTCACAATTCCAAGGGACTTTGATCTGCTTTCTTAATGATGTCACAGGCTGACCCCAAACGTAAATTCTAAATAACATCCAGTAAATCGGTATTGCTCTATGACTTTATGTTTTAACTAAGAAGGAAAATTCATAGATGTTTCTATTAGATTTTATAAAAATTCAAAAGTCTCAAATGTCATCTTGAGTCTCAATTTTCTGACTCTGGCCCTTCTTAATATTGTAAGTTTTTGTTCACATTTATAAGCAAAAAGTATTCAATTACATTTAGCCTTTAAATGGGAAACTCAGGTAAACGAACTGCTGACTTTTCTAAAGTCCTTTAATGGATCAACTCAGTGTAAAAGGGGTATTTACCTAATCCCTTTCTGTATTTTACAAGTGCTCTTGCTAACAAGGAACAAACTAGCTCTATTTCTCCAACCTCTATAGGATTCATGAGAAACTGCTTATGTAAATATAAAAGCACCATATGTAATCATAACTCCTATGGCTGCTTGACGCCCATGATGGGTATTCCTTTTGGTCAGTTTTAATGGTTAAGTATCGAACAGCCTATTTGTCTGGTGATGGTCTGGTTGAAACAGAGCATATAAGTATATCCCAATGGAACTCACACCTAAGGAGACCACACCTCAGAAACTAGTCATGTGTTAGGTTTTTGTTTTGTTTTGTTCTTAACACAACATTTTTAATATAAATGTTCTTGATACAGTGAAACCTGTTACTTACAATTGTAAATTTTTTCTTATTGTTCACGCACCTCTTCCCTGCTGTTACATTTCCTATGTAGCTACTGTAAAGAGTTCGAACAATTCACATGGCATCCTGTTCAGCAGGCACTGCGTTTTCAGAAAGCCTTGGAAAATATGCCTGCTATGAGTATTTTGTTCATTCAGAGGTTCCACTTTATTTGCCTCTCAAGCCGTCTTCATGAAAGAGCATCTTAAACCTACTGGATTCTTTCTTGGGCTACTTGGTATGAGGAAAGCCCAAGTTCTTGCAATATGCTATCTTATGATTTCTGATATTAAGAAAGAGAAGACAAATTCTTTACACCTCTTCTTACCATTTCCCCCAAGAAGAGTTTTGCTGTTGTTTATTTTTCTAATTCTTTTTTTAAAAAGCCCATTTATAAGTAGTTTATTTTACTTTCTAATTTCATGCCAAATACCTGATCCATAGTAATGATGTATTTACTTAAACAGTGAACATTCATGATCCATCTTTATGAAAATGGTCAGCAGTACTTAGTAGTGAATACATAAGATACATTTTAATATAATTTCAACTCGTGTTCTATTAATTCTGAAAGTGACCACGCTGGTCAAGCAGTTCACATTTTTGGTAGGATCTCAATAATTCACAGTAGGGTCCAATAGCAGCCTTAAGTTAGTAAAACAAAGGAACAAAACAGAGCAGTGAGCAGTGAGGGGAATGCCTCAAGAGTCCGTAAGGTATTCTCATCTTTGCTTGTCTATTCAGACACGTTGTAGGAAAATTTGGACAGTCTCAGCCAGGCCTGCCATTGATTTTTCAGATTTAGGCCTCAGTGACATGCTTCTAATACAATTTCATACTAGCTTTCAAACTAGGTGTCCACTCTTACTCCTTTCTCCCAGAGCCACACACTGACAAAAGTTAACATCCTGAAGTTCATTCTGGGGAAAGGAAAGAGTGTCCTCCCGCCCCCAAGGAATTTTTTTTTTTTTTAATCAGAAGACCTTGAAAAAGGGTACTTTGAAGAGCTTAATTTGTTGGCCGTGTTAAGTAACAGTTCCTCTGCATGGTTTTTAACGTGGTATAAATTGGCTTTCTGCGGAATACTAGTCTCTCTCCCACCTGATCCTGCCTCTTCAATGAATATCTTTACTGGGGTTGAAACTCATAATGCCTTATGTGCTCACTCAGTTGTTGTTTGTTTGTTTGTTTTTCCTACGACTTGTTTTCTCTCACTGTCTCTATGTGTTCAGATTGTGTCAGATGCTGGTAAACCTCTAAGACTGTCAAGGAAATGCTTGAAAGTTGATTTGTCACAGCGCGAATTCATGATAAAATGTCTTAGTGTTATTTGGCTATGTAGTACATAGGAACGGAAAATAACTTAAATAAAGACATTTTTGTAATTTAAAATTGAGGTTTGTCCCTTATTCGATTGTAGAAATAATATTTATCTTTTGCATTTCTCTGGTGTTTTGCATGTTGTGTTGCCAAGGCTCTCCGTACTCTGCAGGAAGTAGGCTGCCTGGATCCTTCCACTTCGTGTCCAGCCTGTTTCTGCAATTGTGACTAATTATTTCCTTCCTTAATTCACTGCACTGCATCTACCTAAGGTGCCCCTGGAGTTTCATTTGGGCAATTAGCACATTAATATGTAATCTGGGGTGCAATTTCTGTGCATTTGCCAGATCAGATTGTACAATTGCTGTCCAGCCCAGCTTTCAGTAAATACTTTTATGGTCATGATCGTGGTTACTTAAAGGAATCAGAATGGTTCTCAGTTAGGATGCCTCCCCTTGTTAACCACGTACACACCAGGCTTATGGAAGCATTTTTTAGGAAAAGTGAATACACCACTTATACATAAGAAAACCATGATTGGTAACTTTTGAAGCTAATTTGTCATTTAACGTATTTTTCTATAGTCATCTATGACTCGTTATTTTACTGATCAACTGATAGTCCTTTGGAGAAAGACTGTTGAGACTAGGAAGGATTCTGAGTTGGGGAGAGGCCCTGTGAATTTGGGCATCAGATTGTGTGTGAGCTCGAGAAATTTTGGACACAAGAGCAGAGAAATACAATAGAATAGACACAGCTGGTGATTTCAGTGCAATCTGTACATATGAAAAAGACTATCCACTGGTACCTTCTAATGTCCCATCTTCTGGTCCTTTCATTTATACAGAATAGTGAGATAAACACTGGAATTAAATAAATTCATTCACTGTTGGTCAGGCTAGTAAGATATAAGCATTTTTGTTTGGGTGCAGAAGTATATAAGAGGAAAGTCACTGAAGGCAATTTTTGACTCAGTGGGGGTACTTACATGGCCATAGGCCTCCATATTTCTAAATCTAAGTTTGAATGTTATCCTAAATATCCAAGTAGTAAAAAAAGTGAAAGGCTGAATTATTTTTGTGTGTAAATCTTTGAATGCAGGCTATACTTTACATTTCATATTTGAACGAAGCAACATACAACCACATATAAGATTGGGCCCACAATAGATGACAGTTTTTTCAAAGTTAAAATATTTTGCATAAAAGACACAGCATGAAGCAAAGGTAATATTACCAAATGTAAACCAAATTGGCCATTCTGATTATTTTGATTTAGGGATTCCTGTTAGAAAGTTTGGGAACAAGTAGAAAATGGGCTCTCTCTTTAATTTTTTAATCTTTCAAGGAATTTATTGTATTTCAACTCAAGCTACATCTAGACATCACCATTAAAAACAAAGTGTCTTAGTAGCAGTTATCAGGTAATAATAGATCTTGGGAAAAGCGACACAAAAGGGGTAGCATGTAAATTTTATGTTTTATATCTCCTCCATAATCTAAGAAAAAAATAAGAAACTTCTAGCAGTGATTTTGCTATAAAAAATTTTTTTTGTAACGTTTCTTCAATCTTTATTGCACAGGTTCTTGGGATTCCTTTCTGATTTCATATGGTCTTTGCGGAGTAATTTTGTTAAATCATACTCTAGGGGGCGCCTGGGTGGCTCAGTCAGTTAATTGTCCAACTCTTGGTTTCAGCTCAGGTAATGACCTCATGGTTTATGAGTTCAAGCCTCCTGTGGAGCTCAATGCCGACAGCGCAGAGCCTGCTTTGGCTTCTCTCTCTCCTCTCTCTCTCTCTCTCTCTCTCTCTCTCTCAAAATAAATAAACATTTTTAAAAAATCATACTCTAACATTTGGACAGGGCTATTAACTGACAGCCTTGGGGCTGTGAAGGGACATCATCCCTGTCCAAACTGGTTCTGGGACGCACACGTTCCTTAGGGCTGCCATAACAAACTACCACACACAGGTGGCTTCCACAAACAAATATATCGCCTTACAGTTCTAGATCAAGATGCTAGCCGGGTTGGTGGCTGCTAAGGGCTGTAAGGGAAAATCTGCTCCACGCCTCCCTCCTGTCTCTTGGTGGTGTGTTGGCAATCTTTGGCAATCCTTGACTTGTAGATGGATCCCTGAATGTCTGCCTTCATCTTCATTTGGCGTCCTCCCTGTGTGTGTCTACCTCTGTGTTCAAACTTCCCCTTCTTATAAGGATTCCATCCTACTGATTAGGGCCCATCCTAATAATTTCGTCTTGATAATCTGCAAAGACCCTATTTCCAAATGCTTAGGACTTTATCATTCTGAGGATGTTGAAGAGAAAGAATTCCTGTTCTCTTCCAGGTCCCTGGCCTAAGAATCAAACTGATACGAGAAAAAAAAATTTAGGAGAAAAAAAATGTTGATAGCATATGTATGGGGAATACACAGACTGGAAACTCCAAAGACAGTCAGGAAAAATGAGATCTGTATGTCATCATGAACTAAGGAGAAGAGGATAGAGGTCTGGGACTTTGAAGGGAAGGAATGCCATTCACAGGGCAATAAGACAAGCAGATGTTTAGTAATTAGATGTTTGCTCTGCCATATAGATAGGTCACTCAGATAAAATTTATCTGTTAATAACCCTTACTCTGGGAAAGACCGCAATTTATATTCTTCTATTTAGTTAAAGGAGGGGCAAAAATTTTCTCTTGAGCCTGCAGGGTCTCAACTCCCTTCAACTGAAAATAATCTTCATGCCAAAGTGGCCCATCTTGGGACAGCCTGTCCTTGGCCACTGCAGGGGACACCATTCAATCCATTACTCTAGACAAGATACTTCACTTTCTTGATAAAGCTATTATATTCCAGGTTTATTAGAAACAGAGAATTTGGAGCCCTTAAAGATTGGTTAGTTAGGAGGTTTTCAAATAGTGTTCCAAGAAACTCTAATGCTCCAACAAAGTATCTCAGGAGGATTCGGAGACTAGTTAGAGCTCCTGGTTTCATACCTGTTCCAATTACTATTGCCCTGTAACAAGCCATCCCAAAACTTGGTAGGTTAAAACAACTCTTTCATGATACTCCCAGATTCCATGGGTATGGAATTTGGAGGGCATAGCAAAAACATATCAAACATAGCAGAGCATATCTCTGCTCCAGAGTGTCTGGAATCTCATTTGGGAAGACTCAATGGCTGGGAGCTAGAATCATCTGGAGTCATCTTCACTCCTACCTCTGGCATTTGCTTCTGGCTGTTGGCTATAACCTCAGCTGGTCCTCTCCACATAGCCTGAGCCTTCACACAGCTTGTCAGCTTCAGGGGAATCAGAGGCATTATGTGATACCCTAGGGCTCCGAAGAGACTATTCTAGTAGGCAGAAAGGATGCTGTATCACTTTACTCTTGTGACATCACTACTGCCATATTCTATTGGTTGAGACAGTTGTAAATCTTGCCCAGTTTAGGAGTAGGGGAGAGGGACTACACACCCCACCTTTCAATAAGAGGTGTGTCAGGATTGTAAGAATACGTGGAACAAAAAATATTGTTGTGGCATCTGTGAAGATTACAATCTGTGACACTATCCACACCAGTCTCTTCAACCATTAAGCACCACCTCTCGCTGACACTCTAACATTCACTAGCAACTGTATATAATAAATACAGGATCCACAGAAGCCAAATAACACTGATAAATTTTACACAATCCTTTAGCAGATCCAATGATTATTAAAGAAAACCCGAAAACTGAGCCAGCTAATATTTCCTTCACCCCTTTCCTCTGTTTCTTCTTTTTTTGGACAAGCTGGGAGAGCCTGGCAGAGTTTGTTATGAATTTACTGCAAGGAAGTCATCATTTCATTTTACGGAATTGCATCTTAAGAAATCATTAACTTTTGGGGCACCTGGCTGCCTCTGTCGGTAGAGTACGCGACTCTTGATCTTGGGGTCCTGGGTTTGAGCCACAACCCCTGGTTGTGAGTAGAATTCACAAAAATAAATTGCACAGCTCTTAAAAATATTCTTTTTAACCGTCGACTTTTTGACGATTAAAGCAAGGTGCTTTCACAAAACTTTCCTGACTATCCTATGTCTCTCCCAATGTCAGCCAAAACTTCGTATGGTGTTGGGAGATAGACATGTACACGCACACACCCCTGCTCTGTGACTTAAAGCAATCGGAGGAAAAGTCTCATCAGAGTCTGTGTGGAAAAGTGGAGAGACCTGGGGCGACCCGCTAGCCACGTCCCTCTCTGCCGCCCCAGCCCAGCTCCCTGCCCTCCCCTCCCGACGCACCCGCCCAGGGAGCCGCCCACCCCTTGCTTCGCAACAGCCTTGTCTTGTTACCTCGCATCCTTTCAGCTCAGGAGGAACGTTTAGGGTTGGGGAACGTTTTCTAGGAAACAATTACTCACGGCAAAGGGACCAGAAACGTCCCAGAGATGTGCTCCAGCAGACAGGGTAAACTAATGACTCGCAGCTGGGCAGCCTGCCCCGTCGGGCCGATGTGAACCGAGGGTGTGTAAGCCTGCCTCGGGATCGGTGCCCTCCCTCCAGCCTACTCATCGTCAAACCACGCACCGCGGGCTCCTCTCGCTCGTGTTCGCTCTCGTAAAATCCACCAGCGTGCTCAGTTCATCCGGAAAGAATAACTCTTCAATGGCATGCCTTCCTTCCGTCGTAAGCTTGTACCGCGGAGGTCAGCTGCAGTCGGAATGGGTCTTAAGACTTGGGTGAAATTGGTCATACCCTCCGCTCCACGCCCTTTGCAGCCCCTTGCCCTCCCCCACAGCCTTGACAAATTTCCGGTATGTTTATGGTTTCAGGCCACCGGCTCTGAGCCTCTGTTTCTGTGGAATGTCTTGCGCGCATCACCTCACCGTTCCAAGTGTTGGATCCCCCTTCCAGACCTGAAAGAGGAGTCGGCCCTGGTCCTTGACTTCCCCCAACACACACACCAGGCGTGGGTGCGTTTTGGAGACTCTAGTGGAGGTTTGGGGAGAGAGCAGAGCATTCAGGAGAGCCATGCAAGCCACTTTCCAGCCTCATAGTTGTAAAAGCCCTCAGCCTGTCCACGGAATTCTTCGACCACCCCCCCTCCCCCCCTCTTCTCTGCCCCACCCCCAAGCTCAAAGTCCTCGGTCCAGAGCTGGGCAGTTTAACTTTCTCTATTCTTCCGCCGCCTTCCTCTATCCACCTCCTCGCTCATGTCTTCCACCCTGGCAGCTTGTCCAAGATTTTCTCAGCACATTTCGGTTAAAAGGAATGCTGGTGTCTGCTGTTAAATTGTTTCATCAGCCAGTTTGCTACAAACCCTTGCTCTGGGCTGCACCTGACTATGCCTCCTGTCTTCTTCAACATTACCTGGCCTTTCTCCAACCCTCTGAATGTGCCAAATCTCCAAGTTTCATCCTCAGCCCTTTGTCCCCCTTTGGTCCTCCCAGGAACCCTTAGTGACCTCATGACTTTCAGGGCGACGCCGGCTGCCTTCCTATAGCAGCTCCCAGATCTGTGCCCTTGGTTACCCCTGCTCTCTGCATCCCACTTCAGCAGCCTTCTGGGCATTTCCTCCTGTCCTGTCATCTCAGGTTGCATGTATATGAGAACAGCAACCTAATCTAAGCACAACTATTGGCAACAGCCTCCACAGGGTGCTGTCCCTCCATCCTTGCTTTCTCCTCTTCTCCATTGCTGGACTGGTTTTCCAGAATGTAATTCTGATCTTATTGCTTCCTCTGCTCAAAACCTTCTGCTGTCTTCTTAATACAGTCTGTAGACCTTAGCCTGTGTTTCAAGGTTTACCATAATCTAGGTCTGACCTACGTTTCCAACACAAGCCCCGGAATCCAGCGTGAATTCAAATCCTCTCTGTCCATTTACCTGATGCATAACCTTGGGACAGTGAATATAAACTCTTTGGTCTCTGTGTATGTTAAAAACATGCATATTTGGCCCCTCTCAGGAAATACTAAAATGTTATGTATCCCAATGCTGATAATACCTCAAATTATGTCCTTGCTAAACTGTAAATCTATTTTCACAGTTTATCACCGTCCTGGTCTCAATCAAGGTAAAGACCATCTGTGCTTGGAGCGCCTGGCTGGTTCAGTAGGTAGAGCATGAGACTTTTGATCTCAGGGTGGTGAGTTCCAGCCCTACATGGGGTGTAGAGATTACTTAAAAATAAAAACAATCTTAAAAAAAAAAAAAAGAAAAGAAAAGATGGGCCACCTGGGTGGCTCGGTTGGTTAAGCGACTGACTTCGGCTCATGTCATGATCTCACTGCTTCTGGGTTCGAGCCCCGCGTCGGGCTCTGTGCTGACAGCTTGGAGCCTGGAGCCTGCTTCAGATACTGTGTCCCTCTCTCTCTGCCCCTCTCTCACTCGTGCTCTCTCTCTCTCTCTCTCTCATAAGTAAATAAACATAAAAAAATAAATAAAAGACAATCTGTGCTCTTGAAATTCTACCAGTATCCTCAGCCATAAGTCATAGCTACTTGCAGGGCCTCTATGATATGACCTAAGGTTTAATAGCAAGAGAATACAATGAGGTGACTATGTAATCATATGTATAGTCAGCCAAGTGGATGGTTAGCTATATCCTGCAGCAGTTACTGGACTGTGAGGAGACATGGATGGAGTTAGGGAGCAATGACTTATTCCCTTTTCTCCAGGAGTTCAAATGCTGACAGGTAGTTGGAAATACAGGGGGTAAGGGCTGGAGCCAAAAGTCTTGCTGCTTCGTAGCATCCGAATCCAAGCCAGAATTGACCTCTCACCTGTGTCACTGTCCGGATGTGTGTATTGGAGCAAATCACTTAGCTCCTTGAGTCACAGTCTCCTCCTCTGTAAAATGGGCAGCAGGTAGGGGGTACCCCCCTTAAGCGCTGTGGTGATGCTTAGGGTGTGATGCATACAATGTGCCCAGCTCAGCGCTTGCACTCAGGAGTTTTGCCAGTATCATGATGACTGTGGACTGAGCTCTGGGGAATGTAAGAAATACCATACAGTATTGTACATTTTCCAAAAGCCAACTCGTATTTGGACGTGCTAGGCGTTGTCTTTGAGGCAGTAAGCTTGTAGCCTTGGCCTCAAGGAGCCGGTGCATCCCAGGAGAGTCACAGGTGAGCAGTGCCAGGGGGCCACGTGACGAGTGGTGTAGCAAGTGTGAAAGTGCAGTACTCTGGAAACACACACTCTTTTTCCACTAACCACATTTACCGAGCACACTGCAGGTAGCAGACACTCTTCTAGGTGCTGAGGGATCAAAAATGAAGATGATCCCTGCTTTGAAGCACTTTCTAATCCAATAGGAAAAGACAACCAAGTATTCAATAGCAATAATGTGTCACAAGAGCTCATGCTACACGTGAGGGCAAGGGTGCGGTCACATTCACCTGGTCACTGGAAAGCTTTCTGGGAGTGAACCTGAGCTGAGTCTTGATGCATGTGACCCCCAAGCAAAAATGAGAAGACTGTGGGGAAAGAGCTTTTTGCGTGGGCACAGAAACCTGCAAGACCACCCAGTGTCATTGGAGGGCTTAGGGCCAGGGAAGAATCATGAACCATGGCACTGATGAAAGGTGAAGATGAAGAGACATGGTGGAGCCACTGGCACGTGCCCTGCCCGTGTCACCCAAGCCCGGGAGCTCTTGGGCTTATCCTTCAGGCAATGGGAAAGGGCAAAGAATTTCAACCCATCTTCCTTTACGTTCAAAGCCCGGATAATCCTACCACATCTATCTGAGAATTTCCTCCCTGTTTTCAAATCCTTGTAAAAAGAAAACACTACCATCTGGTCTTGCAGAAAACCAAAAGCTGCAAGGAGAAGCCAAGCATCGGCAGACTGACAATGCCCAGAGCAAACTTGGCTGTGCATAACGAGACTCACGAACAATGTGTTGCTTGAACTTGTCCTTGGCATTAGGACACCTCAGGGAAACCACCCAGAGGACTCATTCTCTGTCCCTGCCTCTTCCTCTTCTTTCACACCCTAGTTTCTTCCTTTGCTTTGCTGCCATTTTTTTTTAATAGCCCAGCTAATTGCAGGAAATTTGCCCTGTTGAGAGTTTGGAAAGTCATAAAGGAAACCACTCAATTAAATTGAACTCTGTGTGTAATTCTCACGACATAACTCGCCTCCTTCCTCTGCCCCTGCCCCTTAGGTTTTGGTCATTTGGAGGTGCCATTGGTTGATCTCAGGGCACACGAGGATGTACACACTTTGTATCTGCCACCCTCTCTGAAGCCCACTCCTGGGCGAGCCCAGGCTGCCTGTTTGAGTCATGTGGGCTGGATGGTCCAGACCAGGAGAAGTGGAAGAGGACGTGGCTCGGCTCAGCCAAGTGTCCCCGTCTGACCTCTTGCTCTTTTTCTGTCCCCAGAGGAAAGGTGGAGATTTCCTGCCCACAGAACTTAATTTCCTTTTCCCGTTCTTTGCAACACTGCATTCCTGTCCTACCTCCTGGGGAGAATGGGACTTGGTGTATCCTGCGGACAGCACTCAGTAGAATCCTTTTTTTCTCAAAACCGAGGCCTTTGATGGGCCTCCAGGGAAAACTACAGGTTGAAGAGCTAGAGGTCATCCCCCTCCTCTGCTGGTACCATTTCTTAGTGCATTTCTCACTCCCTTGCCTCCCCCCAGGGTGAGGCTCAGAATCTGGCTGGACCCCAGTGAGCCTGCCACAGTGGGAGCATCTCTGGTCACCTGCCTTCTCCCCGACCAGAGCCTGGGAGCCCCTCCCTCCTCCAGTCGCTTTCAGACACAGAGGAAGCATGGCACCTCTGAGCATCACATCGTGCTGGCAGCGTCTGTCCAGAGGGACCAGGTGATTCAACCTGGAAGTGGGGGGAGTTCATGCCCCGTGGGGTTTACTTGAACCAAAGACAGAAAGGAGACCCCAGGGCGCTAGCAATATATTCTGCTCCCTTCGTTCCTCCTATGGATCATCCCTATGCTCAGCTGTTTGGTATGCCCTGCTAGAGCATCCCATGCTAGCAAGGGACTGGCTGTGTTGTATCATGAAGCTGTGACCAACCCATTAACCAGTATTCACTTTCCTCTTTCCCGGCCTTGATTGTCCTTTTCTCTCATTTTTGTAACCCTGCCATTGCACCTCCCAAAGAAGCATGAGCAGGTAAGTTTTGCCTCAGTCTGTTTTCTAGGGAACCCACTACCAGTGGCTCACTGACCTCAAAATAACACTCTGGACCCATTAATTTGGTTGCTTTGCTCCTAGGTCATCCTGGGCAGGTTTATATTCACCTCTGCCCATCATACTCTAAAACCCCAAAGGAAGGGCATTCTTTATTTCTGCACTGGAGAAATTCAGATCTACAGATCTCTAGAAAACAGAAGGAGAACCATCCATCACAGCACTATTAACGAGGGGGGTTGGGGGGGGACAGAAATAATCCAAGCTTCCAAAAAACAGTGATTTTTTTGAAATGGTACCTTTATAGAATAAAACACTAGATAGACATTAAAAATTATGTTGCAGGCATGTTTATTGCCACATTAACATTCATGATGTGTTAATCGAAAAAAATCAAAGTACAGTATGATCTCACTTTTGCAAGAAATAAAAATACACATATCTGTGATTTTAAAAATTGGGGGAAGTTACATGCCAAATACAAACAGAATATGTCATTTGGTAGTAGGATTATGAATGAGTTTTCCTTAAGTCCTTATATGTATCAGTATTTTTATTTTTTTTTCCTCTAAGAAATACATATTAATTGTGTTTTTTGGTTTTTTTTTTTTTTAGTTAAAAGGAAAAATGTATCCTGGGCCTGCTGCTCAAAAATGCACACTCTGCCAGCAACATGCTGTAACTTTAGAAGGAAAATGAGATGAAGACTCCAGAGAGACTCTGGAAGGCTAATAATAACAGTTAAGTTTTTATAGTATTTTATTTTGGGGTGAAAATTCTCAAGAGGATATGACTTGAAATTGTTCCAATGATACACATGTGTTCAAGTATAAAGGTCCTATGTCTATAGCTCTAACAAGAGAAAGGATCCATATTGCCATTGTAACTATCTTTTGTGAGGAAGCTCATAAAGAACACCCATGTATTTCATTATTATAGTTAATCATTGTACTATTCTTTAAAACATGGGCTGCTCCTTGAATACTTTTTTTGTGTGTGTGTTTTAATTCTTGAGAATTTTAAAGAATAACCCATTGCATTTGCACAGGTTGGGGCAAATGGTGGGCAGTCCATATGGTCCACTAAGCTTTGTCTGTTTCCCAGACACTATGCTGGGTCCTGGGGAATATGGAACTGAAGACGTGTATTCTTCCCTCGACGTGTTGGTTGGGGACGTGGACCAGTGAACTGATGTCTGTGGCTGATAATAGTGGACATGCTGTGGCCGGAGTTCTGTGAGCCACAGAAGGGCACGCCATCCAGACTCGAGACATGAGTGGTCAGGAGACACTTCCCCAGAGCAGGTGACATCTGAGCTGTATGTTGAAGGATGTGTGGAAATTAGCCAAAGAAAAGGAGAAGGGCCTTCTAAGCATCAGCTCAGAGAAGTAGAAGGGAGCACACCCAGGAACTGGAAAAAGCGAAATCTGTTGATCAGTGCTATCTAGATGGAAAAGTTCCATACCTCTGCTGTCCAAAACAGGAGCCACAAGATAACATGTGGCTATTGAACAAGAGAACTGAATTTTAATTTTCTTTTTTTTTAATTTAAATTTAAATAGCTGCATGTGGCTACTGTATTTTTCACATCACTTTATTGAGGCATGCTTTGATGTGATTTAATGTGGGGTCCTGGAGCAAATGGTCAAGAAAGAACTCTTGAGATATTTTCGGTACAAAAAAGGTGGTTTTTTTAAGGCACAGGGATAGGAACCAAGGGCAGAAATAGCTGCTAGTTTTCTGTTGGGGTAGAGACAAATAAGTTCCCAAAAGATTTTCATGGGTTAGAGAGGCCTTACAGGATGCTGGAGACCTGGCTATCATCAAGCTAAGATTGCTTTTTGCCTTTAGAAAAGCATTAAGACAGTTGGGAGTTCCTGGAGGAATGTCCTACTCTGCCTGTCCCAAGTATTTGTCGATGGGCTGCAAGTTTTAAGGGAATTTAATTTTACCACGTTTCCTTTTGCCTTTGTTCTCCACATCATGATTAACATACCAAAAAATTGTACAGAATCAATACAACTTGATAAGTTTGGAGGTAAGTATATACCTGTGAAATCATCACCACCATCTATGCCCTAAACACCTCCATCACCTCCAAGGGTTTGCTCCTGCCGTCTTATTTATTATTATTCTATGTGTGTGATAAGAACACTTCACGGAAGATCTACTCTGGCTACAGTATTGAACAGCACAACAGCGGTGAGATCTGCTGCTAGATCTTTTACGTCTTTTTCTGGTAAGTTTCATTTTCATTCTAAAGGTGAAAAGGAGCCACTGCAAAACTTCAAAACAGAGTAATGGCATGAGTAGACTTAGAAGAAGAAAGATTTCTTGCAAATTTGGAAGCAAAGTAATTTGGCCAGTTTTTACTATGTGTTCATTTTCCATGACTGTCGTGGAAAAGGTGACAGAAAGGAAGCATGTAAAACAAACATTGCCATAAAATTCAACTTTAGAAATGGCCTGACAGTGGAAAAGAACAAACAGTTAGCTACCCACAGACCAATCAGTAAATGATAACCATCACAGTAGGAAATTGAGTACATGGTACGATGGACCATTCCCCAGAGCCCACAAACAAACGGCCAATTAAATGCATAAAACAGTGCTCAACCTCACTGGTATTCAAAGACATTTCAATGAAAATGAGATTCCCATTTTCAAGAACCAAATTAGTAAAGCTTTATTTTGAAGATGGTATGTTGTTGAAGATGTAGATAAAAGTCTTAAAAGTCTTTAAGAGAATAAATGTATGCATCCATTTTTCAGTCTTTTAGTAAAAGACGTGAAAATGTTTAAGCCCTGTCAGTGAGCTATTCCATATCTGGGAATTTGCCATAAAGAAGTAATTAGGGATTCTTGAAAAGATTTATGCACAAGGCTGTCCATGTCTGTGTTATATACAACAGTGAAAAAAAATGACAACAACCTAACTGGAATTCCCAATAGATTTATTAAATAAATTATAACACATCTATACAACTGAGAACCAAATAGACATTAAATGTCCTATTCCATATGAATACTTAACTGCATGGGCAAAATGTGTGTGATATATTTTTTAGTGGCCAAAAAAAAAAAAAAAAAAAGCATCCCTATTAGAATGTAAGCTTTCAGTTGAATATTAAAAAAATCATATGGATTAAAAAAATACTTGAAGGATGTTCACCAAAATATTATGAAATTGATCACTTAGTTGTGTGATTATAGGTGATCTTTATTCTCTTCTTTGTTTCTCTGTATTTTATAATTTTCTACAGTGAAAATCTGTGACATTTAAAAAAGAAAAAGGATTTTTTTTTCAGGTTGAGGTTCTTAATTATGTAGGTAGTGTTCAGTTATAACAGAAGTAATTTGAAGTATGTAACTGCCACACTTCTGTTCTATGAAATAAAAAAATTATAAAACGGTGGTAAGCATTTGCCAGTCTAGACTTGTGGATAGCAGAGCTGTTAAAGAAGGCCAAGTGACTTTGGAGTCCTTTCCAGAAACTCTTTCCTGCTGCTGGGAGCAGCTGAAGGCCTTAATTAATCAAGATAAAATGTTTCAACCAGAGATAATTATGTATATGAAGATGATTTTGCAGCCAGATATGTGGATGGTTTATATAAATAGGGGGGGGGGATTTTCCCCTCATTAATTCTTCCTAGTATTTTAACCCTGATGTATCTAGAAAAGAAGAAGAGGACAAGAGCAAGGAAAGCTTCCACCAGAGACTAAACAACCAGAAACTTTAGCTAATCAGAAATTCTTCTGCCTTTGACTTTTAAGAGAGAATGCAAACTCTCAAGAAAGTGACTGTAAATTGAGAATTTCTCATAACCAACTTTCAGGATATTTCTTAAGGCTTTGCCAATTCAGACTACTCTCCAGACTTTCTACATCAATATTTGTCATATCCGATGAAAATAATTCCTAATGGTGAATCTGAAATTCCAGAAAGATTTTTATTATCAACTAAAACAGATTAAATGATGTTCTATATACTCTGTATATACGACTTCCCCATCAGAAGGAAGGGAAGAAAGGAAGGAAAGGAGGAAGGAAGGGAGAAAGAAGGGAGGGAGGGAGGGAAGGAGAGAAGGAGAGAGGGAGAGAGGGAGAGAGGGAGGGTGACTACATATACAGACTAGGAAGAGTGGACTCCATCCAAGCCTCACATGTCGGCATCAGCGATGTGGCTTCCAAGGGCTTGGTACATCTCTGTGTAGCCTGGACAAATGTCTAGTATCCTACTCTGCCTGATAATTCCCTGGAGGGGTGAGAGTCCTGCCCCCTTACATCCTCCCTTCTCCTCTCGCTGGTCTTGGAGGCTCATAGATTTCTCCCATGGAGAGCACAGCCTCTGTCAGTAAGGGTCAGGGGTGAACTTCATCACTCAGGCCAGGTGGAAGGTCCAGAAATGGCAGGGTGACCTGGT
The DNA here is from genome assembly GCF_027475565.1 of Acinonyx jubatus. NCBI lineage: Eukaryota > Metazoa > Chordata > Mammalia > Carnivora > Felidae > Acinonyx > Acinonyx jubatus. Next base: position 74,794,574 of record NC_069381.1, read on the forward strand.
GGTTCCATCCTTGGGAAGGGGATTGGGGTTTGCTGTTTGTGTATTTAAGCCGTATCATAGGTACCACACTTTTCCTTATTGTCTGTGTATGTATTAACTTTTTTTGTTTAGGATATTTCCCCCATGCCAAGGTTTGTTTACATTTTTTTTCAATGTTGAAATGATTCAGGTAATTTTTCTTCCAAAAAAAAGCCATTTCCTGGCTGTGCAATTCCTCCCCCGCTGCCAGTCACTTCTCATACCTTAGTGTCACAGCAGGAACCTTCCTCTGCTCCTGAATCTCCCAGCTCTTCTGGGATTAGCTGATGAACTGTCTAGGCAATTCAGCTCACACATTTCACTTCTAGTTGTGTTTAGTGACAGGAATGATTTCTGTTTTGACATTTGGAAACTTCATTAATTAGCAATGACTTCTTCATCTCCTCTGGTTCTGGCAGATACTTAGAGGGAAAAGAAGAAAAAGCCATCTTCTATTTTCAAAGTGACTTGGGTGGATATTGGGGTTCGGGCCTAGAAGTGGAGGTAGAGGTTAGTCAATGACAGAAATGGCAACTATGGGTCTCGGCAGATTATTCTCACAGAGTTACTATTATGTGACCCAGCCTGCGTGGGGTGGGACCAGGGATTTTTTGGGTCTCAGTATGAAAGGAAAAACAAGAACAGATCTACTTACATTATTTTTAAGTGTATTTTAAACATCTACATTTAATAGATGCTAGGACACAGGCAGTGCAAAATGAATGAGCAATTTCACATTTTTGAGAACTCAATTTAGTAAATCTAATCCTGCCTCGGGGGCAGCAGGACTCATAAGTACCCCCTGCCGGTTTTCCTGTGGTTATAAACAGATACATTGGAGAATTCAAATGTACGGTGTATAGTATTAATTTAAACTCCACGGAAGCCAGAACTTGTCGGTAGCCCCAAGGCCTAGAGCTTAGCACATAGATGATGTTCAATAAATATTTGTTGAATGAGATGAGCAAATGAATGTGGATAATTTATGTGATCACTCCTACCTTAAATTGTTTCCTCTGCACTAGTTGATCACCTGTGACATCGTTTCCAAATCATGCCTCTGATCTCTGCCTTTGCCTGAGGAAATGACTAGTATCTCCTCTTGGATGAATAACTCAGCTCTTACAACTACCTGAAAGTTTTTTTTTTTTTTTTAATGTTTATTTTTGAGAGAGACGGAGACAGAATCCGAGTGGGTTAGGGGCAGAGAGAGAGGAAGACACAGAATCCAAAGCAGGATCCAGGCTTCGAGCTGTCAGCACCAAGCCCGACACGGGGCTTGAACTCACAAGCTGTGAGATCATGACCTGAGCTGAAGTTGGACGCTCAACCAACTGAGCCACCCAGGCGCCCCTGAAAGTAGTCCTTTTAAGCAAGCCTGCATCCTGATGGACCACCCAGCTTCTTCACTGCGCCTTCTGTCTGTACGTGGAGGCTGGTGCATTTCTGTGGGCTTCTGTGAGTCCACTCCCCTCTGGGGCATCTCCTATCGGCAAAATGAGAGCAAGGGATTTGGTGGGGGAGAGGGGCAGATTCCTTTCTGAAGGTGAGGAGAGCCCTGACCCTAGGGCCAATTTATCTACTTAAATAGAGACCCACAAAAATATTTTAATCTTAATTTCTTTTAAAATTCTAAGGAAAACGAATATCATAATGCTTATATAATAGTGGTTCTAGCCTGGATTATATTCATCTTTATACCGACACAGTTATAAATTATAATTTTTAGGGGCACCTGGGTGGTTCAGTCGGTTAAGCATCCAACTTTGGTTCAGGTCATGATCTCACAGTTTGTGGGTTCAAGACCCACATGGGGCTCTGTGCTGACAGCTCAGAGCCTGGAGCCTGCTTCAGATTCTGTGTCTCCCTCTCTCTGTGCCCTCCCCTGCTCACTCTCTCTCTCTCTCTCTCTCAAATATAAATATTTTAAAAATATATAATATAATATAATATAATATATAATATAATATAATATGATATATATAATTTTTAATTCTTTCTTTAATGAAGGAAAGTGCCCATGGTGGAAAAAAGGGAGCAGGGCCCACGAAAGTCCTAGCATGGCCCTGGGTGTCCTGAGCAGAGCAGCAGAATTAGCCAAGCTTTGTGCTGCCCAGGAGGGTGTCCTCCCCTCAGACTCTTTCCCAGAGATAAGCAAGCTCTTCATGGAGGAAGGCAAACCGCCACATGGAGGCTAGGACGCTCTGTAACTTCCCCAGCCTCTAATTAGCTGTACCCTCTCCCCTCACTCCTGGACCCCAAGTAAGGGACACGCAGCACGATCCCATTGTTTCTTCTCTCAAGTAAGGTAAACCCCAGTGTGACTTCCTCCCCTGACTCTCAAGTAAAGAAAGCTGGTCAATGACTTCAACTCCTTTTCCCTCAAAAGTCAAGCTCAAGCATGACCTCCCCTCAAATCCAGCAGGAGCAGGCATGATGTCACTCCCACCCTCATGCCTCTCTCCCACCCGCCTGGCGGATGACACATTTCCACCCCGACTGCTTCTCAGAAGTGGCTCTGCCCGAAGGTGTGGGTGTCTGGCTGGCCGCTGCTTCCTGCCAGCCGCGGGGCAAGCCCACCAGGCTGGAAGGCAGCTTGCAGTCTGTGACATCACTGTGACTCAGCACTCTGTGGCAGATGAGAATTTATTCAAGGCTCAACATTAAATAAGGAGTTTTCAGGCAAGTCTGGAGGACAAGCTGAGCCAACTTAGGATGAGAAACTAAAAAGCAAAAGGGGAAATCCAGGGCTGAGAAATTCCTAGAAACGAAATCATAACCTTGGACAGGAGGAGAAGGTGACTTGAGCTACTAAGCAGGGATGACCAGACCTGCAGCGGCTCATGGGCCTGCAAGCACACAGGAACCCGACCACCTGTCTGTGTCCCCTGTGTGCCTTCTGACCTCCTCTGCAGGCTCTGGTACCTCCATCTATGAGGGACAGCGGCAAGCTCCCAACAGACATGGCAGTCCAGGTATGCATGGGGGACTCAGCATCTGGGGAGTGATATGATTTGAATCTGCAGCCCAGATTTAATTCACAAGAAAGAAGCAAGACATGGAAGGAGTTAACCTTATAAATAAAAAGTCTGGTGGGATGTGGACAGTCAGGGAGGCTGTACATGTGTGGGGCAGGGGGTATATGGGAACTCTCTGTACTTTCTGCTCAGTTTAGCTGTGAACCTAAAACTGCTCTAAACAATCCAATAACTTTTAAAAATTGGCTAAGGGCACCTGGGTGGATTCTTCAGTTAAGCGTCTGACTTCGGCTCAAGTCGTGATCTCACGGTTCTTTGGTTCAAGCCCTGCATCAGGCTCTGTGCTGACACCTCAGAGCCTGCAGCCTGCTTCAGATTCTGTGTCTCCCTCTCTCTCTGCCCCTCCCTTGCTCACATTCTGTCTCTCTCTGTCTCTCAAAAATGAATAAATGTTAAAACAAATTTTTTAATTGGCTGAAATTTCTTTTTAAAACCTATTCTATGGCCACAGAACCCTGCCTAGCATCATGCAGAGGTTGATCCTAGCTCAAGAAGAAGACTGGGCAGAGAAAGACAAGTATCATATGACTTCACTCCTATGAGGACTTTAAGAGACAAAACAGATGAACATAAGGGAAGGGAAACAAAAATAATATAAAAACAGGGAAGGGACAAACCATAAGAGACTCTTAAATATGGAGAACAAACAGAAGGTTGCTGGAGGGGCTATGGGAGTGGGGATGGGGTAAATGGGTAAGGGGAATTAAGGACTCTACTCCTGAAATCATTGTTGCACTAAATGCTAACTAATTTGGATGTAAATTAAAAAAAAAAAAAATTAAAAAAAAAAAAAGAGGAAGAGTGGGTAAGCAGGCTGGCTAAGCCATGGTGATGAGAGGAGCCATAGGAAATGTAACCTTTTCTCTATCTCATGCCTTTGGCTGATCCCTCATGTTACAATTCCTTAACTGTGTACAACTGCTTTGCATTCTACAGCTAGGAAGAAGGCCATAGCAAATACTTCTGGGAGAGACAGACTCCACCATATGAATAGCTAATAGATCAATTTTTGCAAGATAGTTTTTACATCCTAAGCCTCAGTTTCTTCACCTGTAAAATGAAGATAACAATATCACGTGACCCAAGAGATGTCCTATGGATCAGTCTTCAGGAAATCTTCATCTAGAAGAGTCACACCCTCCCTTCCTGGGCCCTCACCAGTACAACCTAAAGCCCTTCCTCATTTTACTTTTCTACAAAGCATTTCCCATCTTCTCCATATCATACATTTTACCTTTAAATTTCTCGTTATCTTTTTATGACATGAGCCGAAGTAGGACGCTTAACCAACTGAGCCATCCAGGCACCACTTCATATTTCCTTTTAAGCATCAAGTGAAATACTGGAAGTTTTTAATGCCTGTATAGTTGCATAATGCCTATAGAAGTATAGTTGGCCCACACCAGATTCTGCTCTAGGAGTCAAGAAGAGGTGCACCAGCTGGCTAACGTGCACATGTACATTATTTTAAAGACTCTCTGGTGTAGACACAATGAACCATCCTTATACAGTGGCCCTTCGATTTATTTAACTCCCTGTTGGCTCTGCACTGACAGCTTGGAGCCTGGAGCCTGCTTCGGATTCTGTGTCTTCCTCTCTGTCCCTCCTCTGCTCATGCTCTATGTCTCTGTCTCTCTCTCTCTCTCAAAATAAATAACATTTTAAAAAAGAAAATATGAAGAATTGTCCAAAAACCAACTCCAGTTAGCCACCCCACAACACCATTACCAGGAGGGTACCAGGCTATGAGGATCAAAGCAGAAGCTCAGAGGGGCATCAGAGCAAAAGTTTGGAAGTACTAAAGCAGGCAGAACTGAGCTGCAACAGGCAGCAGGAAAGAATCATCTTAAGTAGATATTAAGTAGATATCAGGGCATCCTGATAAGGCATGTTCCCCTTATACAAGCTCATGGAGTATGTAAAGCCAAAATCAATCAACAATCTGCCTTCCATCTTGATGGGAAGTTGGTTCTTTCAAAATACACTTACATTGGGGCAACTGACTCTCTCTCTTTCAAAAATAAATAAACATTAAAAAAATTAAACAAAACAAAACAAAATGCACTTGCATTGCCTCAGTTCCTATAACACACGCACACACACACACACACACCCCAAATCCTTCTATAGCAAGCTCAGTTTTTTTTTTCTTTTTCTTTTTTAATGTTTATTTCTTTTTGAGAGAGAGAGAGACAGAGTGTGAGCAGGCGAGGGGTAGAGAGAGAGGGAGACACGGAATCCGAAGCAGGCTCCAGGCTCCTAGCTGTCAGCACAGAACCTGATGCGGGGCTCGAACTCAGGAAACATGAGATCATGACCTGAGCCAAAGTCTGACGCTTAACTGACAGAGCCACCCAGGCGTCCCTCAAGCTCAGTTTTCTTATTGAAATGCTCTGCTGACCCTCAAAAGGGAAAGCAGAAATTCTTCAAAGTCATGATGAAGGTCCTGTTGTCTTGATGCCTTGAAATGACCAGTGTGCAAGTATTTGGTTTCTTCGTCTCAGCTCCTTCCCTCACATGGAGGTCCACCCAAGCTCCAGACAGGAAGGACAGGAGCTGAACTAGTTGTGGGAAGTCTGCGAAGTCCAGCAGACTGTCCTGGCTTGGCTCTCCCAAAGGAAAAAAAGAAAAGTCTTGTGAGCTGTAGGCAACTGATTCAAGGGGCACAACTCTATGTCCAGTGCCTTTGTGCAAACCATAAAAGTTGCCTCCTCCAGGCCCATGCATTGGAAAACTTTTCATTCCTCAAGGCTGAAGCGTCCCTGAGCCTGGTGAGAGAAGCAGGGCTTATTTCAGCCATTTCCTTCCCCTCTCCTTGTTTGGACCTCTCTGTGCAGGACAGAAACTGCCTAACTGCCCCTGGGGGGTGGCTGTGTGAGAGGGGGTATTGCAGGGCTAGAGGTACAAGAAGAGCAAAATGCCTGACTCCTACTGCGTACGCCCCCACAGATGAGACCCTTTTCCTTTGCAGCTGGAGTTTAGTCTGTTGTTGGATCTGTTCTAGGAGATGCTAACCTCCTAGTCTTTCTCATGCATGTTGCCCCCTAACCACTAGCCAGCCCTGCTCTAGGCCTGTGGTATCAATACTCAGACTAGGTGGAACTAGGAAAAATGTCTTTCATGGGTTTAAAGATTGAACAAGTAACTTAAAAGTCCATTTGGAAAGGGACAACATGGTGTTATGGAAAGGCCACAGGATATGGAATCAGGTGACCTGGAATGGTGGCTTGATAGGTGTCAAGTTGGAGAAGCCGAACTACATTTCCCAGAATTCCCTTCCCTGCATTGTTCTCATTAGACTGCCCACAAGAGATGATCTTGTGTGAGATTTGAAGGGAAGCAGTGAGCAATATTTCATAGTTCGCACATGTTGCCACTATTCTGTGGCTCACCTCACTTGTTCCCCCAAACCAGTGTCTTTTATTGCTGGTCTTGCCTTCCCAGAGCTCTCCACTGTGAGAGCAGTTGCTGGTGCTGACCTACCTCTCCCACCCCATTCCAAACTTCCTACATTGCATTTGTCTCTGACTAAATAAACCATCCCTGATCCTGTTAACTGACCTGCCCCTTGCAGGTGAGATAGCATTTTCTCAAGGACTTTGAGAGATAGGACTTTCACACAAAGAAAGGATGTGAGTAGAGCTTATAAACACTCAACCAGCTAGTGGAGGAGGTATTTTGGGGTGGTTTCCTCCAAATCACACAGTGACTGGCACAATATACTCTATTTGGATTCACAATAAAGGTGATTACTTATGACCTTACTAGCAGAGAATATAACTACCTCAAGCCCTCTACTGTTTAAATTCTTTTCCAGCTTTGGGGGCTTGCTGGAATATGGACTATTCAGACAAAGACGACTTTTACCACTCCTTCAGCTGTCTGCACCCTCCCCTCCCAATGCATACACCCTTCATCTGCCCACCTTCTCCCTTTCATCCTGCCATGTTATAACCCTGGCTTCCATCTATCTTGTCAAAAGTGAACAAAGGGGTATGAGCTATCCTAGGACAGCTTGACACAGAAAAGATGTCCTATCGAAATCCCAGAATGTCACGATGAACTAGTTTAGAAACAGTATGATACACTGCATTGCTTTGCCAAAGGCAGTCTCTGGGGAAAAAATATTGAACATTTGACTCATTCACTGACAATGTGGGACAATTAAATGGGGGAAGAAAAACAGAGAAAAAAGAAAGGAATGAATAAATGGTTTCATTTCTGCCCATAGGTATCTGATTCAGAGCACTCATGAATCTTGGACTACATTCAGCTATAATCATGGGTGATTCTCCATGCGAAGGGGCTAAACACTGGCAAACGAAAAGCAGATTTGTCCACTGCATTCCTATCCTAATGGATGCTGAGATAATGGATGCTCTACAATCACCCACAAATTTCCTGGTACTGCTGCTGTTACTGCAAAATGATGGCTCCTTCAAAGTATCATCTCTTGCCCCTGCCAGAGAAAGCCAGCCTTTAAAAGAAACTAAATCCAAGGTCACTCACTTCCACATAAAGAGAATATTTTGTCAGCTGCCAAAATTCATTTATCTAATGTACTCTTACCCAATAACTTAAGCCTGGTGTGCTGGGCAGAGTCCAACTTGGGTAATTCCATTCTCCCAACCAAATTCCCCCAAGGAGTTTGAACGAGAGAGGACATTATTCTTCACTTCTTCAATTCTCCTATTATTAATCAAAAGAATGCTTTTCATCCCCAAAGCATGATGGGGATATGAGGATAGAATTTTTAAAATGGGATTATTCTTAAGAATTTAGTAATGAGAGATTCCATTATATAAACTTAGTAAAGTTCTTTGGAAGTAGAGTCTAGATCCATTTGTGAAACAAATAGTTATTAAAGTATATGCCAAGTACTGTTCTCAACACTGCAGATGGAGCAGAACACAGAAGTAGTTTCTGCTTTCAAGAGGTAGCAATTAGAATAAGTTGATGAGTTTGGAGAGAGGGCCAGAAATCAGACCATTTAAGTACTGATATGGAGTTTGGATATTATTGTAGGCGCAGCTGGAGAGTATTGGTGGAACGATATGATTGATCAGATTTTGAGGTCTTTTTAATAAGACCATTCCTTCATGGATATCTATGGGCCAAGGTCCTAGCCTTCTGCTACTTTCCACGGAATTGAATCATTTCAGGACCAACACAACTGTGGCTGTAATTTCCTCCCCACAAGCCTTCAAACAGCATTGAATCTTGGTTAGCTCAGAGCGCCAAGGAGGCCAAAGCCATGGTTTGGCCATACGGCCATCAGCATGGCACTGCTCCATGACAAACCGTACCCCTTCTTCCTCTGTAGCTGGCTGTACTTCATAGGCTCCCTTTGGTCTCATAGGACACCAGACAAGAAGGTAAATGAGGAAGAATTAGTTCATCTCCACTGCTCCAAGAGCTGCCTATGACCTGCTGAAGGTAGTTCGGTGGCAAGATCAAAGAGCAGAAGCATCTCTACATGTATGTGACCTATTGAATGATGGTGTTCTTGGAAAGAGCATTACCACTGACAAAGAACCACTGAAAACTTTCTATTTATTGCCCATCCTGTGAGCAGTGACAAATATAAATAAGAAAATCATAACATCTGAAAATAAAAGGGGACATTAGTGGTCATGAAGTCCAACCTCTCTCCTAATGTAAGATTCTTCTATGCAGACCTGACAAGGAGTCTTCCAGTGTTCTATACCCTTCCTATATCAGATGGGGTCAGATGAATAGCAATTTAATTGCGTGTTGTTTTGTTGGTGAGGAAAGATCATTAACTGTGGTACCTTTTGCCCAAAGTTGTGGTCTGAAGGGTCAAAGGACACATAGAGAAAGTTACATCTGAATGAGAAGTTAAGGTTAAGACCTGGAAAAAGAGGACCAAATAAGTTTTCCAGTCTCAAGTGCAAGAGGGAGAATAAAGAATATGGAACCAAACAAGAAGATAACCAGGATGCTGATGAATGAGAAATGTGGAGCAGGTGGATTAGAGGTGAGTAACTCTGGAGAAAGTCCTATGGGTGTGTACAAGTTTTCATGATGGAATTGTTAACATAATTCTCACACAAATTTGTATGATTGTGCCAAGTACTCTGGCAGGAGCTAGAAGACAACTTATATCCGTCTTCCCCTAAATGGTCACTGCCTCACATGGAAGCCCATTGCATCATTAGGAAATATCAGTGACCAGAATATTCTCTGTATTGAGGCACTGGGTGGCTCAGTCTGTTGAGCATCTGATTCTTGGTTTCAGCTCAGGTCATGATCTCATGGTTCGTGAGTTTGAGCACCACATAGGGCTCTGTGCTAACAGCCAGAAGTCTGCTTGGGATTTTGTGTACGTCTCTCTCTGCCCCTCCCCTGCTCATGCTCTATCTCTCTCTCAAAAATAAGTCAATAAACATTAAAAACAACAACAACAACAACAAAGAATATTCTCTGTATCCTTTTCCCTCTGGCCATAAGTCTGTTCTTCAATGACATACAGAGCAAATCTAATTCCTTCCCCTCATGACAACCATTCCAATGTAACATGGCAGAAGAGGGGAGGGGCAGGGGGAAAGGGGAGGGAGAGAGAATCTTAAGCAGGCTTCATGTTTAGTGTGGAACCCGACGTGGGGCTCAGTCTCAATCGTGAGATCATGACCTGAGCCAAAATCAAGAGTCTGACACTTAAATGACTGAGCCATGCAAGCGCCCCTCCCTTAGCATTTTTATTAGATGTGTTTCATTCTTAGCTTCCTTTTAGAGGTTATATTCTTTGTTGACTGTACTCCTTCCACCAACACTTTTTTAACCACCAATGACCATTTATGACGAAAACTCATCAACCAGCTCTCTTTGCAGGCACAATAATTCCTTCAGGATCACTTTCACTTATGTCATCAGAATTTTACTTTTGAGAATTATTTATCTCCCATGGTTGGATCTTTTGATTATACCTGTGAGTTTTTCTTTTTCTTTTACAGAAACTTTCTGAATGGTATCTTAAGAGTTTTGAGACCATATCAGAAGCAGCCAAGAGGTCCTTTGTCAAAAATTTTGGACTCTCTGATGAGAATCTACTCCCTTTCTACTATTCCTCAATGAATTCTCCCACTTAGTGTTATGCGTTGAATTATGTCCCCCAAAAAAGATATGTTGAAGCCCTAATCCCCAGTACCTCAGGATGTAACCTTTTTCAGAAATAGGGTATTTATAGAGGTAATCAAGTTAAAAGGAGATCATAATCCAATAATAATGATATCTTCATCTCCAATAAAGAGGAGAAATTTAGACACAGAAATAGACACCCCATGGGAATAATGCCATATGAACATGAAAGCAGAGATGGGGTGATGCATCTGCAAACCAATGAACACCAAAGATTGGGAGCAAACTCCCAGAAGCTAAGAGAGAGGCATGGAACAAATTCTTCCTCCCAGACTTCAGAGGGAACCTATCCTGCTGACATCTTGACCTTGGACCTCTAGACTCTGAAACTCTGCTGTGTAAGTCACCCGATTTTGTGATACTTTGTTACAGCTGCCCTAGCAAACTAATACAGTCAGAATTAGTACAAAGATGTGAGAGTTTGCCCACTGATTCTAATGTGAACGCTGCCTTGTTTCCCCTGGTTCTGCCTGCTCTAGTTCACTCCATCAGAGCCCATTGTTATCCCACTCAAGATTCTCAGACTTGAGACCTAACCTCCAGATATTTTCATTTCAGTAACTGTAAGGTGAAGCATAGGAATCTGATTTTTATTAAGCCTTATAGACAATTCTGGAATGAGAAGTAGGAAGGACTTAACTGACTTTGTGTAGTTTAGTCCCCTCCCTGGCCCCAGGGCCTTAGCACATCTGAAAACTGATGGATCCACTTCTGCTGCTAAACTCAGCCAGGATCCAATGCCCCCAGTGGTAGCCAGAGGGCTCTCGTGCTGCCTGGTGTTCCTCTGGTGCCTATTCTCAGGACCAGGTCTAGGCTGGGGGCCTGCTATTCCCTCATGCCCCTGTTAGTCCTCTCCTTGAGAAGCGCCCTGACCCTAGACCCCAGCCTGGTGGCTAGGCCACTAAACTCTGAAGACAGGTCCTCCCAATAACTGACTGATCACTCTCTTGCTTCTTGAGCACCCCCTACCATCAATTTCCAACCACACTCTGGTCTTTCAAGGGACCAGCATGGGAAATATTTGTGCCCAGCATGGGAAATATTCTTAGTGACTGGTACCTGACTTATGAAGGGCCCTTCCCTGCCCTCTAGACACAGGATGTACCAACCTGGCTGCTTCTCCATAACCAAGCTCAGCAACTATTTGGATGACACAATGTGCTAGACCTTGTACTATACACATCCCTTCTGACTTTCATGTTAGGCTCACTATCTAATGAGGGATACAAAAAGGTACATGGATGCACATTACCTATGAGTACAGGGTCCTAGGGGCACAGAGGTGGAGCACCTGACGTGGGTCTGGAGGGTTCAGAGGTAGAGAAAGCAACTTGAAGAAGCTTCCATTTAAAACCAAGACCAAATATATATATATATATATATATATATATATATATATATATATACTAATATATTATTATTAATAACATGTTAATATAATGTGAAGAATATGATAATATTTTATTAATATATTATCAATATATTATTTATTATAGTTAATAATTATTAATGTTAACAGGGTTGGGAAGAAGAAGAGATCTTCAGGCTCAAGAGGCAGAAAGGGCATGATGGTTTCAAGAGCAAGAAGCTGGAGGGGTGGGTAAGAAGTGAAGGTTTTCCAGCCCCATCCTGTCCCATAGGAGAATCTTCCCTAGAAGAGAGGTAAGACAGATTACCCACTCAGCCATATTTGAGAACATGCCCCCATCCAGGAAAGCATCCCAACACACGTATGAGGGGAAAGTGGGTGGGTGGACCTCAACTGACCCTCAGCCCATCTGTCCTTCATTCAGTCTCTGTACCCTCATCTGTTCTCTTCATCTTCCCGATTTAATTTCTCTTCCACGCGACTCAACCAGCCTCACAAGCCACACAAATAATCTGTTATTATTCTTGGCCTGCAGTTTTTCAAACTTTAGCAGGCAGCCTCTTCAACCTCATGTAGCTAAAATCTAAGAGATAGGACTTCGGCCACAGCCCGGCACTGCCCTTCCCCCATCCCTAACCATTCTGGATGGTCCTGACAGGCAGCCTACCAGAAAATTAATTCCCAGCTGGGATTAAATGACAAGAAGTTTCTGCCAAACTACACTTGCCACTAACAACTCAAGAACTTGAGACACTGACCATAAGACTGGCCGTGAAAGACTCTCCCCCAGTCCCAAGTATTTGAACTTACCTGTGATGTAAGTCTTAACCTGGACAGCTTTGGACAGATGCACTCGTGAAATGTCAGATTATCCCTTCCTATCGAAGGGACTACTCATCAGCACAACATGGCAGCTGATATGTAAAGCGAATGGTAAAAAGGAAAGGCAATCATTTCCTCACTAAATGAAAGAAGAGATATGAATCTGAGGAACACAATCTGGCACTGATTGAAAGTAAATTACCAGCTGATTAGATGGCTGTAAATACAGGGAGAGAAGCCTCAACAGGCAGCTGGATTGCGTGAGGAAGAGGGAAATTAGAGAGGGCACAGGAGGTGTTGAGCACAGACAGGGCTCGGCAAAGAGGAATAGTGGCCGCTTTGTTCTGCCAAGATTATAGAAGCAGGAAGGGATCTTCGGGAAGCGTTCTGTAGATGGAGCCAGCGTGAAAGGGTGGCCCCCCACCTCCCACTGCAGTCTCCCAGCCCCACATCCCTAATGAGCCCAAAGGGATTCAACACTCAAACCCATACCCAGCAGCAGCTAGGACGGGTCGTTGTTGTTACTGCAACACGGGAAGCATCGATGACTTCTGTTCAGAGAGGAAAACCTGTTTTAGGTTAGATGCAATCTGGAAGCTTCTCCCCTCCTATCAGAAAAGCCACTCTTCTAAAAACCTCATCCCTCACATCCCTGCAGCCTACAAAGACAGAGTCCATGCAGATGTCAGTGGAGGATACCATCCCCCAAACAGCAGCTAGGCATGCTCCTTCAGGGAGCAAGCACTGAAAGCAGCAGCCCCTGTGAACTGAGAGCTCTCTGCAGTTAGTAGAAGGAGCTTGGGACAAGGAAGGACAGAATAGTGTAACTAGGAAACCAGGGTTCTCCTGTGCATACCAAAAAATATCCCCTCTTCCTCCGGCAAACGGCAGAAGCGTCTGGCCAGCTTAGGAGGAGGTGATCAGGGGGTGATCGGCAGAAGCGATGGGGCGAAAGGAGGATGACCGTAATGTTTGTATTGGTGATGAAGTGAGTTTAGCAAAGAACAGACAATGGATGCCTTAGTCCCATGGGTATTACTGTTTCCATAGCCCTGAGCCCAGCCTTACAAGCTTCTGTAATCCCTAAGCAAGGCAGCTGTGTGCTCTCATTGACTGAGGAAAAAATACAGAAAGAATATATAGCTCTTGGGTTAGTTCAGCAACACTCCACCCTCATTTTCTTTGTGTTCCAGCCCTCAGGCCCTGGGTATGCTCTCACATAGTTCCTGGAGGGAACTACTGAGGGACATGGAACCCAATGACCACATCAGTTGCCATTTGCATGTAGAAGGAACCATCCCAATGTAACATGGCAGAAGACATAAGAGGGTAGGTAAGGCATAAAGAATAAAGAAAACTGGGGGCGGGGGGAGAACTTGGCAAAGAAGTTTTAAGGCTTCAGTAAAGTCATTTCTCTAGCCAGATCCAACTAAGGGTATTGCTAATTCTCTAAGATAGGGGCATTTTAGGTTACGACACACTGGATGCTTCTTGAAGCTTATTGTGTGGATACCACATTTGGATGCTATTGGTACAATTAACTGTTTACCTGCGTACAGTTCTCATTCCACATGGGGAGTTAGTCATTCTCAAGAAATCTTTTGATTGCCTCTGTACAACTCAGAATTATAAGAACCCCTCAAAGCACTGGAGGTGCACAAAACTGTCATTGTCAAGATTATGGTGTTCTGAGGGTAAATTCCAGGTAAGTAGTCCCTTTTATCAAGTGTGTCCTTACAGCTCTCTGGATGTGACATCCACCACAAAGGGCAGTATCAATCAGATCACTAAAGGGACACACATAGCTTACACCAGCCAAGGAAAACTGCAGAGATTCTGTGAACTAGTCTGGGGCCAACTTTTAGATGAGGACAGAAATGAAACTGGGTTCACTTCGTCTGGTGTTAACTGGGATGAACGTTAACGTGCCAAACATATGAGTCACTGGCTACAAATAACCGATTGGAGAACTGAAGGGTGTGACTGGGGGTGGGGGTGGGGGGGTGGGAAGAGCGATGTGAGGAAAAGGGTGCGAGAACATTAGGATCGCATGTTGACAGCTGCTTCCCAGGAGGATAAGAAATGGGAAGAGTGCACGAGCAGGCACTGCAGAGTGTGAGGTTAAGTTTAAAGACCTTCCACAAAACCATCCTCTTGTTGAGTCACCACATCTTCTCGCACCCTTGGAACAGTGCTTGGTGGTGCTGGTGAGATGGGTGTTCCCAGTAACCCCTCAAGTCCATTCAATCTTCCTTCTCTGGCAAAGCAGAGGTGAGGATCAAATGAATGAAGTAAACATTCGGACCTCACAGACTCAAGAAGTACAACCTACTTCTCTCTCTTTCTTGGAAGTTTACTTATTTATTTTGAGAGAGAGTAGGTGGTGAGGGGCAGAGAGAGGGAGAGAGAAGCCCAAGCAGGCTCCATGCTGTTAGTGTGGAACCCAACTCAGGGCTCAATCCCATGAACCACGAGATCATGACCTGAGCAGAAATCAAGAGTTGGAAGCTTAACCAACGGAGCCACCCAGGCGTCCCACAACCTACTTTTCTTAAGATATCTCTATTCCTTTTTCCTAAAGACAGCAGATGAATCCCAAGAAGCTACAATGTGCCCTTAAGGAGACAATTTAGAGCACTGAGTATGCTTAATTTCTAGGATTCTAGGTTGGAACAAAGCTTATTGGTGAACCTTGCACCAACTGTAGCTGCCCAGTTTTTCCACATGGTTTCTTCTCTGCAGCCAGATAAGAGATTGTAGTGGCTGGAAGTAAAAGTATATCCCAGGCAAGAAACATTTAACAAGGTAAGACTTCAGAACTGCTTTGGTTAAACCCTGCTCTCCCAAAATTCTGGTGCAAGAAAAAAAAAAATACAGTCCTTTTCTAAAACTGATCAGTATTAATGTAATTCCCATCAAAATCTGAGCAAGTTAATTTGTAGGCCTTGACAAGCTTATTCCAAAATTTATTTGGAAAGGAAAAGGCCCCAGAATAGCCAAAACAGGGATACCTGGGTGGTTCAGTCAGTTAAGCATCCAACCCTTGATATCGGGTCAGTTCATGATCTCACAGTTTGTGGGATCAAGCCCCCCATCAGACTCTGTGCTGAAAACATGGCGTCTGCTTGGGATTCTCTCTCTCTCTCTCTTTCTCTCTCTCTTTCTCTCTCTCCCCCTCTTCCCCGCTCACACACATGCTCTCTCTCTATCAAAATAAATTAAATAAACTTAAAAAAAGAATAGCCGAAACAATGTTGAAAAACTAGAATGAAGTGAGAGAAACCACTCTTCTCAACATTAAGGCCTAATGCATAACTCCGGTATCAAGACAGCATGGTACTGGTGGAGGGAATAGGCACATGGATCAGTGGAACAGAATAAAGAACCCAGATCTAGAGCCACACAAATATGTCCCTAATTCTGATAAAGAAATGAAAGCAATCCAATGGAGGAGAAATAGCCTTTTCAATAAGTAGTGCTGGAAAAATTGGACATAAACCTCACACCTAATATAAAAATTAACTCACAGGGCGCCTGGGTGGCTCAGTCAGTTACGTGTCCGACTTTGGCTCAGGTCATGGTCTCACGGTTTGTGAGTTAGAGCCCCACATCAGACTCTGTGCTGACAGCTCAGAGCCTGGAGCCTGCTTTGGATGCTGTGTCCCTCTCTTTGTCAACTCTTCCCCTGCTCGTGTCTGTCTCTCTCTCTCAAAAATAAATAAACATTAAAAAAAATTAACTCATAATGGATCATGGACTTACATGTAAACATAAAACTACAAAACTTCTAGAAAAGAACACAGGAAGGTATCTTTGGGACCTAGGGCTCAGCAGAGTTGACCTCATCAAATTGGACCTTATCAAAATTTAATACTTTTCCTCTGTGAAAGACCCTGTAAAAGGATGAAAAAACAAATTACAGTCTAGGAAGAAAGATTTACAAATCACACAACCAACAAGGGCCTTGTGTCTAGAATATATAAAGAACTCTGGAAACTCAACATTAAAAAAAATGGATCCAAGCATCCTTCCACACCATGGTTCACAGCATGTGTTCTGTGGATCACCCAACTCAGGATCTTGGGTGTGGGGGAGGGATTGGTAAAATGCAAATTCCTGTGTCTCATTCCAGAAATTCTGATTCCATAGATTTAAACGGGGCCTGAGAAATCTGCCTTTAAATGAAGCTACTCAGGATGTCTGGCTAGTTCAGTCGGTAGAGCATGCTACTCTTGATCTCAATGCTCAGGGTTGTGAGTTCAAGCCCCACGTTGGGGGTAGAATTTACTTTTTTTTTTTTTTAAGTTTATTTATTTATTTTGAAAGGGACAGAGACAGCATAAGTGGGGCAGGGGTAGAGAGAGAGGAGAAAGAAAATCCCAAGCAGGCTCGCGCTGCCAGCATGAAGCCTGATGTGGGACTTGAACTTACAAAACAGTGAAATAGTGACCTGAGCCAAAACCAAGAGTTGGTCACTTAACCAACTGAGCCACCCAAGTGCCCCTAGAATTTTTTTTTTTTAATCTGTTAAAAATTAACAGTGAAAAAAAATAACACAAGCTCCTCAGGAGATTTTTTTTTTTTTAATATTAAAGCTTGAGAACTCCCACAGCTATTCCATCTAGTGAACTATAAAACAAGAACGGCATTAGAAAGAAAATCAGGACTGGGCCACTTGTGCCCTGAGGGGGCAAATGAGAACAGGAACTATTTAAAGACTAAAAACAAACTGGAAGTGTTATGAACAATTTCTTTTTTAATGTTTATTTATTTTTGAGAGAGAAAGAGAGAGAGACAGAATGTGAGCAGGAGAGAGGCAGAGAGGGAGACACAGAATCTGAAGCAGGCTCCAGGCTCCAAGCTGTCAGCACAGAGCCCATTGCGGGGCTGGAACCTGCAAACCATTGAGTTCACAACCTGAGCCGAAGTCAGACAGTTAACCAATGGAGCCACCCAGGCACCCAATAAGTAATTTCTACGAAGCAACTACTCTAGATTTATTAGGATGTGAATGATGAAGTACCCTCCCCACACACCCAAGTATACAAGCATAAGGAGAACCTGCTGTGTGCAGAGCTTTTTAAAAATTCTCATAGCCATGCTGCTTGAGGGGCCTGGCGCCCTCTGAGACGTGCTCATGAGGGATTGTGAGAGCCCAGGAAAGACCCTGTTCTGTGGGGACAGGGCATGCACTTTAGCAGGTTGGTGGACACTCATGTCCCCAGCTAAACCAGTGTCTCTGGGCCTCGGGGAACCCACAGCCAGGGACCCCAGCTCTGAGGGCTGAAGGCCTGCCCCAGGGTCCTCTAATGCCCTCCCTACCACCACCTTTCCCACTCGCTCACACATAAATATGTGCACAGGTCTAGAGATAAGGAACAACTCCTTCTCACCAACCCACCAGACAGTCTGTGTTTCTGCCTTCACCATTCTGCTTCCAACCCCTGACAGGTGGCAAGAGGGGAGCCTGAGGACAAGGCAACATGACTAAGTGCGAACACAGCATGAAGCCGCGCTCCTCTGAGCAGCTGGTAAGAGGGCTCTCACCTCATCTCTGGGAAGAGACGGAGGCCAGCCTGACAAAGAGAACGAGAAAACTGCCAGGGGAAGGTGAGGTAGGTAGCTGTCCACCCATCAGAAAGTAAAGTGATGTTTAGTAAGACCAAGGCCAGACCGAAGAGCCACTGGCCAGGATGGAATAGCACACAGATCTGTGTCTGAGGGCAGGAATGACCCGTCTCCCGCTCCAGGCTCCAGAGGCGACCTTTGCTGTCCAAGGACGCTGCCGAGTGGCTTTGCAGACCCCTGCACAACCCAGGTCTCTGAGTTTCCCAGTGTTTGCTCCTTGGTGCCTGTTGTATCTCTGCTTGGTCAGAATTGATGGGAGCTAATCACTGCTGAAGCAGAGACTCCAGTTCATTTCCATTCACCTCATTGTCTTTTGGGCTGCAGCCAAGCAACAAACATGAACATTCCCCCCTGCAGAGCAGACACACACAGACGCTTGGAAGCCTGCCCACATGTGCCACGCTCTCCCAGGCATGCACACGTTTACACATACACGTATACACCCGCACACGTGCACACGCATACTCACCCATCCACACTCTCACGCGTGCACGTATATGCATCCACACGTACACTCACCCGTGCACAGGTACCGCCCATATGCATCCCCACACTCACGCACATGGGCACACACATCCGCTCCAGCTGCGGTTCAACTGTGCAAGTTCTCTGTCTTCCGCGACCAGGATATCTTCAAACCTGAGATTTCCTACTCCTGCCCTCCTGTTACCCTGGCGGCCAGGGCACCCACACCAGCACTCCGTAACTTATCACCACCTCTTAGGCCACTTCCAGCCATCGTCAGTGCGTGGGAGACCTTCCAACCTTCTGTCTCAATGAAAATCAACCGTTGTAAACCCAGGCTCTCATGAAGCTCCAGGGACCAGCAGGACTTGGATTTTAAACAGTCCCACTGTCTTCCCTGCGTAGGAATCAGTCTGGGCTCCAGACGAGATGGGGCAGCCCTCTAGTGGCCATGGCCGAAATGACAATAGACTTTGAGGGCTCAAGGATGCTGTAGGCACCAGTCTGCTCTTCTTGAAGGCACAGGAAAGAAACCACAGTTATACAATCTTTATTGACTAACTCCTCCACTCCATTGCCCCTAGATCCTTCTAGTCACCAGGTCCTATCAATCTTCCCTTCCCAACAGCCATCCCCATTGTCCCACCTTAGCTCTCCCTTATCTGCATAGTTGGGCTGCAGTGGTCCATTGCCTGAACCTGTGTCCAGTCCATTTTGGACCTTGCTGCCAAATTCATTGACACTCATTGTTGGGTCTTCTACGTTCTCTTTTTAAGACTTCCAGGCTTCCCCCATCATCTATAGTGGTGACCCTCAAAAGGGAGACACCCTTCTCTCAGGACAGAATGAGCAGCATTTCCACACACAGGCTGGAGATGTTGATGCTCTTCCCCAGCCCATGCTCATGTTGAACCATTTTTATCAAGGGGCTGTTCCTCAAGATATCCTATCAGTTAAATGTAGAGGGCTGGGGAAAAGATGGAGAACCCCTAGTCCTCTGGGCTAAAGTTCAAACATCTCAGCAACCTACAATGTGTCCTCAAATTGCCTTTCTAGCCTTAGTGTTACAGTATAATGTTGAGGTTAAGGACTAGAATCAGACCGTCTGGGTTGGAACCCCAGGTCTACAACTTATTAGCTGTGTACCTGTATGGAAGATTCCGAATCCTCAGTTTATTTCCAATGTTGTTGAGATTTAGTGAGGTAGCCCATGTATCAGACTTAGCCCAGTGCTTGCCACACTCAGTGCTCAATTAATGACTGCTGTTATCATTACTCCTCTGTTAAGCCAACCGGTTTGCTCACAGGTCAAGCACTTTCCATCTCTGCACTTTGGCTCTTGACACTTTATTTGCTTGGAATGGCCTCTCCCTCCTCTCTAATGTTCTGCTGAGCCCAGCTCAAATTTCTTCACCTGCTCAGGGAACTGAGATAAGAATAGTGGGCTTATGACTTCACATATTATCTGCTGTGAGACGAAACCAATACTTTGTGAGAGTGCACCATTTAAACTTATATATGTATGTAATAGACCAATGTGTGGGATATTTTACTGTTTGTGCAATCACACATACATAAAGCCTTGTAACGTGTATTCATGTGTTACTGGAATACTTACTTAAAATTTTTTTTAATTTTGTTTTAATGTTTATTTATTTATTTATTTATTTATGTGTGAGAGAGAGAGAGAGACAGAGACAATGTAAGTGGGTTGGGGCAGAGAGAGAGAGAGGCACAGAATCCGAAGCAGGCTCCAGGCTCCGAGCTGTTGACACAGAGCCTGATGCGGGGCTTGAACTCACAAGCTGTGAGACCATGACCTGAGCTGAAGTCGGACGCTCAACCGACTGAGCCACCCAGGTGCCCCTAAATTTTTTTAAACATTTTACTTCTCTGCCAAATAGATTATAAATACATGAGGGTAAGAGCTCTGTTTTATACTTATATTCTCCATGAACATATCTTACATGATACTTTCACTATATGAGGTACTTAGTACTCATTTAATTAAGAAGTGACTTATCTTTTATAATAATAGTAACATGTTTTTGTCCCTTAAAGCAAATTTTCATTCACTACCTTATGACCTTTGATTATCTAACTTCTACAACATCCCTGAAAGAAAAGAAAAGCTTAGGCCTGTTTCATAGGGACTTCTTTATTGGAAGTCATGCAAGCACATTGTGTTATTTATATGTGTTAATTACATCACAATAACAGTCTCCAAATGGAAAGGTATCTGGATCAAAAAGGGCAGGTGGTAAATTTTGTAAAGTATGCCAATATCATGTTTATTTAGAAATCATGGAAATCAAGCTGAGCACTTGGCTGGACCCATACCTCAGGTTTTTAAAATTAGAGAGATCTGTAATTGCCCACCCCTTTCTGAACCCTCAATTCCTATTCAAACGCAACATGCAGCATTTTCTGGAAGAATCAGAAAAATAAGACCTAAGTATCACTCCTAAGGAACAGAAAATGGGTACTGTTACCATTCAAAAACAGAAGCAAATACCCTTAACATATATGGTTGGGAAAAGAACTAGCAGTTGAATTCAAATTTATGAGACATGGGATATATGAAGAATACAGCAATCCTTATCATTTTGATGTTACTTTTTAAAAACTGATGCTTAAAATTAAAAAAATGTATAGCCAGGGTGAAATTTCGTATATCATAGGTATTATCTAAATTCTTCTACTAGGTTTTTTCATGAAATATTGATGTATTTTAATGTATTGTAAAATATCTTCAATGAGGAAAATGTCACAGACTAAATTTATGTGACACATTAAAAAAATATGGAATATGGAATTTAGCCTATAAATATATTCTGGAGTCCAAGATACTTTCACTGTAAATTTCAAAAAGCACTGACAAAGACACAGAGCAATTGTTACTTTCATATGGTGCTGGTTGACTTGCACAATGTTATAATCACTTTAGAAAACAATTTGGTAGTTTCTTATAGAGTTAAGCAAATATTAACCACATGGACTGGCAAATACATGCCTGGGCTTTTATCCCAGAAAACTGCACACTTACGCTCCCACAAAAACCTGTACACTCATGTTTATAATCAGTAAAGATGAAGAACAGATTAGGGGTTTCCAGGAATTATTGGGTGGGGGAGGGTTTGGCTGCACAGGTGCAGCATGAGAGAATTTGGGGCAGGCAGAAGCAATGGAAATAGTCTATATCCTGATTGTGGTAGTGCTCACGTAAATCTATGCATGTTAAAAGTCATGGAACTATATACCCAAAAAGTAAAGTTTACAGTATGTAAATATAACAGTAAAAGCCTATTTTTTAAGAAAATCCAGAAACAAAGTTCAGGGAAAAGTGAATGGTGTCAATGAATTCAATGTAAATATATCGATCACTATTATGTATAAGGAGCTGCCTGGGGTAGAGGCAAAACGGAAACCAGAACCTAGTGATAAGGCAGTTTTAGGAGCATTAACTTTGAAATCTGCTAGAGCTAAGATAGAATGCCTGGTCTATCTCTTATGAAACCTGTTAGGGAGGTTGCCTAACATCTTTGAGCTTTAGTTTACGAGAATAATAAAACATACAGTACGAACATAGTAAGAGATTGAAAATGATAACTATTATTATTACCATAGCATTGCTAATATTAAAGCTAGTGATGCCAATAAAAATGATTGCTCTACCTTCAAAATACACCCAGCATCTAATCAGTCTCAGCATGTCCACTGCCACCGCCCTGGCCCAAAAGCCACCGTCACCTCCTGCAGTAGCTTACTAACTGCTCTCCCTGCTCCCACCCTACAACCTGTCCTCAACCCAGACACCAGAATGATCTCTCTAAAATGGAAGTCAGATTATGTCACTCTTCTCAAAACAATGTTGTGACTCGCCCTGGCACTCGAGGTGAAAGGCCAGGTCCTCCCTGTGTACTCAAAGATCCTGTGTGATCTGGTGCCATTTGCCTCTTATAATATCTTCTGTTGCTTTCCCCCTCACTCGCTCTTCTTCCACACTGACCTGTTACCCTGACTCCAGCACACAGGGCCTTGATTTACAGACTTTGTACTGGCCCTGGCCTCTGCCTCCAACATTTTCCACATGCCTGCATTGCTCATGCCCTTACCTTCCTTGTGACTTTGCTGGAATGTCACCTTCTCAAAAAGAAAAAAAAAAAAAAAAACCTATGTTAACCACTGTATTTATTTTTTTAAGTTTATTTATTTATTTTTGAGAGAGAGAGAAAGAGAGCATGAATGGGGAGGGGCAGAGAAAAACAGAGAGAGAGAGAGAGAGAGAGAATCCCAAGCAGGCTCTGCACTGTCCACGTGGAACCCGATGTAGGGCTCAACCCATGAACTGTGAGATCGTGACCCGAGTCGAAATCAAGAGTCAGATGCTTAACTGATTGAGCCACCCAGGTACCCACTCCTCAACCACTGTATTTAAAATTTCAACCTGCTCCACTTTCTCCCAGCCCCAACAATCCCCCTCGTCTTGCCCAGCTTTTCTTTTTCCATATGTCTTACCACCTTCTATGTAACAACACCAAACATTGGCAGATGGTTCTCTCACAAATTGCTGGTGGGAGTGTAACTTGGTACAACCACTTTGGAAATCTTTTAAAGACTTCAAAATATTTAAGTCTTCCAGATTTAATTAAAGATTTAAAAACCTTTAAATCTTTAAATTTAAAGAGTATCTACCAAAGCTAAAAATACCCTATGCTGCTCCTGTGTGTAAACCCAACAGAAAGGAATGCCAAAAGACTCATATTAAGAATGTTAAAAGCAATTTTATTCATAATATCTCTGAACGGCAAACAACCGAAATGCCAACCTATAGCGCAGTAGATAAATAAATTGTGATATTTTCAAGCCATGGAATAATACACAGCAATAAGAGGCACATGATAGTACCCTTAACAACATGAATGAATCACAGACCTAATATTGAGCAAGATAAGTCTGAAACAAAAGAGAATATTGCATATGATTTATTTGATGTTCAAGAAAGGCAATGGCTTTAATGATAAAATCAAAATGAAGCTACTTATTTCCCTAATGGGGAGGTAATCTAATCTCTCTGAAAATAATGATAATAATATCCATCTTGCAGGGCAAGGCTAACTGCAGGAAACTTATGTTTAACATCTAGCACCAGATCCTGGCACAGAATATTGGCTAACTAAACGATAGTTTGTCTTCATGTGTGTCCTTGATTTACATTAGCTTAGTAATTGTCAAGTAAAGATAGTTTTATGATACTCAACACAAAAGTTTCCATTATATATGCCATTAGTTGCCTCCCAATAGCCATTCCCTTTTCCTTCTTTTTTTTTTTTTTGAAAGTTTGTTTATTTTGAGAGAGAGAGAGACAGTGAGCAAGTAGGGGGAGGAGCAGAGAGAGGGAGAGAGAGAGAGAATCCCAAGCAGGCTCCATGCTGTCAGCATGGAGCCCAGCTTGGGGCTTGATCCCATGAACTGTGAGATCATGACCCGAGTCGAAATCAAGAGTTGGACGCTCAACCGACTGAGCCACCCAGGCCCCCATCCCATTTTCTTCTTAATAATAGAGTCCATATTTGTTCAGAGAAGCCATACGCCCAGCCCAGAGTGATGAAGTATGACTAAGCCATGGAACTCCCATGTCCCTTTGCCAGACCCACTTTCCCAATTTCCCCTTACACCGAGGGGCACCCATGTGCCCAGTTTGGGCCAATGAGACCTAAAGAGGAATTCTGATAGGAAACTGGCTAGAAAACAGTTGTTTTCTTCTCTAAAAGGAGAAAGGCACACACTCTCTCACTGCCTCCCCCCTCCCGTTTTCTGCCTTTGGATGAATGATATATGGAGCTGAAGCAACCACCTTTTGATCAAGAAAATCATAGAGAAAAGGACAAATAGCCCCAACATATCAGAATTAGCAATTCACCTACCTTCAAAGCTTTTGTTCTAAGAAGTAATTATCTTTATTATTTAAGCCCTGTTACTTAAGCCATTGTTAGTTGAGTATTCTATTACTTCCCGCTGAAAGCATTCCTGTGACGACCCCCTTCTAGACTACACGTGTGCCACAGAAAATCCTTAAACTGATCATTCGGACATCTTATCGTGCTCTCTTTAATTTGCCCAAAGTCTGAGCACAACCCACCCCTTTCTTGTCCTTCCACGAGTCTCCTCCGTGCCAATTTACTAAACTGCCTCTACTTTCTAAGGCAAACACCTTTCAATTGCATGTGAACACACTAATGAGGTCAGTGAGGTTCCTTATGCCTTGAGGCTAAGGAATGAAACTTAAGACACAGGAAAACTCTATTCAGTTGCTGAATTTGTTGGAGGGTAGCCAACTGCCAAATGCTGGTGGTAGCACATACTAACCTGCATTTGCCCACATGCGCCCCAGTGCACCAACACTGTAAATGGAAATGTCTTGTGAATAGGTGGTGTGTCCAAACAGGACTCGTTCGCGCTTAGCAGGGCAGATAAGTTAATGACATCCCAGGGCCCTCATGAGCCCACACCTCTTTCAAGGCCCTGTTTGGGGCCCATGCAATGTGTTGACATGGTAATATGTTTTTGTAAAACTTAGAAGTATATTGGCCACAATCAGGACCTCTGTCCCTTTCCTCTCCAACCCACCCTCTGTTACACTTGCCCTTCTGTAGGCTGGTGTTAGAGAGACCATGGGGTGTTAGGGGTTCAGCTAAGGGGAAGGTGAGTTGAAGATCCGTGGAGTTTAGGTTAAGAAGGTTAGGTTTATGTGGTTTACTTTCACATCTAGTTAAGTTATTGCTAGCTATTCTGGTGCAGGAATGGCTTCTGGCATTCTTCCCACCGCCCACTTCAGCAATGCCAAGGGTCATATTGCAATATGAACATGACCTATTGCACTGGGCATCGAAAGTATGTGGATAGTGAAGAAGAAACAAGTTTCCAAAATAATGAAGCAAGAAGCTAGTCTGTGAAAAATTCTGCCAGTCTTCAAATATGCAAAATTATAGGCAGAGGATTTGATTCTCACACATGCCCGTTCAAAACAAAAGTCTGTCCTGCCTGGAGTATACTCAATAAGCACTGTATGCAGTTATAAACCCACAGTATTCTTTTATGTAACTCACACAAAATAGAACTTATCGGCATTCCTGCGCTTGTAGGGCACAAAGCAACATCAGTTCTATGGTGACTATGTTTGTTTAGTCACGTATTTAAAAAATCCAATATATTGGGGGTGCCTGGGTGGCTCATTCGGTTAAACATCTGACTTTGGCTCAGGTCATGATCTCTCAGTCTGTGAGTTCAAGCCCTGTGTCCAGCTCTGTGCTGACAGCTCAGAGCCTGGAGCCTGCCTCAGATTCTGTCTCCCAGTGTCTCTGCCCCTCCCCCACTCACACTCTGTCTCTCAAAAATGAATAAATGTTAAAAAAAAAATTTTGTTTTAATCCAATATATTGGATCACATCCTGAAGAGACAGCAATTTTAAACAAAATGGGATGAAAAACTACCCATCAATGGAGCACAACAAAAGAATGAAATCACTGTACCTATTTATAAACAAAGCAACGTATAGTGTTAAGAATAATGTGATTACATGATCAAGTAGCTTAATGCAATGTAGGGGTTTTTTAATGCAATTTAATTACTCCTCTGTATGTTTTATTTTCAGATACCTTTTATATTCATCCAGAATTGCTGACCATATCAAAATTCAAAAGAACTTCCAGAGGTATCTATTTAAGACCATTCATTCACTAACGCATTATGTAATCTTGCTGGGTTTTTGATGTTTGCAGTATAGCCAGCATTTCAAAATTTGTGGTTTGCTATAATTTTTTTCTCATTCTAAGTAAATATGTGTTTTTATACCAATTCTGTATTCCTAATTTTGTATTTATGTCCTTAAAGAGTGTCTTCTTGAACTGTGAAATGTATACAACCCAGAGCGACTGCTGCGATTAGTAAAGACTGCAAATATTATTTACCAGTGCAAGTACTTTGGAAGTTCTTTTAACTTCAAGCTTTGAAAGAACAAGAAAATTAAATGAGAAAAATTGAACTTACTTTGTAGCATGCCCTACATAGAATTTGTTAAGTGAACGTAACCTGATGTTAAATAGAACACTCTCTCTTCAGTTTCTCCAGGGGGACTCATAGTCTAGCTCTCACTTACCAAAGTATATCTGAGACAGAGTGCCATTAGAGGAATCTTAAAAAGAAAAAAAAAAAAAAAAATTCTGAGGTTGAGCTTCAAAAATTCAGGACATTTATCCAGGGACTTCTTTTGTACCTCAAGAATATAAAAAGTTTTTGGACGGTGGGAAGAAAGAGGAAAGATGGGACGGGGGAAATTTGTGCTGAGAACTTCAAGCCCTATATCCCATGAGGAAATAAGAGGTGGGGGGCGGGTGTCTGAACCTCCCCGCTCAAGTCTCGGGGGCCCTTCAACATGGCCACTTTGAGAGTCAGATATGTGTGGCCTGCAGTTTGAGGAATGGCGAGCTGCCCCAGAAAATATGCAGGGTAGAAGAGGCGGGGGTGAGCGGTATTGCGGGGGGTGGAGTCAGGGCAAGTAACCGCTTCGTGTGGAAAATGACCTCATCTACCCTTGCAGCAGGACACAATGGTGCACAGGATCAAGGACTGCCCTCCCGAGGCTGATTTAGGGTCTGCCTAGAAGACCATCTACAGGGGGGTGGGGTTCCAACAGTGTGGGAGTGGGTCCTCCGAGAAGGCTGGGAGCAACCAGCTAAAGAAGGGGTATCAACACATCTCCAGAGAAACCTCCAGGAGGACCCCCACAAGGGTGCTCAAGAGAGTATCGGCTTTTTTTTTTTTCTTAAGTTCATTTATTTTGAGAGAGAGAGCATGAGTGAGGGAGGGACAGAGAAAGAGGGAGAGAGAAAATCCCAGCGCACAGCTCGACTTGAGGCTTGATCTCAAGAACCATGAGATCATGACCTGAGCTGAAATCAGGAATCAGGTCACTTAACCAACTGAGCCACCCCGGAGCCACAAGAGAGTATCAGCTTTAAACACAAGCCTAACTCGGCACAAAGCCAAGTGATAGCAGATACAGCAGAAGCAAGACCGTTTTCTGCTCCTGTCTTCCCTTTGTCTCTGTTCCAGCGCTAGGGGTGAGCCCAATGAATGAAGAGGAACAAGAAAAGAGAAATAAAGGAAAAATGTGGGCTACGAGCTACTAGTGGTGTGGTCTGACAAAGGGAGGTTTGACATTATATAAAATTCATCATTTTAATTATTTCCAGGGCTGGGTATTCTAATGGGTGCCTTAGAGTGTGTTTGTGACTTAAAAGGGCAACAGGACTGACTGTATATTGCCTCTGGGTAAATCGTATTTATCTAGGGCAGGAAAAGATTACCACAGACAATAAACTTCATCAGATCAGCAGGAACAAAAGTAAAGCTGTGTTTTATCACGTTCCGTAAGTCAAATCTGGTCAACACTTTTGCTGCATTAACTTAAGAATAAGCAAATAGAAAACTATAAATAACCTAAAGCTACACTTGTGGCGTTGATTGAACATCGTTTTCTAATCCTTTCTCCAGAGAGCTTTACTGAAATCCATATACAGAAATGGCCAAATCCACATCTCTGTCTTGTTCTTAATCTGAATCACTCATTCAACAAATATTTAATGAGACTCTGACAAGTTCAGCTTCCTAAATGCTACCTCTGTCTTGCCACTCCCCTGCTCAAGAACCCTCTGTAACTCCCTACTGCTTACAGCAACGATTGTTCAGAGGATGAACACTCCTCTGGTGCGGAGAGGAGATATCAGTAGGGTGGAGGTTTAATTCACCCTTACCTCCCTCTCTTTTCATTCTGGGGGGGAAGGTGGCTTTACCTCCCTCTCCAGGCCACTGGCCTCACCTCCCTAAAAGCTACTGTGATGCATCAGAGGATTTATTTAATTTGCTCTCAGCAGAGTTCCTATCCTTTGTCCACTGAAATCACCTGGATAAAAAGGAAATAGAATTATATTTCATTTGGATTCAACTTACATTTTCTTTTCTTTCTTTCTTCTTCTTCTTTTTTTTTTTTTTATTAAGCTGGGAATAGAATATTCTCTGTTGGCAGCAGCCCAGCGATAATCGTTTTAGCTCAGATGGCTTCTCTAATGCCATATCCTGGGAAAGAAAAGCTTATTGGGGCTTTCATGACAGCCTTTTATCTCTAGGGGCTCTTTAGTCTCTACCTCTTGCACCTGGCCTGACAGAAGGTTTGGAGGCTTTGGGGGTCAAAGCACTTGGGTTGGGAGAGGCAGGATGGGGCAGCAGTTACAAAGGTCTGACCTGCACCCAGCTCGAAGGACATCTTTGCCATTCACACATTTACATGCACTATTCTTTTTTCTTTTATTTATTTTAATGTTTATTTATTTTTGAGGGAGAGACAGAGACAGAGCATGAGCGGAGGAGGAGCAGAGACGGGGAGACACAGAATCCAAAGCAGGCTCCAGGCTCTGAGCTCTCAGCACAGAGCCCGACATAGGGCTTGAAGTCATGAACAGTGAAATCATGACCTGAGCCAAGGCAGGCCACTTAACTGGCTGAGCCACCCAGGAGCCCCTACATGAACTATTCTAAGATAATAAGCCTCTGTACTCTCTCCTCTGTGGTCTCCAGTACACCTTGTTTGGGAAAGCATTAAAATGATTTTTTTGTTTTTTGTTTTGAGAGAGAGAGAAGGTGCACGAGTCGGGGGAGAGGGACAGAAGGAGAGAGAGAGATGACCCCAAGCAGGCTTCGAGTGCTGTCAGTACGGAACCCCATGCAGGGGCTCGATCCCACACCCCTGGGATCTTGACCTGAACCCGAATCGAGGGTCGGGCACTCAACCTCTTGAGCCACCCAGGCGCCCCAGAATGAATTTTTTGAATCAAGTATTATTATGCTGTTGCAGCTTGTTCTATATCCCATTGGAAATGCTAAAAATAATGATGGGAAACACATTCAAAGTCCAGGTGTTGTGAGATAAGATTGACACTTGTATTCCAAGCTTCCTTTTTTTTTTTATGACTTCTTTTATTTTAGTGTTTTTTATACTTAATACCACAGTTGCTTACTATGTGCTGGACATTGGGTCCTAAAGTAATCAACAAGAAAGAGGCTGGGGGGAGGGGTCTTTAGGGAGGGGTGTGTGTGGAGGAATTTGGCCTGCCCATAATCTTCAGCAGCCACCCCAAGACCACCCAGTTAACACCAGGATGAGGATGATGATAGTAAATCTTATGAACAGAGTGCAAAGGCTGTTTTGAGGGATCTAAACCTGTATTCTCAAAACATAAGCTAACGGAAATGCAGCTTCAAGATAAGATTTAGTCCTGTCTTCCCATCAGATTTTTAAAGCTGCCGCAAGAGAAGCTTATGGTCTATTGGAGTAGGAAACTGATGTGTGCACAATGAAATAAATTACTAGAGGGTAAATGCTATAATGGGTATTGTGTTTTCCTAATGAACCCTTCCGGGGTGGGTCAAGGGTGCTCATTTTCTTCTCGGAAATAGCTATCTGGCCCCAAGAGATAATCCTCTCTCAAATACCCGATCCGTTGGCACCAATGTCTTAATACCTCCAAGGAGTGTCCTCCCACAGTCTGACCTCCTGTATGAGGCCATGAAGAAAATTTGCCTTGCATCCCTGAACTCATTGCCACCCCTTACTAAGTGCCTTCACAGGAGGTCCTGCCCCGAGCCACCAAAGTTGGCCATGTATGGAAAGGTTATCGATCACTCAAGACTGCTGGATTTTCTTCTACATGGGACAAAAAACAAAAAGAATGGGTTCCATAAATGTATGCTTTACAGGATCAGGTGGCTTTCCTATCAGTAATTACTTCAGGGGCCTTTTCCATATGCCAGCACAGTGCTATGCATTGGCCATGCTATGATAAGCAAGATGGACGTCCCTTACTCCCTGAGTTCCTCACAAGATAGGTTACCCTGTCACTTTAGGTTTTCTTTTCCCTCTTTTACCAGAAAGACTGAGCCAAGCTTTCTCCCTTGGAGCTGCCCCCCAAAGATTCATTCACACACATGCAGACACCTAGATTTCTGCGCATTTAAGAAAGAACATACTTTCCCCATGATATTCTTTTTCACAGCACCCTATTCACAGCCTTTCTAAGACTTATAATCTGAGGATATTTCACTAATCAATTTATTCTCTTGTTCATTACCTCACCTTCTCGTTAGTATGGAAACTCCATGAAAGCAAGGACTGCTTGGTCTTAGTCCCAGCTGAATCCTCAGTTCCTAACCAGCCCCTTGCACATTGTAGGTGTTCAACAATATTTGTAGAATTAATAAATATGTGGAAGGAAGGAAGGAAGGGAGAGAGGGAGGGAGGGAGGGAGGAAGGAAGGAAGGATGGATGGATGGAAAGGAGGGAGGGGGGAAGGAAGGAAGGAGATAGAAGAAAAAAAGAGAGAGAGTCAGAAAAGGTTATATAAGGCCTACACAAAGATAGGGTCACCTAGTATCTTAAGGACTTCACATATCCATTTATAAGGGGATTACTGGTCTGGGGTGGCATCTTTGATGAGTCTAGAGACCCACATGCAGCTCTCCCGGACATTGTCTCAGGGTAAACAGTGACATACTTTGGACCTTGCAGACCTTGAGTCACACAGCTGAAAGGGGTTATTATTTCTTGATGTCACTGACTAGAGAGACTAGAGAGAAAGGAGCACCAACCTCTGGGCTCTCAGCAGGCAGTTGTATCTGGTGGTTGGATGTGTCCTTGGAGACAGAACCCAAGCAAGAGTCCAACAATGTTTTCCTTCGATCAAGGCAAAAATTCTAATGAAAATATCTCTTGTTTTATAAGACAATTTTTAAATACATTTTTTCTAATATCCTTGAATACATTTTTCTAGTTAGAGTTCACATAGGCTGAAAGCAAGCCCGTTAAATTGGCCAAGCAAAAATGTGTGCACACAATGAGGTCACTGCAAAGAAATACATGGGATCAGAGAGGTGTGATCCCTCAGAACCACAGTGTAGGCCCAAATTAAGAATTTTAAGTACCTGAAGTCATTTATTTATTCCTATTTCCTGCACTTATTAAATATTTATTGAGCACATATTATATCTTCAGTGGATTCATTTATTCAGTGATAAATATGGTGGACAAAACCAAATCACACAGGTTGGGGAGGGATATGGTAGTGGCCACTGCTGAATGCCCTGGACACGTAGTAGACTGTTCCATGCTGTTGTGTGTTGGATGTAAAGAACTCATCAGTCCCACACCTGGAGAGCAGTGTTTCCCAGCCCACTCCCTGTGGGACTAAAGTGCTTTTTGGTGCTACCAATGGTACAAAGATATCATTAAATTTATTTTTACATCAGGGGCACCTGGGTGGCTCAGTTGGTTAAGCGTCCAACTTTGGCTCAGGTCATGATCTCACGGTTCGAGTTTGAGCCCTGCATCGGGCTCTCTTCTGACAGCTCAGAGCCTGGAGCCTGCTTCAGATTCTGTGTCTCCCTCTCTCTCTGCCCTTCCCCCACTCACACTCTGTCTCTCTCTGTCTCTCAAAAATAATAAGCATTAAAAAAATTTTATTTGAATTTTTTTACATCAGAAAGTACAGTGGGTCTAGGAGGGCCTGGGGGCTCAGTCAGTTAAGCATGGAACTCTTGGTTTTGGCTTAGGTCATGATCTCACAGTTTGTGAGTCCGAGCCCACATCGAGCTCTGTGCTGACAGTGCAGAGCCTGCTTGGGATTCTCTCTCTCTCAAAATAAATAAATAAACATGAAAACAAATTTTAGTAATAAAAAAGGAAAGTACAGTGGGTCTCGCTGCTTTTTATCAGGCACCATTTAGATCAAAAAGCCGGCGAGATCATTTTCTTGATAATGCAGTGCAAATGCAAACACTAATAAGTAGCCCAAATTGTAGCCACACTATGTGTAAGAGAGTTTCGGGGCCAGGCTGCCATTTCTAGTCCTCTCACATTCACTTTTGATGCTAATTAATGCTAGAATTCACATTTCTCTGGGTTTCCAGTTTGCTAGCAGGTGCTGTGTAGATCACCTATAGATCACGCAGGGACTTAATGCTCCTGGCAGCCTTCCTCGTCAAACAGCAGCAACATAGCTGTCCCGTCCCCAGCTAACCCGCTGGAATCATGCCACTGGGCAGGCACTCTGGATCACCCTCTGGCATGCACTGATCAGCTGCTTTTCTGTGATCCTGCCTGACCATCAGATGTGGAACAGAGCTAGTTCACTTACACTATGAAGCATCGAGACTCCCAAAGTTCTTGGCATAGAGGGCACACTTATATATATTTTTTGACTGGTTTTGTTAGTCTCTGAATTTCTCGATTCTCTCTACCCGAATACTCTTACCCTGAGCTCAGAATGTTTCAGCTGCACCATTCATAATTTAGTTTTGTTGTTTCTCTCTGCCTCTCTTTGTTTTTTTGGTTTTTTTTTAATGTTTATTTATTCTTAAGAGACAGAGACAGAGACAGAGTATGAGTAGGAGAGGGGCAGAGAGAGAGGGGGAGACACAGAATCTGAAGCAGGCTCCAGGGTCCAAGCTGTCAGCACAGAGCCCGATGTGGGGCTTGAACTCAGGAACCGCAAGATCATGGCCTGAGCTAAAATCAGACGCTTAACTGACTGAGCCACCCAGGTGTCCCTCTCCACCTATCTTTGAAGTCAGGAAGCTAAGTATGGTAAGTGGAATAATGGCTCCCCAAAGATGACAATGTCCCAATCCCTGGAATCTGTGAATGTGATAGGCCACACAGAAAGTGAGCTAAAGTTGCAGATGGAACTAAGGTTGCTAATCAACTGTAGAGATAAGATTAACCTGGATCATGCAGGTGAGACAAATGTAATCACAAGGGTCCTTATGAGTGAAAGAAGGGAGGGTGGTTGGAGGTAGAGGAAACATTACAAAGAAGCAAGTCAGGAGTATTGCAACTGCTTGTCTTTCAAGATGGAAGACGGCCATGAGCCAAGGAATGGGGGCAGCCCCCAAAAGCCAGAAAAGGAAAGAAAACAGGTTCTCCCCTCGAGCCTTCAGAAGGAACACAGTCCTGCCATACCTTGATTTTATCCCAGTGAGACTCATTTTGAACATCCAATCTACCGAACTGTAAGGTAATACATTTGTGTTGTTTTAAGCCGATAAATTTGTGGCAATTTGTTATCACAGCAATAGAAAATGAATACTATGCTTGATTCTTCGTTTCCATAAGTGCCCTTGCTTTCTGCAGATATTCAATAAGCATGTGTTGAATGAGTAAATACCAAAGAACTACTGTTTTACACCTATGGTTGATTTTTTTATTGTGATAAAATATACACAGTATAATATTATGTTTACCATTTGTAAATGTACAGCTCAGTGTTACTAACTCTATTTACACTGTTGTATAACCATCAGCACCAACTATACCCAAAAGTTTTTAATCTTCTCCCTACTCTACTCATGAAACAATAACTTCCCCCTTTCTGTCTATCCCCACCCCCTGCTAACCTCTATTATACTCTCTGCCTCTATGGATTTGTCTATTCTAGGTAACTCATAAGTGGAATCTCACAGTAGATGTCCTTCTATGTCTGGCTTATTTCACCAAGCATGTTTTTAAAATCCATCCATTTGGTAGTATATATCATACACACACACACACACACACACACACACACACACATATTCCTTTCTATGGCTGAATAATATTCCATCGTATGCATATGTCACATTTTGTTCAGCTATTCATCTCTCGACAGACACTTGTGTTGTTTCCGTGTTTGGCTCTTGTCAATAGTGCCACTAAGAACATTGGTGCACAAGTATCTGTTCAAGTCCTAGGTTTCAGGTGTTTGGGGTATATACCTAGGAGTGAAATTGCTGGATCATATGATAGTTCTGTGCTCGACCCTTTGAGAAACCAGCAGAGTGTTTGCCATAGCAGCTTCACCATTTCGTATTCCCACCAACACTGCCTGAGGGTTCCAATCTCTCCTCATCCTCATCAACACTTCTCTTCCACTTCTTTCTTTCATAAAATCAAGTTAGAGCCATCCTAGTAGTTGTAAAGTGGTATCTTAGTGTGGTTTTGATTTTCATCTCCCTAACCCCTAATGATATTGCACATCTTTTAAAAGGGCTTATGGGCCTTTGTATATCTTCTTTGGAGAAGTATCTATTGAAGTGCTTTATTCATTTTTTGAATTATTTATTTTTGCCCTTGAGTTTTTGTTGTTGAATTTTAGAAGTCCTTGTGTATTCTGGATATCAATCCCTTATCAGATAAATAACTTGCAAATATTTTCTCCCATTCAGTAAGTTGTCTTTTTGCTTTCTTTAATAGTACCCTTTGATCCACAAATGTTCATGAAGTTGATAAAGTCCAATTTTCCTTTTTTTTTTTTTTTTTTTTTTTTGCTGTTGCCTATGCTCTTACAGTTCATCTCAACCGGGATGGCAGATGGGTTCTGTCTGAATATCTCACAAAAATCATCAGAGGCTTTTTTATTTGGTTTTCCGCTCTGTGTCTGTCCTCATATAAAGGATTGTCCAAATAGCAGAAGTCACATATAGCGAAGTGTTCTTTTATATGTAAAACTCTCTAACTAGTTTTATTCACAATAGTCTAAAAATGCAAATAGTCCAAGTGTCCATCAGCAGTAGAATGGATACAAAAACTGTGGAACATTGGCCCGTGGAGGAAGACCTAGTGATGAAAAGAATGCAGTCTTGCTGTAGGTACAAACCTGAATGACTCTCAATGACACACTGAAGAGTAAGAAGTCAGACACAAAAGTGCACACACCGTAGGGCTCCATTTATCACGGAGTTAGAGAGGTCTGTTTCATGGTCACCTGGAGTAAGGTGTTAACTGGGAAGAGGCCCAAGGAGACAAGAAAGTCTTCGGAGATATTGGAAATAGTTTATATCTTGATCTAGGCAGCGGCTACACAGGGGCATGGGTATGCATAATGGTCAAGGTTATGCCAGATTTGTGCGCCTTACTGTTATGTTATCCCTCAATCAAAAAAAAATTAAATCTCTGGTTTATAGTGAGAATCAGTGTTCCTGTTGGTAAGTGATCTTGGTAATGTTTCCCATCAGGACATGGGCTGAACTACCTCTCCAAAAGGCTCTGCCTTGTCTGGAAACCTCAAAAACGATAGCTGATAGAGCAGCAGCAGCAAATAGAAGCTCCCTACGATGGTCTAGGAGTCTTGGAAATGTGCCCGTGGCCGGAAGAGTTTTCTTGAGGGGTTGTTAGATGGGCAGTAAGTCATTAGCTTCTAGATTCCTGTTATATTCCTAAAATATGAAAATAGGTTCCCTGGAAAATATCAATGAGCAACCAAGTAGGATGACTTGAATGGTGTAATATTTGGGAACAACTATGGTTGTTGCTCAAAGGTGTTGCTAAGATACTTTAGATACCAAGAAACAGGATTCAAAATGATAATGAGCAGTAAAGCAGTTTGGTTTTTTTTTTAACATAAGTGCAAGTTGACACATGCGTATGTTAACACAGATTCAGGTGTGAAATTGAGAAAGCGTGAAATGATAGGGTGTGGCTGTAATTCGTTCACTGACTTTTCCTCTCGGAAAAATATGTGAAAATGTGGAAATAACCTTGTAATACCTAATGTTTGAGGAAATTAAATTTTTTGGAGAAATTAAATTTTAAAAATCATTTATATGAGGTCCTAAGTAACTAGAAATATCAGTTATCAGTCCATATCAAAGGAGCAGTCCTGGACTGTAAGGTTTGAGGGGCAGGTGAGATGAGCAGGCAACACTGGACAGGACTATCACACCTTAGAAAATCTGGCTGTTACTCAACATGAGATTTATAAAATGGCCCACCAAAGCCAAGGAAGGATAGGGGCCTGAGGCTGCATATCCGGTCCAATCCCTCTTGGGTCCTGAGACAAGACTGAAAAGACATGCAGCATCAACACATGCTACATCAAAAGTTTTCAAGATACTAGAATGCATTAACAGAAGTATGACAAAGAAAGACGTATGGTATGCAAGCACTAAAAGCAATCTTCCGTGTGCATTTTATTGTCTATGTCACATTTTGTTCACTATTTGGAATAGTTTTATTTTGATAGTTAAATTGCACAGTAGTTAGGAATTGTACTTGTATTAGGCAAGTGCTGTGGCAATAGGCATGGAAGTCATGGGGCACTTTGATAGGATTTACATAACCACACAGATTTCAGAAAATTCCCCCAACCCATCTCCTTAAAAAGAACTATTAAATCATTAGAGATCAACCTTATTTGAGGGGGGAAAAAAAAATCACAGGGGTTACTTCATAATCTTCAAGTATGTAATTTCCAGGGTTGTTGTAAACAGATCTGATGAGGTGCTGACATTAACAGGGATCAAAACAGAACTGGGCTTAAACACTACTAAGACATTCCAATCTATTGTCTAACTTTGGATTGCACAAGCAGCAAAAGACAGAGCGCGTGTCTTGAAAGATCTTTAAAATAAGACCAACCCCCTCCTATTCCTAACAGTTTAGGCATTCTGTACTTTTTGGAGTCAAGGACGGAACGATTTCAAGTACCTCACACATACAAGAGCTCTTTCTTCAAAGTGCTCACACAACCATCAGATGGCAGAAGTGGCTATGTTGCTCTATGGTCAGATACAAATCTATATTGATATTGAGTAAAATGAGTGAGAGAGAGACCATGTGAGTGGTGGAGAGAGGCAGAGGGAGAGAGAAGATGCCACGCTCAGCGTGAATCTCGACACAGGACTTGATCCCACGACCCTGGGATCACAACTCAAGCCAAAATCAAGAGTTGGACACTCAACCAACTGAACCACCTTGGCACCTCAATAGGTATTTTTTAAGGACAAGTGTGTATTTCCCCAGGAATCAGAATATCTTACACATTTACATGCACATACACTTCTCCTTCTCGTTTCAAAGTACATTTCTGAGCCTCTTTCCCCAAAACCCACCAAAAGAAGGCATCTCACATTTGGCTAGTACCCAGGGCTGACCACACACTCAGTTCAGAAAAGGATAAGGCTCGTGAACAAGGAAATAGATAGAGCTCTGAGCTCTCCCTTAATAGGAGTCCCGTCTAAACAGGGCAGTCCTTCCAATAACTGAAGAGTTTAAAATCACCATAAACTCCCACAAGCCACTCTGTCTCAGTATAACCGCTGGACATTCACCATTTCCCAGAGAGGCCCCGGGATGGATCAGGCCCCACCTGGAGCCAGAGCAGACATCTGACCTCTGTTCCTTGCACTCAAATTGTGGTTCCAAACAGAGCTCCAGCCCACACCCTCCTCTCATGTCCTTGATCACTTCCTGGATCCATGTGAGAAACTCAGACTTGTGCTTTTAATCTGTTCTAAAGGGAATTTAGCTCATCCCAAGGGTTGGCTCACACCCATAAAAGCAAGGGAACTAAGGTCCTAATCAGTGTGTGATACTACTTGTCTTCCTCTTCCTGCAGGATCACAGGATCAACCTCTGTATAACCAGCCTCTGAAACTCCAGGATTCTCATGAGCCCTTCTCTACTGGCAAAAACACTAGCTAACACTCACTGAGCATTTACGATGTGCCAGACACCATTCTAAATACATTTATGTATAAATGCATAGAGTCATTTATTCATTCAGCAAATATTTATTGAGTGACCACCATTGTCAGACACTGTCCTGGCAAACCAAACACGTGCTTTTTTAGATGGTATGGTCTAATAGGAGAAAAACAATAGCAAAATAATTAAATTATATAGTATATTAGAAAGTTACAGGCCCGGAGAGAAAACAGTGCAAGTAAGAGGAATGAGAAGTACCAGAGTAGGACAAGTGGCAATTGCTATTTTAAAGAAAGTGGGCAGGGCGCTCCTGGGTGGCTCAGTCAGTTGAGCATCTGACTTCAGCTCAGGTCATGATCTCACAGTTCATGGGTTCCGGCCCCTGGTCAGATTCTGTGGTGACAGCTCAGGGCCTAGAGCCTGCTTCAGATTCTGTGTCTCCCTCTCTCTCTGCCTCTCCTCAACTCTCTCTCTCTCTCAAAAATAAACATTAAAATAAATAAATATAAATAAATAAATATCTACTTTAAAAAAAGGAGAGAAAATGGGCGGGACCCCACTAGAAAGGTAGCCTATAAGCAGAGGAAAGAGTCAATATAAAAGCCCCAAGGCAGATTTGCAACAACATGGATGGAACTAGAGGGTATTACACTAAGCGAAATTAGCCAGAGAAAGACAAATATCATATGACCTCACGCATACGTGGAACTTAAGATAGAAAACAGATGAACACAAAGGAAGAGAAGCAAAAGTAATATAAAATCAGGGAGGGGGACAAACTATAAGAGACTCTTAAATACAGAGAACAAACTGAGGGTTGCCAGAGGGGCTGAGGGTGAGGGCATGGGCTAAATGGACAAGGGGCATTAAGGAGGACCCTTGGTGGAATGAGCATTGGGTATTATACGTAGGGGATGAATCACTGGATTCTACTCCTGAAATCATTATTGCACTACATGCTAACAAACTTGGATGTAAATTTAAATAAACAAACAAACAAAAATAGTCCTGGGGCAGGAGCTTGCCTGACATGTCCAAGAACAGCAAGGATGCCAGAGTGACTGGAGTAGAGTGAACAAGGGGTAGAATCATAGGAGGTGAGGCAGAGGAGGTGTTGACACGGTGATTAAGCAGATTATGAAGGAGCCTTTCAGTCACTGTTGGGAATTTGACCTTTATGCAGTGGGGGGGAAGCTATGGAGTCTTGATGTAATGTATGGGTTTTTTAGAAGTGTTTATTTATTTATTTTGAGAGAGAAAGGGACAGCACAAGCAGGGAGAGGCAGAGAGAGGGAGAGAGGGAGAATCCCAAGCAGGCTCCCCACTATCAGTGCAGAGCCCAATGCGGAGCTCAAACTCATGAAGTGCAAGATCCTATCCTGAGCTGAGAGTTGGACACTCAACCCACTGAGCCACCCAGGCACCCCTTGATTGAATTTACGTTTTAACAGAGTTGTTGTGTCTACTATGTGGAGAAGAACTACAGAGAGTTCAGAGTATAAGCATGGAGACCATTCAGGCAAGGTGGCCAGGTCTTTGTATCTTTGCATCAGCCCATCTTTGGTGGGGTTGCCCTTGGGAAATGATGTAAGTTTTGAATGAAGTAGTTCTCTTCAACCAAGGCAGTCCCCACGGGGAAAATACCTGTGTGCCTTCAACAACCAATAGTCCCAGCAGGTGGGGATGAGCACATCTGTCCTCAAGAGGACATCTGGGAAAAATGGGCACCAGTAGCCACTGCAAACATGAAGGTGGCCACAACCAGGTGACAGCAATGAAAGGGATACATAGCAATTAGATCCTGTATGTATTTCCAACTTAGATCCAACAGGATTTGCTGCTGAGAGAAGAGGGGTCAAGAATAGTCCATGATTTGGGGACTGAACAATGGAAAGCTAGGACCACTATTCATCAGACAGGGGATACTGAATCAGTGCTGTCTCATTTCACCGTCATAAATAAACTATGTGGCAAGTCCTTTTATTGGCTATATAATACAGCCGAGAAAATTGAGGCACGGAAATGTCAAAAGACAACACCAGAATTTGAGTCCAAGCAGTCCCTCTCAAAACACTTCACTTTTTATCATTTAAAACAAGATAAAGGGATCTCTTCTCTGAAATATTTGTTAAGGGGCCCAGAAACTGAGTTTATCTACAGAATCTTGACCTCTCACCTAGCTGAGAACAGTGACTGACACATATTAGAATGGTCAAAACTGTGTGAGGACTGTGTGAAGATACAGGTTGCAGAGACAGAACACTCGCCCGTGTGTAGTGGCTGGTTGACATTGGATTCTTGCCCAAAGCTCTTCGGTGCCTCCAACCTCCATATTCATAAAGTCCAAATCTTAGCTCAAAATCCATGATGTGGCTCAAGATTCATCTCTCACCGAGCCTTGGCCCCTTCTGTGCTGTTTCAGATGTCGCTCTCTTACTTTTCTCGCTCTTCTTTAGACACCACGGAGATGTGTTAACTATGCTCTGCCCAGACCCTCTGGTTCCTCACCTTCCCCTGAGGCCACCATCCTGGTTTTACTTCCCTGTCACTGGGTAGGACATACCCCATACCTCGGACACTTCTCTTTTCCCCCAGCGAAGCTGAATATTTCTCTTTCAAAGCTGTCGAACTCTCCTCCATGAAGGCTTTTGCAGAAGTGAGGATTTTGTTCAATTGTTTGTGCCAGAGGCTTCACTACACACATCAGGAAGTCCAGATGTAGGCGGTCCAGGACTGCTACAGCTGCATAAAGAAATCGTCAAGGACCGGGCTGCTTCTAACTTCCTGACTTGCCATCCTCAGCATCTGGCTTTAGTCTTCATGGTTGTAAGATGGCTGCTGCACCCCGGGTATTGTGTCCAGGTCCCAGGATGAAAGAAAGGGCAAGGACAAAGGGTCAAAGGTCCGTGTCAGCTGAATCTGTGCCTTTGTATCAGAAAAGTAATAGCTTTCCAGGGAGCCCCACTGGGGCTCATCTCACTGGGTAGAACCTGACTGCATGGCCACGTCTTAATGGGCTCAATGCTGTCCTAAACAAAACTGGCATCTGGTTAGAAAGCAAGAGGAAGAAACGAAAGATGAGATGGGCAATCAGCAGTGTCTGCCACCCCTTCAGAGCCAGGTCTGGCCTGTTTGAACTTTACCCTTCTCTGAGCAGCTATTTATGATAGCAGCTGTGTGCAACTGAAGAGCAGAGTCCATGTCTATATTTCCTTTAATTGAGTGCTGAGCATGGGATACATGTCCCAGAGACTAATGCCATGAATGTAGGGGTAATGTGGCATAATGGTTACTAGCCAGGTGTCCTGGGTTTGAATCCCAACACTGCCATTTGCCATTTATTTGCTCTTCAACCTCAGTCAAGTTACTTAACCTCTCTGTTCTTCTATTTCCCATTGTATAAAATGGAGATGATATAGTAATACATATTTTATACAGTTGAGACAAGAATTGATTTCAAAAGGGCATTTAGACTAGTAAGAACAATGTAAGTATCTATTCAGTAGGTACTTACTTGCTACCTATGTTTGAAATATTACCAGAAAATGGGATACACAAGTGGACAAGTTAGAGCATCTTCAGGGACCAAAGGGACAGAATACTTGAAGCCAGGATTGTTGAAGACAGTCTGGATACATGGTGATCACCGGGCAATGTGATCTGGGTGGTGTGCCGGTCAGAATTCAGGCTCTAAAGTCAGCTGCCCAGATTTGGCTATTGTCTCTTTCCCACTCAATAACTGTGTGCCCCTGGGCAAATCACAAAATCTAAGATTCAGTTTTCTCATACTTGAAATTCAGATAAGAATAAGCAAAGCCAGAGCACCTGAATGACTCAGTCGAGTTAAGTGTCCAACTCTAGATTTCAGCTCAGGTCGTGATCTCATGGTTTGTGAGTTCAATCCTTGCATCGGGTTCTGCATTGAAAGTGCAGAGTCTGCTTGGGATTCTCTCTCTCCCTCTCTCTTCCCCTCCCCGCCCCAAGTAAATAAATAAACTTAAAAGAAAATAAGCAAAGCCTACCCCTTAGATGTGTTTTGAAGATTAAATGAGATCACCTATATAGTGTGCTTAGCATGGCTCATGGTTTTTCTGAGTAACTGTGAGTTTTATTAAGAATCAAGACCGGGTGAGCTGGACCATTTCACCCTGGCTGGAGGGGTGCAGGAGTGCAGAATGAGGCTTTGCCATACATGTTGATCCTTTCATTTGAAATCCACTGGGAAAGGGTGTCAGAACTGCGAAGTCCTTTGGTCTCCCTATGGCACTAGGAGGCAGTCAGGGACCAGCGTCCTCCTCTTTGAGTTCTGACAATGGACCTTAAAAAAAAAAAAATGCAGCAAATGAACCTCTCCTAAGAAATACCCACTTTATTTTTTCTTAGAACTTGTGTTCAACAGACACCTGCTTATCTCTGGAAGTCCCTACCTAACACGAATAGAGGCTTACTGAAGCAGCCCTGCCTAAGAAAAGTTCGTGGGTCTTGAGTCCGGTGCAGCTTTTTTTTGAGGAAGATAGGTCACCACAAATGACCACAGCCATCTCTCTCCAAGCTCAAGCATTCATGTCTGTCCTTCTCTGTTTCCCAAGTTGAAGCAGGGATTAAGTTGCTGTTAAAAACAAAACACCAGAACTTCACTACATCACACTTCACAATTACTAGAGCTTTCTTTGGGCAGATATAACACTTTTAAAAAGCTTACATTAACCATCCAAGAGCCATGATAAAATGGCTAACTGTCCCTTAATGTTGCCATTACATTATTGCAAGAACAAAGTAAAATGCCAAGTTGTTAAAAAAAAAAATTGAGGGGTGCCTGGGTGGCTCAGTCGGTTGAGCGTCCGACTTCAGCTCAGGTCACGATCTTGCGGTCTGCGAGTTCGAGCCCCGCGTCGGGCTCTGGGCTGATGGCTCAGAGCCTGGAGCCTGCTTCCGATTCTGTGTCTCCCTCTCTCTCTGCCCCTCCCCTGTTCATGCTGTGTCTCTCTCTGTCTCAAAAAAAATAAATAAACGTTAAAAAAAAATTTAAAAAAAAACTGATTACATACTAAGTTGATGCTGTGTAACAAAATCTCCCTCAATTAGAATAATAGAAAAAACCTAGATCAGGATAACTAATATATATTTGCAGAATGAAAGCACAAAATGGGTAAAATATTTGTTGTGACATGTTTTTAATCCCTTTAGGTAAAGTATACCTAACTAGCATTAACATATTCTAATAAACTAAATGAGACTAATTAAATGACAGAAGCCACAGTTTAAAGTAGTTGTATGTCATAGCCATACAAGTCTTTGAATATAAAAGAAGTAATTTTTGGTTCCTATAGTAGACTGCATATTGAGAAATGTGAGTTTTTTAATCCCTTGATTTGAAGCTAAAAGAATGCTATGAATTTAACAAGTAAGTCTTTGAAAATGCTCAGGAGTGGGGCACCTGGGTGGTGCAGTCGGTTAAGCATCTGACTTCAGCCAGGTCACGATCTCGCGGTCCGGGAGTTCGAGCCCTGTGTCAGGCTCTGGGCTGATGGCTTGGAGCCTGTTTCCGATTCTGTGTCTCCCTCTCTCTCTGCCCCTCCCCCATTCATGCTCTGTCTCTCTCTGTCCCAAAAATAAATAAACGTTGAAAAAAAATTTTTTTTAAATAAAAAAAATAAAAAATAAAATGCTCAGGAGAAATCATTTCAAAAGCTTAAATCCAGTAAAACATGTTTGAACTACCATAGAAATTCAGTAAATTTTCACCAAGTACCTATTACTATTTGTATAAGATAGATATTATAGCTCATTTACTCCTAACTCTGATAAAACGTATACGATCACACACACACACACGCATGCACACACACGTGCACATGTGTGCACACACACACACACTTCCAAGAAACCAGAGGCTACATATCTTAGCCAATATCACATACTTAGTGGGATTTGAACCCCAGCCTTCTAACTTTATTTTTTGTTCTACTGTTTCAAAAAAAAATCTCTACAGTCAACATAGGTCTCAAACCCACAACCATGAAGTCAGGAGTCACATGCTCTACTGACTGAGCCAGTCAGATGCCCCCTAGCCTTCTAACTTTGAATTTGTAGTCTGTTACATTTCAAAACAATTCTGTGTATTATGAACTCGAACACAGGACTGTCCAAATTAATGTGCATTCTCCACGTTCTCTACATAAAATCCTTCTCTTATGATATATTGTTGCAAAAGCAGAAAAACGCATGACCTGCAGAGAAGATCAGA
This sequence comes from Acinonyx jubatus, assembly GCF_027475565.1. NCBI lineage: Eukaryota > Metazoa > Chordata > Mammalia > Carnivora > Felidae > Acinonyx > Acinonyx jubatus. The sequence goes on from NC_069381.1 coordinate 74,838,890, forward strand.
GCCTTTCAGTCCCTAACTCTGCGGTTGTCCCTAACCCTTCAGAAGCTACATATGTATGAACTGTGTTGAGACAACGAAAGCTTTGAAACCTGGGCTTTGGCTTCAAATACCACTGGACTCTGGCAGGCAAGGCTGAGCCAAGTAAAGTGGCCCGGAACTTGGCAATAACACCAATCACCCAACCTACTTGACCCTCCTGTCTAACCCCCTGAATGTCACCCCCTCAAGCCCACACTTGGTGGTAAGGCAAGACCAATCCAATGGAAATCAGGAACGAGAGCCAAGAAGAAGAGAACATGAGCCCGCGGGTGTACTGATGCCCAGGGCAGAGCCACTCTGGGCAGTCAGTCAGCCCCAGCCCTCAGCTGAACTCAGTTCAGCTCTGCCCTTTCGACTCACCCAGACAAATGGAAAAGAAGAAAGAAGGGAATGAAACAAAGTAGTCAGGACTCTCCCTCTTCCTTCTCCCTCCAGAAGAAAACCATCCCCAAGGACAGAAGTCTTATTTAAGCTCCACGTCCAGTGCCCCACTGTGGAAAGCATGGCCCAAGAATATCCCTGCATATTGGATTGGAACAGGACCAATCAATACAAACATCTCTCCTCCTGGGATTGACCTCAGAGGTAGAGGAGGGAACACCGAGAGCTTCCTTTGCCTACAAGCCAATATTTTATATTTGTGATGTAAACATTTTAGAACTTAATAACATCATACAGCATAAAATAATAAATTTTGCAGGGTGGGTGAAAGCCATGGAAATCCCTACTGAGTCTACTGAAGCTCCTACTGAAGATGCATCACATTCATCTCCTGGTGTCACCCTTACAAGCAGACATAATCTGTGTTTCTGAATGAATTTGTAATGCAGGACCTTTAAAGGGTGGCGTGTAAGTTCCACCTTCTTCATTTTTACAACAGGGGAAGGTTATTTCCAGGAAGAGATTTTGAAGATGTGAATACTAAGTGAGCAGGGCTATTATATGTATGTGAAATGGAAAAGTCTCCTGGTATTTGGCAACTGATGCAGTGGACCAGCACTGGTTTTAATTATGTAGAAGTGATTGGTTACAGTAAAACTCAAACTGGAAAATTGCCTCAGAGTTAGAGTAAAGAATTCTTAAGATTCTAGAGTAGGCAGAGATGAAAGAGCTCATCTCATTCAGTGGTGCCCTGCAATCTATTAAATCCAAACAACAAATGTTTACTGAACATCTATTATGTTCCAGGAACTCAAGTACAAAAATTGTTTCCTTTTTTTTTTTTATTTTTTAATCTTTTTTATTTTTATTTTTGAGACAGAGAAAGAGAGAGAGGACAGTGTGTGAGCGGGGGAGGAACAGAGAGAGAGGGAGACACAGAATCTGAAGCAGGCTCCAGGCTCTGAGCTGTCAGCACAGAGCCCCACGCGGGGTTCGAACTCACAAACCGCAAGTTCATGACTGAGCCAAAGTCAGACGTTTAACCGACTAAGCCACCCAGGCGCCCCCAAAAATTCTTTCTTAATATTAAAAAAGCTCACAGTCTTCCATAGGACAGTAATTGGGATTCTAGATATTTACGGAAGAAAAGTACCTGATGAAATCAAATTAACTGCAAACATAGTAAAATTTTAAATACTACTTTTAATCATTATGACAGCACCTACATTTGAAAATTGGTAGTATATGTAAAGATGTGTCATGTTATTTCTTCCAGTGATAGAAAATGCTTGATTCTCAAATATTTTCTAAAATTATTTGTATTCACACCACAGCTCCCTCTTAGTATAAAGCCTGAATGTTGGAAATTGCTGATTTAGTGCCGTGTGCTCATTTTACAGACAATACAAACCGAGGTCTAGAGAGGCGATAAGTACCTCGTATCTGGTCGCGTCACTAGTTAGTGGTGGAGCTACGTCATGAGGCCTCTGCTTATTTGCTGTCTAGTCACGTAGGGGACAGAGAACACTATCTCCCACAATTCATCCTTTCGGTCCTAAAAGTTTGAGCTGAGCACATGGGCAGCCAGATGGAGACTGTATTTCCCAGCCTTTCTTGCACATGGGCATGGCCATGTGACTTTGGCCAACTGGACTTAAGCAATGGCACAAGAATTAATGTATGCCATCCAGGTCACATTCTTACATGGAATGCTTTCACCTCTCCACATCCTCTCCCTACTCTCTTTTTACTTGTGAGCCAGCTTTAACCATGCAGTTGAAGTCAGCACCCTAAGGGCAAAAGCATAAATAGAAAGAACCTGAGTTCCCGGTGCCCTCAAAGAGCAAGGTCATCCTGCGTTGGCCTACCCCCTCTTGTCTAAGCTACTATAGTTTGAGGTCTTCTTGGTGCAGAAATTCAGGCTGAACCTAACAAAAATAACATACTATACTCAGAAGCCTACAGGGTGAGAGGGTAAGGGAAATAAAAACAATACTGCTGAACATAAGAAAAAATGGCATTTCATTTGTAGTTCTAAATAATGACACTACTATTGAGGGATCACAAGAGGAAACTAATCTCTGTGGTTGCCAGCTCCCCAGTATTTACACCCTGTGTAGTTCCCTCCCACATTGTATCAGGGTTGGTCTCTGATCAGCGGAATACAACAGAAGCAGTGGTGGGTGTTTCATAAAGTCCAGGACCTTGGAAGGACCATCATCACAGAGAAACAGGCTGAACTGACAGCCAGCATCCCAGTGAGCAATCATTCATTCCCCAGATATTCCATGAGTGTCCACTATGTGCCAGACTGGCCACTAGACGCCATGAGGAAGACAGGCCCAGTTGCTGCCCTTGGGGCTCTTACAGTCTAACTTTCAGAGCTACCGCCCACGCTCCCCAGGGCTCCATCAACGTCTCTCTCACCTCCACCACAAGCTGGAAAGTAGAGGTAGGCACCCAGCCTGTGCTCTCCCTTCACCTCCCAGAGCGAGGACTCTGTGGACAGTTGGAGCAGGGGGTGGTCAGAATGGCAGGCTCAGTTGGATGATGGGGGTGTTACCCTCTACTATGTCAAATAACTGGAAAAGAACTTGATCTAGGCAGATATTTTTTCGAACACCAAAGGAGCTTAGGGAGCAAGAGCTACATTTTCATTCTGTGTCAAAAACAATGTTTCGGTGGCCCAAACACTCCTTCTCTGACTATGACAGTATGTAAGGCCACAGTCAGAGAGAGTCCTGGGCTGGTCTCGGGAGACCTGTATGCCATGCAGTGGATGGCTGGGACATGCTCAGATGACAAGTTAGGCTTCAAAGCCGATGAAACCACAGGGTCTCCTACTGGTTACAAATGCACCTTCTTTTCTTCATAGAGTATTTGCCTGCTGAGATAAAGCAAACTAAAATAAAGATATATATTACTTAGATCCACTCTGGAAGGGGGATGAGGCTGTTGAGGGTGGAAAGACCTTCTCCCATTGTTTTGTCTGAGGAGAATATTCCCTACCTCATCAGATTGTCCTAGTGCTCCAATACTCACTGTGCTCTGTGGAACAGTATCCCACAAAATCCATATCCACCAGGGCCCGAGAATATGACCTTCTTTGAAAATAGGGTCTTTGTGGATTTAATTAGTTATGATGTTGTCATACAGAGGAGAATGCGCCTAAATCCAATAACTAGTATTCTTAAAAGAAGGCCGTGTGACAGCACAGGAGTGTGCACAGAGAAGGTCATATGATGGCGGAGGCAGAGATTAGAGTGAAGCCAAAGGACGCCCAGGGCCACCGGCAGCCACCAAAAGCTAGGAGGAGGCCAGGAAGGATTCCTCCCTGGACTTTGAGAGGGAGCATGTGCCTGCTGACACCTTGATGTCTGCCTGCTAGATTCCAGAACTGAGAGAATAAATTCCTGCCCCCCCCCCCCCCCAGTTTGTGAGACTTTGTTGCCCTAGGAGAAGGGCCCCCTTGCCTGAGGCCCAGGTGTCAGTCGATGGATCAGGCTTGGTGAGGTCCTTCCCGTAGAAAGTCTGCCTCAACTGCGTGAAACTGATGGAAGACTAAGGAACAAGTACGAAGAGGAGGGGGGACAGTGGTCACGAGCCTGGGGAGCAGCCAGCTGATGTGGGGCCCAGGCTGTGGCGGGTGTAGACTGAGCCCCGGGCCTCCGCTTAGTTGTCAACTACCACCGCCCTGAGCTCCTGGGGAAGCCCATGCCCTTCCTTCTTCATGGCAGAAAGTTAGGAAAGGTGACCCTGAGCACAGGCAGGCCTTTGACTGGGGAGAGGAGGGCAGGTGGAGGCTCAAGAAGGTGGGGTTGCAGAGAAGCCCTTCGATACGCTCCGCTCACAGAACCCCTCGATGATGTGGCGGGTGTTGTATATGCCACAGACACGGCCTCAGACTTCGTGGAGATCATCTTTTAGAAGGGCAGAAAATACTAATTACAGAATAAATGTGGCATTGCTACCACAAGAGGCACTGCTGTCAGGGGTGTTAACATGGGGTTTTGATTCTGCTGTTGACAAGACAATGGGTGGCCAGTGCTCTCAGGTTCCAGAGGGAGTTGGCTAGCTCAGCTGTGCAGGACGTGCAAAGGGGGAGGCTAAGAACTGGTCTGTAGACCTAAGCTGACTATGGGGCCCCAACCTGTGAAAGAGGCTGGGGAGTCTGAGAGCAAGGCAAGGACCTGCAGGACGAGGGTGGGGTGGGTGCATGGTGTGTGGTTCACCCTAAATATCCAAGATGCAGGAGAGGTGGGAGGCCTGCAGGGAGACTTTCTGGAGCATTGACATGTGTCCCTGAAGGTGAGGCTTAGACTGGTGTCTGCCTCCGTCCTAAGAAATCCAAAGGGCAGGAATGTGACTGAAGCCGCCTGTGGCAACAGTGTAGAAGGTGCGATTCAGGAAGTAAGTTCTCTCCACTGACAGCAGGTCAAAGGTGCATGTTTCTGTGAAACAAGAGCACAGACATGGGAGGGGATGCTGGGAATTGGCCTGGAACCTCCGTAAAGGGACTTTGCCCCAAAGGGCCATTCCTGAAGGTCCTCCCACAGGCAGAGTCGAACACCCCCGTGACCAGAGGCTAAAGGGGGGAGCCTCAAGTATATACATACTCTTTCATATGCATGAAAGAGGTCCGGGCACTGGGTCTCTGAAGAATCACAGAGCAGCCCCTAGGACCAAGGACCCGCTTTGGACACTTGCCCATCCCAGACAGCATCAACCACTGCCCTTCGTCAACTAGTCAGTAGAACCTTTCTGGCCCCCTCTGTCTACTTTCCCCTCTAATCCTGGAGGGGTCAGAGACTGCACCTGGTGGAGGGAGGGGGGCACTGGCATCATAAAGAACCTGCCCACACCCCCCTCTCCCACTGTAGGCTTCCTATCCGCAATGGGCCAGCTTTAATCCCGTTTGTATTATCCCTCTGGGCTGTGCATGATTATGCCTAACTGAGACTGAGATCCCAAAGTGACCAGAGCACTTTTCATGGTCTGTGAGGGATCAGTAAGCTGCGGGCCCCACCAAGGGTCTCATCCGAGGGAAACTCTCCCCTCAGGGCGATTTACAAGGGCAGTCATTGTGTGTGTGAGAGGGGGGAAATAAGTGTGCTTTGTGATTAGCTCTTTAATTCCTACGCTTTCAGTCACATTCTGAAGGAGAGACTTGTGCAGGAGTGCCTTCAGCAGGGGTCTGACCTAAGAAGGGAGGAGGTGAGAGAGCACAGAGAGAACAGACAGGGCTCAGGCTGGGGAAGCTTGAAAGTTCAGAGCCACAGTGAAAGGAGAGGTGAAGAGTAAAGGAGGAGAGGTGTAGGAATTAAGGTCAGAGTGGCCTTTCTGAAATACTCTTATGAGAGACGGAATAGGAAGTAGTGCCTGGGCTAAGTGAAGAGGAAGGTAAGATAAAGACGAAGAACCAAGGAAGCCAGGGGCTGGGGCTACCCAGGAGATGTGAACACCATCCAGAATGATGGCAGGACTTGAGACAGAGAGAGGGGCTATGACCGTAGTGAGGAGTGAGTGAGGAAGAGCAGACAGGAATCTGCCAGAACCTCAGAGAGACAGGGTTCCACACATGTGAGCAAGAGTTAAGAAGATAGGTGGTCCAGATGGATCTCCAGAAGGGCTTGGGAGAGAGGAAGTGAGCGGGAAACAGCCAGAGGAGAGGGAGCATCGAATTTGTTGTGGGTGAAATCATGGGGTGGGGCTTACACCCGTGGGTCACCCGGTGACAACGGGGATGTGACGCAGAGGTGATTCAGCACAGCCTCACCATTCCGTGTGCTCTGAGAACCACCAGCAGCGGCCCCACCCGAGAGCTGCGTGTCAGACCCTGCTCCAGGCTGTCTGCATCCGATTCACATTTTACAAGATCCCTAGTTGGTGCTATGCATATGAAAGTTGAATTCTAGATTATGACAAACGTAACCCAACTATGGCCCAGAAGTGGCACCTGAGGTTTTCACATGTATCCGGATATTCTTTTTCCTTTAGGTTTACAAAGGGCTGTTGCACTGGCCTCCAACTGTATGGAAATACATGTTAGGAGGTACAGAGTCACTTGCAGGTGGATGGGCCCAGGCTGCCGTGATGGTGCCACAGAATCTGGTCTGTGTACCCTTTGTGGATGGCTGTTAGGTGGGGACAGTGTGGCTGAAGGGAACTGAAGCCAGTTTCATGTCTGGACAGAGTAAATAATTGAAGAGAGTAAGCAAAGATAAAGCTCCAAATATCTCTTCATCAGCTTTGCTTGCTTCATGCCTGACATCCCACATATCTCCCTCCAGCAGCCAATTCCACAAATATTTGCTGGCTGCAAACCAGGGGCCAGGCAGACACTCCTAAGGTCCCCTTCTCGTTTCCAGAGCCTTTGCACAAAGCCTATCATGTTTTAAGTTTTATTCTTATAACCACCCTTTCAGGTCCATAAGGAACATAGGCTATACTTTCTCTATTCACAGGCCTTCAGGATTTGCCCCAAATCACAGAGCTAATAAGTGAAGGAGCTGGGTTTTTTTTTTAAATAGGATATTCTATATTTTTAGTGTTATATTTATTTTTGAGAGAGAGAGCATGTGTGTTGAATGGGGGAGGGGGAGAGAGAGAGGGAGGCAGAGGATCCAAAGCGGGCTCTGCGCTGACAGCAGTAAGCCTGATGAGGGGCTCGAACTCACGAACCGTGAGATCATGACCTGAGCTGAAGTCGTATGTTCAACCCCCCGAGCCACCCTGGTGCCCCGAGTTGGGATTTTAATCTAGATTTTCTCACTTGAGTCGGCCTCTGCAGAAAAGATGGGCTGTTTCACGAAGGGGTATCTTTCTTATTCCATAGATATAAGAGTTTAGTGGGCCTTGAATTGTTGTAACGTGTTTGATTTCTTAATGATATGCACAAGGGAGTTTGAAACGCAGAACGAGGGCCTTTTCAGTGGCAATCGCCTTTCTCCATCCTCGGCAACACATCTCACGGGACACTGCAATCAGAGCAAGAGGCACCACAGAAAGCAGACACGCCTACTTGGATTGGCTTATCTGGGACAATGTGCAGAGAAGCCCCGATTTCCTTCATGGAGGGGACCACTCAGGGAGACGTAGCCGTTGCTTTCGGCTCACCTACCCCCCAGGTGACTTTATAGCTGAGTGGCTGTAAAACACCACCATCTGGTCACTCTGATTCTAAGATGAAAGCTCATCGCACTAAATATATCCCTGGCAAGAGTCTTAATTTTTAAAACAAGAGAAACGTGGGAGGAATGAGCCAGCTGGCCTCCCCACTCCAGGACTGTCACACCTGTCTGCCCACGTGCCTGCACTGCCCTCCTCGAGGGACTCCCCTGTCCTCCGGGCACCTGGGCTGGGAAGGAAGGGGAGGGAGGCACAGAGCCTCTTTCATCAGTTTTGTTGTGCAACCTGGGCTCTCCCCTTGCAGTCACACAGCCTGAAAACAAAATTGTTTTTCAAAATCCAGGGGAAATAATGCTGACATGACGTTGGCTCATCGATGTGGTGGGCACCACTTCCTTCAGTTCTCCAAATACTGTCGGCAGATAAGACCAGCCAGCTCTTGTGGGGCATTTTCCTCAGCTGTTTATGCGAACCTTCTTTACCCATGATGGGAGGGACGGTTGTGGAAATCAAAGGCAGCAAGCCTACTTTCAGCATCATAACTGGGCCCCAGGAATACCTCCCAGAGCCCACAGCTGTTTGCTCTGACAGGGGTTTGTGGTCTTTAATTGGGCTTCCCGTTTTGTCTTTGGTTTTATTTTTTGAAGAACACAATATGGTGACCGGAATATAGGTCAAGGACCCAGCGATAAGGAGTGTCTGTCCTGCCACTCGTCCTAATGTTTTGCCTTTAAGTAGGCAGAATGTAGAAGCCTACTCGGGGCGGGCGGGTGACGGCTCTGGGAGCGGCATGGTCGAGCTGGGTAGAGATGTCTCAAGCCCAGAGAATCCAGAGATTGAGAGCATTTTGTATAATCATCCCGTTCATGTATCCCTGGCCTTCTGGAATCCATCAGGATACTGAATTTCTGAGTTGGCTGTTCACGTTGATTGCCAGAATAGTTTCACAGCCAAGCACGCACCTTAACTGTATTCCTACAGTCTGAGCCCTTCTGATGATTTTCCTGTTAACATGTTCCTAGAATTCAAGATGTACGGCATGTACCAGGTCAAAAAGAATTCCATTCAATGGCCTCAGAATAAAATCTTTGACTACTTGTAAAAAATAATGTAACTTTTCTTTCTTAGCTTCTTTACCCATTAAATGCTATAATGAAATTGATTAGAGAAAAAGAAGAGCAAGCACTTATTATGTTCAGCCCTTTCATATATTTCTTTTTTTTTTCCAGTGAAAAAGTATTAAAATATATTTTCATGAGAACACTTTCCTACTACTTTTTTTTTTGAGAGAGAGAGAGAGAGAGATAGAGAATGAGAGCCACCGGGTGGCTCAGTTCGTTAAGCATCCAACTCTCAATTTTGGCTCTAGTCATGATCACATGGTTTGTAAGATCGAGCCCCGTGTCAGGCTCTGTGCTGACAGTGTGGATTCTCTCTGTCTCTCCCTCGCTCTCTCTCTGTCCCTCCCCTCCCTCTCTCTCAAAAAAATAAACTTTTTTTTTTAATGTTTAACCACTTTCAGTTTTGCATTCCCTGAAGGAATATTCTTGTGGAACTTGACAAGTATGGGCTTTTTCTAATCCAGGCATCTTCGTTCTTTTTCCCAATATGGACATCTTTTTGTACTTTTCACTCTGGTAACAATATGCAGTTTACGAGGGTGCTGTGGATCCCCACCATATTTTTCATGATCTGCAGGTGAAGGCTGAAACACGCTATCTGCAATTCTTGAGTTGGTAAACTTGTGACACATCCAGTCTGTATAGATGAGACACTCCACACCATTTGTCACAGTTTGTAGTCTGCCTGGGAGCCTCTGAGCTATTGAGCGCAAAATCCGCACGAGGGTGGTATCATTCTCCTCAAAGGCCAGGGGAAGCAGGTCAGAGGAAGGACTCAGCCCTTTCATAGATTTCTTATTTAATGACCACAACGATATTGACCTCTCTTTCTTCATAGTTTATAAAACTGAGGTTGAGATTTACCTAAAGTTACAGGAACTACTAACCAGTGACTTTGAAACCCAGACGTGTTTGTCCTTAAAGTTATTAACTGCCATATGTTGTTTACAAGAGATGACTAGAAAGGGGTCCGTATTTTAGAAACTTGAATTTTACAGTATTCAACGTATTTTGTGAACAGCTCTTTTTTGTGTGTTTTATAAGAACTGTAAATAAGGCAGAGAAGTTCTTTCTCCCACTTTTCAGATGAGGAAAGTAAGGTCCGGACAGGTTAAATGGCTGGCCACAGTCCCAGAAGTGGTAGATACTGGAACAGGAATGAGGATGTAGGTCTTCTGACGCCTCTCCGGAATGATATGTCCTCCCTTCACAGTCTCTATTTAGGCAAAGAGCCCATGTGCTAGAAGAGACCTGAGTGACCACAGAAAGTTTGGCTCTCACTTTACTCTTGCAGAAATCAAGATCCAGAGAAGGAGTGTTACTTAGCCAAAGTCGCCCAATTAGCCAACAACAGAACTGGCACCAAAAATCAGACTGCTAATGTTCCCAATGTAATGACAGTTCTACTTTTTCAAAAGAAACTTATAAGTGAAACAATCAATAAAAAACACTTGAAGGAAGCACTTCTTCAGTTGCTTTGGAAGCATGGAAGGAGAAGACTCAGGATGGAGAACCTTCGTGTCTTTGGTTCTATCTTCAACCCCAAAGTATTTCCTGAAAGATTCTGTTTAGAGAAGAAAATTATGAACCAGTCATTTGTGAGAGCTACATATTACAAAGTAATTTTCCCTTGATGACGATGGGTATATTCCTACTAAAAATGTTATTTTTACGTAGGCTATATTAGCTTTAAAGAACAGTTTCTTGTAAGATCAGAAAACGTTATCCTCCTTTCGGAGACTGAATGAGTCATTATAGCATCCAGCACTAGGGGGCGCGCTAGGAGAAGGCTGGCTACACAGACTCCCAGGAAGCCACCTGAGCAGCTACAGATAGGCAGAGGGGAAAAAAGAAGGGAAATGAATGGTAAGCAGGTTCAGCAATTATCATGGGGCCAGACATCACAAACCACATGATGGGTTGTGGAAAGTTATGTGTGTGTGCGTGTGTGTGTGTGTGTGTGTGTGTGTGTGTGTGTGTGTCTGCATGTTCGGTTTTAGCTTTTGTTATTGTTTTAATATAAACTTGGTCCAGAATAGGACTGATTTTTCGCATATATACCATTCAATCTTCACAACTCTGAAAAGTAGATATTATTATCTCCCCTTTATAGATGAAGAAATTGACATTCAGTGAAATTAAGTGAGGCGTTCAATCATGGACAATGCAAAGTTAGATATGCAATGCAAAAGTACCTTACTATTAAGATACCATCCTTCCAGTGGTATTTCTATTGCACTGGGGCTTTTTCTGTTGGATACCATGTAATGTCCTCCTGTCTAATTAAATGCCCTTCATTTGCAGACTTTCTTAGAATTTTTTTTAGCTAAAACTCTGTAATTGCACAACCTTGCCCTTCTACTCCAGCCAGTCCAATATTTTTGCTGTTCCATGCACACGTCTTTTTGGACTCCCTATGATTATTCCAATCTCACCTGCTAGAAACATCCTTGCTTTTCTTCATCCACCTCTGAGACCACTATGCCTTCATGCCCCAGAATCTGTGAGGCTGTATCTGGGCCTTAGGCCATTTCTCTTCCATCCTGATTGTTAGGGCTTGTTGAGACTTGATGGGTACTGAATAAATAAATACTGGTTCACAGTGGTTCTCAAACCTTTAAAGGCACCAGAGTCACCCAGGGTGATTGATGAACTTGCAAATGTCCAGGCCCTCCCTCCAGACGTTATGATACTTGAGATTGGAGATAGTGTCCTTGCATATTTAACAAGCATCCTGAGTGACGCTGATGTACATCATTCATGAATTTCATTTTGACAAAATACTCTGAATATATTCACACTCATACATCACATCATCCTGATGTGATTTGCCATTTGCCGCTGTTACTTCAGACATTTTCTCAAGTTACCTCATTTCTTTTTTTTAAATGTTTATTTATTTAGTTTTAGAGAGATAGAGTGGGGAGGGGGCAGAGAGAGAGAGGGAGAGAGAAAATCCCAAGCAGGCTCTGCACTGTCAGCATAGTGCCCAATGCGGAGCTCGATCCCATGAACCGTGAGATCATGACCTGAGCTGAAATCAAGAGTCAGATGCTTAACGGACTGAAACACCCAGGTGCTCCTCAAGTTACCTCATTTCTATACACTTTGTTTCTCAAGAGCAGAAGCCCTATTCCCTGCCTCCCCCATACCCAGTAGGTTCCTATTGGGTTAGCACTTTTCCAGAGCTTCTCTCTGCCTAAAATATAACTTCCTCCCTCTAGCCCTTACCCATGTAGCTCCCACTCCCCTCCATCACTCAGTTTAGGCTGCTCGTTATGATCTTGCTGCCAGAGTCTGGGTGCAACGTTCCTATGATGTGTTCCCATGGCACCCCGCACCTCTCCCACCAGAGCATGGCACATGGGACACACACCTTTCTGTCTCGTGCGTGCATCATTCTGTATTTCCTTAGTGACTGTAGCCCAACCTCATCTGTTGGATACTTGCTGTATCCCTTTGTGAGAGCAGGAACTTTGGTTTTCTGGTTCGTGATTGGATGTCAGCATCTAGCACAGGGTCTGATGCATAGAAGGCTAATGCTCATTTGCAGAGTAAGCATTTATGATCATTTGTAGGGTAAGTGCATGAACAAACTGAGAAGAATGACTAAGAGAGAAAAGAAACTTTAAAAAGCATCTTAACTCACAGTGGGCTGGGATGCACAGAGGCAATGACTTGGGAGTCAAATGGGGCACCTAGGAGATGGCCAAGGGGAGCCGTGAAGCCCTGGTTACTTTACCAGCTTCATTTTCCCTATGGATGCAAGTCAGTTCAACTCAATACATATGCAGTGGTGCCTTAGATGTGACAGGTACTCTGCTAGACACGGCGCCTAAACTTGTAGACGGGATATTTAAAGCAAAACCATTTTGTGATCTATATGCCAGTGTGTGTAACTATTAATAGGAAACAAGAGATGACATTATTCCACTCTCAGGAGAGTTCAAATGACTGAGTCTTGTAATTGCCACATAATGTAAGAGAAGTCTTAAAGAGCAGTGCAGCATAACGGAAAAGAGCCAGGCTTTAACTCCCCATGAACCCAGGCTGGAACATCAGGGTCGCAGGGAGACTGGGCTCTATGTGTAACATAGGTGTGACAATAGTACTAATACTCCTGGCATGGAATAGCAGTGGTTAACAGTAGTGAGCACTGTGCCAGGCACTCTGCTAAGCCCTTCCCATGTATTAATTTACTTGCTCCTCTCAGCTATCCAGGATAAGTGTTTTATTATCCACATTTTACTACTTGGGGAAACTGGCTCAGAGAGGATAAGTGATTTGCCTAAAGTGACCTGGTAACAAATGGCCCAGCCAGGATTTGAACCTGGGACTGGCCGATTGATGAAGAGATGAGATAATGCAAGATGCCTGGCAGATAATAAGTCTTCAATACACGGTTTCTAATATTCTTATTGTAATTGTACTCAAGAAGTGGGACCCACAGAAGGATTGCTGTTGAGGTGAGTCTCTAGGAGGACAGTGCAGTGGATAGGGAGGAGGGCTGGGTTCCTGGGTTGGTGACATAAGCCAGAGGCAGGAAAGGAGCCCCAGTGCTTTTGCAACTCCTCCCACACTGTGCTTCCCAGACTCAGGAGCCATCACCCCCAGACCTCAGACCTGGGGAGCCAGAACATCTTGGGGTTACAAAGAACTCACAGATCACCCAGTCAGGGTCCCGATCTGTTGTATGCATGCCCCAACCACATCCCTGCCAAGTGGCTGTCTCTGCCTAAATGTCCATGCCCACTTTACCCACCCTATTCACACCACCTCGTTAGTGCTCTCCCGCAGTGAGGGCAGGGGATAGAACCTGAGCCCCAAAAGTCACCGCTGGACAACACTCTCAAGACCTTTTAAGTCAACCCTGTATGTTGTGCACATGGTGCGCCTGCAGTGAGGGACATAACCTTGGGAGAGACTGGAGATCTTCCCTCCCTCCTAGAGAATTAGACATTCCTTCCCACTGCTGCTCCACTCCTCCCTCTGGGAGACAGGGAGGGCAGGAAAGGTGAATCCAAATTAACCTTGGTGCAGGCAGAAGGGGCCCAAGTCACGGGGACCTGGTGGCCGGGGCACCATCGCTGGGTGCCTGGAGGAGCTGTCGGAGGAGAAGAACTGGCTCAGCACTCCTGCGTTAGGAGCCTGGAACATACAAATGCACCAGCCGAGTCCGGAAGCAACACGTCCCCAGCTGGCACGGGCCCTTGTTAAAGCTCTGGGCTACAGACTGTTCATTGATGACTAATTTCCATCTCCATGGCTCCCCTCGCTTTTCCTTTCGCCAACTTGAAAACCTGGGGAGGGAGGTGTCAGGGGCTTAATTTGCTGCCTCCAGAACCCTCCTGGTTTGGCTCTCAGCACAAGGGATGGTTAGTGAAGGACCAGTGGATAAAATTCCACTTCCTGCAGTATTCACACTTGGGTACCTGTCTGTCTTGCCTTGTCTTTTCTCTAGGCACACAGCAGGCAAGGCCTTATCATCCCCCTGATGAGTCAGCACAGCTGTCTTCTTCAAAGATCTGCTGCCTCAAGCTGGAGCAGCCCTTTGGGTTTTTCAGCCCCAAGTGTCTCATGAAATTGTACCAGGACCCTGACATCCGAAGCAGATGTGAGTCGGGAATTTATGTTTATAACCACTTGATAGCTTATGTGTTATATGTTGATAGGTGCTTGATAAAAGCAACATCACGCTGACTCTGAATGTGAGTCCCTACTGGAACAGGAGCTTTGCCCCCCACAGCCTTTGTCAAGGACCCCCCAGCCACCCCCTCCTGCTGGGGTCCCACGGCTCCTGCTGGGCTTTGAATTTCAGCTGCAGAAACCCTCCCTGGACCTCATCACCAGTTCTTCCTAACAACCAAAGCTTTCATTGTCTCCAAGACTTGTGCTCCGGCTATTTTTAACTTGTCCTTTCTTTAAAAAAAAAAAAAAAAAAAAAAATTACACCAGAGGAGCTTAATGAGCCCCATTTAGCTTTTTGTAGAAAAAGAAAATTTTCAGACATTAACCAGTAAGTACCGCTAAGTGCCTTGGCTGGCTAGCACGCCTCTTAAAACCAGCTTTCCCTCCTCGGTACAAGGGTTTATTTTGGGACAGCAGCCTCCGCACCACATCACAAACATGCCATACTGGGGGTTCTGGTGAACTCAACAGAAGGTAGAGAGTTAGATGAGAGGTTCAGAAAAAGAACCCAGAGGTGCGGTGGGGGGGGGGGGGGGGGCTTGGGGGAGGGAGGGGCAGGAGAGGGGAAGAGTTCCTTGCATGGTCCTGGCTGCCCAAAGCTGCCTTCAGTTTTCTCACCTGCCGTTCTGTGCTTCCAGCCAGCCAGCTGTGCCTCAGATAGGAAGCAAGTTGGAGAAGGAGTGAGATTTCAGATTTGTGTTCATTGTCACATCAAACTGACACACACATACACACATACCCCACTGCTGCCACCGCCACCACCCTTCCAACAACCACAGAACAAACGATAAAAGAGCTCTAGTGTTCTTGCAGGGCATATGAAATGATGGCAATAAACGTGTCCACCGTCCATCCACCCAAACCCCAGGGTCCCCCTGGGTCAAAGTTGATTCTAGGAAAGGTTCTCAGCTGTTCTGCAGGAAAACAGGTCCAAGTCACAAATTATAGCACTGACTGCCCCCAGCAGGGTCAAAGCTGTCAGGACATGGCCATTGGCCTTCTGGACTTTTAAGGTAAAACATGACGGAGGCCTTTCCAGGGGTGAAAGTACAGCCTCACTCCCCTTGATGCTCACACCCAGCCATGCATTTGTTCCAAAGTCTGCAGATGACCTTCCCAGGCATAGCACTTGCATTCTTCACTGGGGCTCGGCCATGCCTTCACTTAACAGACTCAGTACAAATGCTCTCTGTGGCCCAAAGTTTCTGCATGCAGTTAGAGGCACATAAATTCGGTCTTTGTAACTGCTGCTAGTGGTCTAAGGTCTTGTAGATGAGAGGGAGATACTTATACTTCATCGGAGGAAAAACTTCCTTCTGGTAAATAGCCACCCCCCCACCCTGCTTTCTCTCTCTTTTTAAGATTTTTTTAAAAGTAATCTATACACCAATGTGGGTATCAAACTTACAACCCCGAGATCAAGAGTCAGATACTCTTCTGACTGAGACAGCCATAGCCCACGTTTTGAGCTGTGTTAGTGTTATAATGCACCATTCTTCAGAATCCATGTTATTTCAAGCATTCCACGGTAACTCACAAGATAAAAATGCTTACTCAGAGCTGGATAAAGTGCTGTTGGACCATCTCGGCTAAATGAAAAGATTTTCAGTTTGCTGGGAAGTAAAAGGGAAATTTGTAAATACCAAGAATCTTTTTAAAATTTGTTATTGTAAAAAAAAAGAAGTTATTTGCAGTCAAAACGAATGTGAGGTACTTATTCATGATGTATACAACTTCAGTTAATTAATCAAAAGCAGACAAGATGAAAAGAGAAGGTCTTTTGAATTGACACTCAAATCTAGTGCTCATAATGAAAAAGGCAAAGAATCTCATGGTTAGACTCTTGACAAGAACTTTAAAACTCAGCAAAGCCCCATCTAAAAAGCAATTGGCTGAGGCCTTTACGTACATGGTTGCTAGCAAGGCAAAAGAATAAAGCCAATACTTTCGGTTTATACACAATATGAACAGAAATTGTATATTTATCCTCATTCGAGGACTCATCAAATTTAGGGTAGAAGAGGGCTTGTCCCTTCTTCTGTGATTACAAGGCCCGAGGAAGGTGGAGAATTAAGCTCTGCATTTGTGCTCATACCATTCCCATTGTCTGTGGGACTTTCCCTGCCCTCCTAAGTGAACCCTTATTCATCCTCTGGGACCCAGCAAAATGATCACCTCTTCCATGAAGCCTCCCCTGATACACCTGGCAGGGTATCATTTTTCTATTTGCATCTCTGCCCTTCCCTCCAGGTACTGGGATTAGGCTTTACTGATGAATGTGTTTCAGCACCCCACACAATGCTTGGCTCACAGTTAATAAGTACTCAGTAAATGTTGTTATTATGTGTTATGTATAGAAATAAATTCTTGTTAGGGTGCCTGCGTGGCTCAGTTGGTTGAGCGTCTGACTTAGTTTTGGCTTGGGTCATGATCGCACGGATTTGTGAGCCCCATGTCAGCCCCACACTAGCAGCATGGTGTCTGCTTGGGATTCTCTCTCTCTCTCTCTCTCTCTCTCTCTCTGTCTCTCCCCACTCATGCTGTCTCTACCTCTCTCAAAACAAATAAACTTTTTTTAAAACTTTAAAAATTCAAGAAAGAAATTCTTGTTGAATGCATGCATGTATGGCAATGGCAGGACAACAAATAATGAAAAGAGTTGATGATAGGTATCAATTCATAAATTAATAACCATCAAGCAGCTCATCACTGGGCAAGGCAGTGAGAGACAGTGAAGAAGCATAAGACAGAGTTTAGGTCCTGGTTGGAAGAGTCAAATGAAACACACATGAAATAGCAGGGGAAACACAAAACAGTATGTGATACAGTTAATGGTTCAGAGTAGCAGGAAGCGGGAATCAGCTCAGCACTGAGTTCTTACCCACCCCCTCCAATACACACACACAAGAGAATTACCCCAAAGCAATGTTTAAAAGTCAAGTCAGATCTCTTTTCTAGAGTGTTCCTGACCTCATTTTGCACCCACCTTGTTCTACTTTGCCTGTTCTCTCAACAGAGGACCCCCTTTCTCATCTCCCCCAATCCCTCACACCCCTTCCTGCTTTTTCCCTTGAATTCCCTACTCCTCCAGCCCAGAGTCCCCTCACCAACTCCTAGCCTGGGACTTCCCTCCTCCTTCCTGGTTGCCCCTGTTCAGACTGACACCCAGCAGGTGCCTTCCCTGTCGTGACCTCAGAACCTTTGCTCAGGAGTGAGGGCAGACCTGGAGGGTCTGGCCCAGTGGCCTGGGGTTCTCCCTTTCCTTGGCACTGGAGGTGTTCTCTGAGAGACCAAAGTAGTTATGGAAGATCCTGAAGGAAGAGTTGCTTCACAACACCATCCCTTCTAGGCTCCACATAAAGAAGCCCAAGCCCAGGGGTGCCTGGGTGGCCCAGTCGGTTGAGCGTCCGACTTCAGCCCAGGTCATGATCTCATGGTCCATGAGTTTGAGCCCTGCGTTGGGCTCTGTGCTGACAGCTCGGAGCCTGGAGCCTGCTTTGGATTCTGTGTCTCCTTCTCTCTCTGCACCTCCCCTGTTCACACTCTGTCGTCTCTATCTCAAAAATAAATAAACATTAAAAAAAAATTTTTTTAAGATAAAAAAAAAAGAAGCCCAAGCCCAGCGTTTGCAGACTTGACGTCCCAACTGTTGACACTCACCCATGTACACTGGCTCTCAGCAAGGATTCTGCCTGCTGTCTACAGCTTCATGTAGTATTGCCTTCCAGATGCCCAATTCCATTCTCCCTGGCTTCTGATCCTAATTGGCGTCTGGAATTTCTGAGCATCCCCTTGCCTCCTTGGTGAGGACCAGTCCAAGACAGCTGTCTTGTGGTTTAACCAGGCCCCTGCATTGCTACATATCACTTTCCCTGGGCACTCTCCCACCCTCCCTCCCAGTGTCCTAAAAAGTGCCAGGCTTCACGAGAAGGGTGGGTCTTAAAGACTGGGTCAGATAAAGAAGGGTGACTAGCAAATGTTGGCAGGTAGTGAGAACAGCAAAAAATGGGAATGAAGAAGACAGGATCTTGGCGAGATGGGGACCTTTGGATCAGTCTTCTGAGGGTCTCATCCTGGGGCCAAACCAGTGCCACTGCCAATGCCGCTATCTAGATTGGGGATGCCATAGTGTTCAAAAGAGCCTCCAGGGCAGAGCTAGAGTTTAAGAAGTCATAGAAAATGTCTAACTTGGGCAAATCACAGCTTACATTATTTACACCTCTCTAAGAAAGAAGTTGTAGGTTTTGAAGCCTGCAACCCCGTATGTAATCCTGAATGGTTGGACATTTAAGGGAACTGCTGTTTGATTAGTACCCCAGCCACTTGTAGTAAGGGGCAGATTGTTTGATCCTTCTGTTGTGTGTTCTAACAGACAATGTATGAGGTTCTAGGTTTACTGTTGCCATAACCTACAGAACCATAAGCAGAGCCATCAATCTCTAACTGAGCACATCTTTGAGGATTAGTTGATACCAAGCAAAATGATAAGTCCAAGCGGCTCTAATTCAGCAGGACTAGAAAAGCTGTGGACAGCATATACCCCAGTACAGAGCCCTGAAAAAAGAGCACAGCGTGTGGCCTGAAGGAAACAGATGGCTTGTGGAGGTTGTATCAGTCAGCTTTCTCTGGGTCATCCCCATGACAAACAGCGCCAGACTCTCAGTAGCTACGACAGCAAAAGTTGATTTCTTGCTCATGTCATAAGTCATCTCATACGAATAGGAGATGGGACCGTCTCCTCCTGTAAGTCCGCATTGCCTGAGGATCAGTCCCCATGCTCATTGGGACTCTGTTCCACAGTTTCTTCATTCCAAGATTCAAGCTGAAGAGGCAGTTCTAATCCAGCACCTTGCCATTTTCAAGGAAGAGGGAAAAGAGAAAAGATGAGAAACCACAGTGACTCTTAAAACTCTTTCTCAGAAGTGGTACCTGTCACTTTCACTTATATTTCATTAGTTCAAACAAGTCATATGGCCAAGTCTGAGGTCACTGGGTGGGAGGTATAATTCTCCTATAGAGAAGGACAGCAGATACTGGGAGCAGTATTGTAGCTAAGAGAAGGATGGACCTTGAACACCAGATCCAGTAGTTGATAGCTATTGTTTAGAAAACCACTACTACTTTCTGAGACAGACAATGTAACCGGGAAGCTCTATTACAAAGCCACTTTCTTTGCCTGTAAATACGGTCTGGAGGGACACAGAGTGCTGTGTAAGGGCCTCAGCTGGAGCCCATTACCTTAATCCAAGAGTGAGTCAGTGGATTTGGGGTGAAGATTGTGTACAGGGAATGGAGACAAACATTTGGGTAGAATAGTTGTTTTAAAGGAAAAACAGACAAGACCATCCACCCAATTAGAAGTGGGGTTGGAAGAATATAAGTCAAAGATGATTTCAATATTTCTCCTAACTAGCTGGGCTGTAAAGCATTGAAACATGTTATTGAGTTGACGGCAGAGGACTTTCTAAAGATTTCTCAGAATCACAGCACACTGGCTTTCAAGGACAATATGCAACAGCTACAATGTGCCATAAGGAGCATTGCGGTTGGCCTGAAAACTCTGGGCTTGTTCCTAGGCTAGGCATTTATTAGCTGGGTGGCTGTGGGCAAATTCCTTCACTTCTCTCTGCAATTCAGTTTTTGCATTTGTAAAAATGGAGGTAACGATACATACCTAGCAGAATTGCTTGAGGACTAAATTTCCATGAAAATTATTTACAATGATTTATGAAGTATGATTATCAGAGTCTTGGTTAGAAGTTTCTCCTCAGTCTTAACCACCTGATAATTATATTAATTATATAATGTCTTGGGTTGTTCAGGGCTCTTACCACTTCATTTTGAACACCGTTTAGAAGTTTTGTTGTTATTATTGTTGTTGTTGAAAACCAGGGAGGCCAGCCCGATAACACAAACCATGGATCACAGACTCAAATGCGTAAAGTCACCAGACAGGCAGTTAAAATGTGGGTTGGGTCTGGAAAATGTGAAGCACATTTGTAGGAAATATTAAAACATGGTGGAAAGAAGTAGGTCTCTGTTATAGAAAACACAATAGTGTACACAAAACGACAAAGGACAATTGCTCCTCTTTGCCTCAGAACCCGGAACCATAGGAGTGGCTGGGCCACTTGTGACCTGCAGAATGAGAACCAGCTGAAGCAGCAACTTCTCAGCCCTCGCAGGATTTTGCTACACAGGAATTACTCCAGGTTTGCCAGATAGTCTGGTTGTTCAAACTGCTGGAAATCTGGGTAGTTTTGTGACATTTCCCAGTTATTGAATATTGGCATCTAATTAAAATTTTTTCAAGAAAACTCTATGCAGTTACAACACATCCGTAGGCTTTGGGTTTACAGGTTGTCACCCAATTGTTGCACAAAAAGAGAAGAGACTCACACAGTTAATGCAGAAAACATTACTCATTTCGAAAGTGAGAAAAGAATAGAGATTCAGGGAGAGGAGGCAAACATTAATGAGGAAAGTGGCAAGAGGAACTATTCATTAGTGCACTGGAGATAAACTTCCAGGGGATATCACAGAATCTGAGACGTCTAAGATCTCCTAGTCTCATGTATTTAGATTTAGATATAAATCCAGACACATGGCCTGGGCTCCCCTTTGGCCCGGGAGCTGTGTCTAGGTTGGGCAAAGGCCCAGGAACAGGAAACGGGGCTGCTGTCTCCTCCGTGTGTCTGCAGCGCCCAAGAAGTGGCTTACATTAGGGCAACACTGCCTTTTAGTTCCATGATTCCAACCTCTCGGGCTCACCTTTACTTTCCAATCATCTCTAGACCACACTGTTTTGAAGAACTGTTGGATGAAGTTTCAGACAGTACCCAGACATATTACTCTTTCAACCCCAGAATGCTAGGATTTCACCCATGAGTAAGAAAACCCCACAGCTGGCTTGTCTCCCTGTCCTCGGCATTCCTCTCCTCAGCTCAAGCACTGCTCAGCCTCAGCTTGACATTTAAGATTTCTGGTTGTGCTCATCTTCTCTTCCCAAGGAAGACAGCTTTCAGGAGACAACCTAACGGAGTGAGTTCCGTGTGGATTTTTAAACATTCAACTCACCATTTGGAAACAGCCATCACTCCTCCTTCCTCTTTTCAAAGGGCCACACAAATCAGTTTGCTTTGGGAGCCGGTTTTGTTTTGTTTTGTTTTAAAGTATTGCCCAATTCCTTTTTACGGTGCTTTTCCTCCGGATTTTTGTGTCATTTCAACTTTCAAATGGCAAAGTTATAATTAAGAGTCCCGCTTGCTATTTTATGTCCCATCTAGGTTCCTCCACTTCATTTAAACCTTTTCTTTTAGCCAGATTGGAGTTCATAACAACTTTACTACACAGTAAGATAGTCTTAAGGTTAAGGAGTAAGTTACGAGGAAGTGAATGTATCATTCGTCCTTACTTATTCTTTTCACTGTTGTGTTATGTTGCTTACATATTTTCATTAATAAGAATATGATTGACAACTTTGGAATTCTTATTTCGCAATTTTGTTTGTCAACTCAGGGCAGATTGTTTTCCTTTTCCCTTTTTGCTAGGAGACTAGAAAAAAGGTAATATTTTCCATTAAGTTTTTCTTTTGCCACACAAGCTCCTAGGTGCCAGGTGCTACTTTAGTAGAAGGTCCAGATTTGGAGACTGAATACGAATGCCTTTTCTCGTTAACAAATACTTCGAGAACGGCATGATACAAATAAAATCTCTCCCTAGGAAAAGTTTTCCTGACTTTATACTGATTAGAAATCTGGACTACATTCATTCATTCATTAAAACATAATTATTGACAACCTAACTATGTGCCAGACACTATTCTAAATGCATGGAATACATCTGTAATCAAGACAGATAAAATTTCCTGTCTTTAAAGGGCTTATATTCTAGCAGGGGGAGATAGATACTAAATGAAAAAAAATAATAAGTCAATGATAAGTGCTCAGAGGAAAATAATAAAGGTGAGAGGAATGGGTAGGCATGAAATTTCAGTCTAGATACGGTTGTCAGGGTATGCTTCCCTGAGTAAGTGATGTTGGGAGGGAGGGATACAGACTGTGCAAGGACCTTGTAAGCCACTGTAAGGACTAAGCCTTTACTCTGGATGAAAAAGGGAGTTATCACAGGGTTTGGGCAAAGGAATGAGTTGATTAGTCTTATGTGTTAAAAGGCTCACTTTGGCTGCTGTTGAGAACCAACTGTGGGGAGGGATGGGGCATGAGTGGAAGCACATAGACTAGTTAAGTGGCTTATGAGTTAATACAGGAGAGAGATGATGGTGGATGGAACCAAGGCGTAACAATATGGTGCATGTTTGGAAGGATTTCCAGACAGTTTCAACATAAGTTATGAGAGAAAGACAGAAGAGCCAAGGATGACCGACTCCAAGGCTTTTAACCCAAGCAATTGGAAGGACAGAGCTGCCATTTACTGAAAGGGAGAAAGCTGTATGGGTTGCACAGGTTTTGGGGGGAAATCAAGAGTTTGGTTTGGAAATTGTTAAGGTTGGGATATCTGTTAGAAGTCTAAGTGAGAAAACCAAAAAAGTAGTTCGAAATGCAAATGGGGGGGGGCACCTGGGTAGCTCAGTTGGTTCAGCGTTGGGCTCTCTACTCAGCTTGGAGGCTGTTTGAGATTCTCTCTCTCTTTCTCTCTCTGCCCCTCCCCCACTCACACTAATGCACTCTCTCTCTCTCTCTCTCAAAATAAACATTTAAAAATTTTTAAGAAATGCAAATTGGATCTCAGGAGAGAGAAATATGCTGGAGACACATATGTGGGGTTGTTGGCCGTAGAAAGGGAACTCAAAGCCATAAGAGTGGATGATCTCCTTGGAGGGAGTGAGTGTGGTGTCCTGGAAGTCCAGACAAGGTAGTTTACCAAAGAGGAGGGAGCAGTCTAATGCAGCTGAGAGGTCAGTTAAGGATTTGCTGCTATATTTAGTGGAGTAGAAGTTGTCGGTTATCTTGGTCAGATCAGTTTCTGTGATGCTTTGGGAGTAAACCCCTAATTAGATTGAGTGGAAAAGATAATGGGAAGAAAGGAATTGGAAACAATATGTTTAGATGCAATGGAGAGATAAGAAATGGAGCAGGGATAGTAGGGTCAAGAGACAGTTTATTCCTTAAGATGGAAGAAATAATATTTTTAAAAAATGTCAGACACCTGGGTGGCTCAGTCGGCTAAGCCTCCAACTTCAGCTCAGGTCATAGTTTGAAGGTTCGTGGGTTCAAGCATCGCATCGGGCTCTCTATTGTCAGCGTGGAGCAGGCTTCCGATCTTCTGTCCCCTTCTCTGTCCCTCCCCTGATCTCTCTCTCAAAAATAAATAAACATTAAAAAAAAACAATTAAAATTAAAAAATGTTGATGGCAATAGTCCAGCAGAGAGGGGTAAATTAGTAATATAGGAGACTTGCTGGAATTATCATTTGAGATGGGGTTCAAGAGCGGAAAAACTGGCTTTCGCTAAGAACATGAAGAGTCCATCCCTAGTGGTGGCTGGCAGGAAAGCAGAAGATATGGGTACCAATCCTCACCTAGCTAAATTTGGTGGGTTTTTTTTAATGCTTCAAAAAAAAATTTTCCCCAGTGAAGAAAACACAGTCTAGGGCTACCAAAGAGCACTGGCGTGCCTAGATAGGCAACCTTAATTTTTTTTCACTCTATGAATCTATCTTAGAAGGGATAGATCCACTTCTCCTCATTGTGGGTAAGACATGTACCCTTTGTTTTTCTAGTTTCGATTTCACTGTCTTATTTCTAATTATAACAGCCTGGCAAATTCCCTTCCTCTTTGGACCTCGTATTATGTCAATTCTTACGGAGAGTTACCCCACACACCCACCCAGTTCTGTTCCTCCACCCCTCACTGTTCTCCTTCCTTGACCTGCTCATTTCTAATCTAGTCTCCAGCATTTCAGTTTCCTCAGCTGTGAGGAAAGAGGACAATTTGCTTTCTACCTCCTAGGTTGAGAGTTTAAATAAGTCTACGTGAAATGGGTTTAACCCATGTAAAATAATAAAAAGAAGAGGAAAAGTGGAAGTGGGACAGAAGAAGAGGAGACTACTGAGTGTCCATTTGCTTTGACTGAGCCCCTACTCTACCATTTCAAAGCACGATATGCATATGAGCTCCCCCACATTGCCCACTGTGTTAGCTGTAGAGTTTATAGTCACAATAGATTTGGAAATCGGGTCACATTTATAATAAATGGACACACTTATAATAGGTAACATTTACTGAGCAATGCTTATGTTCTAAGGCACTTAGCTAAGCCCTTTCCACATGTCATTTAGTCCTGGGCCTCACAATAACTTGAGGTATGTATCTTCCTCCCCATTTCAGAAACCAAGAGAGATGAGAGAAAAAGAGGCTCAAATAATGTGCAATTTTGTATCCCTTCCGCTCTTTGGCATTACTGCCACTTTCCAAGCAAATATAGTCTATATTTATTTATGTGTGGTTATGCAGGTGTATCCAGATTTAGCCCTGTGCCCCACGGCTCTTCTTCATGTTACAAGGAATTCATCATGCTATTATATTCATAAGCTACCCCAGTGTATTTAGGATCAATTTATAAAACTTGACTCCTGTACAATATTTCAAAAACATGTTTACAGATTATCGGAATTCATATTGCTTACCACATGTTGGGCATTCTACTAGGTGATAAAAAGGGGAACAATGCAAACTCGCTCCTCCCAGGAGCTCAGATGCTTCTCCATAGGAAAGTCAATTATTCATTCATTCATTCAGTATTACTGAGTGCCTCAGGGCCATGCCAAACACTATAGTTTAGGTAAGCACAAATCAACCTAGAATTACAATACTTGCTAAAAACAGATGCTCAGGTAATAATGTATAATGGCCTTTATCTTAAAAGGTCCTTTTAGACAATATGGTAGGTGCTTACCTCTAGAGCCACTTAAAGGCTGCGTAAACTTGAGCTAATTTCATAACCTCCTCAGGCCTTTGCTTCCAGTCTTAAAAAATAAGGCTAGGAATAGTATCTATCTCCTAGGGTTGCTGTGAGGACTAAGCAAACATATGTACAGTACTTAGGGCAGTGCCTGGCCCATCATAAGCACTGCACTTGTTGTTATTAGTGAGATACAGATTTACCGTGTGCCTGAACGGCTACCGGATTCCTGACTGTAACAACTCAGCAAAGGATAGTACCAGCTCTGTAAGTTCTTGTTGAACAGAACTTCTTGAAGTCTGTTTCCCCCACCTCATCCCTGTAGACATGCCTAGAGTAGCCCCAGGTTCCTTTTCTGTCATATTCCTCAACTTTGAATCCAATGTTACATCAATTATTGTCCTTCGTCTCCTTCCCATTTGTTTTCCTTGGGGAATAAAGGAAGCTGACATCCTTTTACATCCCGGACCATCACAGTGATTTTTCATTGTTTGTTATTGGGAGAGTTCTTACCAATTTTACCTTTAAAAATGTTTTTATTATTTTTCTTGTTATCTAAGTAATATGTGCTCAACATAAAAACAATGCAAACGCACAGAACTTTGTAAGAGAAAGCGAATGGCTGTCGTGATCCCACAGCCAGAGATAACCACTGCTAACTGCTTGTTACACATGCTTCCAGATTTCCACTAAGCATACATTTAATAGCATGTATGGTTAGAGACAAGAAAAAATGCAAATAAAAATGAGATCATAGCATCCATACTGTTCTGCAGTATGCTTTTTTCACTTATAGATTTTGAATGTTCTTCCATGTACAAATAGATCTATCTTTTTTATATTAGTGGCTACTTGGTTTCCTTTTACAGATCTAGTATAGTTTGCTTAAAGTTTCCTACTGGCTTGTTAGACTTGTACACCATTACATGTTTTTGTTATTACAGACAATGCAATAAACACCTGTACATGTATTTTTAGACACATGTATAAATATTTCTGAAATATATATTTTTTGCATATGTAAGCCTGAAGTATAAACTCCTAGAGGTGGACTTATCTGGTCAAAAAGAACACATATACGTATTTTTTCCAAAATTGCCAAATTGCCCTCCAAAAGGATTTACCCAATTTGTACTCATAAGTGTATGTGAATGCCTGCTTCTCCACACTTAACTGTATTCTAAGTATTACTTTTTTTTTTTCTTAGTTTATACCAATCTTGAAATCCTATTTCTCTCAAATCTCAAACCATAGTTTAAAGCCCCAGGAAGATCAAAACATGGAACAAAGTGTTTTTACAAACAGCAAAACATTCCAAATCAGTTACAATAGTGGGGTGTTTTCAATCAAACTATTACACCACTAGATGTTAACAGTTTTAAAACTGTTCTAACATCCAGAAGAGCAAATCTGGTTCTGTGATTAAATCGCTTAGTGCACAGCCCCTGCCCACATACCTCCTTCTCAGCTGGGTGTGTGGAATAGGAGAGGCTGCTGGTATGAGGGACAGGGCAAGGAAAGTGAGAAAGCAAGAGAAGGTCAGAAGGGTTCAAAATCTAGTGTCATGTGGTAATTCATCTAGGACAGTCCATTGAGTGTGCTCTGGACCTCTGTTCATGCTCCTCCCTGCCACGGCTGGTCTTCTTTGCTTCCAGGGCCTGATCAACAAGGGCTCCCTTTCCAGGGTCGGTTCTAATCACCCTCTTCTCTCGGAAGCCTTTCCTGGAACCTAGAAAACCACTCTTCCTAAGGCCTGCCTATATCCTATATCTAAATACACACCCACCAGAGTACCGTCACATTTTGTGCCACATGTTTACAAAAAACATGGGGACGCGGAGTTAATGGTGACTGAACATTCACTGACATGGAGAGACCTTAAAAGAGATGAGACTTTCCGTTGTTCACAGAAATGGGTGGATTCAGATAAAAGGAGATACTGAAGTATTGGGCTGAAGCCACTTGACTTGTTATAAAGCACCAATTCCAAACATCCCTCCTGGCTTTACTTGTTTATCCCTGCTTCTCCCCACGAGAAACAGGGGAAACACATTTCAATCTTACAACAAAAACAAGAGGGAAAACTATCAGGCTGGGGAACAGAGGACAGCCTTAGCAGGACAGTCCTTAGCAGAGGGCAGCCGTTCACCTGCCTGCTTCAGGCACAAGATAAGTTTGGTAAAAAGGAATGGGGAAAAGAGAGTAGACTCGGATTAAAACAAGAACCGACTCTCCAATATATCTTTAGTAGCAGAGACGGAACAAATGAAGTCGAGAAGCTATTCGTGCCAAGATAAAGTTGTGAGTGCCCCGAATCCGAGGCAAGTACTTAGCTCCTTAGACTAGAGCCTGCTTGAACTTTTACGCCAGTTCCCCCCCACCATGTCACTGCATTTCTCCCCATGTCTTAATATCAGAGTTTTAGTCAAAAGGACAGACCCAGGAAGGGCGAAGGTTGCTGACCTTGCCCCGCTCCCTCCAGGCGACAGCGTCTGCCTGGCTCCGCGCCCTGCTCAGGTAGGCGTTTGACAGGTAAGTCTTCAGGCGACAACGATCCTCCCCGCCCCATGCACCTGTTCGGCGGCCAGCAGCCTCCCGCCACCAATCCCCGACCCTGGGCCACCTAACTGGCCGCTAGCCCCCTCCGGTGAGCTCGGCCCGCTGCGGAAGCGCCCCGACCCTCCGCGGGCGCGGCAGGGCGGCCAGGGGAAAGTGCTCGCCGTCACATGGAGGCCCCGGCCCGCCCCATTGGCTGTGGCCGAGCCAGTCGCGGCGCTCGCTGGCTGCGGTTGGTCCCGGAGCTGCAGCGCCTGCACGGGCCCGGAGTCCATGTTACGCTTTGTCTAATTCCCCCCGTTACAGAGTCATGTGCTGCTGCTCCCGTCGTCGCCGCTGCCGCCGCCCGTGGTGCCCCGGCTCCTCCGCCGCGCTTCGAGGTGGCAGCCGCGGGCGGGGCCTCGGGAGCAGGGTCCAGGGCGCCGCGCGCCTTCGCCGCCCCGGCGCGTCCCGGTGCAGCCGCCGCCCGCCGCAGGTGATGCCGCCACCTCCCGCCTCAGCATAAGCCGTGGCTCGGCGGCCAAGCTGCCCCGACTGCCCCCCAAGGTTAGTGCTAGCCTCGCCGGGGCCGGGGCCGCGCAGGTGGGAGCCGCCCCGGAGCCGAAGCGCGCGCCCTCGGCGCAGGCGTCCTGCCCCGCGGCCGGGAACTGGCAGCGAGGGGCAGGGGCGGTGCGGGGGGGGGGGGGGGGGGAACGGGGCGCGGGCGGCGCGCGGGGCCGCGCCGGGTTCCCGTCTGCGACCTCCCGGGCCCGGAAGATTGCGCCGCTCTGGGCAACTGGAGCGGCGGGCGCCGCCGAAGCCTCGGCCGCCGGCGGTGGGCCCTGAGAGAGGAGAGTGTGGACTGCCTCCCTCCAGCTCCCCCTCGCGCGCGCTCCCTCCCCTCGCCCCCGTCCGCGCAGTCGGGAGGGCGGGGAGTCCCGGTTTCGGCTCCGCTGATTCCTCCCGGAGGTGGGTGTTTGGTGTCTGGCCTTGCTGGCCGGGAGCCCAGAAGGTGAGCCCTTTAACTTCTCGTGAAACGCCTCCCCCTCGCCTGCTTCCCGCGCCGGGTGGGCTGGGCGGGGAATGAGGGCCGCGCCCCGCCCCCCGCGCCGGAGGGAGGGAGCCGGGGGCCCGCAGGTGCACCCTGCCCGCCGCGGGCCATCTCCGGGTTGGGTACCGGTATAATCCGCTTCTAGCTTGTTTGAAGGCGTGGGCACTTGGGAACTGGACTTCTGCTCGAATCCTGGCCAGGGGCTTGGGAAGGAGGATTGGGGGAAGTTGCTTACTGGAGGGTTGATAGAGGCCTTCCTCCTAATGTCCCCCCTCATTTGGGGTCTCCCGTGGGGATAAACAAATTAGGCTTTTGGTTTTTTTGGAGGGCTGGTTTTTTTTGTTTGTTTGTTTTGTTTTGTTTTCTGTGTTGTGTTTCTTAAAAAGTCAGCCGCAGTGAAGGAGAGCTGCCGCAGGTCGAGGGAGGAGAGGTAGGTCCCTGCTGGAGAGGAAGAGGTGGGATTTGCGGTCCCAGTGGGTACGCAGCTGGGGGTTGTGTGGCAGAAGGTGGGGAGGTGAGGCTTCAGGACCGAAACAACGCAAAGGTGTGAGGGAGCGAGCGCTCAAGAGGTAGGCCGAGAGATGGGGAATAGTACTGGGGAGTCCTAGCCAATTGTGGGGCCCAACTTGAGCTACTTGGGCTCATACATGGCTCCTTCTGCTTTGCAAATTTCCTCCTTTTTCTTCCTTGAATTTCAAAAATACTTCTTGTTGGGCAAATCTGTGAGGATATATTTTGAAAGATAACTGAGTAAAAAGAGAGCAGGCTTCTGGAAACTTTCCTGAGCTTTGAAAATAAAATTCCATTCAGGCCACTCTTATTGAGCACCTATTTTGTGTTCTGTGCTGGACTTTGGAAGAGTCTGGACAGGCGAGGAGTTACTGTCTGCAGTAATGGTGACGGCTGTTTGCCTCATAAACAACCAAAGGGCACTTCCAAGTGCCAAGAATGACAGTGATTCAGACCTTCCCCACCAAAGCTTCTGGGACCCTCCCCCCCCCCCCCCCCCCCCGCCGCTCTTTACAGACCTGTGGGAAGAATCCATGGCTAGTAAAGGAGGTCCGTAGACAGCATTTCATTTTACTGTCCATAAATACTGGCCAAACCCCTGCCATCAGCTAGGAAAGGGTTAGAGTTGTCACTTCTCCTGTATTCCACATCAGTTGATTAAAATCCTGTTAAAGTGCAAAAGCAAGAGAGGAAAGATCCTGAGATGAGTTAAAATAAGGATCCAGCACAGTTGATTTGGAGTGTTTGGTCTCCGTAGGTTATTTAGGGAGTCTCCTGTAAAATGATTAGGTAATCCACGGAGCTGAAAGAAAATGCAAATCTTGAATTGGCATGGTTTACTTACATATTTGAACATTTTATCTTAGGTTTGTCTCGTTTTTATTGACGGTGTGTGAGTGTGTACTTTGTTGATTAAAACTCAACACGTTAGAAGTTTGCAGAGGAAAGTGTCCTTAGGTGACCCAGTCCCCCAGTCTCTTCTGTTACCACGTTGAGTAGTGTATGATGCAACAGTTAAAGTATTGAGCCATATTCATATCTTTTTCTCCTTGCCAAGGTTTACAGAATTCAAAAACTTGATCAACACTTTGCCGTTTTCCCTTCGCTTTTATACTGTGATGAGCTTTTTAAAATTAATTTCACAAAATGTTGATGTGTTTGTCATGTCCTGGTAGCTAAACTGTTTTGGTAGCTGTATGATGGAAGTTAGACTTGGTTCAATCTCAGTAACACAGGTAAATTGGCACTATCTGTGAAGAAGTCAAAAGTTTTGTTCAAACTGTGTACTCATGATCACACATGCTCTTGAAATGGTAGTTGGTAAGGGATTTCACGTACTTTTCATACATAATTGGAGCTGATACTTGACATTCTAAGAAACACCAGTCACTTTATTGAGTGCCAGCAGCAAGCGGAAAACCAGAGTGGGTGTTGTGGTTCCCTAACAAGGAAGGAGAAGATTCTTGCACAAATAGAGGGCAGGTAAGACAGATACAAGTGAGGACACCACCAGAAGCAAAGGATTGCATTTTTTAGGAGGTCAAGGAATACTGAAATGGAAAGGGTGTTTGGAGCCAGATAAAAGTATTGTGTGCTTTGGGGAAGGGGGAAGGAACATGTTTTAGGGGAAGCAGTGAGCTTTGTCCCAAGTCAAATATAGTAAATAGGTTTGCCTGGCTGGAGCAGAGAACAAGACTGATGGAGTTAGGGGAGATCTAGTTAGTGGAAAACGTGAAACACAGGTCAGTGATGCTAATCATTTGCCTCAAGAAGAGTGGTTCTCAACAAGGGGTGACTTTGCCTCCCAGCAAACATTTGGCAATGTCTGGAAACTTTTTTTTTTTTTTTTTGTCATAGCCAGGAGGCAGGTGCTACTGACATCTAGTGGAAAGAGGCCAGGGATCCTGCTGCACATCCATCCTGCAATGCTCAGGACAGCCCCCACAACAAAGAACTATCCCAGCTGAAATGTCAGTAGTGCCAGGGTTGAGAAACCCTGCTCGAGACAGCAAACGTTAAGGTCACTGTGAAGGAAAGTTACATCTCAGAATGGGCCTTGAAGGAGGTGGTTCTTGACCGGTGAGCAAGGACGTCAAGTTTGGGAAGCCAATCTAGGAGACCTGTGCTCTGCTCGGTCTGAAGTGAGTAGGATCTGGGCAAAGCCTAATCAGAAGAAAAGGGCATTTTTGAGAAATCATGGCAGATCAGTTAGCAGGGCAGTATAATACTGGGTAGGTGGGGAATCTTGGAGTCAGAACTGGAATTTTAGAGAGGTCCTGGTCTAACTTCTTTAGTAAATTCTTACACTTGCTAGACAGCCTCTGTTTAAACACCCCTAGAGGAAAGCCAGTCGGTTAAGCAACCGACTTCCGCTCAGGTCATGATCTCATGGTTTGTGAGTTGGAGCCCCTTGTCAGGCTCTGTGTTGATAGCTCAGAGCCTGGAGCCTGCTTCAGCTTCTGTGTCTCCCTCCCTCTCCCTCCCTCCCTCCCTCCCTCTCTCTCTCTCTCTCTCTCTCTCTCTCTCTCTGCCCCTCCCCTGCTCACACTAGCTCTCTCTCTCAAAAATAAATAAACATTAAAAAAATTTTTTTAAATAACCCCTAGAAAGTACAGGGAACCCTGTAGTTAGGAAGACATGTCATTATATCTTTGGATTCCATGTGTGATTTTTATTTGAGCTGAAGGCTGCCTCCTCGAAACTGTTCCGTTGATTCTGTGCCTCTGGAACTTCCCATATCCAGAGGACAGCCCCTTGAATTCACAAAGACGGTATGATGTCTCTCTCCCCATTTCTCAATGCAAAATAGTCAACGTCTTCTCACAATCCTGTGTGGGACATGGTTTCTAGATGTCTTTTTAGTTTGTCAGCGTCTCTCATGGAGAGTAATGGTATCTGGAATTAAATACGGTAATTGAGGTGTGCCTGGTCAACAGAGAGTATAGTAGGACAGCTTTTTCCTAAGACCAAGGCATAAACATCTACTTACTGCAATTTAAACAACTGTCTTTTTTTTTAAGTTTTTATTTTATTTTGAGAGAGACAGAGAGTGCACACACAGAGGAGGAGCAGAGAGAGAGTAAGGAAGAGAATCCCAAGCAGTCTCTGTGCTGTCAGCCCAGAGCCCAACGCGGGGCTCGATCTTGATCTCATGAGCCGTGAGATTATGACCTGAGCCAAAATCAAGAGTGGAATGCTTAACTGACTGAGCTACCCACGTGCCCCACAAAACTGCCTTTTTTTTTTTTAACGTTTATTTATTTTTGAGAGACAGAGTGTGAGCGGGGGAGGGGGAGAGAGAGAGGGAGACACAGAATCTGAAGCAGGCTCCAGACTCTGAGCTGTCAGCATAGAGCCTGATGTGGGGCTTGAACTCACGAACCGTGGGATCATGACATGAGCCGTAGTTGGACGCTCAACCGACTCAGCCACCCAGGCATCCCTAAAACTGCCTTTTTTAAAAAAAC
This sequence comes from Acinonyx jubatus, assembly GCF_027475565.1. Lineage (NCBI taxonomy): Eukaryota > Metazoa > Chordata > Mammalia > Carnivora > Felidae > Acinonyx > Acinonyx jubatus. Next base: position 74,871,733 of record NC_069381.1, read on the forward strand.
AGCACCTAGCACAGATTCGCCTGTAGGTTCTGTCCAGTCAAACTGTCAAAACATCCAGATATGGTGTTGAGCTGCTGCGACCCTATTCATTGGGCAGATTTTTGTATGTGTAGGTGAGATTGAGTGGACAGTTTTTAGTTTTTGTCCCTGTTCAGTGGTATCCTATTTATTTTGGTCCAATCTCAGGCCTTTTGAGATTTTAAAGTCTTGATTCTGCCTTCTAATCCTATGAGAGAGGAGTAGAGGATGACTTTGCCAAAAGCTTTATAGTCACTTGTATTAATACTGCACGAAACCCAGTAGTTTGGCACTGCTGGTCCTATTTGAGAGCTGAGGTGTTTAGTGATGGAGGTAAATTCTAGGGGTTGAATTGCCCTTAGGTCAGGGGCTTCTAAGAAATCTATGTTTGTGGTCAGACTACATTGCATTTAGCTTTTGCAGATGTTTGCACCTGAGGTGCCCTTTTGAAATTATTTGAGTTAGTTGCAAGCTTCTGAAATCTGTACTCCATCCTCTAGGGTCTTTGTAATTCTGTTTAGACATCTGGAAGAGAATTTCTAATGTTCTGTGCAAATCTGAAGCTTACCAGATCAGAGTTGCTTTTGAAATTTGTGCGGACATAAATAGGATAACTGGTATTGAAAAAACCATGTATGAACGTGGTTCCCACTCGGGCTAAGATTTTTTTCCTTTTCTTTTTGCTAGTATGCTCAAAATACTTAATTAGTGACAGGTTTACATTTGGGGCAGGAGAGAGGATTAGGGCTTAGAAACAAGCCCTTTTCCCAGAATTAGGGTTTAGCTTGTCATTGGTGTAATTTCATACTTACCAGATTTCACGTGTCTTCACTGAAATGACATTAGGAAATTACCACGCTCAGATGTCTTCTGAAGCAGGCAGTTCAGAAAGCATAAGTAACTTAGTGCCAAGTTCTTCAAATGTTCTAGATCTATCCAATAAACTAGATTTAAACAAATGATTTGGTTGGGATGGTAGCCATCCAACAGTTTTGAGAGTGTTAGAACAAAATTCCAGATCTTGTAGCTAACAAGTACAGCCTCTTTGTTATGAATATCCATCATGCCCTGATCCCCTGCTGGTGTGTTGTCTGTCCAGATGGTCTGTTCACTCTCACTTCTGTTCTGGTCCACATGGGAAACCTCTCCATGTCCTCTGGAGGTGAGAGATATTCCTGAGAGCAGAAGGGATGTTTTATGAAGGTATGAGATTTCTTGAGAGGGAAAATATTTGAAAGCCCTTAGGTATTGTCCTTGTAGACTTTCAAAGGCTATACCGAACTTGAAGCCACCTTGGAATTAAAGATGTGAAGTATCATTTTGAGTAGAAAGGTAGAATTTTGTAGATGGAAGGTATCAACACTTGAATTTTGTATCCATAAAATCGAGGAAATCCAGGCCCAGGGTGGTGATGTGATTAGCTGTAGCTTACCCAGGAGGTGACAGAGCAGGCATTAGAATTCATCTGCCTTAAAGACCACAAATAAAGGCTAAGGATAAAGATTTCTCCTCTGCTTGAAGGTGTGTAAACAGTGGGTCCCTCAGGCCTTATTTACCATAATTGATCCAGAAGAAGGAGCACACAGTGGAATTTCTAAGTTTACAGATGACAGCAAGCTCTTCTGAATTATGAAATAAGTAACCAATGGGGATTTACTCCAGGGAAACCGTATTAGGATATATGAGTCATCAGCAGATTTGCAGGTGAGTTTCTCTGTGGGCAGTATGAGGTCAGGTACTTAGAAATTATGGAACTGTCATAGGGTGGGTGTTTTGCTGGCAAAACCCAGGAAAGGACTTCAAAAACACTTTCACAGTGTTGTCCCAACTTGCTCTTGCAGGTTAAAAAAGGCAGGAAATGCTAAGCTTCATACAAAAGATTTTGGAAACGAAACAGAAAATCTTATTTGATTTTCCACTGTGCTTTGTTCAAAGCATGGGGCACCGGTCTTTAGGAAAGACCCTGGAGCTGGAACGACCAATGTAATGGTACCTAAAAAATATAGACATTCCTGCTAGAATGGAAGCTCCAGGAGGACAGGGCCTTCCCCGTCTGTTTTTTGATAAAAATATTGGGATTTAATAAAATAAAATAAAAAATAATGGGATTTTTAGTATCTGGAAAGAAGACTGCAAGGAGATATTATTGAAACCCATGAAACTGTTAGGATAAGGATAGAAGAACCTGATTGTTCCCCTAATCCCAGCAAACCTGAATGTGGTGTTTCAGTTGCCTGCTTCCTTGTCTCCATGGTCCAGTACTTGTCAGTGTGGCAAGGGCGGGGAGATATCTGTATTGTTCTGCACTGATTTCCTAGTGCCTCATGCATGGCAGGTCCTCTGTTCATATCTGTTGCCAGAAGGAATGCATGAAGAGGTATACGTTAAAGCTTTATAATACGCAAGTTCAGGATGAAGGCAAAAAAATATGGCACCAGTTTTTCTCAACCCTGGCTATCATCAGAGTCAGTCTGGGGAATATTTTTAAAGTTACTCAAGCCCCATCTATCGAATCCAAATCTCCGGGGAGTGGGGGCGGGGGAGTTTCGTGTTGAAACGAGCTCTCCTCCACCCCCCAAGTGATTCCATGTGTAGAGCCAAGACAGAACCACTCACTGTCTTTTGTACACAGAAGTCTGGGTCCCCACTGAAGACAAAAGGTTTTGAAACATTCGTGGCTGACAGGCTCACAGTTAGTTACTAAGACAAAGAACTTTAAGGATACATCTGTGTCCTTGGAAGGTGATGACCAAGGCAGTGGATCGTTCACAGGGTGGCCCGTGGTGTTTTCATGAGGTGCTGCATCCCCAGACTGGATGGCATAATGAACCAACTTGAAGTCTGTTCCTGAGCAGTTGTTTCCAGGTTCCATGGTGACAGTTGCACCAGCCTGTGGGGTAAAAGAGTAAAAGCAATGCGGCAAGCTTTTGAGTTTTGATTTTAATGCTAAGTTTATTCAATTTCAAAGGTCTTTTTAAAAAATCTTGGGTACTTCCTACTTTAAGGTGTTAATTTTGTTTGCTCTTGTGAAGGATGGCGATGATCGCTTTTTTGAGGTCATGTCTTGGTCACCCAAACCCTGGCAGTTTTATGACAGCCTTCCTGTAAGATTCTACTGGTCTATGAAATCAAGTGTGGAACTACTACTGCTGAGGTTTTCAAGATGTCCCTATCCTCCTGTTGACACCTGCTGTTGTGAAGGCTCACAGATATCCATGTTAGATGCCATTATGAACATTTCTTAAAACCCTTTTTTACTTTCCTCTTCTGCTTGCTGGTAATAGTTAGGAACACTGCCAAGGAAGGCTTCACTTTCCCAGCAACCCATAAATTCCATTGCTAAATCTTAGCGTCAACAGATCACCAACACTGCAATAAATTCTACAAAGGAGGGAGAAGAAAGGAAGCACAAGACCACCCTCCCCTCTGAAGGATGTTGATCACCCGAAAGCACCAGATCTCCAGATCTCATGCAGTGGAGACAGGACACATTCATGCCATCCCACTGTGTATGAAATACCATCAGTCAAAATCCTCTTTACTGATTGTTCCAAGCTTAGTTCTAAGGGATATTTAAAAATTGAAATTGTTTGGAAAATGGTCTCCATGATGCACCCCACTAAATAAGCTTTTAAAATCAATTTATTATCAGATGTAACTAGTTTTGTTTTGTTTTTTTAACTTAACTGGTCAAGAAGTAATTGGACAATGTGTGGACTACCCCAAATTAATACTAACAACTGTTAATTAGGCATTTTGTGATTGTCCAAATGTATGCCCTGAAATTTACATGCATTCTCATGCCATCCTCGAAGCAATCCTGAGTGGAAGGTAGACTTACATCCTACCTTACAGATGAGGTAACTGGGGCTTCAGAGGTTATGTGATTTGTAAAAAAAATCACACAGAAATGGTGGAAGTGGAATTTGAAATTAGCCTTGTTATTTCAAAGCCCGTTCTCTTATCTACTGTTCTCATTACTCTTGTATTCTTTGTATTCATTTTATAATACCTATTCATATTCTTGCCAAAAACAAAAACCAAAAAACGCCAAGAAAGAGAATGGGATTTTGAGGTCTAGAGGGACCTCGCAGCTTGTCCAGGTCATGGACAGATCTGGGGTCAGATCTGAAACGTGGGGACAGAGGCCGTAGAGAGTTGAGCCCCAGTGACACCTGCATCTTCTGGTTTCTAGGACAGTGTTCTCACCAGCACACAGGGTTTTAGAAAATAGCAACCAAAATAATACCATTTGAGTGAAACTTTACCCTAGAATTGAGAGGGTAATTTAAAAGCACTTGTTTTGGTGACTTTTCTAGCCCTATTCTGTTTTGTCACCAGTGTTGGTGATGGAATGCCACTTGTAATAGTACATACACATGAAGCGCCCTTCTCCTAAAGAGATCAGCCTTACAGTAACAGCTGGACACAAATATGGCAAGATGTAGCTGATATTTATTAAGGTGTTATACCCAAGTGCTCGCTGAACAACTGCTATCACAAATATATGCAATTAAAAAAATAATCATATCTGTATTCCTCTAAATAGACCATGAATCAATATCCAAATATCTATATCCTGTATTTATATTGTCTTAATATAGATTTATTATGATCAAGTATAAGTATTTCAGCGGAATGAATTCATCCTGCTAGAATCTCTCCTTTCACGGTTTTTTCATACTAGCATTTGACCACTAATAAAGTACAAATTAGGAAATGGTCTGCAACGTTAACACAGATTTCACAGATGCACCCCTTCCTATACACACAGGTACAGAGAGGGAGGGAAAGGCAGAGGGAGGGACACTTTTCTCTCTAGCCTAGTTCTTTTCAAATATTTTTCTATTATGGGGCATTTCCCATTTCTCTTGGTTCTAAGTTCTTTTCCTTATAAGTTATTTGTACCTGGCAAAATCTGTATGGAGCCAAAACTGGGTAATTGCATCTGTAGTTTCTGCACTAACTAGAGGGAGCATTAGAGTGGATGGTGGCTCTGCCTCGGGTCTCAGGCAAATACTAAGCACTGCCTGCAGCAGGCCTCAGGGAAGATGATGTGCAGCAGCTGGTCATCAGCCTCAGGGTAGGGTGGTCAGGAGGGAGGGGGCTGGACCTGGGCTGAACTAGAAAATGCAGGTCTGCCTTAAGGGGCTCTGTTTAGCTGATCTGTTCAGCAGCCAATTGTTGGCCATATGGGAATGTGGGCAAGTCTTGCCAGATCTTCTGATTTTTCACCGTAAGCCAGAAAATCTGGATTATTGCTTTAAAATCTCCTGATTTTAAAAGATCAGCTAACTCAACATTTTAAATAAGAACTTCCTGCCGACCAAACAAAATGGCTTTGTGGGCTGAGATACAGCCTGCAACCTTAGGCCCTTAGAGATGGACAGCCCTGAGGGGCCAGGTAAACAGAAGCATAGGATGTGAATAAAACCACAGCACACTTGGCAAATCAGTTTAAGTGGAAACAAATCAAAACTTGATTTCATTGCTTTGTGCTTCGCGCCACCCCCCTCCCTGGCCATGTACACATAAAGCAGAAAAACTCAAAAGCCGCATACTTTCAATGATGGTAACAGTTTCTGCCCTTTAAATTTGGTATGTTTGAAGTGAATGCATTTGAAGGGTTGTCTTGCTTGAGGAGTAACATTCAGGGAGAATGGTATAGTTTGGGAGGGAAGGAGCTAGGCAAAAGTGATTCAGAGCTGGGGGCTGAGGGGGCAGGTGGGCCGAAGAGCAGAGAATGAGGGGTGAGTACCACTTGGGAAGTGAAGAAAGAGATCATCTACCCCCCAAAGATAAGGGAAGAGGAACATTTATTTATATCTCAAAATTGATTTGGGGGTGATAGGGAAGACAGGGTTAGGAGAGTCCTTACCCAAGAAAGGGAAAATCATGAACTGATACATACTGCGAAGTAGTGTGGGATCTCTGTGGGTGGGCAGAGTGCCATTCTTTCGCCATTGCTAGTGTGTGCGCATTAATTTGTGTTGTGGCTTCTGCAAAAGGAGAACCGGAGTGAGAGGGAAGGTGAAGGGTTCATGTGAGAAGGGAGAATGTAGAAGCAGAAGAGGACACTGCACAGCAGCCAGTACCAAAAAGGAAACCGGGAAAGCGTTTGCATTGCAGAAAGTTGGCTGTGTTGGGATCCAGAGCGAGGTGGCCCCCCAGCTCGCACACGGCTCCCCGGGGCTCCAGCTTGTTTTGCTTGTGGAGGGCTCGCGTGCTCACCGTGGCTTGCGGTAGCCCCCACGCCCCCGTGTGTGAAGTTAGCGACAGCACGACCGCATCTGCCCAGTCGGGGCTTGCTGCTGGGGAACAGTGGAGGCTGACTTGCCGCCCCTTCTCCCCGGCTGGGTGCCTCCATGCAGGACACGACCTCAGACCTGCACTGTGACCCCCACTAACGCTGCCGCCTGGTTTATCTGCTCTTCTGGGGAGAAGCCTTCAGTCGTTCGCCTAGAATAGGTCGAACAAATGCCCTCTCTGAAAGTGGAGAGGTTCAGAGAGGTGACACTTTAGCCGATCTCTGTTGGTAGCGGAGGCTAGACTCCTAGCCTGAGAGGGGGATTTTTAAAAGCATTGTTCTCTTAATCATCCCGAGCATAGCACATTGTTCCTGGAATTTCAGCATTTTCTGGGAAAGAACTCTTTTGATTCATCAGCAGGTTCTATTCCAGTCCTTAGGACTGTCATCCCTGGGTGAGCTGAACCATGTCCTTCTCAGCTGGTGAAACTTTAAATTTTTAACACTTTGGTTGCTTTCAGAATAGAAGACGCATTTTAAAAATGTGCCCTCGCATCAGGGTAATGCAGTGAAGGTCTTCGGGGTTTTTTCTCCTTATGGAAGCCAGTTTGTAGTATTGAGAGAATGGGTGCAGATTTCCTTCACTATTGCTGGGAAAAAGAACAGTTCTTCAAATTCCACCGTTTGTTCTTCCAGTGCCTCCAGTCCACAGATGGGAACCCAGAAAGATCCTATCAGGAAGTGAAACTCGTAAATAATCTTTGTGCTGGTGTGGGGCATCATGGATCAACAAATGGGACAAGAAGTCTTCTTGAAACTTCTTATGAAATACACTTTGAAAAGAACACAATCTTTGCGATTCTCTTCTGGAAATAATAATAGGAAACATCTATGAAGTACTCACACGCACCTGGCACTGTTTGGAGCACTTTGCATGTAGTAGCTCATTTGCCCCTCACGACAGGCAGAGTGCCCCAGTGTGGACGCACTTCCCCGTGACCGTGGGCAGCAGTCAAGGAGCTCGGGCGTGTATTGGCGGTAGTAGCAGGGCAGTGATGGGAACCGAAGCCCTTGCTGCTTCAGGATCCGTCCTTTCAAGGATTGCATTATTGCCTCTTGCCCTCTCTCCCGGCAAGGACCTCAGATTGGCGTTAGAAACTCTTTTGCTTTCCACATTACCTCAGCTTTAAACTCAGGATCAAGGTGGGATTTTAAAAAAGAATGAGTATTATACTCCTTCCCTAATTGCTCCTCCACAAACAGAATGAACAGAGTTGTCAGGAGCTGTTTCCATCCAGGAACAGAAAGCTGAAGATCTTCCTGGAACCATGTGCCAGCATCTTGGACCGCTCATCCTCGGGGCTGCCGTTGGGGCCTTGCTGCTGTTACAACCCTCACTCTTGGCACCAGAATCGTTTTTAAGAGCACGAAAGCTGTTTTACGTTTACCTTTACAACTAGTGGGTTTGGAATGCTTCTGAGAACCCTAAAAAAAAAATTGTTTTTCACACTTAATGTAAGGCAGTGGGAGGTCCATGAGTCTGGAGCTTAGGGACTTGAGTTCTGGTCCTCGCCCTTTCTTCTACTGACCATGTGACCTTGGATTTCACAGGACTTGGATTTCATCCCCTTGGGAGTGATGGGGTGAATAGTGGCAATATGACTGGTTTCGTGAGGGTAAGGTGCTATTATACAGGACGGTAGTTTATCAACAACAGTAGTTGTGTGTGTTAGGCAGTGACTGGACCAGTGTGTCCTTTGTGAGCCGTGGAAGTCATTTTCCATGGGTGAGCAGTGAGGTGGATGCTTGGAAGTACTTGGGAAGGTTTGTGTTGATCTGAACTTCTTCCCTTTCCTGTTCTTCCCTTACCTGTGTTCTAGTGTGGACGATAGTGTGGGTGTGGACTCAGTTTCTGGCCCAAACTCCATTTCCTTGGCTTTTCCCCCTCCTACTTTGGGCTCGCCTCCAGTTTGCCTACAAAGTACTGTTTGTTGTGAGGGTGAAGCGGGCGATTCTGGGCAGCGACACTGTGGCTGCAGGCAGTTACTGTAGTTCAAAGCAAAAAGCCAGGCTGGAGTAGGAGGGACACTGACGGGGCTTGTGTATTAGAATTTCGTACATTGGTTTTTGAAGGAAAGAAAGGGGGATAAGACATGACTTGTCACTAGGAACGTTATGAAATGCCCTTCCTAACGGAATGGAATTGGGTGAGGAAAAGAGGCCTTTAGGAAATCACTGCCTATTACTCTGAAAGCAAATGCTTTTTTTTTTTTTTCTTTTTGGTGAAAGCAAATGCTTTTTGAGCAGTGTGTCTTGTGGTACATTCTAGTAGGATACAAACAAAAATTAATAATAAAAAATAATAAAAACAGGTGTCATTTTGGTGAATTTTTAGGTGGTCCATATTCAGCCAAACATTTTTCATGTTTTATCCTCACTTCAGTCATGGAGATAGGTATCATTTGTTGTTGCTGTTCCATTTCAAAGATTACAAAATTGAGGCTCACTCTGTTTAAATAACCTAGCGAGGGTCTGGGCACCTGGGTGGCTCAGTCAGTTAAGCGTCCGATTTTGGCTCAGGTTATGATCTCACAGTCTGTGAGTTCAAGCCCCACTTTGGGCTCCATGCTGACAACTCAGAGCCTGGAGCCTGCTTCGGATTCTGTGTCTCCGTGTCTCTGCCCCTCCCTGCTCATGCTCTGTCTCTCTGTCTCTCTCTCAAAAATAAATAAAGATTAAATAACATACCAAGGGTTACAGTGCTAGTAAGTACCTGGAGGAACTAAACTTTGAACCTGGATCTGTCTCTCATCCACAGAATAAAACATGAGTTACATTTCCCTCCTGCTTTCAGGGAGGAGACTGGCATGTGAACAGTGTAGTATAATTGAGCACAGTGTGCATGCAGTATATGCCGTAACCCCTGCATGAGCTAAAGTTTTTGGACATTTGCTTAGAGGAAAGAGAGACTGATTTTTTTTTTAAGTTTATTTATTTACTTATTTTGAGAGAGAGAGAGAGAGAGAGAGAGAGAGAAAATCCCAAGCAGGCTCCGCCCTGTCAGCACAGAGCCTGATGTGGGGCTCGAACTCACTAACTGTGAGATCATGACTTGAGTCAAAACCAAGAGTCAGACGCTTAACTGAGTGAGCCACCCAGGTGCCCCAAGACTGTAAAGACCAGCGAAGATTTCATACACACAGAAAAATGGTTTCAGAAAGGACCTTGAAGGATGCAGTAGACTGGGACCGTCAGGGTGGGAGTGGTGAGGTATGGAAATGAAAAAGGAAGTATGCAGTGTGTTTGGGGGAATTGATGCTGTGACAGAGTGAGAGATGTGGGAGAAAAGGAGAGCAGAAAAGCAGTTTGGGACAGGTTACTGAGGGCCTGGAGTGTCCTGCTACAGAACTTGACTTCGTTCCATTGCCTTTGAAGGTTATTCCACTAAAGGTTCACGAGAAGGGACTTTATTTGCTCTAGTCTCTGACTTCATCGATGGTAGCGTGAAGAGAGGAGTAAACGTCTGCAGCAGGGATTCCCCAACTGGGCTGCACCTTAGGTTACTGGGAGTTCCTTAAATGAACAGAATGGCGCACTCACCCCCAGCAGTGATGCTGATGGTGTAAATCTGGGGTGGGGCCTGGCCTGGAGGATTATATTCAAAAGGTGCTTCTGAGAGCAGCCAGATCCAGGAATAGTTCCTGTGGGCATTAGAACATCGGGGACTGGGGCTGGACCGAGCCCAACAGTCATTGTGTGGATAATTTTGAAACGACGCGAGGGGGCCAGTAATCAAACCTTGGAGAAGATCTGTCTTATATGCTCTATAAATCTTAAATAATAATCTCAGAACAGGGTCATTTCCACATAAATTTTCCCATTCATGGCTAGAATGTAGTATGGCTCTAATCTTTATGCCTGTGTGTTCTATTTGCCCTTTTTCTTTTATTTAGAGGGAAATGGAGTATGTAGGATTTTCTCAGTGACTGTTCATCAGCGCAGTCTCTCAGGATGTGAGTTCTGGAGTCCACTGCCTCAGGCAGGGTGGCTCAGTGCTCACAGTTCACTTCAGTCTCTTAGGAGTTGGCCGAAATGCTGCTCACTTGTCCATTTCCTGGGACCCAGCCTGAACCGAAGCCTTTTTTTCCAAATGTTGCAGATCTCCCTTACTCCCCTTTCTTGAGTTCTAAATCAACTATTGACGTTTAAAGTTTAGTTTCTGCTGGGAACGCAAACAGTTCTACCAAGGGAGAAGCGATTTCTCAAGATTAAAGAAATTTGAAATTATAATTTATGCTTAAAAAAATAATGTTAGTCCAAGTTTTAGCTCTCCTCTCTCTTCCTTCTCTACTGTTCTTTATCCTGCCGGGTGTCTGCAAACCATTCTCATGACCTCCTGCCTGTGTGGCATATTTGTAGTGGGGCCAGATTATACATACACCACTGACTGACTTTTTCATCCGACCTCCAAATTCAGCTTTCGAGCCCCGTCATTTCTTTGAATTTTGCTAACAAAGTCTTCTTGTTGAAAGGAATATTATTTTTCATGGAACTGTATTGATGGTGTGTGGAATAATAGGAGCATGCTTTTTAAAGTTCAGACCTAAGGCCCCCAAATCCTAAACCTCTCCAATTTGCTGTTGCTTACTTTATACTTAGCTCAGTGTTGGCATTTCAGGTCTAGAGGTGGTTAGCACCCATCGGACATCCCAGCCCCTCCCTGAAAATTAAAAGGAGCACAAAAATGAAACTGAATTCCTTGTTTTTCGTCACCCCTTGGTTAATTTAACGGACTCCATTGGCTCGCCCTCATTTGCCCTTTTTACACCTCCCAAATTAATGTTACGTGCGCATTTGATTATAACGGTGTGAGTAATTTCTGAGTTGCTTTTGAAAACTGTTCCTTACGGTTCTTTTCTTCACCATACCAGTAGATCCGGCCAGTGTTTTTCTTTCTAGCTGCTTAACTCCTGGGTGGTTCTTGTTGCCACATAAGTTTCAGTTGATTTAGTGATCCTGATTTCATGGCACACTGTATCAAATGCTTCAGAAAGATCAAAGTACACGGGAATCCTTGGATTCCCTTCCGTTGCTAACTCACTTGTGCTGTAGCCAGGCAGTCCTGGAGCCTTGCAGTCCAGGATTCTGCTCAAGGAGAGGAAGCAGCTCTTCTCTCTGGCTTTTCCATTCTGCAGATATCCTTTCCTTTCCTGTATTCATTTATTTAGCAACATGTAGTGGGCTGTGTATCTCTGAGCCCCTTCAACCACTTTTTGATGCAAAAAGGAAAAACTCTGAGCCTTTCATGTGCCATACCCATGGGACTATTCTCCCCATGAACTTTCATGCTGGAAACAAGTCCCATCTAATTGTACCTTATTGGTAGTAAAATGTGTTGGTTGAAAGTAGACTCTGTGGCCAGCCACGCTGCCCGAGTTCTGCTATTTGCTAACGGTGTTACTTCGGACAAATTGTTATCTTTTTGTCTGTTTCCTGATCTGTAATACAGAGGTAGTGGTAATTCCTACCTCATAGGGTTGTTATCAGGAATAACTGAGTCAGTGTATGTAAAGTGGCTAAAATTTGTTTAGTTAGGTTTAGTTTAAACATTGGTGAATAATCTTTCAGAAGTTTATAATAACGTTTCTGGGTTTTCTAGGTATTTTGTTACTCTTTTGTGCTGTTTGCCTTAGCCATCCCATTACAAGTAAAGGAAAGAAAATTAAATCAAACTATTCGATTTTGCCACCTTAGGGTTATTCATAAATTGCTTTTTTTCCTTTAAGATTCCATTATAATAGGGGCACCTGGGTGGCTCAGTTAAGCTTCTGACTTCAGCTCAGGTCATGAGCCACATCAGGTTCAATGCTGACAGCTCAGAGCCTGGAGCCTGCTTCAGATTCTGTGTCTTCCTCTCTCTTTGCCCCTCCCCTGCTGGTGCTCTGTCTCTCTCAAAAATAAACATTAAAAACATTTTTAAAAAAATTTTTATATTTTTATTTTTGAGAGAGAGAGAGACAGAGCCTGAGCAGGGGAGGGGCAGAGAGAGAGACACAGAATCTGAAGCAGACTCCAGGCTCTGAGATGTCAGCACAGAACCCAGTTCAGGGCTCGAACTCATGGACCGTGAGATCATGACCTGAGCTGAAGTCTAAAGCGTAACCGACTGCGCCACCCAGGTGCCCCATTAAAAAGGATTTCTTTATAATAGATAATTGAGAATTGATATATTCACTAGAACAGTGATGTGTGTGAATTATTCCCTCTCAGCTCCTATAATTTGGTACCTTCAGATGTGTACAGATGTTTATGATGTTTATGTATTTTTTAAATCCTTTTTAAGAACACGATTTTGTTGGTAGTGTAAGTTTTATTTGTTTGACTTGTTAGGAGCAATTCTTTTAAGTTGTTGGATTTTTCATATATTATTTTTTAATTTTTTTTTAACGTTTATTTATTTTTTTTGAGACAGAGAGAGACACAGCATGAACAGGGGAGGGGCAGAGAGAGAGGGAGACACAGAATCGGAAGCAGGCTCCAGGCTCTGAGCCATCAGCCCAGAGCCCGACGCGGGGCTCGAACTCGCGGACCGCAAGATCGTGACCTGAGCTGAAGTCGGACGCTCAACCGACTGAGCCACCCAGGCGCCCCCCATATATTATTTTTTAAATGGATGCACAAAGAGAATTAAATTTTTTTAAGACTTTGTTTTTAACTGAGCTCTACACTCAACGTGGGGCTCAGACCTATAACCTCAAGATCAAGAGTCACATGCTGGCCTGGCTGAGCCAGCCAGGCGCCCCTAAATATTTTTTTTAATAAGGAAGCAGAAATACTCACTACAGAAGATGAATAGACAAAACGTGCCTTCCAAAGAAAAATGTCTTATAGGGCAGTGTTTAGTCTACACAATACACATCACAGTCAGCAGTCAGTAAATAACCCACGGCTGTCCACGGCTAACAGTTTGTGCCAGACCATTTTGAATACTCTTAACTTGTGTACAGGTATTTGCATTTAGTCAAACTTACGTCGTTTCTTGCTATTCTTTCATACTTACGCTCTTTAAGTGACTGCCCATCAGCCAGGATGGCCTACTTTATTATGTATTTCCATACTAACTGAAGAATGAGAGAGAGACTAGGAAAAAATGTATTGAAATTTTGATTATCACAGTTTGACCTGTAGATCTGTCTTCTTTATTATTTCATGAAGTAATATTCAGCCACAGCCCAAGAGCATATGTAACCTAATTTGTATGGACTTGCATTGCCAGGGTTTAAAATGAGTTGGCCTGTTGCAAAATACACATTTACAATTTACACTTTACAAAAATTTGGCAAGGTGATGAAGCCACATGATGCAGCTAAGAGAACATTACAAGTTGGGTTTGAAAAGTAAGTAAGAGTCCTCTGAGTAAAAGTTGTGTAGCACAGAACTATAACTCCACAGCCAAAAAGGCACCCACTCGTTTCTCTTTAATTAAAAGGAGGAAGTTCAGACCCAGGGTGAGTTTTAGCTCCATTACCTGCTGCTTTGAGAAAATGACTTAACATCTGTGAGCCCCACTGCTTCTTCTCACATAGGGTTAGCGACCCTTCCCTGTAAAGGCAGTTATGCAAATTCAGTAAGGCAGGGCATGTGAGGGCCCCCAGGTCAAGTTCCTAATTCTGGGCAGCCTGGGTGAGTTCCTATGTGTGATTGGAAGCCTGTGACCCTGGGGCACTGGGCTGAGAGGTCTACCAGCCCAGGTCTATAGTCACCCTGGCCCTGTGTTTCTCCTCTGTGGCTGACTTTTCGAAGTCCTGCCATGGGGTGCTCCAAGCAGTGCTTTCCTTCTCAGCTCCTTCAAAGCCAGGAAACCCCTGTGCCCAGAAGGGACCCTAAACCATCGTGCAGGCAGAATTTTTTAAAATGGTGTGTACCCCTTTACTACATTTCTGCCGTGGGAAATGACACTCTAGCTCCTGGAAAATGGCTCATACCCCTCTGTGGGTAGATGCCAGTCTAGGCAGCCAGTTGGCTCCGAGGACGTCTTCCTTGAAAGCCATGGCCCAGGTTCTGCAAAGGCTGGGAGGTGAGTGTGAGTGCCAGAGACCTCCTTCACCGAAAAGCCTGTTCCGGGTGCCATCCTGGAAGTGCAGACAGACAAGGACGCTGACTGAAGGCTGCGAGTACAGAGAGAGACCGTCTCTTAGGTGACCAGACAGCTTGTCAGTTTTCTTTTTCTTGTTTGCAAAATCCAGCCGTAATAATGACCAAGAGTCCTCGTACAAAGAAATCTGTGGCAAACATTTTTAACCACCAAAGTAAGGTCTTTGTCTTTCTTTTTTATGATGAAGGAAGATAAGCAGCATCATTTGAGACATGAGTTTATCATCTCCTCCTCCACACCTCTTAGTCCTCAGAGAAGCTGTCTCTTGTCATTTACTTTGGAGCTTCCAAAATGGCTTTCACAATGTTGCCATCTTCATCCATGGACTGTCATACCTAGGGAGTGGAGACTCTCAAAATGAACTTCCAATATCCTTCCAAAATCAATTTTATCTCTTGTGGCATGATTTGTACCTACCGGGGAGCATATTTTTTCTCTTCCTAGGAGGTTGTGATATACATAATGTATGTGTGTGTGTGTGTGTGTGTATTTATTTCTCAACAGGTATAAGGTAGAAACACTTCTCCATGAAACACAGAAACACAGAAGGTGCAGGAGAATAGCTGAACAATGGGAAAGTATGATATGGTTCTTAGACCTTGTGGCTCTTAGGAAGCATGTGTGGGACTGATGCAGTCATAGGAGTGTTGTATGTATTATCCAAACTGTAAACTTTGGGATCCATGCAAGTTAATTTAAGCATGTTTCCTTTGGATTTTCTTAGGAATTCACTTTTTCTTCAGAGGTTTTCCTTCTAGGCTCTTGGAGTCCTAATGAGTAACAAATGAAGGCAGGGTTACCAAAATGTATTGTATTGTATTGTATTGTATTGTATTGTATTGTATTGTATTGTATTGTATTGTATTGTATCTATTTTATTTTAATGTTTATTTTTGAGAGAGAATACACACACATGAGTGGGAGAGGGACAGAGAAGAGACAGAAGATTTGAAGCAGGCTCTGCACTGACAGCAGAGACACCCTCATGGGGCTCGAAATCATGAACCCTGAGATCATGACCTCGGTCAAAGTTGTGCTTACCTGACTGAGCCACCCAGGAGCCCCCAAAAATGTATTTTAAAATAGAATTGTGTCCTCAAAAACATGGTAACATTGACAGTTTTTTTTTAAATGAGAGAGAAGTGAGAACAGTTCTGAGCTACGTGCCTTCCTTTCTGTTGCCTTCCCGCTGTGTACTTTATGGAGGGGGGGGATATGGTAGTGCTTTGGGAAAAAGGATGAAAGACATGAAGAGATCTGAAAAGAGATGAAGAATTGACAAGTCTAGGGAGGCAAAGGACTGGGAGAAGGAAAAGGTGGCAGCCAGGGCCCAGCGGGACCCTAAAAGGATGCTGAGACCCCTCAGAAGTTTGTAGTGACAAGCCCTCATTAGACTGGGCATGCCTGAAGGATGGGGATGTATCTCTGCCCCCACCCGGCCCCCGCTGCCCCTCTTGAACTGCTCTTGCCGTGCACCTGCGCACGCTCCTACTGCCGAGTGTGCTCCTTAGGGAGGGGGCAGGCAAGGGCAGGTGAGATGCAGTTCATCTGGAGACAGGATAAACTTTCTCCTTCACTCTCTGCAGGTGCCTGGGGTCTTGCCATTGCCAAGATTCTTAATCGCCTTTCTATATGTGCTCTATTTCTTGGCTTGTCAGGAGGGCAATAGCATACTATTACAGGTGAGTGTGAGCTAAGCGCTGAAGCAGAGAGGAATAGAAAAGGAGAGAATTTCAACAGTTTCACTCAAAGCTGAGGTCATGTGTATGTTGTTTTATTTTCCCTCTTAAAAAATCCCAGTTAGAGAAAAAGAATTCAGGGAACAAATATTAGTCAGCTGATTAGGTTCTGAACTTGCACAGACTTTGTACCTTGGCATAAGAGTGGCTGTCCTAGAACCTTTTGAACTTTTGCCATTGAGTAATTCTGAAAAGGCTGAAAGAGCCAGTCGTAGGCACTGGGGAAGAGCACCGTGTCCTCTGCTTGGGTAATAAAGGTACATATTATTGAGGTGGGTAAGGACCCTAGGTAGTCGAACAGGGTTATAGCATGTAAATTGCAGAATCATTTAGAGATGAAGAAATGGATCACAGATGGTCACTGGGCTTGATTTGTCTCCCAGGATTCACTATTGTTTTGAGAATTAGCAGAGTGTAGAGGAAATGGCCCAGATTTTATACGTAGGAAAGACCTGTTATTCAGCCCTCCATTTGACCACTTTCTAGCTGAGACATCAGGACAGTTACTTAACTTCTCTGACCCTATTTCCTCAGTTGGGAATAGGAGAATAGGACATTCATAGATCTGTTGGGAAATGTTGAAACTAAGAGCTGATTAAAATGAGATGCTGTCTAGCCAAGAGTAGGAACTTAATGTCCATCAATTTCTACTTCAGTCAAAATTTGGCTTTTTATATAGAATAATTGTCCTACTCTCCATGTTGAGTTTTGAAACATGAATAAATTTTATTTAAGTCATCAGCTTGTGACAAAAGGAGCTGTTTATCCAAGACAGGCCTGTAAGTACCTTGTAACCCAAGAGATTTGTGTGCAAGGACAGAGAGGGTACAGATGAATCCATCCACATCTGGAAGTCCAGAAACCAGGCACTAAACGCACATACAAACTCCTAGGGCTGGCATGCTCTGCATATAGCAGATTCTTAAACCATCTGTTTATTAATTTTTAAACATTACCCCGAAGTTCACCAAAGTCAGAGGGTAGCACAATCAACCCAAACTCAGAACTTTGGAACTGCTTTCTGATTTCATAAGCACAGAGAAATCCTTAGTTGTTCATTGAAAGAACGCACTATATCACTATCTTCTGTGTGGGATTGGTATCTGTCATTTTAGGGGACTGTGAGCTTGAGGTTGGTGCGCCTAGAGACCGTAGCCCCCCTGGAACGCTCTCCCCGCCCCTCCACCCCAAGTTCGCGGCGGTGTGCACGCTCTCTTGACTCAGCCAGGCGTAAGACAAGTAATTTCCTCCCATCCTCGGGTCTTTCAGTTGCTGAGCTGGAGTGAATATACTGGGATGTGGCTATGCGCTTTACAATTTTGCATAAATCCATCCTCCACTCCCTGGAAAGGCTGGGTCCCGGCTTTACACCTTCCCCTAGGCGATTTTGTTCCACGGGCGGGGGCGGGGAGGAGAGGAAAGGAAAGGAGGAAAACGGAGGCAGACTACACGCGGCACCGCGCTCTGCGCGCTCGGGAGGAAGCGTGCAGTCCATTGACTCGGTACTTGTGGGGAGGGGAGAACCGAGGCAGGGGCTGGAAACGGAAGGGCTGCGAGCGCTCCGGCCGCGAGGCCTCCGGCAGGGGGAGGCCCGGGCCTCGGGGAGCCACCTCGCCAGAAGCCGGTGTAGCGGGTCAGAGGACAGCGCCCGGAGGGACCATGGCGAGGCGGGCGGGGGCGGCGGTAGTTATGCAACCCGCAGCCCCCCTGTGTCCTCCCTCACGCGGGTCTGCGCCCCTCCCTCCACTCTGCCAACACTCGGATCTCTCCCTCTTTCTCTCCCCTGTGTTTTCAAACAGGAAGTGCACGGCTGTCTGTAACGTGCCGGGTCCCAGGATGGAGGAGTGAAGTCTCTGTCGCCGCTGGTGCCAGCCTGCGGAGCGCCCCCCTCCCCCCGGAAGCCAAGTCCCCGGAGAGCGCCCTGAGGGAGCAGGGTGGCCGCCTGGTCCAGGTGCGTGGGGCCGGGTCGGGGAGCCCGCGGGCCGGGCGCTGGGCTGTCACTGGCCGCCGCCCCTGGGTGCCGCCGAGCCTGCTCTCCAGCTCCGCGCCGCAGCCTCACTCGCGTGCGTGCCACGGTAGCCTGGTGGCACCCCCCTGCCCGCCTTCGTCCCCAGGGGTCTCTGCCCAACTGTGGCCTGCTGCCCCGGGCGTGTTGGTCCCCCGCCCCTGGAGGGCGGGAGGGCTTTGGGCTGCCTGACGCCTGCGGGACCTGCCCGGGCTTACTTAGCCTAGGCAGGCGCTTTCCAGGCGGGGCTGCCTTTGCCCGGGAGGCTTCCCCGAGTCCCCAGCTGCCCTCTCCGCCCTCACCGCCGCCTCCTCCCGCCACTGCTGCCCGAAGCGGGGCGCTCTGTTGCTCCGAAGTCTCTGGGAGGCTTGGATGTTAGGAAGGGTAGCTTGTGAGAAGTGGGGACCTAGGGAGAGAGAGTGAGGGTGAGCGAGGTGTAAGGTGGAAAGGGGAGCAAGAGTCTTGGTGCACGGCTTCCGAAAGCCCACCTCCTTAGCGGAGCCTTGCTGTCTGTTGGTGGGTTTGTTTGTTTTGTTTTGTTTCTGTTTTTCTGGGGGTGGGGTGGGGGGGGTGGTTGGGGCCAGGCTTTCAGAACAGAGGGAATTAGTGATGTAGACATGCACTGGAAAGGTAGCGACCAGGAATGAGGGACAGCTACTTCTGAGGTGTTTAGTCTGGTGTCTGGCTGCTTAACTCCAGTTGTGGTTTCTCTCAGCCAGGCTCCCTCGCTCAGACAGAAGGTACTCTTAAAGGTATGAGCCAGACGTCTTTATTCATTATATTCCATTTTCCATCAGAGGAAAATGGAGAATGACTTCTCGCATTCACCAAGTAGTTTATAATTTCACATCTGTGTCTTGCTGCATCTCGGATGTTCCCAGGTGGAGAGCACAAACTGCTCGAGAAGAGGGTGGTTTCATGCGCAGGCTTAGTGCTTCTTCATTTCCCTGGCAGCTCCGGTCTCTGCAGACTAAGTCAAATTGACTTCTCCCCTAATGAAAGCCTGGCCTTGTTTCTCCGCCTATATTTATCTACCTGGTGAAACTCCAGTCTGGTGGAGAGCCACTAACGGAGGTTGGATAGTTGAGAAGAATCAGTTTAATGGCGAGATTGGCCTCAAATGCAATGTTTGAACAGTGTTAAAGCCAGTAGCGTCTTCCTACTCTTAGAGGAAGGGATGTGAGCAGAGGACTAGAGGGGAGGCAAGTCAAGAAGGGTCTCTTTCTACAGCGCTGGAGGGAGTGTGTAGAATCCCACTACCATGTGCACTTATTAACTCCTTCACCTTATGGGGAGGCTAAGCTTCATCAGGGAGCAGCGTTCGCTGTGGATTTAAATTCATGATGTCATATGCTGGCTATGCTATTCTAATTTGTACCTTTTGTAATAAAATATATTCCCCTACATAACTAATTTTGCTTTGAAAGGAAAATCTTTTGTGGTCAGGTAGCCTGGTAAATTTGTACCGCCCTCTCTCTCCCTTTTTTAACGCCTGTCATCAGTGATTTTAATTCTGTGATCCCATTATTCCAATAGTCCCTCAGAACTTTAATCCCTTTTAGAAAGCAGCTGCTTTGAGTGTTGCGATAGTATCAGTAATTGGCATAATTGCGTTAGCAGTAAATAGCCAAGATACACTGTGAGAACTGAGCAATTAATTTCATCTTTTTCTAGATAGATGGACTTGGATGTCTTAAATTTGAATTTCATTGCGATATGTCCGTGTTTAGGCCTCTTCTCTTTGCCAGATACATGACATGATTAAAACAAGTCAGTGAGAGGGACTCTTGAAAGACCTGTACAACCATAGTGTTTTGTCTCTCTTTTTATACCCAAGTATACTCCTGGCTTTCCAGTTCGTTAATTTATTTGAGGAGTATCTTCAGCTTCAGGTGCTCTGCTTCAAGATAAAATAGAACAGCCTTTGTGACTCTCCAAACTCATACCCTGTTTAGAGACAGGATTTGCTCCCACCCTAGGAAAATTTAATAATATTAAGTAATAACCCAGAAATAATGATAATTGATCTTAAGAGCTCTTTATTTTCTGTTGACAAGCACATTTTCTAGATCACATTTATAATTTGTTACTCCCTTTCATAGTCTGGTGAAACAGGTCTTGTTCACTCTGTTTTGTGGAGAGAGGAAACTGAGGCTGCGGAAATGGGACTTGTAAAATGGGACTACGTAAATGGAGATGCCGGGACGTCTTTTGATGAACACGTCCTTGGCACATCTGTAATCTGGAAAGTTGCTGCCCGAGAAAGGGATGTCCATGCTGATTCAGGTGGTCTTTCGCTATTCCCAGCAAGCTGGTAATGACCGACTCCAGACTAGCCTTACCTATGTCTTTGGATCTTTTCCCATAACCTCTACCCAGAGCTGAGGGGTTTTTGTTTTGTTTTGTTTTGTTCCCACATCTGACATTTACACTTCCTCTGTGTTAGTCACTAGATTTAGCTGTGTTTGTATCAATCTGATCTGTTTTCTGCTGCCAGAATTCTAATGGCATATTTTAATTTGCAGATATTTTATGTCAAGTCTTAGTAAACTGTCTCTTTTTGAAGGGTCAGATTGTTTTTTAGAACAGAAAAGCGGTACTTCTGGTTTAACCCTAGAACACTTTATGTCCCAGAAAAGAAATAATAAATTATGAAATGATGTGTTGGACTGTCTCTACAGCCCACTACCATACATAACGTACTACCACCATACATAGCCCTGCAACTCCCCACCCCAGTTCAGGATACCCATAGTAAAGGTCATATCACATGGGTGACTGGCTGGCTCAGTCAGTAGAGCGTGATCTTGGGGTTGTGAGTTTGAGCCTTATGTTGAGCATAGAGATTATAAAAAAGAAAGAAAAGGTCATATTACAGAACAACAATAGCAAATCCATGTTTGCTTTAAATTCTATGTTAAGTAATTTTGTAGTATTCTCCAGATGGAAATAAGTTTATTTCTTCTTATCTTTGTGATGCTTAAAGTTAAGGTTTTCTTTAGCTAATATTTTATGCGGCATTAAGAAGAACATAAAATTGAGAGTACGTTTTTACTGGGAAATGCTGCATGCAATATTTATTTTGTCTTCAACAGAGTATCTGTAGTGATCTATAACTTCTGTTCCTTAGAATTGTACCAAGTATCAGAAGGGGAGAAGGTGGGAGAGGAAAGAGATAAAGTAAGTGGTCTTTCTTTTATAAATGAGGAATGAAATACGTATTTTTTCTTAATAAACAATGTACTGCCATTTCTGTCTGTCTGGGACAGTTCCAATAGCTTGTGAATAGGAATGAAAGCATACTAGCTTTGATGTTAAATGCCAAGGAGAAGTTTATGACCAAGAGAGGGCTAGAGTAGAGATTGATTGTGTTAGCATTTTCATTTTTTCAAAACCCTCTGGTTTTTTCATGTCCATTATATAGTAAAAATTGTCTTCTATTGGAAATTGCAAGCTTTAAAGCAGTGGTTCTCAACCCTTCACGCAAATTGGGAAGCTTTTATTAATACTTAAAGATTTCAAAGATTTTGATTTGCTTAGAGTTTTACTTCTTATTTCTGATGATTGCTAATATTGAGTGACAGAGGTACTATGTATCACTCAGCTGAATATATAGTGTAAATAATGCCTATAACATCTTCTTGTACTTACACAGTAGGAGTGTATATCTATGTGAGACGTGGGTTCAGTGCACTGAAATCTGCCAGCACCTTGAAGTCCATGGGCTGGAAAATCAGGACCAAAGTAAAACAACTGCTCCGGGCTAGGGATGGCGAAATGGTGATTTAAATGTACAGTCTCTTAGCCGTCAGATTATCAAGATACCGATCTCTGTCTTTCTTGTACATTAAATAGATGATGTGTAAAGTCCTGACTTTGAATCTGATTTTGTTTCCAGATTAATTGTTTTTCATGGTCAACTTTGAGGTCTTAGAAGTACTCAGTTATGGATAACTGGAATTCTTGTAAGACCATTTTCCCTGCATTACTTCTGTGAATATCCTTTCCTTACGTTAATATAGTCAGGACTCTGACACCAGTTGCATAATTGCCACTGGCTTAAGTACCACCAGCAGCAGCCTTATTTTCATTTCCCAGAAGCTAAAAGAAGCTTCCTCTCAACCTTAACCTTTACAGTTTTTGATGAGTACGTGGAAAGAGATACTATTTATCCTTATTTCCTGGTGGAAAAAATGGACACATAAGTTCCTACTGAATCGGTCTCTTTGGTTTCCATGCCTGTTTCTGTGGTTTTGGTGTTCTGTTAAAGACAGGATAGGCCGAGCACCAAAACTTATTAAGGTTAGTGCATAATGTCTTTTTTTCTGATTAAACAACAACAAAAAAATCACTTCCTACTTCACACTTCATGTGTGCTAGACCTTTACATGGATTGTCTCTAATCCTCCTGGTGTTGTGCACGGTGGATAATCTCCCTGTTTTATAGGTGAGGAAACTGAGGCAGGCAGAAATTATAGCTTACCCATTCACAGAAACAAGTGAAGCCCTGGACTGGGATCCAGATTTCTGATTCCCCATGCTAAAACTCTCCCTCCTTTATATCTGCTTCTTTCTGTCCTTAACCTCCCTAGTGAAGACAAATGGTCACACTTCGTTTAGTCTTAAGTTTAACTTTGCCCTCTCAGCAGGGGTTAAGTTACAGCCACAGAGCATATAAAGGCATTAGGAAATTAGGGACGTGGAAGAGTTAAGGTTTTTATGAATATTTTTGGCTTTCGCACAGTATGTATTCATTTTTTTCCCTAAAAAGCCTAGATATATTGACTCTGTTGGTGAGAGTGTCTTGAGGCAATATTGGCCACAAGCAGCCCAGCTGGATGTTAGGCTGTAAGCATATTGGTTTTACTGGGAACTCTGCAGTTTGTTGGCAGGTTTGTATCGCCACCAATACTGCATGATGATTTCTTTTTTTATTAACAAATTTCCTGATGTTGGCCAATCTGATAGATGTTTTTTGTACCTCATAGTTTAATTTTGCCTTTTTATGACTACAAGTGAGGTTGAGCATCCCTTCCTTTTGCTTGATTTAATTTCCCTTTTCTGTGAATCAGGTCTCTTGCCCTTTTCTGATAAGTTCTTTGAAAGAATTCTTCTAGCATTCCTGTATATTCTAGAAACGAATCCCTTCTCTGCTTTGGGTATTGTGAACACTTTCTCCTAGTATGTCACTCGCCTGATAACTGTGTAGGGTGACTCATTAGCAACAACAAAAATCTTTAATTTTAATGTAGGTGAACCCATCCGTTTTTAATGTTATTGTGGTCTGTGATTGAGTCATTTCAGGAATCCTTCCCTGTTCTAGGATCATACCATGGTTTAGTCTTCCCTCACTTTATTCAAGTTTTATAGGTTTTCTCTTGAGTTTTTAAACTATATGGAATTTAATATATGAGGTAGAAACTATTTGTGAATGAGAGAGAGCATAAGTGGGGAAGGGGCAGAGGGAGAAGAAGAGAGAGAATCTTTAAAAAAATTTTTTTTTAATGTTTATTTATTTTTGAGAGAGAGACAGAGCATGAGTGGGGGAGGGACAGAGAGAGTGGGAGACACAGAATCTGAAGCAGGCTCCAGGTTCTGAGCTGTTAGCACAGAGCCCGGCGTGGGGCTCAAACTCAGAAACCGTGAGATCATGAGCTCAGCCGAAGCCGGACACTTACCCGACTGAGCCACCCAGGCACCCCAGAAGAGAGAGAATCTTAAGCCCAGCGTAGAGCCAGATTCAGGGCTCAATCTCACGACTCTGGGATCATGACCTGAGCTAAAATCAAGAGTCGGACACTGAACCGACTGAGTCACACCAGCATGCGCATTTTTATTTTTTAAAAACTGGTCATGTTGTGAGTCAATTTGACCAACACTGTTTCCGAAATAATCTACTCTTTCTCTACAGTTGGTGCTGCCTCTAGCATATAAGTGTATATTGATAGAGATCTCTTTCTGAGATCTCTCATTTGTTTAGGTGACTTAATTGTGTGTTCCTGGGTCATTGATACCCTTTTAAAATTATTATGGCTTTCAAATATGTCTTGTTACATGTACATTTATATTACCAAGATTGATATAAATTTAAAAGTTCAAAAATAGCAGCACCTGGGTGGCTCAGGTCATGATCTCATGGTTTGTGGGGTTGAGCCCTGCGTTGGGCTCTGCACTGACATCACAGAGCCTGCTCTCTCCCCCTCTCTCTGTGCCCCTCTGCTCATGTTTGTGCACACGCATGCACGCGCTCTCTCTCTCTCTCAAACATTAAAAAAATAAAGTTCAAAAATACATTATTTTAGGTAGATTTCTTGCTGTTATTTCTGTGTGTGTTAACTCTTAACACCTGCAGACGTCTTCTAGAAATGTGTTTACTTCACTGGGAGCATTATTTAGTAACGTAATTTAACATTCCTTACGTTACATTTCTTTCTCAGTTTTATTTTTTTAGCAACATGGCTCCCTTCCACACTTGGTTATCTATGTAGGGCAGGGGGGTCTCACTTCAAAGGCTTCTCTTTCCTCTTTAGTGCTTTGCATGTACTTATAGATCTGGGATGTGCATTCCTAGTATGGCTTTTGAGTGAACGTTTGTGATGCTGTAATACATGGCTGAAAACTCTTGAAAACCTGTTGATTATAGATGTCTGTTTATTATTGGGAAAACATTGCCAGTTTTGACTTGGTTTTCCCCAAGTTTACTTTGCTCCACACTCTTCTCAGATCACTTGGTCTCATCCCTCTTCCAGGCTCTAATACATGTCACCCTGAATGCTGGATTACTTGATTTGATAAACAAGCATTTGCATACCTGTGCAGAATAGTGTCCTTTTTCCTTAGTTGATGAAATGGCATGAAACCATGTTGTATATAACATGGCTTATATTATTGTAAGTAAATGTGAAATTACTGTGGGAGGCAAATTTTGGTCTCAGAATAGATACTGCATAGCATGGTTGCCTGGACCAAAGATATTCTTCTTGGCCATCGGGTCTAGCATTATATGGGTGATAGGCTATGTTTTATTCTTCTTTTGTTTGGAGTTATTTATAGGTGCTTTGTGGATGTAGGGTTGCAGTCTACTGAAATTTACTAAGCTTGCACAAAGTCCAATAAAGTTATAATATAGAATGTTCTAGAGTCTAAAACCTGCTTAGACAGATAAGACCATGCCCTTGGGCTGTTGGAGTTGTTCTCCCAGTGTGCTTTAAACAGGATTCATTAGGTATTCACCTAAGTTTGATGATAACAACCCCAGCTACTGACCTGATTGAACTTACATACTCAGGAGAGGTCTTCATCTGTGCTGACATTTCCCATTTCTCATTCAGGTTCCTTTATGCTCACCTCACCAGCTGTCAGATCCACCTGTCTTACCAGCCTCCTCTCTTATTCAATTATTCTAATATAACTGACAGCAAAGCTACTTCATCCATTCAGCAGACATTTGCTGAGCTCCAGACTACTAGATCTTAGTTTCCCTTCTCTCTCTTCCTCCTACCTGCTGTGTGCCAGTCATTGTGCTAAGTGTTGAAGATATAGTGTGAATATGACACAGTGCCCGACCTCAGAAGATAGACACATAAATCATTAACTGGAACTTAGAAAGTGAGGCACTTTACCACAGTACGTTGTGATAAATAATAATAGAATCGGGCACAAAGGAGGCAGTGATTTATCCTTTCTTATTTGTGAGGGAAGAATTCATGAAGGAGGTGATTTTGGTGCCGATTATTAGAGGGATAAGATTACTTACCAGGCTGTAGAGAAGGGAAGAAACAAAAGAAATAGTCCAGGTTCGGAGCCCCGATGAGCTCAATGTGCGAGGAACATAGAGTATGAGTGACTGGAGCAGAGAGGTCAGGGTGCAGGGGAAAGGGGGCTGGGGGTACATCTTGGCCTCGATTCTTGATCCAGCCATGTCCAGGGCTACACATGCTATTTCTGGTAGTGGTGTTTTTTCCCGACCAGAGATGAAATAAATGCTTAAATCACGGTCTTAAGGTACATGAAAAGGAAGCAGGGAGAAGTCCAGTGACTATTAAAACAACCCAGATGGAAGTAGTGAGGACCAGAATTACGTTGAGCATGGTGGGAAAGGAAAGGAGAGGATGGGTTTGAAACTCATTTAGGAGAGAGAATTGGTTACTGATTGAATGGAAAGTGGGAGGGGAGGGAAAAGAAAGATGGCCCCTGATGTTTCTGGTTGGGAAAATTCGCTGATGGTGTCATTAGTCAGAATGGAAAGTATGAGAGGAGCAAGTTTGGAGAGAGAGTAGTGACTTCAGTTTGGAGTCAAGTTGGGGTGCCCCTGGGACGTTCAGTTGATCTTGAGAGGCCTTGCCCTAGAGAGAAGTCACAGCCAGAGATGTGCTTTGGGGAGTGACTGGAACTGATGACTGTAGCTGTGAATGTAGCTGAGATCACTGATGGATGGCCCTATGACCAGAGACCAACAGACAAAAGGGGAGAACGAAACAAGATCAGGAAATGGTACAAACAAAACCGATGGGAAGCTTGAGCACTAGGGTTTTTGTCTCGTTTCTGTCTATTATCATATGGTCCTTTGAATAAAACCTCCTGAAATCATTAATGTTATTGGCTTTTATTTACCTTATTTAAAAAATATATTTTATAATGTTTATTCTGGGGAGAGAGAGACAGAGTGCGAGCAGGGGAGGGGCAGAGAGAGAAGGAGACACAGAATCCGAATCAGGCTCCAGGCTCTGAATTGTCAGCACAAAGCCCGATGCGGGGCTCGAACTCACCAACCATGAGATCATGACCTGAGCTGAAGTCACTCAACCGAATGAGCCCCCCGGGTGGCCCCGTTACTGGCTTTTAGAGATAAGTTCTCTGAAGCTCTGGTAAGGAACTGGCTAAAGGACCCGGGTAGTAAATAGGGAAAAGCTCTCACGTCTGTGGGAAGCCCCGGGAAGGCCAGGTAGAGCAAAGACTGAAAGTGGGAGCCTGGATTTGGCCATGAGAAATTCAGTTGGTATTCGGTAGTTGGAAGAGTTCTTAAGTCAAGGGTGAGGAAGGACTGAGGGGGAGGCACCAATTGGAGCGTGTGTGCACACATTTGTCCATGAAGGAATATTTTTCAGGTGTAATTGTGACCAGAGCTTGTATTTTGTTTGAGAATAAGCGGAGAGAGTAACCAAAAGTAGAAGAAGAGAGAATGAGTGGTGGAGTAAGGCTTCAGAAAAGATATGATCTGGAATGTATGCACGATCAAAGGAGGTATCGTGAGAGGGA
The DNA here is from genome assembly GCF_027475565.1 of Acinonyx jubatus. Taxonomy (NCBI): domain Eukaryota; kingdom Metazoa; phylum Chordata; class Mammalia; order Carnivora; family Felidae; genus Acinonyx; species Acinonyx jubatus. Next base: position 74,899,155 of record NC_069381.1, read on the forward strand.
ACAGGGACAGTCATTCCTTTAGGATGGGAGAGGAAGAGAAGATACATCTGACTGGGGGGGGCACCTGGGTGGCTCAGTTAAGTGACTTGACTCTTGATTTCAGCTCAGGTCATGATCTCAGTTCATGAGATCAAGCCCCACGTCGGGAGGGAGGGTTCTGTCAGCATGGAGCCTGCTTGAGATTCTCTCTCTTCCTCTCTCTCTGCTCCTCCCCGACTCATGCACACATTCTCTCTCTCTCAAAAATAAATAAACATAAAAGAAGAAGAAGAAGATACGTGTAACTATAGATGAGTGCTAGTGGAAGAGGAGGAAGCTGAAAAAGTTCGTTCCTGATGGCTTGGGTTTTCTTAGTAAAGTAGGAGCCGATGAATCTGGGAGTGAGGGGGCCTGGGGATGATAGTTGAGACTTGGTAACAATAAACTTGGAGAAAGGAGCTCACGGATTTAGGATGAGTAAGTGTATCAGTTGGTGTTTTGTCAGCTGGCAGGTGCTGATGGTGGGGTTTTCTTCTGGTTCATACAGTAAGATAAATACCATGACTGACCTTTTAAAATAAAACCCAAAAGCCTTGCCTGAAACGTTAGGTTTAGATGGAGATTTAAGGAACCTAAGGATGAGGGGGAAGGAAGGAAAAGGAGCACAGAAGGAGCTAAGAGATTGAACGTTAGGGAGCCCAAGTTGGTGTCTGAGTTCTCCCATCAACAGGCAACGGCCTTGGGGAAGTCCACTAATCTCACTGAGCCTCGCCGTCCTCACCTTTCAGGGGAGAAAATTACAATTCATGTCCCCTCGAGTCTCCCGTAGGTCCCAGAACATCTGCGAGACCTGTTCGTTATTAAGACAAAAATGAGTGGCCAGAAGAGTAAGAGAAGCTAGGTTCCTGTCATTTATCATTCAGGAGTCCCTCTGATATCAGCCCTCGCCAGTGCCTTTGGGGAGTTGACAGCAAGAGGCCAGGCCAGCTGTTGGATAGCATGCCCCGGATCCACTGCCGGCCTGCACCCAGGAGCTCAGCAGGAAAGGAGAGAGGCATGGGGCTGTGAGTGGTGCAGGGCGATGACAGGGTAGGTTTGCTGCGTGTGTGTGCCTTGGCTCCCCCAAGACCTCACAGGGCGCTTTGTAAAGGCAGTAGGAGGTCTTTGCATTCGTCATCTGTGGTATTTCTTTCCCTTGTATGATTGCATTTTATTTTCACTGGGTGTATTTCTCCCTCCTCATCAAAAAGATAGCATTGTGGAAGAGAATTCAACAGTCGAAGAAGGGTGAGCGTTATTTCCAGCATCTTGCCTCAAAAGACTTTTCTCCTTCCCATCTCCTTCACTACACCTTGATTTTTTTGCTAGTAGAGAAACCAGAAATAGTTTGAAGCATTTCATCACTGAAGGCTCAGTTGGGAATGTTCTTCCCCTGGATGAACATTTACTTTTCAAAGCTGTTTAAACTGTCTGATTCCTGTTAAGCACAGGGATGACAGGGTGCCTGGCTGGCTCATTCAGGGGAGTATGTGACTCTCGATCTTGGGGTTGTAAGTTCAAGCCCTACATTGGGTCATAGAGATTACTTAAAAATAATATCTTAAACAAACAAACAGGGATGACATCTTAAAGCCCTAGAGTTCAGCTAACATTAAAAAGTGAATCGAGATCAGGGTGCCTGGATGGCTCAGTTGGTTGAGCATCCAACTTCAGCGTGGGTCATGATCTCATGGTTTGTGAGTTTGAGCCTTACATCCAGCTCTGTGCTGACGGCTCAGAGCCTGGAGCCTGCTTGGTTTCTATGTTTCCCTCTCTCACTGTCCCTCCCCTGCTCGTGCTCTCTCTCTCAAAAATAAATAAACATTAAAAAAATTTTTTAAAGATTAAAAAGAAAAAGTGAATCCAGATCAGGGCGCCTGGGTGGCTCAGTTGGTTTAGCGTCCGAATTCAGCTTGGGTCATGATCTCACGGTTTGTGAGTTCAAGCCCCGTGTCGGGCTCTGTGCTGACAGCTCAGAGCCTGGAGTCTGCTTGGATTCAGTGTCTCCCTCTCTCACTGCCCCTCCCCTGCTCGCGCGCTCTCTCTCTCTCTCAAAAATAAATAAACATTAAAATTTTTTTTAAAAGATTAAAAAAAATGTGATGGGGTGCCTGGGTGGCTCAGTTGGTTAAGCGTCCAACTTCAGTTCAGGTCATGATCTCATGGCTGGTGAGTTCAAGTCCCGCGTCGGACTCTGTGCTGACAGAGCCTGCTTCAGTTTCTGTATTTCCCTCTCTCTCTGCCCCTCCCCAGCTTGCACACTGTCTCTGTCTCTCTCAAAAACAAATAGACATTAAAAAAAAATAAAAATAAATAAAAGAAAAGTGAATCCAGATCAGGTGAGTACCTCCAGAGCTTACTGTAATAATTTAACAAGCCTAAACAGGTAATGGGACACTCTTTTTAAAATTAATTCTCTAATCTTTCTCTATGCTATTACACATTTGAGAGAAACTTGGGCATTTCCTTTTTTCTTCATTAAGCCATTACACAACTTAATGCTTGGAAAATTCTTCACAGGAAGAAACAGGGTGTAACAGTTTGCATGAGACTTTTTTTTTTTTTTTTTTTTTAAATTCACCCTTTTAGCTTAAGTCTGAGAACACTATTCTCCCTCCAGGCAACTGTTCTAGTTTCTTTCTGAAACTCTTAATTTCGCCACATAATTAAATATTCATCTAAGTGAAACATAGTTAAAAAAAATTAAAACCGTCTAAACGTGAAGTTAAAACATAGTCTATAAATGTGTTCTTCCATTTCCTGAGAAACAACAGGAAAGGTTTGCTTTCTCAAAATAAACTAAGTAGCCTGACTGTGAACTTAGAGTAGTGGAGATCAAAGATTCCAGCATCATCACACAATGGGAAAGTTTCAGTTATTTTTTTCCAACCTCAGAAAATCAAATTGAATGCTGCCTTTTTTCCCCTTTTAACATGCGGAACCAGGATATGTATGTGGAATTCAGAAACTTCCATTGGCATATGTGAAATTGTCATCACTGGACCACTTCCTAGGTTAGCAGAGTCCAGTTCCAACGTGTGTTTGGTCAGTGTGGGCCATGCTAGAGATGCAGCAATGAAAATGTCCTTTTTTGGGCATTCAATTCAGGAAGATCAGAGAAAAACCCACTGAGTTTCTGCAAACATATAGCGTCTAAACTTGAACTTAAACATGCTAGATCAGTGAATTATTTCAGAGCTCAGCTAGTAATAAAAGCTTAGCAGCTCACATTGGTCATGAAACTGCATGGAAGAAGGAATCTACAGAATTACTATACACACACATTCTCAAGTAGCAGTAAGAACATTTGTTAATATTTCTCTACTTCCAGAAACAAGGAATGAGAGCTCATCTTTAAGGAAGGGCATCAGTTGTGTTATGGTTGGCAGATTTTTGTTAGATACAAGCAAGATTAGGGAGAAATAAGTGTGTTAAGTATTTATTTACCATTAATTTGTGGGTTCAAATAATATGCAATTCTGTATTCCTCAGATCCTATGAAATAGGTCAATATTTGGTCAGACCTATAAAATAGGTCAATAAATTGAAATATTGGATAATACTTATGTATACTGGGAAAATGACTTAAACATTGAGAACTTTACAGAATTTCTCGATAGACCAGTTTTTTTCTGCATTTGTCTTTCAAGAAAAGATAGAACAGATCTCAAAGCTCCATACAGCTTTGATCTCTTTGTTGCTGTTTTGTTTTTTTTTTTTAATTTTTTTTTTTAACGTTTATTTATTTTTGAGACAGAGAGAGACAGAGCCTGAACAGGGGAGGAGCAGAGAGAGAGAGGGAGACACAGAATCTGAAACAGGCTCCAGGCTCTGAGCTGTCAGCCCAGAGCCTGACGCGGGGCTCGAACTCACGGACCGTGAGATCATGACCTGAGGCAAAGTCGGACACAACCGACCAAGCCACCCAGGTGCCCCTCTTGCTCTGTTTTTAACCTAGGTCTGTGTTGACACTGGGTGTCTTATAGACCGTATATATTTGGGTTTATTTTTTAAAAATAAAATCTGTTAAGTTGTATCTTTTTAAAAAAATTTTTAATGTTCATTTATTTTTGAGAAAGACAGAGACAAAGTGCGAGTGGGGGAGGGCAGAGAGAGAGGGAGACACAGAATCCGAAGCGGGCTCCAGGCTCCGAGCTGTCAGCACGGACCAACACAGGGTTCTGACTAATGAACCGCGAGATCATGACCTGAGCCGAAGTCAGACATTTAACCGGCTGAGCCACCCAGGCACCCCAAGTTGTATCATTTAATTGGTGTATTTACATGATTCACATTTAAGGTGATTATTGATCTAGTGGACTTAATGTCTACCATGTTGGTAACTGTTTTCTATTTGTTGCAGTGGCTATTTGTTTCCTTTTTCTCCATTTTCTTCTGTGATTTTTAAGCGAACATTTTATATGATTCTATTTTATCTCCTCTTTAAGCATGTCAATTATACTTTACGAATTTTTTTTTTTTTTTGGTGATCACTGTAGAGTTTACAATTGATTTCACTTTCTAAATTTTTTTTTAAAAGCAAAAACATGTTTGTGTGCATATGCATAGAAAAAAATTGGAAGATTATATATACTAAGACATTAAGAGTAGTTAATCTTTGGGTAGAAGAATTATAGTTAGTATTTACTTTTTTTAAAGTATTTTTTTTTATTTTTTTTTTTCAACGTTTATTTATTTTTGGGACAGAGAGAGACAGAGCATGAACGGGGGAGGGGCAGAGAGAGAGGGAGACACAGAATCGGAAGCAGGCTCCAGGCTCTGAGCCATCAGCCCAGAGCCCGACGCGGGGCTCGAACTCACGGACCGCGAGATCGTGACCTGGCTGAAGTCGGACGCTTAACCGACTGCGCCACCCAGGCGCCCCTTAAAGTATTTTTTGATGTTTACTTATTTACTTATTTATTTGAGAGACACAGAGAGCATGAATGAGGGAGGGGCAGGGAGAGAGAAGGTGAGAGAGAATCCCAAGCAGGCTCGTTGCTCTTAGCACAGAGCCCAACGTGGGGCTCGAACTCACAATCTGTGAGATGATGACCTGAACCAAAATCAGGAGTCAGACACTTAGTCAGCTGAGCCACCCAGATGCCCCTCTTTTTTTTATTTGAGAGAGAGAAAGAGTGTATGCAGGCAGGAGAGAGCGGCAGAGGGACAGAAGGAGAATCTCAAGCAGGCACCACACTCAGTGTGGAGCCTGACTTAGGTCTTGATCTCAGCACCCTGGGATCATGACCCAAGCTGAAATCGAGAGTTGGATGCTCAACTGACTGAGCCAATCAGGTCCCCCTTTATTTTCTTTTCTATAGTTTTCTGTATTATCTGATTCTTTTCATGGCAAGTAGGTATTGCTTTTATAATCAGAAAGAAAAAAGGCTCCTTTCCTTTCGAAGGGAGAGGAGAGGGCAAATGACAGCAAAATAAGCTGAAAATTTCCTATTCTATGCTTTACCCTCTCTTGTCTTCCAGCTTGAGACCACCACACTGCCTCACAGCCCCATCACTGCACTGGTAGGAACAAGGGAAGGGGTCTGCTGCTGCTCCCCTTGCGCTGGGAAGGTTGTCACTCCTGCCCTGAACCTTCTCTGCCTACACAGTGAGAATGACTTAGGGATCAATCCACCATGTGGTTTGATGTAAAAAAAGGTTTTCACTTAATACAGAGTTAAGCATACTTCTCTGTTTCTGCCTAATTAAGTTTTCCTCTGCATGGAATGTCCTTATGCCTCTTAAGTGTCTTTCACAGAATAATGAGCAGTGTAAGAACACTTGAAAAGCAGTTTGAAGTGGAGCTTTCCTTGTAAAACTTGTAATCTTTCTTTGGTTTCCTGGTATGAAACCTGTGTTGGGCAGGGTGGGGAGAGACTGTTAGAGGCAGTACCTCTAGTAGTAGGTGAAGAGCTTGTAACTAATGTGAGGCTATTACTGTCTCTATTTCAGAAAACTCCCCCTCATTGCCGTAGTAGAGAAAATAACCATTGTTTTTTCGATGTTGATTATATCTTCTGAATCTATTTGGATTTGCATGTAAATCAAACCCGCATTAAAACTTAAAAATTGCATGGCTCAGTGTAAACAGATAAAATGTAGATTTGTTTAAAAAATGGTTCTAGGGTGGCTCATTTGGTTAAGCATCCGACTCTTGGTTTTGGCTCAGGTCATGATCTTAGGGTTCATGAGATTGAGCCCTGTGTCGGGTTCTGCACTGACAGTGCAGAGCCTGCTTGGAATTCTCTCTCTGTCCCTCTCTCTCTGCCCCCCCCCCCCAAATAAATAAATAAACTTAAAAATATATATGTATAAAATAAAAAATGGTTTTAGTACCAACTAATCTGCCAGGTGTTTTCAAGAAAGCCATAAATTTTATAAGTACTGTAGTAGTTCATTAGCCTCTAAAATTGGGATCATTATCTCTTGCTGCTTGCCTGCTGCATCCAAGTAAGCAAAAGACGAGCGAGGCTTTTTGTGTCTTCTGAAAGAAGAGAATTTTAAAAAAGCAAACCAGTTTTGTCTGTATTTCCAGGTGAAAATTATAGGTCTCCATTCTAATATAGTCTATTAATAGAGTTGGGAAATTTCACTTAAGGTAAGAAATGAACTAGTTGTCATATTCTGTTTAAAGCTAATAGAATCCAACAAAGACAGTTGGAAAAATTATGAAATAAGTGTAAAAAAGAATTTATTCAGAACACATTGATTATTGCAACTGTGCTGAAATACATACAGATTTCGAAGGAAATACAAAAATATAAATATCGCTGTTGAAGGGATTCTGGGTAGAATTGAATACATTTCCTGTATATTATTTTGATGTTTGGTATTTTATAAGAAGTAGAGAGGTCAGAAGTCAAGTTTCTGATTTGTGATGCTTATTAAGATAAGCTTGAAATGAATTGACATTTGCAGTATAAACCATATTAGTAAACCCTTCAGTTAGGTGTGGGATTAAGGATAAGTAACTTGATTCTTTTTTTAAACTCATTTCTGAGTGAGAGACTTGATACATGGAAATGTTAATGGAGAAACAATGGTGAGAATTCTAGTGTTTGTTTCTATGTTGCCCATTGATTTAAACCTTACCTGTGTTGGCTTTGCTGCCTTTGACCTGAGTTGCCATTGGTTCCTTCAGTTTTTAACTTGTCACTGTCTACACTGTGACATTCTATCTGCCTTTTTTGCTTCTCAGGTACCGCTGTGAAAATTACTTAAGTGAGAAATGGTTTGGGGCTAAGAACTGAATGGAAGAAAGAAATAATCCCCTCATTATTTTAAATATGGGGAAAGAGGATTATCTGCAACCCTGAGCTTTTACCCCCAAAAGAACTGATAGCATAATAGGTTATCTTTGCCTTTCTAAATGTAAACCATAATGCTTTAATAAGTACCCTCAGGGGAGAGTCAGTAGGCACTAATTTTGGTCTGCCTTACCACCCATTTATTTCATGACGATTCCCCTATGTTTCCTGATCACTTGCTCTTTGAAGGAAGTGTGAGCTTGTGATCCGTGGTGCCACAAATGCCCAGTATGAGATGGAGACGTTAAAGCAGTGTTCTCACAAAGAGGCGAACTCCCACTTTGTGCCTTCAGGAGGTGGTTACAAACGGCGAAGTGAAAATTCAAAAATTGAAACAATGATTTTGTCAGTACCTTTTACAAATACTGAGCATTAAAATATATAGTTGCCAAATTAATATATACATATATACGTATAATATATAAATACATGAAATCTTTTCTATATTTGTTTAAGTTTCCCTGCTTATTTTAGCATTTAATTCTAGATGAGTAATTTGTATATTTTACGGGGCAGTAACAGTAAGACCAAAAGGCAACATTTTTACAACAGTCCTAAAATACAGTGTACCAAGTAGTATTCCCACTTTATGGATGGAACTTAAATGCCAGGCATTTAAGTTGAAGGTCACACATTAGATGAGCTTTTCATTTTTAAGTAAGCTTTCATCAGTACTGGGAAAGAAAGCTTACAAATCTCATACTTAAGGGAGGCTTTTATCTGAACCATTCCAGGATAAAGGAAATGTACGATGTAAGCTTTTCTGGAAGAGAGAAAATCTCTGTACTCTCTGATCTCAAGTCAGTAATATTTTAAACTAAATCTTTTGTATTAAAACTTGAAGGCAACTCTGATTCCTTTCTTAATAGAAATAGATGTATATCATCCTCTATGAAGTACCTAATCAAAGATACACCCATGTTCAATCTTCCTATAGTAAGTTTGCAAATCCCAAGGCTCTTAACTCTTACCTTACAGGTCTTATTTAAAAAAAAAAAAAAAAAAAAAAAAAATATATATATATATATATATATATATATATATATATGGTTTTTTGAGATTTTCCTTGAAAAATTTCTGACATTTAGAAAATTTTAGTTACTGATGGGGGCTTTGACAGGAAACCTTATAGCTGCTAATGTGTTGATTTCCTGGGATAAAGGAAGGTCGAAGTTGCAGGGCAACAGACTTTGGCTTCATATGAAAAACAAATCTCCAAAGCTATGCCGAGCTGGACTGAGCTGCCCTGTCCTATCCAGGGTCCCAGCGCTGAGGGCACCTCAGAGAGGCTGTCCATCCTCAGTCATGGCTGCAGAGAGACCAACGCCTCCCGTGGGCACAAAGTGAGTTCTCTGAGGTCACAACGTGCACACATACCATTCAGTCTTAAATTAAAATCTCTAAGCTTCCGTTTGCTTGTCTTTAGAATGAGGATAAGATGATGTGAGGCTTGTCATGTGAATTTAATGTACCTAAAGTACTTTGGTGTAGTTATTCCTTCCAAATGAATATGATTCTATAGCTTTTCATTCTGTGTCCCTTTTCCTTTCTCTCTCTTCCATTTCTGGCCTCCTGTTAAATCTTGTAGAGCTTTTAATTCTTTTCTCTTCCTTTCTCATCCTACTCTCTATACCTATGCCTTGGGGTCCACCAGTGTGCCAAGGGATGCCCTGAGCTCCTTGGGTAACATTGCCATCAATGTCTGATACCTGGGCAAGTCAGTGAGTGAACAGCTACGGATCCTCTGTGTCCTTTGGATTTGGCACAAGGGACAGTCATAAAACCCTTGATGAAGCCAAGATCCATTACTACTTTAGCTTTCCTGTGAGCTTTTTCTGCTTCATCATTAAGGTCACGAAAGCACTAAATGGCAGTTGGATATGGATAGAGAAAAATCTCACTATACAAAGGCTTATGAATGTAGAAATCTATATTGGTAACATTTAATTTTTCCTCTAAGTTTCTTTTTTTGGAGCCAGGCTCCTAATTGCAGATATATTGTATTTGAGAGAGAAGAAGAATAGGTCCAGAAGGGCCAGAAGCATTATTTTAAGAGAACATTTTCAAGATAACTGGGGAATCTCTGTAGATAACTAAACCGGCAACATAAAAAATTTATTCATTACAAGCTATTTGAAGATCTACTTGCTTGACAGAGTGGTATCACTTAGAAATTTGATAGATCTCATCAGTACAGACTTCATGACTAAAAGAGTGATATCAGGTTTATGCCATCAAAGAAATACAGATTGTTAGAGCTGGAAGGAATCTTTGGGGCCACTCAATTCAGTTTTCTTTTATAAGCAATGAAATGGAGAATCAGGTGAAGTAACTTGTTCCTTGAAACTTAACTCTTCGTATCAGAAAAAGGCAAATTGGAGACCTGGTACCTAACGTTGTAGTTATTTCATACATTCCAGCGCAGCACCATAACCATAGCCTGTAGACCTAGAAGTCATTTCTTTGTGGCTCAGAGATGATCTCTACCCTGTTAGTCCTGTTGCTGACAGCTAAGTAAGGCATGGATGAAAACCTTTCTGGTTCCTACTCAGATTCTTTCTTGTGCCCATGTTTAATTATTTCATGAGATCTTTGGTTGATTTGATTGCCCTGGCCCAGGAATGATCTAAATAGGCAAATATGAGAGTTTAGCTCTATGTTCAATAGTTTTTTGACCTCTTAACTCTATACTAGGCACTCTTCTGTTTTTAAGTGTTTTATGTGAGTTAATTCTAGGAGACAAGTGTAGCTGTACAGGTCAGAAAATTGAGGCTTACAGGGCTTAAGCCACTTGTTCTAGGTTTATACAGCTTGTAGGCTGGAACTAGATCCAGGTCAGTTTTCCAGACAACATGTTCTTAATTGGTACTCTACACTCTCTGTTCCCTGTGCTGCCTGTGTAATGGGGGAGCAGAGTGTGGAATTGAAGATCTGTGGCAGGTAATCCAAAGAAGATCATCTGGCCCAACCCCTTGGTTTCCAGCAGATGAGTTGTTTATTCCTGTGATTTCATAGAAGAGGTATTTGAGGCCTTGTTTGTATGTATGTATGTATTTATTTTTTGTTTTGTATTTCAAAGTAGAAATGATCTTTTAGCTTTTCCTTATTATAAAAGCAGTAAATCCTCATTTAAAGAAAATATAGGAACTATAGGAGAAAATTAAAATAACCTTTGTAGCTCTACAGTCTGATGATTAAGACTGGGTTCATATCTCAGAGGTATCACTTACTAGCACTTTGACTTTTGGCAAATTTTATCACCTTTCCCTGCCTCATTTCTCTGCATGGAAAACAGGAATAATCATAGTGCCTCTCTCATATGGTTCTAATGAGGACTAACTAGGTTCTTATTTGTGAAGCATTTAGAACAGTGTGTGGCACGTAGTAAATACACAAGTGTTGATTAAATAAAATAAATGATCACCCATGAAAATACAGTTAATCGTTGAATAACATGGAGGTTAAGGGCTTAACAAGCCCCTATGTGGTCAAAGATCCATGTGTAACTGATGGGGTGCCTGCTTGGCTCAGTCAGTTAAGAATCCGACTTCTGTTCAGGTCATGATCTCATGGTTTGTGAGTTCGAGCCCTGCATTGGGCTCTGTGCTGACAGTCTGGAGCCTGCTTCCGATTCTGTCTGTCTGTCTGTCTGTCTCTCTCTCTCAAAAATAAATAAATATTAAATAAATAAACAAATAAACGTTAAAAAAAATCCATGTGTAACTGTTGACTTTCCCACAACTTAGCTACTAATAGCCTACTCTTGACCGGAAGCCTTACTGACAACATAGTCAATTAACACATATTCTCTGTGTTATGGTTGTACTGTACACTGTATTCTTACAATAAAGTAAGCTAGAGGAAAAAAGTATTAAAATCATAAAGAAGAGAAAGTACATTTATAGTACTGTACTTACTGAAAAACAATTGGGTGTAACTGGATCTACAAAGTTCAAACCCATGTTGTTCAAGGGGCATCTGTAGTCTTCCCACTTCTGGCCCCTGGAGGAAGAGGTAGAGACAGACCCAAAAGAATGTGCACTACAGTGAGTGGTAATGGGGCTAACCTGTGCACAACCAGGCAGGGTGGGTGGCCCTGGATCCTCTGCTTCTGTTTGTCTCCTTAGTAATCCTAATAACCAGGAATATTAATAAAATTCTACTTGCGAGGTGTTCAAAATGGTTGTGATTCTTCTTTTTGTACTCCTTGCTTTTAGGAAGCCAATAAAAACCAAACCTGTTTATTTGAGATTTTTCTGGTGTAGGCTCGGCCAGACATGATTTCCTTTCATGTGATATTTTCTGCGGTCTGTGTTAGTTTCATTCTTCCTTTGTTTTCTTGTGCTTTGGTGTGAAGAAGATGCCCTGTTTATAGAGCCTTGGTGTCTTTCATGTGTAATGCATTCTTAAACTAATTCCAGTTGCTCTGATCCTTTGAGATTTAAAAATTGCTTCGTTCCGGCTTTTAAGCATTTTTGAAATATTAAAAATGTTCATGAGGAGGTGGGTCATGGGAAAATTTTCCCAGAGTTGTTTGTTCCTAGAAAATTGTGAATTTGCATGGAGAGGTTTAATGCTGGGTTAAATTCTGCCAGGTGCATTGGTCATTTGAACTTGAGTTCCCAGCTCTTTTGATATTTAAATCCTTTTTCTGTGGCTTAAAATGTAGAGTGAGCCTCTTAAACCTAAGTGCCTATGTTGAGCTGTTGCCCTTTGTCCCATCAAAGAAAGGTCTTAGTAGTGCTTGGGGTTTGCATTGAAGCACCATGTCAGTAGGAAGGATCAAAAGATTTGTCTGTTCTCTGATTTTTGTCTTTGAACCAAGACTTCCCAAAAAGAACACAGAGTTGTTTTGAATATTGCCGCCCCTGGGTGTGAGTGATTATGCAAGTCAGTAGTATTTTTGTTTAAAAAAAGAAAAGCTATTCATAATAGATTTAGAGGTATGAAATTGCAAGAAAAACAAAATACTTTTTTTAAGACAACTTGTACAAAGCAGTCTTTGAATGCAGGTGGTCCTCAACTCCTAAGGATTTACAATTCTTCCTCCATCTTGGGAAAGACACCTCTGTCCACCAGTTACCACTTGGCCCTTTCTCTTAGTATAACCTTCTTCCTTCCCTGCCACTTGCGATGAGTTGCCAAGTAGTCTCAATTCAATCTTAAACTTAAATTCTTAATCTTTTCCTGCTGTCCCTTGAAACTCCCATATACTTCTTCAACACACAGCTCCAGAGTGGCCACTGCCCAGTCTTGCTGGGACTGCTGAAGCTACCTCCAGCCCCCTCCCTGTGTCTGACCTCTAGTGTTCTCTACTCGCTGTCTTAGGGGCTTTTACATGACCAAACACAATATGTAAGTGGCTTGCATAAAATCTTCCAGTGACTTCTCAGTGCCCTCAGAACTTCTTCATAAGAAGTTAAAAGCCAGAGTCCTTAAGAAGACTTTAAGACCTTGCATGAGAAAGTCTCCATTTCATGGTATTGCCTTCCCTTCCCCCTGACTGTACTCCAGACACACTGTTCACAGCCCCAAGAATGTCTTTCTGTGCCTTGAATCTGCTACACTTCCATGACAGTGAGCCTTCTCGATGTGTCTGATGCCTAGAATGCTCTTCTCCCTTTGCTGCTTCACTTTTATCTAGCTAATTCCTGTTTCTTCCTTTCGTCTCACCTTAAATGTCATATGCTTCAAGAAGTCCTCTTTAACCCCTACACTAAATTAGGTCCCTCTGATGTTTGTTTCTGCAGTACCTTGTACCTCCCTAACATTTCACTTACTACATTTATTTACCTTTTCTGATAGATTCCAAGCTCCGTGTGAGCATAGATAGATCTGTCTTTTTTCCTCTCTGTATCTTTGTGCTTTGCACACAGTAGGATCTGCTATGTTCTTTGAATGAATGAACATGTTCCAAATCACGCTCACGTTATTACATACAGTATTGCTTACGCGTGAATTTCTTTCAAGGAGATTTTAGTAAATTCCTCTTAATGATTTAAATTCTCTTTCCTTACACTAAATGTGTATAGTCACAAAATATATACTCCTTATGCTGATAGCACTCAGGCAACTATTGAAACATTTGAAAAGTCACAAACAAATGCAAACAATATTTTAAAACCATTAAAATTTAAATGAAAAATATTCATATGATGAGTGCTTTTTTTTCTGAAACTGAATCACCTATGTTGATTTAAAAAAAAAATAATATAAACTTGTTTTCCTTAGGTCCTAATAATTAGTGCATATAAGTCTTTTGATTTTGATAATAGTAATGCAGGGAATACTTGTTTGTAGCATAATCTGTTATTCAGAAGCCCATTATGGACTCGAAGGCCTTGCTTACTATCTCAGAACTGTGAGACCTTATCAGAACACATCTGTCAGTGAGCAGTCCTTGAATTACAATTTTGATGATTTTAACGATTTCTCATTTTCTTGCTAGTGCTGTAAATTTCTTGTACATTTAAAGGTAAGGTTAGCATTGTAGAATTACTGAAATCAACATCAAGCATATACCTACTTCAGCTGTTACTAAAACCAGGAACAGGGATATGTTTGTCGATTTTAGTTCTTATAGATGTGGAAAATTTTTAAAGTTTTAGCATGTGGCTAAGCATCAGAGTGTTGAAGGAAGTCAATAGATAATAGAAATGACTCATTCACACTATTTTGAAAACAACTTGAACATAACTCTTTTTCTTATAATTGCCTCCACTTTGTAATTTTTGAACCACTAAAAACAAACCCTTTGTTTTACAATACTTTCATGCTATTTTGAAGGCATTATTATGAAAGCATTAATGTAATATCATTTGGCTTTCACTTAGTGTGACTGCATCGTTGACGTATCAAGTCTACCTCTGTCCTTTCCTTATTAGTCTATAGCAGTTAATATACTACCATACTCTACTGTTTGTTATTTCATGGTGTCATGAAATTAAAGTCTTGTTCAGTGTCTTAACAATGGCCTTTATCGTTGCCTTGTGTGCTTGCTACCGTATTTATAAGTGCTGTTAGTGATGGGGATTGCTCAGAACCACTGTGATCATAAATGCAAACCTGGGCACTGTATTGGTAAGGGGAATAATTCAGATGGCCCGTTGTGTATTTATATCAGTTTCTTTTAGATTAACAGTGAAATGAAAACAAAACAGATTCTTTTGGAGCAGTCACAGACTCTTGAATGTCTCTGGTCCTCTAGAGCTCCTTAGAGCCCCATGTCAGAACACTTGCTTATGGCACGCATAACGTACTGCAGACCAAGCACAAACATATCATTGGATTTCCAAAGGTGTTTTGGCTCCGGTGGGTCATCCTCTTGGGTCTCTACCTCTCTAGCCTCCTAAACTATATCTGTATCTTACAAAGCCTCTGCTTGGTGAGAGGAATGGAGAGGCTTTGTTTTTGTTTTTGTTTTTTAAGTTTCTATTTTGAGAGAGACAGCACAAGTGGGGGAGGGGCATAGAGAGAGGGAGACAGAGAATCCCAAGCAGATTCTGAGCCTGAAATAGGACTCGAACCCACAAAACCGTGAGATCATGACCTGAACCAACTCCAAGAGTCAGATGCTTAATCGACTGAGCCACCCAGGCGCCCGAGAAACCTTGTTTTCTTGTCTCACGAAGGGCTCAAGGCTCTCTATTGTTGTCTGTAGGTGATTTGTGGTTACCCAGGTAACCCTGAAGCCCTGTCACTCAGGAGCACCTGTTGAGGAGGGAGTGTAGTAAGAACACAGCAAAGCAGCTAGGAAAGGCCGTGAGGACTTGAAGTGTATCAGATCCTTATACTTAACACTGAAAAGAAAAATCGGTAAAAATATTACTGATATAGACTGCATAGCTGAAGGCCTTTTATTAAGCTAAACAGAATGTCATGGCTTTAGCCTAAGGACCAAGTAATTCACTTAGTTGTCCTTTGTTTTTGTTTTTGTTTTTTTGCTTACATATTTTTGATAGCTTGATTAAGATATAGTTCACATGACATACGATTGGCCTATTTAAAGTGTACAATGGTGTTTAGTACTTTCACAGAATTGTGCAACCATCACCACAATCAACTTTATAATATTTCATCACCTAAAAAAGACTTGGAACACCTGGCTGGCTCAGTCAGAAGAGCATGTGAGTCTTGATCTCAGGTTGTGAGTTCAGGCTCCATGTTGAATGTAGAGATTATTTAAATAAATAAAACTAAAAAAAAAAAAAGAAAAGAAATTCATTACAAGTCATTCTCCATTCTCCCCGAGCCCCTGGCAACCACTCATCTACTTTCTGTCTCTGTAGATTTGCCTGTTCTGAACATTTAATATGAGTAGAATCATATAGTATGTTACCTTTGTGATTAGTTTCTTTCCCTGAGCATAATGTTTTCAAGGTGCATCCATGTTGTAGTGTCAGTATTTCATTTTTTTTTTGTCAAATAATGTTCCATTGTCTAGATATGCCAAAAAATTTTTTTATTTAAAGAGAGAGAGAGAGAGTGAGCAGGGGAGAGGGACATAAGGGGAGAGCGAGAATCTTAAGCAGGCTCCACACTCCGTGTGGGGCTTGATCCCATGACCCGGGGATCACGACCTGATCCAAAATCAAGACTTGGATGCTTAACTGACCGAACCCACCCAGGCTCCCCTATGGCAAAAAAAAAAAAAAAAAAAAAAAAAATCCTTAAGTGTCAGTTCAGCCGTATTATGTTCACATTGTGGTGAAACAGATTTTCAGAACTTTCTCATCTTGCAAAACTGAAACTAGATGTGATATACCAAATTTTATCCATTCTTCTTGGTTGACAGACATTTGGGTTGTTTCCCACGTTTGGGCTGTTGTGTGTAATGTTGCTATGAACATTTGTGTACACATTTTTGTGGGGGCCTATATTTTCCTTTCTCTTAGTATATACCTGGGAGTAGAATTGATAGGTCCTGTAGTAATTCTGTATTTAACATACGGAGGAACTGCCAGACTTTAATCCTTTAAACTGCATCATTTGCATTTAGGGGCGCCTGGGTAGCTCAGTTGGTTAAGCGTCCAACTTCAGCTCAGGTCATGATCTCACGGTTTGTGGGTTCGAGCCCCATGTCAGGGTCTGTGCTGACATCTCCGAGCCTGGAGCTTGCTTCCGATTCTGTGTCTCCCCCTCTTTCTGTGCCCCTCCCCCACTCACACTCTGTCTCTGTCTCAAAAATAAATAAATATTAAAAATAAATAAATAAAATAAACTGCATCATTTTGCATTGCCAGCAGCAGTGCATGAAGGTCTCGGTTTCTCCACATTCTGGCCAACACTTGTTATTATCTGTCTTCCTGATTATAGCCATCTCAGTAGGGGTGTAGTGGTATCTCATTGTGATTTATGTTTCTCTAGTGACTAATGATATAGAACATCTTTTCATGTAAAGATACTTAACTAAAATTTTTTCCCTTAAAATGAAGATTTCCTAGGTTCTTGGGAATTCTAATACATTTAAGAAATACATGCTTTGGGAATTCTTAAAAGGTACAAATTATGACCCACATTTTGACCCTGTGACTTCAGGGATTGGAAGGTTGAGAGAAAATAGCTGCCCTGACTGGAAGGACTGCCTGTTGACGGGGTAGAATTTAAGTGGAAGGGGTTGAGCAGTCTCTCATTCTCAGGGACCAATTAAGTAGAATCCTTGTCTGTGACAAGCAAAGGAAACACGAAAAGGTGGAAAATGGAACCAAATGTCAGAGATTTCTTTTAAAGGTACTAAATTTACCAGCACAACCAAGCCAAAGAATGGCCTTCTAATGGTGGGCTAATATAAGAGTCAACTTTATATTCCCCAGTACTCTGCTTGGTGTCTGGCACAGAGTTTTTATTCCTGGTTTTGAAGAAGATGTAATGAAGCAGACAAATCAGAAGAGTTTAAGATCCTAAAATGTAAGAATCAGAAACTACTGATCTCTTCCAGGGAACTTTACATCATTTAAAAAGGGGTTGCAATGGAGCGCCTGGGTGGCTCAGTTGGTGGAGCGTCCGACTTCGGCTCAGGTCATGATCTCACAGTCTGTGAGTTCGAGCCCCAAGTCGGGCTCTGGGCTGACGGCTCAGAGCCTGGAGCCTGTTTCGGATTCTGTGTCTCCCTCTCTCTCTGACCTTCCCCTGTTCATGCTGTCTCTCTCTGTCTCAAAAATAAAGAAACATTAAAAATAAAATAAAAAAATAAAAATAAAAAGGGGTTGCAAAGTAAAGCATCCCTAGATCAAGTCCTTAAAAGCTGACAGGCCTCCTCAGATCACACGGGTGTCTTTTTTTTTTTTTTTAATTTTTTTTTTTTAACGTTTATTTATTTTTGAGACAGAGAGAGACAGAGCATGAACAGGGGAGGGGCAGAGAGAGAGGGAGACACAGAATCTGAAATAGGCTCCAGGCTCTGAGCTGTCAGCACAGAGCCTGACGTGGGGCTTGAACTCATGGACCGTGAGATCATGACCGGAGCCGAAGTCGGACACTTAACCGACCAAGCCACCCAGGCGCCCCCACACAGGTGTCTTTAAAAACATCTGCGTCATCTCACCCACAACTGCTGCACACCCCATCACACGTGCTTGAAGAGTATTTGTGAATTCTGTGATGCCCGTGAGGTTTATTTATGTAAACATACCTCACTTCATTCCTCCCCATATAAAGCACATCAATATAAGCACTCACTGTGTCACTTAATTGACACAACACTTGAGGTGAGGTCAGCCCTCCTTAGTCCCGTGTTACAGAAAAGGAAGTTTAGGCTCAGCATGAATAAGTAACTTGTCCAGGATCACACCAGCTCTCAAGGGGCACGCCAGGAGGAGTCCAGGCTTCCAGCCTGTCCTCTCAGCCACTGTACTCAGTACAAAAAAAGTCCTCCTCCCCCGTCGGAGCCTTTGCAACAGGAATTGGGGAAAGGTGTAGAAGAAGAACCTGGTGCAGATATCACCACCGTATTATTTTGATGGGGATTTTGTCATTGCTCTCTTGGCCTGCTCACTGTAGGTACAGTTGAGGGTGGCAGGAACCTCACAGGGTATGTGATCATGGTGCACCTGAAGTAGTCGTTGCAGCTTTGTGCACACTTGTGAAGGTTGGACTTGATCCCAGAACCAGCAGGGGAAAAGTATGATTAGATTTCCATTTTCTTTTCTAAAGACAGTAGGCTGCAGTAGATAGAAATAGGTGGCAGGGAGTTTGGTTGTGGTTAAAGCCTGGATTTGGGCAGTGGGGAGAAGAAGGCCGGGTGAACAGTTTCTAAGCTAAAACCGTTAGGACTCAGCAACCTTCTGGATATGAGAGTTGACAGATGACTTGAAGAGGACTTCAACAATTCTAGCTGGGGGACGTAGGGTAGGTGCCATATCAGTGCAGAGTTAAAGGATTGGGAAGGAAGCGGGGTGAAGGATACCAAAGCCGGTGGTAGACTTAGGTTCAAGCTCTGCTCTGATGGTCTGAGAACCGTAGTGGTTCTCTTAAGCTTGGTTGGGTGCTTAAGTCAACTTAATTAGAAGATAAAAGCAGTTAAGTTGTGTTTGCTTGCCTTTTAGTTTTTCTAGAAAATTGATGTACACTGAAGTTTTTTTTTTAGTAAGCTCCACTCCTAGCATGGAGCCCAACGTAGGGCTTGAACTCACAACCTGAGATCAATACCTGAGCTGAGATCAAGAGTCAGATGCTTAACCAGCCAAGCCACCCAGACACCCCTCAGGGGCGCCTGGGTGGTTCGGCTGGTTAAGCATCTGACTTCGGCTCAGGTCATGATCCCACGGTTCGTGAGTTCGAGCCCCGCGTCGGGCTCTGTGTGACAGCTCGGAGCCTGGAGCCTGCTTCGGATTCTGTGTCTCTTTCTCTGCCCCTCCCTTGCTCATGCTCTGTCTCTCTCTCTCTCAAAAATAAATAAAAACATTAAAAAACAAACCTTCCTTTTAGGTATGGACATTTAGAAGGGAAACTCAAGAAACACCATTTTGTCAGGAAATGAGAAGCATTTTGCATTCTGCCACTCCCCAGAGGAATCCAATCTGATGTCATAGGCGCTTTCATGGTTGTAGCTCCCAGCATCCGCCCCCTCCTTGGCTGTACGATTCTTCAGGACTAAGCTATAATGGAAGAACAGCTGACAGACAGCAGTGACCGCCTGGGACCGGGTACCCCTCCCAGTTCAGCTTGATGAACATTGGTCCAGTTTGATAACCTGGAAGTAAATGAGTAGCATTCTCAACAGAACTATTCTGTTCTTCTGGGAAGAATTAAATCTAGATAATTTCCGTAGGACACTCTATACCTTCCATTTGAGCATAGAACCGCGCTTTAACAATTCTGCTTCAAAATCTGTTCCTGAGATGAGATATTTCATAAACACAGCATTGAAGCAATCGATGGTGAAGTTACTTCCTGTGTTGGTTCATTCATGCCTCAAGGTTGCAAAGTTATGTAAGTTGTTTACAGATAAAACGCCAGTGAAGGAAAGTTCATTTGCCACTGCTAGAAGGTACGAGCCCCAAGCAGTTAGCATGATGAGTATCTTTGGCCTTTTCTTGCAGCTGTCTTATATTTACAGGGTCGAGTTATCTTACCCATATCTAGGGTTAAAGGTCGTAGTCTCATGGGTAATACAGTGTAGCATAGCTTCTGTTTTGTACTTTGTTAAAGAAAGTGGGTAGATGATTACCTGAGGTTGAATTGGTATTTGGAGCCTCATTAATGATTAATTAAAACATACAGAAGTGCTTTTTTTCTAAGTACCTGTACCTAACGGTCTTTGAGGGTTCAAATATTCAGAAGATATCCTCTTACACCTCATGAGAAATATATTTACTCTTAGACTTAAAATACATTTGAACAGAATTCAACGCTTAGAGTTTTTAGACTGCTTGCATTTACATTAATTTACATAGGGCATAATTACTCTTAGGTCTCTGATAGCAGTAGGGTTCCGTTTTTTGTTTTTGTTTTTGTTTTTTCATTAACACTTGTTTCTTTCTGCTACTTAGAGGACCACTAACAAGATACCTTAAGTATCATCTCAAGAGTTAATGATTTATGTCAGTCACCTTCATTATAAAGTGCTCTGGTGATTTGCAGTTGGAAGATGTTGGTGACTTATCCTATCTGGTTTGGTTTGGTACAGGTGGCAGACAGATTTATTTCAGTACCTTTGGTGACTCTTTTCCACAGTAAAGCTTCACTGAAAATATTGTGGGGTTGTTTTTATGTTTTGTCTTCATTTCGGATTGTTTGCTTTTAAATGCTATCTTATGTTTCTCCAGTTTTCCTTTTGGGCACCTATGGCTTTTACCTTCATTCATCATTGGGGTCATTCTATTTCTCTTGACCTGGTTTATATAGCTCAGTCCCTTGAATGATTTCTTCCTCACTACCTAGGAATATTCTGCAGAATTTCAAACTTAGAATTTATAAATTTGAATATGGCTTAGGTCTATACATATTTGCTTTCCCGAGAGTATATTCTGTCTCCAACTTAAGTGTAAGTTCTTTGGGGACAAGTACTATAGTTTAAATGTAAATTGTCGGGGCGCCTGGGTGGCTCAGTCAGTTAAGCGTCCGACTTCAGCTCAGGTCACGATCTCGCAGTCCGTGAGTTCGAGCCCCGCATCGGGCTCTGGGCTGATGGCTCAGAGCCTGGAGCCTGCTTCCGATTCTGTGTCTCCCTCTCTCTCTGCCCCTCCCCCATTCATGCTCTGTCTCTCTCTGTCTCAACAATAAATAAACGTTAAAAAAAAAAAGATTATTTAAAAGTAAAAATAATAATAATAATAAATGTAAATTGTCCACTGACAGAAACTAGCATGGCGTTAACGACATGGAACTGCCATGGTAAGTGCCCGTTGAGTTGAGCTGCCCTGCGTGCGTGAAGGGCAGCCTTATTATCTGCATGCAATGTAGAGAGTGTTCTAGCAGCTTTCAGAGATGTTGCATATCCATTCCAGGTCGCAACACTTCATTGCCAAGACACGAGTTCTGAACCTGCCCAGTGAGGGGTGGACGGGGGAGTGGAGGCAGGCAGGTGGCTGTCGATGCTTTCCTTAGTCTCTATGGAGGTTCTTCTACTCTGGTGACCAGGACTTAATTCTCCTGTTTGTCACAGAGGAAGCAAGACATGAACCAACCTAGTCATATTCTGTACAAAGACATTCGCAGTCTATTCTGCTTCCCCCAGCTTCTGTTTCTTCATTCCGCATCTCTGAGAGAATTACCATGATAGCTGTCATGAAAAGTCCATCCTATTGATGGCGAAGGGCTACCTCTATGCGGTCCTTTGGAGAAACCAAGCAGTGTCTGTATTTCACTGTTTTAACTTTGCTGTGTGTTCTATCTGCTTACTCAATACAACTGCATTTCCCTGAAGTTGGTGTTGGTGTGTTTTTTGTTCCCTTCCCCAACTCAGCCCTTTCCCTTTCAGGAAGTGACTTTACAGTGTGCCCTGCTCTGCCTCCTGCACGGTGCCAGGTATATAATAAGTGCTTATGGTGTTTGTTCAAACTTGTATGAATGACTACTTTTAAGAGATTTAACTCTTAATTATTTTGCCTAATTTCCGTAAGTTTGGGAGAGGGTTAGAGTTGAAATCAGGATAAAGTCTTGGGAATTTAGGTGGGAATAGTTAATAACCTAAGAGGAATAAAGATGGCTTTTGTAAGCCACATTACAACCAGGCATCTAGTACAAACGATTTAGTTATTCTGTCCAGACTGTGAACAGTTGTCTTGTTCTCACTAAAGGCAATTTTGTTGAAATGTTCTTAGAAACAATGTGTGCAGGCTTCTGTAATCATACAGGGGAGAGAGAGAGAGAGATCTAGGGAACATCAAGATACTGACTCAACCTGTCCTTTTTGAAAAATATTTGACCCCTTTGCTCTAACTCAACAACCCCTCAAAGTTGTTGATACAAAGTTCCAAAATAGGAAAGAGATCAAAACCAGTTTCTGTGTTACAGCTTTCTGGGAAGAGGATGCTGGGAGAAAATATATGTATTTCTAAATGTATCATTTCATATAAGCCATTCTTAGGTTGCTCTTATATTTTTAATGACCTAACCTGGAACATTTTTGATAAGTTTAGTTCTTAACAGAAACACTGAACTCCAACACCCACCCCCCACCCCCACCACCCTGCCCCACGGCAAGCAACTGGAAGCAATGAAGAGCCAGGCAGTTATTGAAGCTCATGGCTCTTTCCCATGGCTTCTCATGTTTATACCCAGAATGAACTGACAGCATTGTTATGTTGCAGATATGCTGGATACAGTAGAGGAGGGGACTCACCATCATATAAAATAGGGCCCTTCTGGAAAGCTAACACTAATCATTGAAGAATGAAAATACCAAAGACCTCCTTGTCATTGTGTAGCATTGGAAACTATCTTGATTTAGACTGTTGCGTCAAATCAATGGTATGGTTTTTCAGTCCTGAATTTTATAATCCCATCTGTTAAACTGGTTAATAAAGCCTAGTGCCTAAAACAAATCTCTAAGGGCTTCAGCTATATCATAGCAAACTTGGAGTGCCTTTCAGTGCTGAATGACGTAATAGGTTGTTAATCTTTTCTATGGGGAATGCTTTTTCTTCATCAGCTGTCTAAAATATTTGGGAAATTATATCTTGTGGGAGTTGCCATTCATCAGGAAATGCTTGTTCATAGATGTAAGCCAGACCACATGTAGCAGTAAATGTTATGTATCTCTATGGAAACCAAAAATCACAAATGGATGGTCTTAAGCATTAAGCATTCTGCTTCTTACAGGGATAAGTCATATCCAGATTCGGTTCAGTTCACTCAAATATTTATGGGGCATTTAACGATCAAAAGGTCTGTGGGTACTTTGTTTAATGACTAATTTTCCTCTACACAAAACTGAAAAGATCATTAAAAGGAAAAACTAGGAGGAAAAGATCCCAGTGTATGTGGATTGTCAAGCTTGTAAATGCAGAACTCTGAAGTGGGAGGCAGGAGACAAAGGTTTTAGCTCTGGCTCTTGCCAAAACTAGTAGTGTGGCTTTGGACAAGTCTTTGAAACTATTTGTCTCCATATTCTCATCTGTAACAAGATAGAATTGGACTCTGTGACTCCTGAGTAATGAATCTGTTTTCCTATAAACTATTTTTTTTAATGAGAGATATTATACCTGGATGTTTCTCATTATTTCAGAGTAATAAGGATCATTGTTATACTGCAGTGACTTTATCACCTAACAAAAAATTCACTAAGGACTGGGGTCACATTGTAGCCATTTGTCAGTGGATCCTGCTTTCTTCTCCACTCAGTATATATTGACAATGGGGTGTCCATAGAATCTAGTAGTGACAAAGTATGCAATAATCTGAATTATAGATGTTTAATTTAGTAGTCAAAAGGTGGCATTTGAAGAGTATAATTGCCATTCCTAGTTAAAGGTAAGGACAGTGCCTTAAGTAGTAGTTCAAAGATGTGAGGAGGTTGGTAGAAGAGGAGGCTGGGGCTGAACTGGTTGGTGATCATGTTTATTCATAGATCCATTTAATTCTTAGCTCCAAGACTGCTTTGTCTGTCATTTCAGCAGTTTCTATAACAGGAATATCTCGTAAGTGGAACTGGAATCAGTTGGCCCTAATGATTCAGTAGAACTTGTGAGAGAGGAAGGGTGTCCATGTTGCCAACTTTGTTGCTGATCTGGGTGTGTGTGGACAAGGAAATTTCTCTGGACTATTTTCTCATTGTTAAGTAGGGGGAAATATCTGTCCCATCCCTACCCCTCGAGAACATTATGAGGATAAACAAGAGACCTGAATAAAGTTATAAACAATGTTGATTTATATGTTAAATAGAAAAGTAGAATCTTTGGACTTGTGCAAAATACAAACATCCTTTTGATAGATCTTGCAATTTGATTTTTTTTAATATCGGAGAGTTTACCATTTTTTTTTAATTTTTAATGTTTAGTTATTTTTGAGAGCGAGAAAGAGCATGAGCAGAGTAGGGGCAGAGAGTGAGGGAGACACAGAATCCGAAGCAGGCTCCAGGCTCCGAGCTGTCAACACAGAGCCTGACGTGGGGCTCGAACTCACGGACTGTGAGATCATGACCTGAGTCGAAGTCAGACGCTTTGCTGACTGAGCCACCCAGGCACCCCTGGCTTTACTATTTAAAAAAATTTTTTAAATAAGTCTTTATGTTCAAAATTGTTTTAAGTTTAAAAAAAAGTTTAAAAATATGCATGTGATTAAAGGTGAGACACTCCAAAATATTTGACTACTTGGCCCTTACAAAATACCGTAATACAATAAGGATTTGTCAAGTGTTCTTCATACACACTCCAATTCAGGTCATAAATAGTTTTTGATCATTTACTCTACAGCAGGCACTGTTTTAGGAGCTAGAGATACAGTAGGGAACATCACAGAGTTTTTATCCTCAAGGAGACCATGTAGTGGATGGAGCCGATAAGAGTTATCTATCCTATAGCAAGTGCTAATAAGAAAAATAGAGCAGGATAAGAGAGCAATGGGAGGAGGGGGTGTTAGTCAGTAGACATGAGCAGAGACCTGGAGGAAGTGAAGGTATGTGCCAGATAGGGTATCAGGAGAGTGAACGTTCCAGGCAGAGGAAACGCAAGTACGGAAGCCTCTGGCAGCTGGGGGGTGGAGGACGGCACCCTGGCAGAGCAGGGCTAGCGATGGGGGCGGAGCAGAGGAGACTGTTCTGAGGAGGATTCAGGAGGTGAGCGGATCCGCCGGGGTCTTCTGGGCTACCATACACACTCACCATTTGAGCTTTTGTTGTTGTGTCTTTGTTTTTTGGAGTAATGATACAGTGTTTATTTTTCAATAAGATGACACATTCTTACCTAGGAAGATAATACCACATGTCATAAAACACCACCACAGAAATCCACAGTGGAAGTCGTGATTAAAGAGTCTTCGTGGAATGTAGTCTCTTGGAAGCAAAATGACTAGTTTGTAACAGGAGAGTCAGGTACTTGATGTCCTTTAAAAAAAAAAAAAAGCCCCCATTTTCTGATTGATAATATTAAGTCCCAATAAATAACATTCAGGGGTTTGGGGTTTTTTTTGTTTTGTTTTGTTTTTTTGTATTTTGGTTTCTTGTAATTGCTGGAGATTTAATGATGAACAAACTAAGATGCCATTTCAAACAACTAGTCTAACCCCTATGCTTCCCATGTGACACCTCTGAGCTGCATCCCCAATGTATCCAGGAATGCAGTCTTCCATTTAGGAACTGGGTCTACCCTTCCATCCTCTCTGCATCCCTCCTGCTTTTGTCCAGTCCCAAATTACCCCCATCAACTTTTCTTCCCCTTTCTCCTCACGCCCTCCTTTTAATTTTCATTTGTGATCTTTTTTTATGGTGGTTAAAAAAAAAAACAAACAGGTAATTTAAAACTTCCCATCTTAACCATTTTTCAGTGAACAGTGCAGTTGTGTTTATATGCACATTGTGGTGCGACACACTTCTAGAATTGTGTCTCTTGTGTTCCCACAGCACTCCCTTATTTATACATAGAGCATATCCAGCAGTGTTTCCATTTGAGGTTCTCTTTGTTTCTGTGTTTTGCATCTAACACTGTACCTGACGGGCAGGAGGCGATCATTAAATGTTAAATGGCATTTTTTCATTTAACAAACGCCTCTAGAGCACTTAACTCTGAGCGCGTGCTCTAAGTGCATTGCACATACTCACTGATTTCATTTTCACAAGAACCCTCTGTATACTTTGTTTCATTTTAGGGGGAAGCTGAGGGATTCGCACAAGGTCACAGCTAATATTGAATGAATCCATTTATAAAGGAAAAAAATAATGTAAAGAAAGAGTTGAAAATTCTTTGTGCTGCTGCTGGGTTCCAGGAACAGCAGACAGGGTGGGAGTCCACGTGCTGGGGAGTATGTCCACTCCTGAGGTCCTTTAGGAAGGCTGCTTTGTCCCCTGCCGTCCCTGCCAGACCAACTGCACTCTCCCCGCTTGCTCCTGCCCAGAGCTCTTTCCTGCTGGCCTGTTTGGTGCCTCATCTCCTCAGTTGACATTTGCACTTTACTGGGGCTGTTGGGTATAAGTGCTAGCTTCTCTCTGCTTGGCTTGGGGATTATACCTTCTAGAGGGGAATTTACCTCCTAACCCTCCCTCCCTTCTCCCACCTGGTGTTTCAAAGGCTTAGCATTTTTCATGTTGTGTTGCACAGAGTAACTCCCCCCCCTCCCCCCATCCGTGGGTCTCATTTAACATGCACCTTCCTGGGCTCCACCGCAGACCCACTAAAGCCTGCTTTGCAGATGGGGCCCCAAAATCTGTATTTTAGGCTTCTTAAGAGCTACTGTGTTAGAAGATATGCCCCCTTGCTCTTGTGAGGGGAGAGAGATGAGATAAGAAAAGAGAGTTATGTGACCCAAGCTTCCCTCCACGGAGTGCAGGGGAATCTTGCTGCAGTTTTTTCTCTGCTAATTAAGAGAAGTTGCAGGATGGTAGAAAATCAAACCTTGAAGGCAAACCTGTGGCAAAGTGACCTGTAGTAACCATAGTAAACTGTGGCCTGTGGCACAGCTGGCTGCATTTCTGGAACATAGCCACATTCATTCTTCATGTATTGTCTACAGCTGCTTTGCACTACAATGGCAGAGTTGAGTAATTGCTGCAAAGACCGTACAGCCTGCAAAGCCTAAAATATTTACTATTTGGCCCATTATAGGAAACTTTGTCAGACAGCTGAGCTATCCAGTAGCACTTTCTGTCAAGGTGGAAATATTTGCTCTGCTAGCCAGCAACACTTGCCTTTTGGGCACTGAGCACTTGAAGAGTGAGCGATATGATCGAGTAACTGGAATTTTTGTTTTATCTGGTTTTAATTAATTTGATTTTAAAAATTTAATTTAAATTTAAATAGCCACCTTTCACTGGTGGTGACAGTATCAGACTGTGCAGGACTAGAGCAAAGGTTTCAGATTGGGATTGGCTTTGAGGTGTCAATTAAATACTGGCAAGAGTTTCCTTCAGGCCACTGGGAAGAGGGAAACCAGGGAAAGAAGTCTAGAAAGGATGCATTTTATACCTTTTCACTTTTTCCATTGTGATTTTTAAGGAGTTACTTGTGTCAGGATCTACCTCTGTACCACTTAATCAGCTTTTTGACCTTGGTTAGGTTACCTAGTTTCTCTTTGCCTAATTTTCTCACCTGTAAAAGAGATAGTGATAGTACCTACCTTCAAAGACTGTTATGAAGTTAAAGTGCTTAAACAGCATCTTGCACATAGTAAAATCTTTGTGTTTGCTGCCCTTATCATTATTTCATAAGTTTTTTGTGGCCTAGGTTAGGAAAATAATCCTTATTATTTACCCCTCTCCTTTTTTTTTTTTTATGTTCATTCACTTTTGAGAGCAAGAGACAGGGCATAACCAAAGGTGGGGCAGAGAGAGAGGGAGACACAGAATTGGAAGTAGGCTCCAGGCTCTGAGCAGTCAGCACAGAACCCGACATGGGGCTCGAACCCATGAACCTCAAGATCCTGACCTGCGCCAAAGTTGGATGCTTAACTGACTGAACCACCCGGGCACCCCTCCTTTTTTTTTTTTTTTTTTTTTTTTTTTTAAAGGAAAGTGGATTCTGAATTCCAGGATAACTTGCACGCTAATGTGACTAATGTAGTTTGTTTCTAATTTGGAGACCAGCTGTGCTTCAGTAGGTTCATTACGGTTAACCCAGATGGATCCAGCATGTGACATAGGCAGCAAGGTATTGTCAGAGTTTTACTGATGGGTCACTGCAGACAGATGATAGGTGATAGATATATCTATCACTGATGATAGATGGCCAGATTGTTTTGCAGAAACTCTTCGCAAATGAACTAGGTATGTTTAATTAGAAGCAGAACATTTCTTAGTGACTAAGTTGAAGAAATCCTCGTAACATTTGAAAGGAGGTATGTTTCTATTTTATCTTGAGACACGTCAGAATCTTCTACCATGGTCTTCCCTGTTAGAGAACTGTGAGCAGAACCAGCAGGAACCTGCTGGGAGGGGGGAGTTGGCAATTGTTTGTAAATGATAATAGTAGTAGAAATCCAAAAGTGAAAAAAAATTCAGAATAAGATCACTTTGAGTTTTTTTTTTTTTTTAACTGACTCTGGTAACTTTCTCATCTTCAGTAGTGTCTACTAATAAATAATCCAGTGCTATGTATATACTTGCCATGGCTAAACAATACCACTTTTAAAGACTTCCCAGAAGCCAATGAATGTGGTCTCTTAAAAAGTCTACTTTTAGGCTTTCTGAGATGGTGATGATATGACAGTACTTTTTAGCCCTTAGATCTGTTCTCCAAGGCTGGAACATCAGTGTTCAGCAGATATTCTGTGCTCAGCAGTTGCTCTCCAAGGCTGCCTTTTTGATCTGTAAGACCATGTTGCAACACTCCTCGATAAGCAAATAATATAAGGAGAAAACCTTGCCCAGATGGTAGGCACTGTTTCATTCTACAAGTAGTGATCCCATCTTTAGGCCATCGCGTGCTGTTTGTTTTCCGTTTTCAAACTCTAGATTGTGTTTGAATATATCTGAAATACAGTGAACCTGCTGAAAGTTTTCATGGCCCATTTGACATAGAGCAGAAAGAATGAGAAAATAGTCAACTATTAATATCCTCTAGCTTAAAATCATGTGTGGTCTGAAACTTTAGTCATCTTAGGGAGGGAGGATATGGAAGTATCAAAGTCTCCGATGCGATGTGGCCCTTAAGGGATTAGGCTGTACAATAAGCACAGCTGTTGGACTTGCTCGGTTTTTACATGCACTTGTCTGCACCTCCCTGCTCCGTTATCACCCCACTGCACGTGCCTGTTCAACTCTATCTACTGCTCTTCTAGCACATTTATCTACAGCCCATTGACACCCATTTGCATCACTTGAATTGAAAGAGAGTAAGCAGTAAAAACTTTTCTCCTGCTCTAAATTCAGTACTTCCCTTCTCTTTTAGTCTGAACTGTGGAGTGAGGATGCAGCTTAGAAGACTGTGGTTCCAATTATAAGTTTTCTTGGGGTGGAAACCTTAGTAATACAAATTGCAGAGCTAGAATTAACATGTAGAAGTTACAGACGTAAGCTCAGTATAAGGAAACATTTGTTAAGCACCAGTGCTGGCCAGCAATCTGCTATTCATAGACCTTGGATGAGCTCAATCAGACCATTCTGTTAGGGATGAGGGAATGGATAGGAAGCTGGACGAGATGGTGGTGTTTGCTGTGATACTGCACACTTCAAAGATACTAGAACACAAATGAATATTTTCCTGTGAAATCTGTGATGTTACCTTAAAGTGTCTTGTAGAAGGAATTATTTCTTTTTAGATAAATTGTATGTGAATGAGACTGACTTACTAAATGTGACGCATTAGTAGGTACATTTGTTCCAGTGATGTGTGTTGTCTAATCATCTTCCTGACAAATCCATTTTAAGATTAATCAGCAGTTTACTAATGAAAGTATACATGGATGGATTCAGCACCTATGTATTTGGGACCTACTGTATCCTTCACACTATACCAGCCTCATTGAAGATAAAAATGTAAATGAGATAGTGCCTTAGTTTTCTAATTGGAGAAGTAGACATGAGGATTTTAGCCAGAACATAAAGGAGACTATAAAAAAAAAAAACAAAAAACTAAAATCCAATTGCAAACAGAGGGAGCCATTTAATTCTTCCTGGATCAATCCATGGAGTCGATGCGGACTGAACTTTAAAAGACAAATAAGAGGAGGCTCCACTGAGGTGGCTCAGTCAGTTGAGTGTCCTACTGTTGATTTCAGCTTGGGTCGTGATCCCAGGGTCATGGGATTGGGCCTCACATCGATCGGGCTCCACACTGAGCATGGAGCCTGCTTGAGATTCTCTCCCCCTCCCTCTCCCCCAGCCCCTCTCCCTCACTTGTGTGTGTGTCTGTTCTCTCTCTTTCACTCTCTCAAAAATAAATAAAAACAAATATGTTTGGGGGGGTGCAGATGTAATAATTCACATTGGTTTGGTATCTACTGTGTGTGAGACTTTTTTGTGTGTGTTTTGTATGTCTCTGTGATGTTTGGTACTGTCTTCTTCATTCTACAGATCAGAAAAGCAGTTGTGTAAAGGAAAATGTGGTCCGGATATGTGAGGCAAGGAATGTTAAGAGTCTAGCGTGGCTGAACACAGGGTTTGTAGAGACACAGAACTGGGTAAGACAAGGGAAAGAGGTGTATTGGAGGCATATTATCTAATCCAAATGAAAAAGTTGACTTTCCAGAGTCGACTTCTAGGACCATCACAAGCAAAGTGTTTCCTGCAGAATATATTGACATTGGAATGATGAACTTTAGATTCCAGTTCTAGCCTGGAATGCAGAGAAATCTCATTAGGTTGAACATGTGTCATGACCGGAAAGAATACCCGAGACACCAGGGCTTGATTCCCACCCCCCCCCAATTTCTTGCTGAGCGTGCTGCAGAAACTTTGTCTCCATCCATAATGTGAGGGGCAGTAATACTGCTCCATGAGCGTGTGACGGGTCTAAGCTTGGTATCATATATGCATATCTCTGAAGGAGTTAATAGAGTATCGGTTGAATCTAAATCAGAAAATGGGATTTAAAGCAGCAGCTCTTGGGGTGCTTGGGTGGCTCAGTCGGTTAGGCGGCCAACTTCGTCTCAGGTCATGATCTCGCAGTCCGTGAGTTCGAGCCCCGCGTCGGGCTCTGTGCTGACAGCTCAGAGCCTGGAGCCTGTTTCAGATTCTGTGTCTCCCTCTCTCTGACCCTCCCCTGTTCATGTTCTGTCTCTCCCTGTCTCAAAAATAAATAAAAACGTTTAAAAAATTTTAAAAATAAAGTAGCAGCTCTTGCCCAGTCAGCCAGATACCCTGAATATATTTTCCTTTCTATCCCCTTTCAACCTCTTGGGTTTAGCACCTGATTTCCTCTTGCACAGACTATTGCAAAAGTCTCTGAACCAATTTCCACACTTGCTCTCTTAAATGTAGACTGTCAGACTAATTTTTTCAGGTATAACCTGTATCACTTTATTGCCCTGTTCAAAGATCTGCAATGGCGTTTCATCTCCCACAGAATGAAAAACAGGTTCTTACCAACTGGTTCCAACTATTCCAGCATTAATCTCTCCTTCTCGCCCACCTGTCTTTGGCCTTTTCTCATTTCCATCTCCATTTCTATTTCTCAAGCCCCAAGTCCAAACTAATTTCTCCTTCCTTTGTTGCACTTTATAGCCTGTGACATTTTCCCCTCAATTATCTATTCAGCCAACATTTATTGAGCATCTGATATGAGTCACAAACTCTGGTGGTGAAGACACACAGGTAAATAAGATAAGAGTCACATCCCCATTTGAATCACTGAGTGATATTTGCAGGTGTAAACATCTTACCCCTCCTCCAGACCGCAAGCTCCCTGAGGACTAGAACTCTGTATTTATTACACATTTCCATATAGCACTAGGCATCTTCATTAGTGATGTGTAAATTTTGTTGAATAAATGGTTGAATTTAAGTGAGTTTAACAAAAATATTCCAATTTCTTGTATAACTCTGGATACACTGAGGAATTTTTAGTGAAACAGTGAACACTCACTGTCAGTCTTTGCATTTACAAAATGAGTACATCATTCCTTTATAATTAAAAACATGATGGGCCAGTAAAAGAAATAGCTATTCTTTGGACTCTTCACACAGAAAGCGATTTTGGTAGGTATTTGTACGTAATTCAGTCTGCTGAGAGAGGCAACAGATTCAGGTGTCTGTACCTTCGGTATCTGTGTTTTTCGGTATATATTTTTAAGTTGTAACTTTTATAGAAATCTAAACTAGTTGGGAATTAAAACCACGTTACCATGTAGAGAAGATTATCTGAAACTATGGAAAGAGGAAGTCAGCAATGAGTGGGGACTTGGTACAGGATGTGGAGTCAAGTCTCAAGACCCACTAGTTCACAAAACAGCACGTGCAGTTGAGCCTTTTCGTGTATGTGTCAAAATTGTCTTTTCTTAATTTTAAAATTTAGATATACTTGTTTTAAAAGTGTTTTTAACGTTATTTATTTTTGAGAGGGAGAGAGACAGAGCATGAACGGGGGAGGGGCAGAGAGAGAGGGAGACACAGAATCTGAAGCAGGCTCCAGACTCTGAGCTGTCGACACAGAGCCCAACGTGGGGCTCGAACTCACAAAGCACGAGATTATGACCTGAGCTGAAGTTGGATGCTTGACTGACTGAGCCACCCAGGTGCCCCTACATCTAAATTATAAAAGCAATATGCTAAATTTTGGCACGTAGAGAAAAGAAAAAAATAGCCTCACATAATTATTACAATAAATCTTGACCTCTTTCTGTGTCTCTAAAAATGTAAAGTTGTTCTGTAGTATGCAGAACATTTGGGATACTACATTTTTCCATAGTGATATATTTTTTTAAAGTTTCTTTGTTTATTTTGAGAGAGAGAGAGACAGTGTGAGTTGGGGAGGGGGGGAGAGAGAGAGAGAGGGAGAGAGGGAGAGAGAGAGAATATCCTAAGCAGGCTCCTCACTGTCAGCTCAGAGCCCAATGTGGGCCTCAAACTCACGAACTATGAGATCATGACCTGAGCTGAAGTTGGATGCTTAACTGACTGAGCCACCCCGGTGCCCCCCATATCAATATTTAACCATCATTGTTATACAATATTCCATTTAGTGGCACACATCATTTTACTGTGGTGGGAAGATCATGTGCTTCACTGTCATGCAAAATGCTCTAACCTGTGATGCTGGGTATCTTGTGCTTGTAGTTTTTCCTAGATTTGGGCATATTTCCTTAGGTGAGGTTTACAAAATGACTATTCTTCTCTTTCTAATGTTAAAAATAACAGCAGAACCATTTGATAGAATCATTTTTTCCCCCCAAAACACAGGACTTGTTTTACTTATCCCCTCCCTGGACAATTGATGAAGAAATGGTGGCACCATTTTACCCAAACAGTAGTTTGAATGTATTCACCACAGCTTTGAGTGATTTGGTAAAAAGAAATTTTATGTCTGTCTGCCAAGTGACTTTAGCATTTGAGTGATTAAGAAATAACTTTGAAGACTGGTGCACCTGGATGTCTCAGTCGGTTAAGTGTCCCACTTTGGCTCAGGTCGTGATCTCGTGGTCCATGAGTTCGAGTCCCATGTCGGGCTCTATGCTGACTGCTCAAACCTGGAGCCTGCTTCAGATTCTGTGTCTCCCTCTCTCTCTGCCCTTCCCCCACTTGTGCTCTGTCTCTCAAGAATAAAAACATTTTTAAAAATATTTGAAAGGAAATAACCTTGAAGACATTGTTGGCAAGCATCTGATTGAATAGAGTTTTGTTATTCATGTGACTTAGTAAGTGGAAAGTTTATGTGTAATCCGTCACTGCAAGGTGTCTGAAGACTTGCACCCAACTGCGGGTGTCGACCATGTCGAATGACACTCCTTGAGTGCTTCCTAGCAGCCTTCTCAGACACTCACCCAAGAGTTGCAGATGGGTCTCCCCACAGAAGGGAAACTGCTAGAGCGTGCAAATTATATGCTTCAAATGATAATCCAGGGAGCATTCTGTGATCTTGGAAACATCCACAGGTCGTACAGAACAGAAGCCGCACACGTTATCGTATTTAAAACTTTAATAATGAGACAGCCAATGAGAGGGGAGAGAGATGGGTAAGAACCAAATTTATTTAGAATATGCCATGTGGCAGTAAGGACAGTGGGGAAAAATAAAACACAGGAAGGGGACTGGGCACTGTGAAGGTGTGTGTGTGAGAAGGTGGCAGGCAGGGAAGCCTGGGGGAGATGATGGTAGGAACCGTGTGGAGATATCTCCGGGAAGAGTGTGTCAGGCAGAAGGGCATCCTGGGCAGAGGCTCCAAGACAGAAAAGTGCTTGGCCCGTCTGAGGCTCAGTGAGGAGCCTGGGTAGCTGGTGTAGAGTGTTCTGGCAGAGTGAGGGAAGAAAGCCTTGTTCTGTGTCTTTTAAAGAGAATGAGTGTGGGCATCTCTTGAGGAGTTTCCCTTTAAAGGGGAGCAGACGAGTAAAAGAGAACCTGGAAGAGGATATGAGGTGATGGGGAGAGGTTTTAAAGATAGAGAAAATGGCAGCATGAGGTTTCCAGACAGGTCCGACCCAGTGGCGAGGGGAAAATCCGGTGACTTAAGAGAGAGAATGTTGCTGGAAGATTGATGAAGTCAGAGAAGTTGTTGGGGTATCTACAAGGGCAGGACTTGCTTTAGATATGGCAGACTATGGAATGTATGTCTAAATGCAGGAAAGTTGGTAAAGGTGGAAACGGGAGTGTGGAGATATTCTCCTTCTGTTGTTTCTTTGCTCAGTGGAACACAGAGTGCACAGTTTTGCAGCCACGGGTAGGGAGGAGATTTCTATAAAGAGAGGAGAAATGGCAAAATAGTCACCTAGGAGAGAGGAAGAGTCATGGAGTGAGGAAAAGGTGGTCAGGTTGCAGAGGCTAAACTAAGGACCCTGCAGAGATCAGTGGTCATGAATTTAAAATAGAACTTGTCGAGTGGCACCTGGGTGGCTCAGGTCATGATCTCATGGATTGTGAGCTCGAGCCCTGAGTTGGGCTCTGCACTGACAGTGCAGAGCCTGCTTGGGATTATCTGTCTCTCTCTCTCTCTGTCTCTCCTTGAGCTCTCTCTGTCTCTCTCTCTGTCTCTCTGTCTCTCTCTCTCTCTCACACACACACACACACACACACACACACACACACACAAATAAACATTTTTTAAAAAAATAGAACTTGTCAGTTACCATGATTATGTGTTTTTCTCCAGCCACAGTCAGCAGCTTTGGAACATGTGCAGAACAAGCAGAGACTTGCATTTAGAACAAGGCTATGTTACGGTCTGCCAGATCACTGGGATGAAGAAGGAGAGAGAGGTGGGGGTGCGGGGGGTAGGTGGAAGGAAGGGTTGAAAATGGCAGGAAAGAGGAGGCTGAGTGACAGCTAGGAAGTATAGGATCCGTGGAATTTAGTCCCAGTGGCATTAACAGATTATTAGACTGAGTACTAGAGGGAGCGAATTGGAAAATTAAGAGTTTCAGAAATGTTTAAAAGATGAGTAGAGCTTTCTATCAGTTAGCTGTAACAGTGAGGAAAAGAGTGAAGTCAGAGATGATATTCAGGCGCTTGCTTGGGTTGACTACATTAAATATGGTTTCCAGACTCAGGTGTTCACCAGGCCAAGCAGATATGAGTATCAGAAAACAGGAGTGATCTGGGACTGTTGTGAACTGGCAGACACGTGGTCCTTCTGAGAGGGGACAACTCAGCTGGGGTGGTTGTTGCCATGCAGTAAGTGGATCCCAGACTGCTAGATCTTCCAGTTTTAAAAGCAAGAGTCAGATTTTTAATGTGCAATCTCTCAATTTATAAATGCTGACTACATTTTTTTTTCTTAACTATACAATGGTAAATTATATTTAGATCCCAGACCCCTTTTCCCTTGAGAACAGTCTGTCCAGTAAAGAAAGATTTATTATATACATGAAACTGCATCTATACTTCACCTTAAGAAGGAATTTGAAGCGGAGCGCCTGGGTGGCTCAGTCGGTTGAGCGTCTGATGTCACCTCGGTCATGATCTCACAGTATGTGAGTTCGAGCCCTTCATCGGGCTCTGCGCTGACAGTGCAGAGCCTGCTTGGGATTTCCCTCCCTCTCTACCCCTCCCGGCACTCTCCCCTTCTTCCCTTCTCTGTTTTTCTCTCAGTAAATAAATAAATAAGTAGTTTAAAAAAAAAAAAAAAGCTTTAAAAAAGAGAGAATTGGAAGCCACATGAGGTAGAGGCAAACTGGGTGCCGAGCTGTGTGGTCCAGGCCACACAGCGAGAGCAGTTCTGAGAAGGGGCCCATGAGAGGTTACAAAGCGCTGGCCAGTGTGGTGCTGATTATGTGCTATCTCCCAGAACCATGGGCCTTGCCCTCAGGCACGAATTCTTTTGTGGTTTCCATCCCATTAACCTTGAACAGTTTCACTGAACTTTATTTTTAGCTTCTGCTTTTCATTTCCAAATTGATAACTGAATGCAGAAGCATTGGCCCAGAGTGGCAAGGCCATGGGTTGGGGGGGTACCACTGGCCAGGAGCTAAGAGGTGGAGTTGGCGCTGGTCACTTTATGCCTTTCTGTGAGCTGCTCATGGGTCTCAGTCTGGAAGCAGTTTATCTGTGCCTCTGCATAGGTGATGTCTCTGGAAGATCGGGTGCTAAAGGCCTGCCCAACAGAGCAGCTGCCAGGGAAGGAGTCATGAAGCTAAGACCTTGCTCCCCTGGGAATTGGGCCCAGGACTTCTGTTTCTCCTTATAATCTTGCCTAAGAGCTTCCTCTGGCCATGTGCTGAGAGAGGAGACTGGAAACGTGACCGTAGGTAAAGAGACAAGTTCTTCCAGGGCAGCGGATATGGTTATTTGCTAAATGTTTGTTATTTCCCATATGGGCCAAACCCAGTACTGGACCCCAGGGACAGAGATGTGAACAAGACAGACATCCCTGTTGTCACGGTGGCTTGCTTCTTGCCTCCTTCTCTTCATTCATTCCTCAGAATTACTGAGAGACTGCTACATGGCATGCATCAGAATGGCTATTGGGAATATTAAAAAAAGTAATGTCAGTCTGCTCAAGGATAAGCACATAAGTTACGGTACATTTACACTCCGTGACTGAGAGAGCTTGAGAGTTTTTACGGGTCCACAGATGGCATTAAGTGCTGTGGGAGATACTGAAGAAGAGGGCTCATTCCCTGTCATCAGGGAGTGTATGGTCTGCTTGGAAGAAGGGAAGCCACAGTACCTCCAGAAGCACATACCACTAGTTGATCGTTTGTATTTCTGATTCCAAGTGTCTTTGTATGCCCAGCAGGGTACCTGGTGCCCAAGTGCTTTACTAATAAGCATTGGTTGAATTAATGTATAAAGAATAAATGAGTATTCTTTGCAAGACAGAAATTAGCTTGTTGCTGTAATAGAGAGCCATTCTTTTAGGAAGAGTGACATTTGAGCCAGGCCTGGGAAAATAGGTGGGCAGCTGCACATGAGAAGAGAGGAGGTGCCCCGAGGCGTATTCCGGACATCAGAAGTGGCATGAGCCACTCATTACGCCCAGGAAACAACAGGGGTTCTGTTTGGTGATGAGCACAGGGCATGTGGGAAAATGTGGAGAGACGAGAAAGGATGGGGGCAGGTAATGGTGGGACATTGACTGCCCGGCAAGTGAGTTTAGGCTTTAATAGGCTACAGCGTTTTTAAAGGGTTGCTCCAGAGAGTACTTCCAGAAACTACCATTGGTGGCAGTTCGATGGGTAAATTGGAGGAGTTGCAGAATCAAAATAGGGTCTTATTTTTTAGGGTCGGGGGAGACCGAGGCGGGTTTTCTACGGTGCAGGATGCCTCTGACATGCTGAGAGAGGGTAAGATGAGCAGCATGCCTTTGGAAGGCCTGTGCGAGACCTCTTGGCAAAGCCCCACTGGAAAGAGATGCTCTTAGAGGGGCTGGCCCAGGCTGCAGACTCTGAGCCTCTGAGGTCCTCGTAAGATGTCTGACCATGGGGTTTCAGCTGGGCAGGGGAACAGGAAGGAAGGAAGAAGGAAGAGGTGAATTCTCCACCCCTTCCATGTTCTGTAGCCTCCAGCATGTTTTCAGTGGGTGTAATTGGGAGATTGACCATTGGGCAGAAAATGCAGAACGTTGTGCATTCATCTCTTGGGACCTTAATTACCTTCTTTGTCAAATAACTCTTCAGATCCTGTTCAGCCCCAGCAGCCTATGAGTCTGTCATTGGAGACATAAGGGACTTTAGAAAAGCTGGGTGCCTTCTGAAAGCCCAGCCAGACACCATCTGCCAGCACCGGCCAAGGCTGGGGTGGGGGAGGGCATCTGAACCTGGCAGAACGTGGCTACTTTGATCCACTTCATGCTTACTCATTGCTAATACTTTGTAGGTAGAGTTTATAGGAAAACAAACCAGCTAGTTGAGAGTGTTTCACTTTAACCTTTTTTCTCTTTGTCGTTGTTAAAGAAAGTAGGGCATGTTGTTTGCACAGCATCTGGTCGTGCTACAGCCTGTACCCAAAATTGCAGATGGGCCTTTCTGTAAGAATCCCAAGCACGTGGACACAGATGCTTCATTTGTTCTGTCTATCTTGGTATAAAGGAAAATGACCTCACAAAATAAGCCTTAATAAGTTCATCTTTGGGCTGGGCTATAGGTAAGACACACTCTGTAATGGAGCCCTTTCTATTTCCTGACATTAGTCACCGTAGGAAAACGCCCACATAATAATAAAAATAATACCTAACATCTGTTCGGCACTTTAGAGACCCCCAGGTGCCATATATATTCACAACGAAATATCAGAAATCGTGTATTTGATATTATACTGTGAACTGGTGAAGGCAAAATAATTGTAGCTTTTGGGTGTATAGGAGGCTGCTGCGTTAGGTCGGGACTTGTGAAGAGCGGGCTGCTTCTATTTCTTGAAGCCTTGACAGTGGGGAAGCAACAGTGAATAAGAGCCACGGCATTAGACAGACATGGGTTCACATCCCAACTCTTCCAGCCAGTGGCCTCAATGTCTTTGGGTCCAAGCTTCCTCGTTGTAAAGTGGGGTGATAATTCCTCTCAGAGTTGGTGTGACGATGGAAAGAAATGAGGTCCATAAATCTTGTGGGACATGACCTGAACCAGAAGTGTGCGGTGGCTGATAATCCCTAACTGGGATGTGGCTTGCTTGCCGGTATGCTTTCAGATGTTTGCGTCACTGAACTGTCCTCCCCTCTGTTCCCCATGGCCACACGATTACAGTTCTCACCTGTGTTTCTTGTGACCTGCTCTTTCTTTCTCAGTCCCATTGATACCATATATGACCTCTCCAACTAAATAATGACAACAATCCCAGCCAGTCTCCAGTGTCTCTCAACGCCCCCTGCATGGCTGCTACCCTCTACCTTGTATCTCATATATCATGACGTGACTAGGCTTTCCAAAGCTGTTTCATGTTACTGTGAATTTGCACAGTCTCTCTGTTGCCCTACTAAATAAAACCAAACTCTCTCGGATTTCAGTATACTCTGGAATCTAGCTAAACCTTAACCCTTTGACTTCATTTCTTATGACTCAGTACAAATGCTGTGCTCCAGTCAACACAGACATCTATGTTCTTCTCAAAAATGATGAGGAGCTTAATATCTTGACACATAGCCCTCTGCTTTTCATTTTGTTTCTGCCTCGATAATTAATTTTCTGACACTGTTGGGATATGTTACCTTCATACTGACATCAGTACATCCTAGTGAGGACAGTACCAGAGTATTAAACTGCCCAGAGGAAGGTGTTTTTGATTTAGGGGATTTGGAAAGAACAAGAAGGTAGTAAGTTTGCTGTTTATGGCACTAAGAAACAGTTTCCTCAACCTTCCAGAGAATCCTTATTTTACTACTGCTAGATTTACTGCCATGGCTTAACCTTTTACTTAGATGGAATAAGCACATCACACTTAGGCATTAGTGAGGAACTTGTGTGCGGAGCCCCGCATGGGAAGAGTGCCAGGCCTCAGATCTCAAGCTGTGGAGGCAGAATAGTCACAAAGGCACTTAAGTTCACTCCCCAGGTTCCCTCCCATCACTTGGCTTTAGATGTTAACCAGATATCTTTTTGGACATGTAGACTGGCTTGCATTTTTCCTTCTGTCCCTTTATCTCCGTAAAAAGAGGTGAGGGAAGGGAGAGGGATATTAATGAGAGGATCTGTTCCCTGTCACACCTCATCCATGATGAATTTCATCAATCTTTGAAGTTCTGTCTCCCATTTTCTTAAGTATAGTACCTCAATAGGTACTTCCTGCAGGTAGCAGGAACTTCAATATCCAAAGATTTCTCTTTTTGCCAGTTCATTTAAGAGTAGGAGAGACTGCCTTAGGACAAGGAGGAGTAGTGATTTATAACTGCCTAAGAGATAGCAGTCACATGTAGGATTTTCTTTTTTTTTTTCTTTTTTTTTTTACCCAAGTTTCTTCTTAGAAGTTTAAGTAGTGGAAAAAGGATCTAGCAGTTCTTATAGTCTAGCTCACTCAGTAAGATTTCTCATCTAACAAGTGCTCATTAAATCACAACAGCAATTAAGAGACTACTTCTCTTTTTCTATTAGCATTGATTTGCAAGGACAAGGACATCTTTTCAGAGGCCTTAAAGCCCTCAGTAATGAGCGATTTAAAGTGGGGGGCACGGAGGAGGAAACATTTTCCTTGGTTTTTATCTCAAAACATATGGTACATTCACAGCCCCATAAATTGATGGTAACAGCCTATTTAGTAAAAGAGAAAAATGCTACTCAATTTCACTAGGTCAAATAACAAATATGCATGTGCAGTATGATGACTTCAATGTAAAGTGGAAGCCACAAATGTATCCACAGCAAAAAGTGGAGGGGAACTCCACAAATGATAACAGTGGTCAGAAAATCATTTGATTTGTTTTTCTCTTACTTCTCTCCATGTGTCTGTGTTCTCCAGTTTTTCTTTCAGTGTTTATCACCTTTATAATAAAGTCACTTTTAAAAAGTCAAATGATGATGGATATATACCAGTTTGGTGTGTGTTAGAGCATGAGTGAGGGAGAGGGGCAGATGGAGAGAGTCTAGAGAGAATCCCAAGCAGGCTCCACACTCAGCACAGAGCCTGACTCCGGGCTTGATCCCACAACTCTGGGATCATGACCTGATTTGAAATCAAGAGTTGGATGCTCAACCAGCTGAACCATTCAGATGCCCCAGTTTGGTGCTTATTAGAATTTTATTTTATTTTTAATTTTTAAAATTTAATGTTTATTTTGAGAGAGAGAGAGAGAGACAGCACGAGAGGGGGAGGGACAGAGAGAGAGGGAGACACAGAATCCGAAGCAGGCTCCAGGTTCTGAGCCGTCAGCACAGAGCCTGACACAGGGCTCGAACTCAGGAGCTGTGAGATCATGACCAGAGCTGAAGTTGGACGTTCAACTGACTGAGCCACCCAGGCACCCCAGAGTTTTATTTTTAACAAAAGAAAAGTGGGGGGAAACATGGTACAAAATGTGGAAGAATAAGTGATTAAATACAACCTGTTGAATGTAGGGATGGTTCACTTGGGCAGAAATGGGGAAACCTCAGGTATCTAGAAGATGACCAAGAAGCAAAGTAAGCTGTTGGGTTAAATGAATGAATACATAGAAAGTGCTTTGAGCAATGCTTAGGATATATGCTAGTTATTTGCATTGTTATCATTTTCATTCATTATCATCCCTGGGTACT
Organism: Acinonyx jubatus; assembly: GCF_027475565.1. Lineage (NCBI taxonomy): Eukaryota > Metazoa > Chordata > Mammalia > Carnivora > Felidae > Acinonyx > Acinonyx jubatus. The sequence continues at coordinate 74,940,815 of NC_069381.1, forward strand.
AGCACACTTTATAGTACCTTGCACAAATCATAGTACGCACCGAAATGCTTTCGAGTTAATTTTTCAAGACTACACAACCCTGGTTCACCTACTAGCTATGTCACATGTGGACTTATACCCAGAACTGAACTGAACACAGAAGGGCAGGCTTGATCTGAGAAGCAGAAAGATTAGTGGGACCACTTCCTCTCCTGTCCCAGCCATTGTCTACCTGGTAATGTTTGTTTGGTGGCCGGTCTCCTCTTTGGCTCATATTAAAGTCCCAATCTGTGAAAACATCAACATCTTTCTCATAGATATACTAACTGGTAAGCCAGTTCTTTCTTTCACCCTGATCTGTGCTCTTGAAACCTTTTGGATTAAATTATTTAACTTGATTCCTTCTAACTATAATCTGTTTTGATTTGGCCCATCTTTCAGCCTTTTTGAGGTGTTTTAATTGCTAATTCTCTTTTGCTCTCTCTCTTTTTTTTTTTTTTTTTTTGAGAGAGAGAATCTTAAGCAGGCTCCATATCCAGTGCAGAACTCAACATGGACTCTAAACCACGACCCTGGGATCATGACCTGAGCAAACCAAATTCAAGAGTCGGATGCCTTACTGACTGAGCCACCCGGGCGCCCCTCTTTTGCTCTCTCTCCTCTTAAGCTTTGTGCAATCAAAACTTTTTTTGCAGCAATATCACCAATTTAAAATGTGGGACTGGAAGCACCTGGGTGGCTCAGTCAATTAAGTGTCCAACTCTTGATTTCATCTCAGATCATGATCTCAAGGTTCATGAGTTTGAGCCCAGCATTAGGCTCTGCACTGATAGCATGGAGCCTGCTTGGTATTCTCTGTCTCCCTCTCTCTCTCTTTCCCATCCCCTGCTTGCACTCTATCTCTCTCTCACACACACAATAAATAAACATTTTTAAAAAATAAAACGTGGGACCAGACAGGAACAGGACAGAGAGCCCTGTGCACTGGCATTCAAGGTCTTTTCATAGGTTGGCATAGGAGAATACCTCAGGGTCTTTTTTACGACCTGCTTATTCTTATTTTATGTATAATGCTAACAGAGTTTGTGTGCAAAAGGAGCACAATATTAAGTAAGCTGAAGTGTAGGAAAATAATCTGTACTTATCCTTATTTGTATGTGAGTGACATAAGTATATTTTCATAAAGGCAAGATAGGGGCGCCTGGGTGGTTCAGTGGGTTGAGTGTCCGATACTTAATCTCAGCTCAGGTCTTGATCTCAGGATTGTGAGTTCAAGCCTGAAGATCGGCTCCTCACTGGTGTAAAGTCTACTTAAAAACAAAAACAAAAACACATAAAGATGAGATAAATAACCACTTAAAGAATTGTCTCCTTGCTTTCGTCATGATGCAAGCTCTCCCATATAGGTGAGGAAGCTCTTGGCTTACGTGTTATGGAAAGTTCTGTCGAGTTCAGAAGGAACCATGCAGTTGCCAAAGGGAAAAGCTGTGTTCCCTGCAACCTGCTCATGTTCTTTCATTGTTCTCCTCAGGACCGGGGTGTGTCCTCCACCCTCCCCTCCATCACTCAGGAAACAGGCGGGTGCTCCAGTGAGCAGTATGGACTAACTCCTCTATTTGCTTGTCTGAGAACAGATAGGTATGCTGGATGATGAGTAACAACATGTATGATAATATAGTGAAAATTTTTGAGAAGCACAATTGTTACGTGTTCCTAAATATATAACTGAGTGTACTAGAAACATATGCAGGGCTTTTACGTTACTTCCCCAAAAAGATAAGCCTGCCATATTCATGGAATATATTTTAAACATCTGTTAGATGGCATTTAAATGTGTTTGTTTCTCTTATTTGATGAACGTTTTAAATCTCTGTGTATTTACAGATTTGGCAGACTTGGTATGTTTTTTTCAGCTATCATTGTAAATAAGCAAATAGCTTAGAGAAATTCACAGTGAGATAGTTGTATCCGAAATATCTGCTGAAATTTCAAAGGCCACTTGAGTCAGAAAACTATATAAATATGTGTGTAGTGAAATTTTCCATGTAGTACATGTATCTTCTAGGTGACATATATGTTGATTTTAAAAACTCATATATAAAGGTGTTTCTGTTCATTCTTTTTCTGATTTATCATCATTTCTAATTTTCTTTGTGAATAGGCTTGACTTATGTAATTTTTTAAATTATGTAAAATATCTTTGTATCCGCAGGTTTCTATTCATACATGATCTGTTTCATTTTATATAGCAATTCAGTTGAGCTTCTTAAAAGTTGTTGAGGCTTTGAACTCTTAAAAGAGAAATTCTTTTGGGGCGCCTGGGTGGCTCAGTCGGTTAAGCATCCGACTTCAGCTCAGGTCATGATCTTGTGGTTGCTGAGTTCAAGCCTGGTGTTGGGCTCTGAGCCAACAGCTCAGAGCTTGGACCTGCTTTGGATTCTGTGTCTCCCTTTCTCTCTGCCCCTTCCCTACTCACATTCAGCCTCTCTCTCTGTCTCTCTCTCTGAAAAATAAACATTAAAAAAATTTTTAAGGGAAATTCTTTTTAGATATCCTAAAAGAGCTCTTTTTTTTTTCTTTTTTAAAGTAGGCTTCACACCCAGCCCAGAGCCCAACATGGGGCTCAAACTCATGACTGTGAGATCAAGACCTGAGCCAAGATCATGAGTTTGACACTTAACCACTGAGCCCCCTAGGCACTCCAAGAGCTCTTTAAAAGAATAATCATCTCTAAATGTTTCTGTGATCTCAGTGATGTCTTTATCGTATTTTTAAAAGCAGTTTACATCTCTGTGTACAGTCTGTGAGACGAGGATAGAATGTCTGAGTTTGAAACTCCTCAGTGTCCTCTCCAGCCCTGGGAGGGGCAGTGTTTGCATGAGAAACACAAGGGAAAAAAAGGTGTGCCAGAAAATGTTTATGAAACATTTCCACAGTATGTATGAGTGTGTGTGTGTGTATACATATATATATATATATATATATATATATATATATATGTATACACACTATATTATTCTAACAGGCAGTAGTTGGAATCATTAGTGGAGATTATCATCTTAATACAATCTCAAAATGGTTTATGAATACATTCTCTAATAAACATAATGTAATACATGAGTTTTAGTTTCCAGACCACCCTCCAGAAATCTATGTCTTAAGTGGCTTATTATAAATTCTTTGCCACTAATAGTGTGTTTCCAGGGCTTGGGCAGAAGTCAGAGTGTGGGGAGAGGGTCAGTACTCATGAACTTCCCTTTGGTGGGCTGGAAGGCAGAGGAGTGCATTGGGAATGATCAAGGATAGCTGGGAGGGGGCCCGGAGGTGGGGGTGCGGGGGGAGAGGAAGGGGGTCGTAAAACTTTGGATCAGGAAGAGGCCTTGGAGATCATGTTGTGTGATGCCATCGTCTTACAGAAGGGGAAACAGAGATCCAAGAAGTCTGTGTGGCTGGCCCAAGGTCACATAGCTAGTGGCTGAGCAGGACCTAGGATCCAGGTCTCCCGACTCCAGTTCAGTTTATACACCAGCAGGTGCTGATAGGAGCCAAGAAGTCCACATTCTGGGGCTTGTGGGGAGAGAGGCTGTGAAGAAGGGCAGAGGGCAGGGGAAGCTCCCGTGTGAGGACCAGATTTTACCTGCCCCAGCGGACTGAGATGGCAAGAACTAAGCAGAGAGGTCAGGACCCTAGCCAAATAGATTAACATTCAGGACAGTCTAGTGTAAAAATGGGAAATTGCCATACCACAGTGTTGATAATAATTACTCTTCTAGTTTTTTGGATACCTGTTAAGTACTAGGCACTGTGCTGTGTGTTTTATTGTAACATATCACTTAATTTCCATAGTAACCCTGGTAGAAAGGTGCTGTGTTTCCATTTTCAGAGAAGTGTGCTGATATTCAGAGTTACATGGCTTGCTTTGAGAGAGAGTGCCATGATTTGAACCTGTCTTAGCCATATCTGTTTGGTTTCTGCATTTTTATGTTGCCAGGCCAGAATTATAGATAAGAAAGGCACAGCAGACAATGGGAAGAATTCCCACCTAATCCCTGTACTTACTCCTGAGGAGCTAAATAAAGAGGACTCATCATCCCTCCAAAATGTCACTGTACCTGCACAAATGGTTTAGTGCCCATTGGCAACTGATACCGAGTATATGCGTGAGAGGTGGGGGGAATCTAGAGCTCCTAAAACTTGTAAAATACTTAGCGTGAATCAGTCCGCAGTTGATGTTATGCCACCGTCACTGTACTGGAACCCACTGATGCTCTGGAAGCGATGCCACCACAAACACTTGTCACAGCTTAGCATTTCACGGGGGTCTGGCTGAGCTCAGACGGTAGATCGTGAGAATTCAGATCTTGGGATCATGAATTCAAGCCCCACATTGGGTGTAGAGCTCACTTAAAAAAACAAAACCAAATCTAAGGATTCAGAGCAGGAGAACTGAGAGGATGAGGAATGGAAAAACCACAGCCTGATGAGTCATTAACTATCTGTGGATTGTAAACATGAGCAGTGTTTAGCCTGAAAAAGGACTTTGGGGGAAGACTTCCATTCCACCTTTATGGAGAGAGGAAGGGAAGCTTTATTCATTGAGCATCTTACAATGTTCCAGCTACTAGGCGCTTTCCAATCCTCACAAGTCCTACAAAGGAAATACTGTCACTCCATATGGATCAGGAAATTAATGCTTAGAGATCACTTACTGTGGACTACTTACACACACACACACACACACACACACACACACACACACAGCCTTACTGAGATATACAGACAACCCCTGATTTATGATGGTTCAACTTAATGATTTTTTGGCTTTACAGTGGTATGAAGTGTGATACACATTCAGTAGAAAACGTGCTTCAGATTGTGAATTTAGATCTTTTCCTGGGCTAGCAGTACTTGGTCCAGTAGTCTCTAATGATGCCAGACAGCTGGCCGCAGCTCCCAGTCAGCCACAGGATCACGAGGGCACACAACTAATACACTGACTACCATGCTGTGCCACACAGCCATTCACTTTCAATACAGTATTGAATAAATTACATGTGACATTCAACACTTCGTTATAAGGTAGGCTTTGTATTAGATGATTTTGCTCAGATACAAGCTAATGTAAGTGCTCTGAGCACATGTAAGGTACGCTAGGCTAAGCTACAATGTTTGGTGTGTTAGGTATATTAAATGCATTTTTGACGGACGATATTTTCTTTTTTTTTAACGTTTATTTATTTTTGGGACAGAGAGAGACAGAGCATGAACGGGGGAGGGGCAGAGAGAGAGGAAGACACAGAATCGGAAGCAGGCTCCAGGCAATGAGCCATCAGCCCATAGCCTGACACGGGGCTCGAACTCACAGACCGCGAGATCTTGACCTGAGCTGAAGTCGGACGCTTAACCGACTGAGCCACCCAGGCGCCCGCGCCCCAACGGACGATATTTTCAACTTAATTGTGGGTGTGTCGGAACTCAACACCATCCTGGATTGAGGAAGACCTGTAATTTACATACTGTAACGGTCACCTGTTACAAGCATACAATTCCAAAGTGCCTTTTCAAAAGGTAGCGAGTTCCCTGTCATTGGAAATGTTTGACCAGAAGAGGCTGGAAAATCTCCCAGTCAAGGATATCGTAGAGGAATGTTCTGCTTCCATCTCTAGAAAAGTTTAAGTAATGAAAGAGCGGTTTCAACACCTCCAGAGTGCTGGCAGCCATTCGCTTCAGTGTTTTAAACTTTGATGGACACATGAGAAAGGAAGGGCCCAGAAGACGTTTCGGTTGTGTTTATCATCTTAACTTTGGCTGTGCGCTAGAATTGTAGAGGAGCTTTTATTTGTTTTTAATGTTTATTTTTATTTTGAGAGAGAGAGACAGAGCGAGTACATATGGTGGGAAGGGGGCGTGGGAGTGTGGGGCAGAGAGAGAGGGAGAGAGGGAATCCCAAGCAGGCTCTGCACTGTCAGCACGGTGCCCGACATGAGGCTCTATCTACAAACCACAAGATCATGACCTGAGCCGAAAGCAAGAGTCAGATGCTCTGCCAGCTGAGCCACCCAGGTGCCCCACAGAGGAGCTTTTAAACACTTCCGATGCAGATATGAAAGCCACACCCCAGGCGCAGCTAAGTCAGCACCTCTGTGGCTGGGGCCTGGCTTGGCCACACTTCAGAGGCTCCCTCCCATTATTCTAGGGTACAGCTGTGCTGAAAACTGCTTTCCTCAGCTGAGGAGAAGTTCAACTGCACTTAAGAGAGTCATGAAGGGTCAAAGACCAAACCAGCCCCGTCCTGCCAAGCAGCCACAGTTCCTACAGGTTGTTGCTTCTCAGAGCATTAATGGTGAATCAGCCACACCCAGGTGACTTCTAGCTTGGCAGCTGCTGCGGCCCTACGTCCAGCTCGTTCAAGAAGTCTGAGGCAGTGTTGGCAGTGTAACCAGAGACAGTTTGTCTCGTGACCTTTTAATCAGATGAACTTTTGTTTGTCTTTAACTCATATCCACCAGACATTTCTGCAGAGCTTTAGGATGGAAAGGTGCTTGAGAAAAGAATGAGTGTAAATTCCATCTCCAGATCGGATCAGTGTTCCTCCCTTCAGAGCAATGATTTTATCCACATTTGAAGGTTCTGTGTTATTTCTTCAGATAAGCAGGTCACTGCATATATGCTTACATCAGAGGATCTGAGCTTTCTCTTTCATCCTCTATATAGAACTTGTATAGGTAACTGATGGTAATGGGGTCCAGTGAAAATCAAGCCTGGAGCCAGAAGGTGCCAGAACTGGTGGCCTTGGGAGCCTATAAAACCTTTCTGAACCTCAGTTTCTTTGTAAAGTGAGACTAACAATTCCTAAGTGTCACTTTAAGAATCCAGTTAAAGAGGCGCGCCTGGGTGGCTCAGTAGGTTAAGTGTCCAACTTCAGCTCAGGTCATGATCTCACGGTTTGTGGGTTGGAGCCCCTCGTCGGGAGCCTTTGAATTCTGTCTCCCTCTCTCTCTGCCCCTCTCCCACTTGCTCTCTGTCTCTCTCCCTCTCTCTCTCAAAATAAACATTAAAAAGAAGAAGAAGAATCCAGTTAAAGAATGGGGGCAGGAGGGCTGGGTGGCTCAGTCAGTTAAGCATCCGGCTTTGGCTCATGTTATGATCTCTCAGCTTATGAGTTCAAGCCCCGCGTCAGGCTCTACGCTGATGGTGCAGTCTGCTTAGGATTCTGTCTGTCTCACACACACACAAAATAAATGAATAAACTTACAAAAAAAAAAAAAAAGAATGTGTGTGACACTGGCTTACAACCATGTAAGTGTTGCGCTCTTGCTGTGTGCCAGGTGCCATTACTCATCCTCGGGGAAACAAACATGAATAAGTAGTGATCCCTGCCCTGGAGAAGCCTACAGTTCAGTGAGGAAGACAGACTCAAAGCCAGGTAATTGTAAAAGGGTGTGGAGGTGCCAAAATGCACAGGATACTCTGAGAGCCTCACAGAAGGAATTAGAAGGAGTAGGTTACTGGCATAGAGATTTGGGGGAAGGCTTCCCACAGGCACTGATGGGTGACAAAGGGGAAGTCAAGGTGAGGGCAGGAAAGCTGGATGTTCTCTGGATATACTTGGCAGAGGGAAGGAGTGGCAGAGGCTTGTAGGTGAGGACCAAGAAGGGGGACATTGTGATGCTAATGATGACAAGCTTTTTATTCAAGTCTCACTTGCTTTCCCTCCGGAGAAATGACCTTTTTATTAAGTAGGGTGCCTTTGAGAGCTGTCAAAGGAGAAAGAAGGCAAGAGATGGAGTCATCTATTTTCCTCTTCATTTGCCTGATTTTGTGTAGGTGTTTGGAATAGGGAACAGGAATGCGACTGAGTGATTTATGTACATCGTCAAAATCCCAAGATTAAAAAGAACACTGTGTCCAGGTCAGGTACCATATATGTGTTTAACACTTGCAGTGGGCATTGAAGCATAGTGATACTTGCAGAAAGTTGCTCTCAGAGGAAGGAGGCTGGATCTTATGAAGATGGCTTTTATAGCTCAGGAGGTCCGGATTGTAATTAAACTGAGAGATGGTCCACAAGCCATGCAGAGCACTTAGCAGGAGCATCTGTTGAGCCTCACAGTCATTTTCTGTGTCTGCCCTAATTTTATAGCCAATAAAACCACAACAGTATCCCTTTCAAGACTGTTCGTAAAGCAGCTTCCTCTGTTGGTTTACATGTCCTATACTCACCCTGTGTTCTTCACAGCTGTACTCTTAGGAATCAAGAAACCACAAAGCCATGCATCCAGTGGTGATTTCATTTCTTCTGCCAGTGGAGGCAGTAGGGGCACTGGGATTGGAAATGGTGCGTACTTCTTGTGCCGTGTGCTTTCACGCCATCAGTTGTCAAGCCTGGGCCTGATCCAGCCAGACGTCCTCCTGGCTGGGAAACATTGTGCCCATGCATCTCTAGTCCAGCAAATCTGATCAGAAGGGCAGATGGCTTCATCAAAACAGTGAATAACCAGGAGCCTAATCTCTCTCACCTCTTCTCTTGGCTCTTTCAACATGTGGCACTGAGGCAGGGGAGACTGGGGAGCTGTTTCGTGGCTGCTTGAGTTCTGAGCCCTGATCCCTCGTGCCCTGTGAGTGTCCAGAAGGGGCACGTGCCCACGAGGTAGGGCTCCAAGGAGGCATTGGGAGACCCAGATTCCAGTTCCTGCTCCACCCCACACTGGCAGCTTTGGCGTTGAGTAAGTCATCATCAGTGGGCTGTCACTTCTGGCCAGTAAAAGGAGAAGATTACAGTTCTCTCTAGATTGAAGCTGGCAGGAATTGAACTCACGAACCTCACTCTGCATCGTTGTCCAATTCCTAGCTGCCATCTCTGCCCCTCTGCTTTGGTTCCTGCTGTCTTCACTCCTCCCTCTCCACCTGCTGACTCTTGCCCGACTCCATTCTTCCACGCCTGCCTCTCAGTGTCCGCAGGGAATCCTTTGGTGCCCAAGTAGGACTAGATTACCAGATAGGTTAAACGTGTATTTAGGGCACCTGCAAAGCAAAGGTACCACTAGAAAATTTTTAAAAGAATTTGATGTTCACTGTTTAAAAAAAAATCAAAGTGGCCATCATGGCGGCGGGGGTGGGGGGGGGGGTGGTGGAGAGCAGAGTTTTGCTGGACTTCCTTATTACTTTATGGTTTGTTATTTAATTCAAATTCTCCTTGGAACTGAATCTTTTCAGTAGTTTTACTGACAGCTTAATGTTCTACCTCTAAACTTTAGGGACTCAGCGTTTTCACTGAAGCCTCAAAAAGGAAGGGGCAGGCATGCTTCTCTGTGTCTTTTTCTCTGCACTAGCTATGTGTGTGCTTATTTTAATATAATACCATGTATCTCTATAGCACTGGCTCACTCAGAGCCTTTACATTGTGTACTTCCCATTTGAATATGTCCATCGTGGGAGTTAGGTGCTGGGATAGGCCAGGAAGAGAGATGTGAGAGTATAAGGCACACACATACCTCCTTTCAGAATTTATAATTGAATTGAGACATCAGTTATTCCCCAGAATGATTACATGCCAAAGGTAACCATGAAAATGTGAAAAAGTGCTCTAGGAACTTCGAGCAGTTTCTGGAAGATGGACCTTGAGGGAAGGGTGGTGGAGAGTTTGGCCATATTAACAAAACATGCATATCTGACTGGCCTGTTACTTTCTTTCTAAGTTCTAAATCCCATGATTGTGAACTGTTGGCTGCTACCACTTCTCGGAACTGCCCCAAACGAGTTTCTCCCAGACTCAAGCACTCTGTCTCTGTTCCTCCGTATCTCTCCTGCCCTGGCTTTGGTCCTTTGAGCCTGACCCTTCTGATAAGCTGCTGTAGCCACTGAGAAGAATCACTTTGAGTCCCCTGGGTCCACAGAATAAGAAGGCTTTTTTCTAGTCGGTTGTGTGCTTGCTTGGGGGAACTATGTGATCTCCAGGTTCTTGTTTGCACCACAGTCTGGTTAAGCCCCTGTCCTTGTCATTGCCATCATCACCACCATCATCAAAGTTAAATGTATAGAGTGCTTATCGTGTGCCAGGCACTGTGTAAGCGCAGTACATGTATGGATTCATTCAGTCCTCACCACAGCCTCAGATGAGTGCTATTTTTTTCCATCTTACTGATAAGGAAAGGGAGGGACGGAGATGTTAAGTAACCAACCTGAAGGTCAAACAGCTAATACATGGCAGAGCCAGTATTTTTACTCTAGTGATGGGATTTCTGAACCCTGCTCTTAACCATTCCGCTTACTATGTGTTCAAAGAAAGAAGAGTTGGGAGGTTTGGTGGGCTGGGAACAGCACAGGGAAAGTGGCAGTGCTTTCTGTTTGAGGAGAGGAAGAACTGATTTTGGATTTATTCTCATCGAGATGAAGGTGGTGTGAATTGTTGACAAGAAGTTCCAGGAAGTGCTTCCTCTTAAATATATTAGGTAATGTCTTTTCTCTGCAGTGCCATCTTTTTTTCATTCTCCTCCTCCTGTTTTTCTACCCTGTATTTGATCAAAATAAAAGTTGTCTGATGGGGATGCCTTTTCAGTGAGGTACACAGTATCACATTGCCAAGTGTAATTTCCACTCAGGTGACACTGTTCTCACCGCTGAGAGAAATGGCAGGATTAGCCAGAAAGGCTGGTTTTAGGTATCTTACCTCTCACTCTTCAAGTGAGCACAATTACAGACATTGAAATGTGCTTTTTTAGCATTCTGGTGTTGTTGATTGATTTGTTCTAAATAGGAGGGTTTCCGGGCCACCTGGGGGGCTCAGTTAGTTAAGCATTGGACTCTTGATCTCAGCTCAGGTCTCGATCTCAGGGTTGTGAGTTCAAGCCCTGCATCAGGCTTTGCACTGGGCTTGAAGCCTATTTAAAAAAGAGGAAAAGAAAAGAAAGAAATAAAAAGGAGGGTTACCTTCTAAAAGTTCACTGTTTTCTCTGGTGCTTTACCACCATTGACTTTTGAGGTTATTTGCTGGCATTCGTAATAGTGGTGATAACCATGACTCATAAAAAGGAGTCTCTTATTTTATGAATATTTCAGTCTGCTAATTCCCTTGAATGGAGTCCTTAAGACTAATTTGATGCCTCAAATTGAGCCCAGAAATTTTATAGTTGGCTTTGAATTGATTTCTTCCAAAACACAAGTATACTTTTTTAAAAATTTTTTTAACGTTTATTTATTTTGGGGAGACAGAGAGCGCAAGCAGGGGAGGGGCAGAGCGAGAGGGAGACAGAATCTGAAGCAGGCTCCGGGCTCTGAGTTGTTAGCACAGAGCCCGACGCTGGGCTCGAACCCACAAAGCACATGATCATGACCTGAGCTGAAGTCGGATGCTTAACCGACTGAGCTACCCAGGTGCCTTGTGTAAGTATACTTTTAAGATTATCTTAATAACTCTGGTATTTTAACATTCACTAGTCATTTATTTATTTAGTGGCTTGAGTGGCTCCAGTCCATCATTGTTTTTGCCCCCAGGAAGAACTGTGATCATGGAATTCCCATGGAATTAGCCTGAGACCACCCAACTTCCCCCCTCTCAGGACTCAAGCCTGTTGCTGTTTTTCCAAGGACAAACCAGAGAAGGTGGGGTCTAGAAAATAAGTGAGGGGATAGGATGAAAACTTTACAATAGAGATGTCATTGGGAGCATTCTGGAGGAGCTCTCTTAGCCTCCCCCCACCCCCTCCCTTCAAAGCCAAAGGCTTTTCACCCTTGGATGAGCCCCCAGGCTCAGCTGCGGTTTTCATCACAGCTGTACTGACCATCTGATCACTGGGGAATTCAAGAAAGCTGGACCCTCAGCTTCCCTTTGGAGTTAGCAGAGCATCCTATAGTTTAACAGATGTGAAACTGTTTTTAGAGATCTCAGCTCCCCACTGGTCTGGTTCCCGGGCTGTGTCTTTGTGGGTCAGGCATGGGGAAGGGAAGGAAGGAAATTAAATGAAATGAGTTCACTCACTTTTCTTCCTTAAAAGGGCTGAGAAAGAATACAGAAGGTCAGGGGAATCTGAACTCAGTGAGCTAGCTTGCTCTTCTGTCTGCTTCAGATTACTTCTTTTGGTTGTTGCTGCCCAGGTCTCTGGAAAACTGGAGGGAGGGTGTAGGCACCTTAGCATCCTAATTCCAGCATCATGACTTCATAGAAAGCACTTACGTTTTACCATCAGAAGACCTGGGTTTGAGTCTCCCTGCTGCCAATGTTAATTACCTGAGTAATCTTGGGCGGAGTGGTAAACCACTTGAACACCATTTTCTCCCCTCACTTGAGGTTGATAGTAGTACTTAGTTCACAGAGTACTTGTGGAGATGAATTACAATAATGACACATATTGAAGTCACTTTGTTAGCTGTCTAGTGTCTCTGCTTGTTACGATTCTACCCATGACTGGCTTTTTCAGTTGCAAGCAAATGGCTAGCTGTAGAACTTTTACACAGAAACACTTCATTTTGAAGGCTTTTAATAATGCTTTTATAGGGGCGCCTGGGTGGCACAGTCGGTTAAGCGTCCGACTTCAGCCAGGTCACGATCTCGCGGTCCGGGAGTTCGAGCCCCGCGTCAGGCTCTGGGCTGATGGCTCAGAGCCTGGAGCCTGTTTCCGATTCTGTGTCTCCCTCTCTCTCTGCCCCTCCCCCGTTCATGCTCTGTCTCTCTCTGTCCCAAAGATAAATAAACGTTGAAAAAAAATTAAAAAAAAAAATAATGCTTTTATAAAGGATTGAGAGTGTAAAATATTCACCTGTTAGAAACAAGGAAGAACTTGAAGACATTTCGTGGTGCCCTTCAGAACATACAAATCATACTAAGGGTAATAAACTTTTTACTTGTATCATTTGGCTTGTAAAGTGTTTGGAAGAAAGTTTCCAGGTGGTTCATGCTTCTCATAGGCCAAAAACCTATTTCCGTGGGCTAAGTCACCGATAATATTTTTGATAGAGTTGTTTCTCTTTCGAATATATTTTAGATGAATTGTTTCCCTCTAAATTTTACACAAATTGGATACCATGTTTTGGACTACCTTCCCGAGAAGCTGGTGGGATGGGATATGGTCACAGCCACCCATGAACAGATTAGACCAGACAGATTATTTTCATTTCTTTCTCGCCACATTGTGTAGTGTACATATATCTTCAGTAAATAATTGCCACGAACTGTAAGTCCAAGTGGCCTACCCACTTTTGAGGTTTGAGAGGGGCCAGAAATAACTCCTCCATTGCCCAAATTAAAAAGCCACTGAGAAAGATAAAGGAGTCAGGCTGATGGGCAGCAAAATGCCATCTTTATTACTGAAAGTACTTTTTGGAGAACGTGGCTTTGGGTCTGCAGCCAAGTGGGTCTTCTGAAATTTCATCCTTGAATTAGATAGACTACCTGCTTTTTCCCCAACATAGCAGGACAGCGGAAGCTGGCAGCCAGCAGGTAAAGCCTTCTAACACCCAACAAGAGAGGAGTCCGGAATGCACCATCTCTGCAGGCAGGCAGGTCCCAAAGAGAAGAAAGAGGAAGGGGAAGGTGGAAAGAGAGACCAGGTCTATTATTATGGGGAATTTTGTCTGGGTGATAACATGGGGAGGGTAAATGAAAGTCCTCTTGCAACACCTGTTCTTGTATTCAAAAGTAGGCCAACCCTGGCCCTGCTCACCAGGGACATTTAGCGAGGAAGGGAGATATGGAAGGGAGATATGGCATCTGTCAGTGTGATTGAACCTGAGATTGCCCTTCTTTGCCCTTCTCTGCCCTTTAGCTAAAGCTTCAGATGTAGAGTAGAAACACATGATTTATGTGGCTGCCACATTTTTTTCCTGGTGATCTGGTGGCATATATAACTTAGCCCAGGTGAATAAGCAACATACAGAGAACCCTGTGTGGCAACACTCAGCTCAGACAGAAGCAAATGCATTGCAGTTCCTGAAGAATAGAAAAAAGTAGAGTCTCATTGAAAGAAATATTATTATTACCATGATAAATTTCATAGCTTTGGAAATTGATTTATAGTACTTAGCTGACAGAATCCCACAATCCCACCTCCCACCCAACTTTTCTACTTTCCCTAACTTCTGTGCCTTTTCTAAATAATAGAATTGTACAGTTTAAGGAGGACAGTGACCTTTTTGTTAGTGTTCTCGGCCAAACTCTTGGGAGCTGGTTGTCAACCAGGAACTGGGGCTTTCTTCGGGAAAACCTGCCCATGTGTCGTGCCAAGCTGTGTTAGCCACTCCATGTTCTCAGATGGGCTCTGGAGTAAGACCAGTCCGTGCTTGTGCATTTGTAGTAGCCATGGGATAAGAACCAGAATAATGAGTCCAGAAGTAAAGGGTCACAGCTCTAACCTGCTGAGTCATCTCACCTCAGCCTTGCTGGCCAGAGTTCCCAAGCTACGTTTAGTTTGCTTTACTGCGTGGTGCGGCTCATGTAGAAAGGGAGACGTCTGAGCAGAGCCCAGAAATCTGGGTTTGCAATGTGCACCCCGGCTCATCTCAATTCAGGTGCTACTTAAGAAATGCAAAGAGCGGTTCCCCTCAGTCTCCTCCATGCAAATGTGTCAGCATGTATTCATGCAGAGAGCCTATTATGAGTTGTCAGCAAAGGGTCTGAAGGGCTTCTTGGCCATCCTTCAGGTGCTGGGCTTCCTGTCTTCCACGGTGCCTTTATGTACCAGTGCTAGCAGCCTTTACTCCCTTTTGTTGCTAACCGCCGGGGATGTGCATGAACAAGAGAAATAAATACCAGAAAACAGACGAGTACTACACAAAATGATGTTTTGGAACTTGAAAGCTAAACACTTCCAGACTAAAAAACATACCTTTTTACTCCTTTTCTTTTCCGTGCTCCAGCGTGAGGTAACTTCACATTTAACTTACACCTCCCATTACAAATTTGTATTAGTCTTCCCTAAATGTTTTTTCTTTTGTTTATCTTCAAGTATCTAAGTCTTTGTCCACTCTGAATCAGTCTCTGCTCTTTTGAGATCAAGATCACTTTGTCTTCTGAACAATTGAATCATTAAAAAATGAGTATGAAGGGTGCCTGGGTGGCTCAGTGGGTAGAGTGTCTGACTTTGGCTCAGGTCATGATCTTGTAGTCCGTGAGTTTGAGCCCTGCGTTGAGCTCTGTGCTGACAGCTCTGAGCCTGGAGCCTGCTTCAGATTCTGCATCTCCCTCTCTATCTGCCCCTTCCCTGCTCACACTCTTTCTCTCTCTCTCTCTCTCTCTCTCTCAAAAATAAACATTAAACATTTTTTTTTAATTAAAAAATAATAAAAATGAGCATGATACAGGGGCGCCTGGGTGGCTCAGGCAGTTAAGCGTTTGACTTCAGCTCAGGTCATGATCTCGTGGTTTGTGAGTTCGAGGCCCACTTGGGGCTTTCTGCTGACAGCTCAGAGCCTGGAGCCTGCTTTGGATTCTGTGTCTCCCTTTCTCTCTGACCCTACCCCACTTGCGCTCTGTCTCTTTCTCAAAAATAAATAAACATTAACAAATTTTTTTTTTTAAAAAAGAGCATGCTACAGAGTCATACCCATAATATGGAGAATGGTTGGAAGAGGGGAAATGGTAAGCCTTTGCAAGGTCACTCACACAATGTTAAAGCATCAAAAGGTCTTAGATATATTAAACTCCAAGAGCATGTTTTTTTCTATAAAACTCACTTAAAACTTATGACTTAAAACATACTAAACTTGTATTATTATTCATCATCACACATGATTGCCCTGTTTCTAAATTGCAAGTGCTTTATGGGCAGGAACTTTGGTTCATCTCCAGAATGTGGTCTAGAGCCCATACAAAGGAGGTACCAAATGAATGCCTGCTTCATAGGGTAGTTCAAAGAATTTATTTTTAAAACATCTGTTGCATATTTTTTATATACCAAGGAATTAGAATCTCAGTCTTATATGACATACACGAAGATCAGTAAGGCACAGTTTCTCCTCTGGAAACACTTATACTCTGTTGGGTAAACAAATAATTATATCCTAATGATTACCCTAATGAACTGTGAATAAAGCAGTGTGGGGACTCAGCTACTCTGAGCAGCTGACTGTGCCTCCGGGTGAGGAAGGGAGGCAGATGGCTCTCTTTGAAGGATATATTAGAGTTTGGATTTTAAGTGTGAACTGAATCTTAAAATTTAATGTCAGGAAGGAAGAGATAATCTAATACAGTCTTATCTGTTTTACAGATAGAGAACCTAAGACCTAGAGATTGCTAGGATCCAATAGCTAGTCAGGGTGAGAACTAGAGTTCTACTAGCACTTTGCTGTTGCTTCTAGAAGTAGAACTTGGGGTACCCAAAGAATGCATTATTCTGGGAATATGCGATCAACTTTGCATAGTTTCTCCTAGAACAACCTAGTGTTTTTAGAGTCACGTTTATCATAAAGCTGTCCTAGATGGGTTGATTAACTATTAAATTCTCTTTTGTATGAGCCTAAAGTAACAGCTGTCCTGATGCATAAACTAGTTACATTATTTTAGTATTTTATTATAAAACAGTAAAAGGCAGGACAGTCTGGAAACCTGCTAATAGGAAGAGTTTATGGCCCTCAGGTACTCTAGGAGTTACAAATCATTGCACCAAATATAGCAGAACGTCACACAATATAATTAAGCAGATAAAAGCGTGAAAGAATCTTACTCCTCTATTTTCTGAGCATACTCAATGAACATCAATGACTCAATGAACTCAATGAACATACTCAATGTACATCAATGAAACTTATGGCACTGAATTGTTTGAATGTTGAGCCCTATTTTAAGTAAACCTTTTCTATAAAATTATTAAAATATCACTATACTTTTTGGTTTTAATTAACTTTGATTATAAGGATTGGTTAGTTGAGAAAATGGCCTTTTGACCTTACAGGGGCACCTAAAATTTCTGTTCTCATAAGGTTTATTCCTAAATTTTTGACTGTATGTCCACAGAGCACTTTTAGGTTCGTTTTATATCATTTGTAATTCTTAATTAGCAAAATGAAGTAGACTCATCTAATTCCCTCATTAAGAAACATTTTTAGTCTTCTTTATCTGTCTCTGAAATGATTACCTGGATAACCTACAAGCAAGTGTGTGTGTGTGTGTGTGTGTGTGTGTGTGTGTGTGTGTGTTTAGGGTTAGTTTTGTTTCCCAGTCTTTCAGTTTTTAGCTCTGTGACTTTATGAGGATATTACCTAACATTTGTAAGCTTTTTTTTTTTCACCTGTAAAATTAGGGAAATAATTTGTCTCAAAGTGTTGTGCCAATTAAACGGACTTTTGTAAAACCCCTCCTCAAATGTGCCTAGCATGTACTTGAATCTAAGTAAATTATAGCTTGAATTATTTTGCTTCATTTCCTATGGATACATTATAAAGCATTAAGTAGAATCACAAAACAAACCTGTTTTGTATTGAGAAAAAGTATCCCATTCTTTCTAGAACATAAGACTGATAAATATCCTGCCTCTCTTTATTTTTGTGGGGTTCTAGTGAACATTTTTTGCAGCAGCAGATTTTAATGATTAATTTTGAGGCCTGAAGCTAAGCATTATTGACTAAGATGAAAACCACAGGCCCCAAGAGTCTGCAAGTATTGATGTTGGTTGAGAGCCAATGGGATGATGATGTTTAATATATTAAATATTAAATGCAGAATCTTCTGGTTTGGTGAGTGTTGCTAATGCTACCAATTAAAATATGGCAGTTTGATTTACAGAAGTTTAATTTTATCTGGATACAATCCATTTCACGTGATGGCTACTACATAAAAATGATGAATACTGTTAGCAGCCCAGTAATTTCCTGAAATTCTGCGTGAATTCAGTGAGAAAAGTGAAAAGAGCTTTGTTGTTTAAACGCTTATATTTTTCAGTGGGTAGCTACATTTGCATATTTAATATTCCTTGAATATTTATTTTAAAGTATTAAAATGTTTTAAACATAAAACTAAATTTAAAAAAATTTTTGTGAGAATATGGGCATTCTCCCTCTTTCATTTTCAGCTCTTTTATAATTCCAAAGTATCATTCAAAACTCTGGTATAGTCCCTTTAAAGGCATCTGGTTTTCTAAAGTGCAAGCATTTCTGTCACCATAAACCTGTATTGCCTATGTTAGTTTCAGATCTGTCCCTGGAAATCAGTTTTTTAAATCATACTTAGTGTGTTTCACTTAAGCAGAATTTGGGGGTATGTATTTCTGAAGCAGATAACCTATATTTCATTCTTTTTTTTTTAATTTTTTTAAATCTTTGTTTATTTTTGAGAGTGAGAGAAAGAGACAGAGACAGAGTGCAAGCAGGGAAGGGGCAGAGAGAGAGGGAGACACAGAATCTGAAGCAGGCTCCAGGCTCTGAGCTGTCAGCACAGAGCCCGATGTGGGGCTTAAACTCACAAACTGTGAGATCATGACCTAAGGCAGTCAGACGCTTAGCCAACTGAGCCATCCAGGCACCCCTATTTCATTCTTGATTAATTGAACTTTTGATAAGTTTCTGAAAAATGAAAATTGTGGATTGAGACCAAATTGGAAACTTTCAGGCTTAAGAGAGTATCTGTAGAAGTACAATCCAAAAAATGCCAATTCTTATACTTCTGAAAATCATGATAGTAGCTAACTCAGCCTTTATCGTGTGCCAAGAATTGCTCTAAGTATGTGTATATAGTAGTTCTTTTTTTTATGTTTATTTATTTTGAGAGAGAGTGCGCGCGCGCGCGCGCGCACACACACACACACACACACACACACACACACACACACACACGACAGGGGGAGGAGCAGAGAGATGGGGAGAGAGAGAATCCCAAGCGGGCTCCACACTGCCATCACAAAGCCCACACAGGGCTCAATGCCATGAACCTTGAAATCGTGACCTGAGCTGAAATCAAGAGCCAGAGACTTAACCAACTGAGCCACCCAGGCAGCCCTATAGTAGTTCTTTCAGTCCTCACAACAAACTTGTGAGGTAGGTGTAGGTGGTGGTGTTACTACTCCTCTTCCTCCTCCCCTGCTCCTGCCACCACCACCAGCATTTCATCTGAAGCACAGAGAGGTCAAGTAGCTTAGCTAGTTACACAGCTAGAGAACAGGTAGAGTCCAGAGTTTAACCCAGTGTGGCTCTAGGATCTAAGTCTTATAACTACTACAAATAAGGCTAACTATAGACCCAGCTCCCACAGACTTCTACAGACTTGCAAGTATGATTTGTATTTGAGTAATATTCTGAAAAATCTTGTTGCTCAGAGATTTATTTTTTTTTTAATTTTTTTAACGTTTATTTATTTTTGAGACAGAGAGAGACAGAGCATGAATGGGGGAGGGTCAGAGAGAGGGAGACACAGAATCTGAAACAGGCTCCAGGCTCTAAGCTGTCAGCACAGAGCCCGACGCGGGGCTCGAACTCACGGACTGCGAGATCATGACCTGAGCCGAAGTCAGATGCTCAACCCACTGAGCCACCCAGATGCCCCTCAGAGGTTTCTAAAGTACACTTTTCTACTGCTTAAGATACCTGCATCATTTTATTTTTTTATTTTTTATTTTTTTTTAAACGTTTATTTATTTTTGAGACAGAGAGAGAGCATGAACGGGGGAGGAGCAGAGAGAGAGGGAGACACAGAATCTGAAACAGGCTCCAGGCTCTGAGCAGTCAGCACAGAGCCTGACGTGGGGCTCGAACTCACGGACAGTGAGATCATGACCTGAGCCAAAGTCAGACGCTTAACCGACTGAGCCACCCAGGTGCCCCACCTGCATCGTTTTAAATGCAGTATCAGCTGTGCACAGGTGTCCAGGAAGACTTGTACTGTGTATCAATATTGCTGACAGCCTCTCTAAGCCTAGTTTTCTCAGAGCTTTAGCTCAGAGAGACATTGATAAATGTGTGGTCTGATTTCCTTCTTTTCCCAGTTGACAAATGAAAGGAATTCTTCCATGAGTTCCCCAAAGTTAGTCATTTCCTGCTTTGTGATCCCAAGGCATTTTGTTCAACTCCATCTTTTAAGCAAATACCATTTTGTAATTAATCCTGTTTATATGTCACTTCTTTCCATCCCCCACTCTCGCCTGCAAGTGAGCTCTTCAAGAGCTGGAACCAGGTCTAATTTTATTTTTGTCTCCCACCAGCCTGATGACAGATGGATGAATCATATCGCCTGCAGAGGTTAAAGGGACTTGCCCAGAGTAGCAGACCTGAATTGTGCACAGCTTTCATGACTCCCAGCCTCGTACTTACCTCTCATGTGCTGCCAGAAGTATATTCCAATGGTTTGGATGCTTGCTAGGGAGTGAAGACGCAGTTTTCCTATGATGTTCTTCTAGACCAGCTCATTTATAAAACACTACTAATAACAGTGTTGGTGGTGATGATGATGCAGCCGCCACCACCTAAGCTACTGAATCATTTTGAGGGTCAAAGGGAAAGATAATATTTGTGCAAGCTTTGGAACTGGTAAAACCCCTGCTACAAGGGTATGTATTGCTGTTACTCTGGGGTGTTATTATTGACGGGGGACTTGCAGGGTATTTTGACATTCATTGTCTCGTTGCCCATGTACAACCTTGTGAAATAGGCCGTGCCGTTGCCACTTCACAGATGAGGGAACCGAGGCCAAGAGAAATAAAGAACTTGTGCTACACACAAGTGGCTGAAGGAAGCCAAGCCCAGCTCTCCTGCTAGAGCCCCGGAGAGAGACCTGGGGCAGGGGGGTTGTTCCTGGGCTTTCCTAGACCCTGGGCTATTACATTATGTGTGTTTAACTTCTGGTCAGATTTCTCATTCTGTCAAAGCCTAGGACCTGGGCACGCAAAGCTTTGGAAGACAAAGTGAGCGGGCTGATTTTGAAGTGGCCAGCCAGTGCACAGCAGCATGTGGCTCTGGGTCCAAGCAGGAGTAGGCTACCCCTCCATTGCTTTTGTCTCAATGGGGAGTTCCTTACTACAACTCTCAGAGGAAATGAAGGATGATAAATCCAGCTGCTGCTTCCTGTTGCTATAATTCTAAGATTCTTTTTTTTTTTTTTAAAGGGTAGAACGCTTTATTTTTAAACCAGTGGAAAATACCCTCAACCTGTTTCTTGTTGTTAGTATTTCCTTAAAAACTAGATGCACTCACTTGGGCTTTAAATGGTATGTGTGTGTGTGCCTGAAATTCCCATGTTGCTGCTTGGGGTGTGTGTGTGTGTGTGTGTGTGTGTGTGTGTGTGTGTGTGTGTGAAATTCTCATGATGCTGCCTGGGCTGGCTCACTCTTTCTTTTTTTTTTCTTTTTTAAGTGTTTATTTTTGAGAGACAGAGCCTAAGTGGGGGTAGGGCAGAGAGAGAGACAGAGAGAGACAGACGGAGACACAGAATCTGAAACAGGCTCCAGGCTCTGAGCTGTCAGCACAAAGCCTGACGCGGGGCTCAAACTCAGGAATGGCGACATCATGACCTAGGCTGAAGTCCTGACGCTTAACCAACTGAGCCACCCAGGCACCTGTCTGTCGGTTTTTCAACAGTAACAACAGCAAGAAAACCAATCAAGGCAGACTTTACTGGGCAGGAAGCTCTCTGTGAGATTGAGGATGGTCTCTGATTTATAGGAGGACTGTAATTTGTATTGGTGGTATTACCATCTTTCAGCGATGCTTTTGCAATTCAGGTCTGGTTTTCTTCTCCTTGTGATTATGTTATTAGTGAATAAAGACCCAAGTTACTTGAGAAACACACTACCTGCTCACATACTATACTTTATGGAAAGTAGCCATTAGGTATAGATTATTAGGATGTAACTTGATGGGCTTGATTGTGTAACCATTGAATTAAAAATAATAGGTAGAAATATTTTCCCTAATACCAGTATTTTTCATTCTCAGAGACTGAGAATGTTACAGGCATGCCAAAGGTGCATCTTTTCAGAAGCACTGAAGGAAATTGATTTGTCAAGGTAGAATTATAAGAATGTAGTAAATGCAGGCAGTCCCACCACTGACTAACATTCTTAGCACTGATTGAAGTCTCTTAACCTTCCTGTAGGATTCCTACAGCATAGCTACAGCAGTACTCTGTTCACCCTGGGCAGTCAGTACATATTTTGCACCAAGAGCTGGCAGGCCCAAGTGAGTTATTTACTCTTTAAGAAGTACAGTTACAGCTTATAGTAAATGAATTCAGAATAAAAAGGAAAGCTTCATAAACTGCAGTGCAAGAAGAGTTTCTAGTGAGTATTTGGTCTGACTTCACTAACTACTCCTGAAGATTAGGTAAAATTGTGAGACCATCTATTCTAGTAAGTACACTGTTTGACATTACAGAGCTCTCGGCTTCCAGTATCAGCTGGGCCACTGCCTTGTTGCAACAATTTCTTGGCTAAAAAAATGACGTTGACACTATTTCTTTGTCTCCCAGGGGTTTGTAAGGATCAGATTAGTTGGAATCCACGTAAGTGCTTTTAAAAGCTGAGATGATGATAAAGGTGTTAGGTAATCCTGTTATGAAATGGCAGTGGGATTGTAAATGGTCATTTCACTTTTTAGACTTTGCTCCTGTGTCCTGAGGCAGCCTTTGAACACCAGGGTTATGTTCCTTTACTTAAGCATTCCTTCTAATAATTCATAAATAGGGGGACATTTTTTAATTTAATTGGAGCCAATCTCCAATTTAAAAAAAAACATTTTTTTTAATGTTTATTTTATTTTTGAGAGAGAGAGAGAGAGAGAGCACAATCTGGGGGAGGGGCAGAGAGAGAAACACAGACTTTGAAGCAGAGCACAGAGCCCAACGCAGAGCTCGAACCCACCAACTGTGAGATCATGACCTGAGGCAAAGTCGAACACTTAACCCACTGAGCCACCCAGACACCCCAGATTTCCAATTTAAAACAAGCTCAAGGGGATAGGAATGGGCTTGGTATAGTCAGATGGGGCTTTGAATCCTGGTTGGTTGGTTGGTTGGTTGGTTGGTTTGTTAGCTGTGTGATCTTGGTAATTCACGCTTTCTAAACCTCATTTTTTTTTCTCAATAAAACTCGAACAGGCATTAAAACTGCTCAGGGGGATGTGACAGTTTCATGAGCTTGGGTGTGTGTTGATTCCTCGGTGGGGGCAGTTTTCCTCCTGTCTCCTGTGAATGTTCGGCGGTCTCCTTGTTATGTGATGGTATCTCACAGCCAAGATAGTCACTCACAGGGGCATCTGGGTGGCTCAGTCAGTTAAGGTTACACATCAGTGGAGTCTCTCTCTGTCTCACCCTCCCTCTCTCTCTCAAGTAAAAACAGAAAGATTGTCACTGACAGATGCCAGCATCATACACTACCTCCTCCTCACCCCGTCTTCCCCTCCATGCTGTGGCCGAGGAAACGAGAAGTAAATTAAGCTGCTTTAGGTCACTAACACTCTCCTTAGCAATGTTAGATAGTTCTTTGACCACCTTCTTCCTTTCGGTGTAATCTGACTTGAGTTCTTTTAATGCTCGACCTTAACAGTTTTTTCAGGGGGTGAGAGCTCCCGATGCTGTTTAGATTACTTGAACGTACACAGAGCTGTTCACTCACAGGTCTGTGTGTGGTGTTTTCTTTTCAAAGTGAGAGGAGTTGTGGAACTCTTTTTTTTCTTTCAACGTTCCCCACAAAGGACCCTTTAAAGTTTTACAACTGGGTAAGTAATATAGTGGATAGAGAGATTAATGTTTACCGACTTACTGAAGAGAAAAAGCAAACAATATATATCCAAACTCGGTTAAAGAATTTCTGTAGAACTATGCATTCTGTAATCTCTTTACCTTAACTTAGTCAGAACAGCATGTTGCATCCTTGAGCTGAAGCTTCTTGTAGAAATGGGTTTACTGCACTATCTTTTAACTTTATGTTCCAGGTAACAAACAGCCATATAAAAATGTCTCTGTTCTTTCGCACCCTGTTATTTTTAACTTCCAACTCCCCACTCCTTTCCCATCCTAAAAAGTACACCCTTCCATCAAACCTGCTTCCCTTTCTTGCTATTGTCCCAGCCTTTTGTTTTTCTTCCCAGCCCACGTTCCAGAAGCAAACATTACCATTCCCACTAATATCCTTACACTCAGTGAGCTGGACTTCTTTGCCAACAGTGCTTGGGCTCAGGTCTCAAGTGACCTTGACTGCCGACCCACCAGTCACTCTTTACTCCTTAACATCCTTGACTTGCCCCCTTGGGCTTCCAGAACACAGTTCTCTTTCTCTTTCTCTGACCCCCTTCTCCTCCTTCACGGAATCCTTTTCTCCCACCTGTTCCCTAAATGGTAGTGATCCCCAGGATTCTTTGATCTTTTTCTCCATTTGTACTCCCCTTGCGTCCTCTCATCTTTCATGTACTGATTAGTCACAAATGAATAATTCCATCCTGGATCCTTCCCCTGAGATTTAAGTCAAGTGACTTCTAGTAATCTCTACTTAGTATATTACACCAGTCCTAGCTATTCAAGCTGAAAAACTAAATTTACCTGGAAGTCACCTCAACTTAGTATGACTTTCACACTCACTTCCCCCCTTCCAGTCTTTCCTACCTCAAGTCCTACTTCCATACTCTGGGCAGAATTCTTTCTAAATCAGGGCAGTGATCTCATCGCCCTCCTCCTCGTTCAGGCCCTTCAGGGGTTCCTTATTGCTCTTTTAATAATTTGGATCTGACAGTGTCATGCTTTCCCTGAACCCTACTTTTGGGAAAGCCTCCACTCTTCGGTGTTCTGGGAAACCACAAAGAAGTACTCACAAATGAGTCCATCCAAATCTTTCTGTTTCTGGACCCTCGTATTTAAGAGGCATTTTGGAGTAGTTTGAAATTTTATTAATTATGGTACCAGTTAAACTGCTGTAACAGCTGCATCTTAAATAGAATGGCTCCGTCCAGATGCGAGCAGCCTGCGGCTGGCGCACAGCTCTGCTGTGCCTCACCCGTGGCTTCTAAGGTTGTGCCTGCTTCCTTTTCCAGCCAGCAGGAAAAAGGAAAAAGGAAGGCTGAATCAAGAAGCCTTGTCTTTATGGAGCTTACCAGGAAGTGAACGGGCACCTCTCACATTCTGTTTCCCCAGCTCAGTTACATGGCCATACCTGGTTGCAAATAAGACTAGAAAATAGGATCTCTACCTGGACAGTACACGTGGCTCAACTGAGTGGTGACGGTAGCAGGTGTCTGTTACCAAAAAGTAGGAAGGGAGAGTGGTTTCTGGAGGATAGTCAGTTGTCTCTACCACAGGAACAAAGAACTATGTCGATTAAAAGTCAAACTGTGGGGGAGGGGAGTCAAACTGGGAGAAAATGAGTGTTTGGGTTTCCCCCCCACCCCAATCTGGACCTACTCTGGAAGATGTAGCAGTTGCCATATGTAGGTAATAATGGGATTCAACACCTCTTACTTTTTTCCTTCCCTTTCCAGAAGGTGTGCCATCCACGGTTAAGAGCATAAACATGGAAAGGGCAGTTTATAGCTCTTATCCTCAACTAATGGATTTGTGGTAAAAAGTGGTGACACCAGACACATAAGCATACACAGCATGGAACTTCCCTCCAGGCTTTTTGCTTGGCACTTACATTTTCACACTCAGTACAACTCCAGGTAGCCTTTCATCACCGTCTACAGAGCGTTTTCTGAAAGATAATATTGATATATTCTCTTCCTAAGAGAAATTATCATTCATCCTGCCCTCCTGTATTCTTCACTATCAAATGACTAAACAAACATCATCCATCAATGTGTTGCATAATTTGGGTCAGTTTCTCAGTTGGTGTGGTGTGGCACACTAATAGCACAATTACATACGTGTTTGCCAAAATACGGATGCTCTCAGCCCACCTTGCAGGGCACTCCAAGCTACGAGCAGCTTCAGCGGCCTTCTGCTTCGTATAGGACAAGTATTCTGTACATTCTCTGCACATTTCCTAATGGATAGGAGATACTGTTTAGATGGTTTATATCTATTTCATCTTTGTAAACATTTTAGATTTCTTGCTGGAAAATAATTATAATACGCAACATACTACCATGATAAAAGATCAGTCCCCATTCGTAAAGTTGTAAAGACTGTCTTGACATATCAACTACTTTCAATCAACTGCTATAGGATGAAATATTTAAGATACGATGTGTCTACAGATTATTTGCCTAACGAAAATCTGGACTCGTGTTTATACATCAGCCTCGCATAACAGCCTCAGATATTTCTAGCTCAGGTGGCCTGTAAACGTGACAACTCACGGTTTTCCTGAGGTAGTCCCAGTTATACCTTCTCCTGGCCTCCTCTTGTGTTTAGCATTTGTCACTCAAACATTTTCCATTTCAGAAAGCAAACTATATTTTCACTTTCATTGCATAGTACTGGTCTCAGCTCTGACAGGTTTTTTAACAGCCATACACTTACTTTGTTGCCGTTTTAGATCAGGATGTGTTAGGACCGTTGACCCTAAATAATTCTGGACAGAATGGTGGTAGTGGTTCATGCTTCCTGTTTTCCAGTATACATACTTAAAAGTAAGCATGGGCAGATCTTTAAGCTCTGGGAGGTCAAGGACTGTATGTGTCTTGCTCTAGTATATACATATTCTCAGCACCTATCACATTACTTAAGCCAAGTATTTGTTGATAACATGTAGTGATGGGAGCTTGAGGGCTTAATGACAACAAAGGTTTCCTGAAGTCTGTGATAGGCCAGGTAAGTTAACTTCAACTACAAATCCTTAATACTTTCACACAACATACAGTGCTTGATGCTGAGTCAATGAGCGATTGAACAGCCATCCTCCATTTTAGCATTAGCAGGTCTCTACCTAATGACATCGGTCCATCAAGACACTACACATTATTGTAGTTCTAAAGTGTCGCATGTAAAATTAGATAAATGAGCAAATTGTTTCTTGGTTATAATGATCTGTTTTTACTGGGGTTTGGCTCTTATGAGGAAGAACAGAAAATAACATTTAATCATTCCAAAAATTATCACACCTCAGATGGGTAAATTCTATCACTTGGAAGATTTTAGACCTTAATTTACATCAAATATCTTATATACACTTTAGTCTGCAGTTCCCAGTCTGTGCCAGGAATGGGTACCAGATGGTTGAAATATCCGCTCATTTGGGTGGAGCCCGAAGCCCACGGCCTTGATTGTGTTTACCCTCTTCAGTTTACCCAAGGGTGTGCAAAAATGTCCTTTTCTCTGTGGGCCATGGCATGAAATCGATTGAGGAACACTGTTTATGATCTCTACAATTAAAACAGGAGATGCTTCAATAAATACTTTGGTACTTGAGTATGTAACACTTTTTTTCAAAAATGTTATCTTGAGCCATTTTTTCAGAGTTGAATAGATGTCATGCTTTTTCAGAAAGTAAATACCCCAAATTTTTGAAGGTCCGTAATTTCATGTAATCTTTAAAGAAGCAACTCATCTAAGATAAGTAGCAGTGTACTAAATTAAAAATTATGCTTGTTTATACTTAAGGTAACTGTACGTATAGGTAAGGTCATTGTACCTTCTCAATACGAAAAGTTTCAGGACTTTTTACAAACTATGGACTATTCAATTGTGATTTGGCTTTACAGCTTCACTAATTCTTTATAACTAGGAGAAATGTTATAAATCATATCATCATGATTGTGGCTTTCTATGAAAACTCCACTAATTCATCATAATTTGGGAAAAGGAAAAGACCATTAATTCCATACACACCATAGCAAGTGAAGGGCTACCAGTTAAGTATCCTATCAGATCTGCTTTTCTAGAGATGATTTGTAATTTTTACAAGAGCTACACAAATAGATGTTAAGCACTTAAAAATAAGATTAGGTAAGTTGAATCTGAATAAAACATTGTTTTATCAAACCCTTTGAAATAGGACAAAAGTTATATTCAGCCAAGTTTACCAGTTTATCACTAATTCGGAAATAAAGTTTTATATTTATTACTTTAGAAGGCTGACCTTTGGGAGAATTTTTTTTTGTTAAACCTAATAAGATGGTTTTGAATGTCAGTAATGAATTCCACTGTAATAGAGATTGTCAAAGGTCATTAATGATTCTTCAGAGTTTTGATAGTTTTTTTTAATGTTTATTTATTATTTTTGAGAGAGAGAGAGAGAGAGCTCATGAACAAAGCAGGGGCAGAGAGAGGGTGACAGAGGATCCAAAGCAGGCTCTGCTCTGACAGCAGAGAGCCAGATGCAGGGCTCAAACTCACGAACCATGAGATCATGTCCTGAGCCGAAGTCGGACACTCAACCAACTGAACTACTTAGGCGCCCCAGGAATTTTGATAGTTTTTAACCTTTACGGTATTTGATTTACACCTTTATTATTATCTTGAAGTCCCCTCCTTCTTATCTTGGGTTGTTGTTGATTTTTTTTCCCCTATTCTTTTTTCTTCATTTGTTTTTTTCTTCTCCCTCAAATCCTTCATGGTCCTTTTTTCTCTCAGGGCTTTCTTCAGGGGCTCCAACCTTCCTTAATTTTTTTCTGGACATCTAGAGCCAGGTTTGGAGAGTGGTGTGTGTGGGAACATTCAGTTAGCATGCCTACTGTGTGTTCAAGATTATACTGGATGTTTTGTCTCTCTTGCCACAGTGGTATTTTATCCCCACTTCATTGAAAAAGAAAATGAAGGCCCAGGTTTACACCACTAATGATGGGTGAGACATTAATTGTGTGTCTGTTTTACAGATGAAGCAGTGAGAGGTAGAGTTGGGATGAAAACTCAGGCAGGCTACCTCCTGAAGCCACATTCTTCTCCATTATGCTTACCACCTTACAGGAATTGAAAATTTTTTTTTTAATTATTAGTTCAGTAAAAAGAGACTCTAGATTATTTATGCATAAATTATGCCATTTGAATATTTTTGTATAGGTTTAAAGTATTTGGTTGTGTTCTCATACTGTTCCCCCTTATATCTTTGCCCCATCTTCACAGCCATTGCACTCCCTGGCTATTGTTTACTTATGAGACATAAACTCATTTTAATATTAACCTAAAGAAAACAGTACAGAATGAAACTCTGCTGCCTTTCTGTATCCCCTGTGAAAGGTCTAATGAAGGTATTTGGGGGGGAGGGGTTGTTTGTTTTTTAGAGATGGAAGGAGAGCGCACACATGTGTGTGAGTTGGGGAGGGGCAGAGGGAGAGAGAGAATCCTAAGCAGACTCCACACTCTGCGCAGAGCCCAACATGGGGCTTGATCCCACACCTCTGAGATCATGACCAGAGCTGACATCAAGAGTTGGACGCTTGGGATAGGGCACCTGGGTGGCTCAGCTGATTGAGCATCCGACTTCAGCTCAAGTCATGATCTCATGATCTACTCCACCCCCGCTCATGCTCGCTCTCTCTCTCTCTCTCTCCTTCAAAAATAAATAAAAACATTTAAAAAAAATTTTTTTAAGAGTTGGACACTCGGGGTGCCTGGGTGGCTCAGTTGGTTGAGCAGCCAACTTCAGCTCAGGTCATGATCTCACAGTTTATGAGTTTGAGCCCTGCGTCAGGCTCTGTGCTGACAGCTCGGAGATTGGAGCCTGCTTCGGATCTGTGTCTCACTCTCTCTCTGCCCCTAACCCATTCGCATTCTGTCTCTGTCTCTCTCAAAAGTAAATAAACATTAAAATTTTTAAAAATTAAAAAAAAAAAAAAAAGAGTTGGACGCTCAACTGACTGAGCCACCCAGGTGCCCCTGTTTGTTTTTTTTACTAGTTCCTATTTTAGTTTATTACAGAAAACAGGTTTTATTAGCACAAAAAATCACAAGCTTTGACTATAGGATTCTTACAGTATTATATACTGGCTGTCTCTTGATTATATTGCATATAGTGTTGTAGAGTGCAGTGCATTATATGTATGTGTTCTCTAAATATAGATGAAGGCAGAACTATTTTTGGTTTTGAAATTGTGCTTCAACCCAGAAGTACAGTAAAAACATAGTTCCCAATCATCTGTATGTTGATAGCACTAAAGCAGTGTTTTTCAAACATTGCTTATAGATTTCATGCCCTAGCATGTGAGGGCTTATATTTCTTTTCACTTATATATAATCTGCTTACTTTTAAAAAGGATTTGGAAAAAAAAAAGAAATAAAGGATTCTGGAAGATGCGTGAAGGGGAAAAAGAAGATTTGAAGGGTTTAGGAAAACATGAAATCCTGTAAATGGATCTAAAAGAACAAGCATATGAAACAATGAAGTAGAGAATTGAAAGAAATCTGGGGGTCATCCCTGACATCTTTCTCTCCTTTGCCTTCCTCACCCAGTCCATTAAGTCCGATTGTTACTTCTTCAGCTTGTTGGCTCATAAGTCATCCAGGCTACCGTCTCCGCCCCTTGTCCACCCACAGTCCAGTCTTCACCGTCATCTGTTGCCCAGAGTAACCAGTAGCTGCATTCCTAATCTCACTTCTTCCATCACTAGCCTTTCCCTGAGGCCCACAGCAATCTTTGAAAAGACACAATCCCGATTTTCACCCACCTCCCATCTCCAGCTCAGAACACATCAGTGGCTCCCTGCTGCCCTTAGTTTGATAACATCAGAAACTTCCCTATGGCTTACTGCAGGCTGCCTGCTGGCTGCCGACACCTCAGTTCCTCAGAGGCTCTTTCCTCATCTGGCCTAGCACCCCCGCACTCTGTCCACACCTGGCTCCACTCAGGACTTCTTCCTTGACCTTGCCAGCTGGAGGAAAAGCCCCTATTATCCACCTTCATGATGCCATGCAAGCAGGGGAAGGTCAGGATCTTCTGTTATCTGACACTGGGGAGCTGTCTTTAAGGAAAAGAACACAGAGTTAGAGATGGAAAAGTAGGTGCAGGACCTTGAAAGGGGCCTGTTCAAGCAAGGGGTCACAAAGCTTACTCTTCTCTCCCTGCAGGGCACATCTGCCTGTCTGGTCCTCTGCTGGGTAGCTCCTCTCGGTTGACCATTTTGTATCTTCAATTCCATGAATAGTTGTCTCTCCTACACTGTGCACTCTAGGAGAAAGGAAATCTGTCCGGATGTGCTCACCAGAGTTTCTCCAGGAACTTACATCATGTTAACGCTTGAGTACACAGACCTCTTTCATGGATGGAGGGATGAGGGAGTGAATACGTAAACAAAGATTCAGGCCAAGGGTTAATGGTTATAACGCCTATATAAAATTTAGCTGAATTTCTTGGAAGCCACAGCTAAGTGGAGAACATCTGGATTCCATTGCTTTTACATGGGCACATCATGAAAGACAAACTTCTCTTATTACCTAGTAGTAAAGAATGTTTATAGGGTCCTTTATCCAAAATGCCTTATTCAACATGGTGAATAACAGCAGCAGCTCTCACTGAGCACTTACCATGTGCGAGGTACTTATTCAGCACTTTGACGTGTATTCTGACTGAAGTGTTTCTTGACTCCGGCAAACTGCGCACACAGTTAGATATGGGCAGAACATCTGCATCCAGTACATGGTCGGAAGGGCAGAAAACCTCAGGAGGACAGGGAGAAGGACAGTCAGGTTTTGGCAGCTTCATTGTCTCAGGGAGTCTGTCTCTCTCAGGCCCATTCCCGCGTGGCCTTTATATCACCTAGCTATGTGCTAAAATGGTGCCTCTTTGCCTCTGTCCCAAAGTTCACACTGGCTTATCACCTGCCCTCCGTCAAGAATCAGACCTTGGTCTTATCTCCTGGTGAGGGCGTGCCCAAACCTACCTTTGTCTTCTTGTTTTTCTGCAGAATGTTTAATCATGAGCCAAACTGCATGGTCTATCAAAACGAGTTACCTTCAGAATAACCCGTTGAAAAGAGTTGTATAGTGTTGTCCATTTGGACTTTGAAGAACTCCTGTCAAAGCCGATTATGTTGACTTCGGCATGATTATATGTCACTGTCATTAACAGTATTTGGCTCATAGGTTCGGTGCCTTCTGTGCCCACTCCTAGAATGCTGTTATAGGTCACCAGGATTCCGTCTTTTATTAAATTTTTTCCCGTGTCATGCCTGGGAACATGCAGGTAAAAGAAATTCTCCTCTTTAGGGTTAGGATTTCAGATGCAAGTGGAGGAAGAAAAGGAGAGAGACAGATGAAACTTACAGTTCAGCCGCGATCATGAGCAACAATTGTCTAACTCTGTGTTCATTTTTAGTCCTGATGGCTGGGGTCTCCTAATAAACTGCCAAGTAGCCTTTTAATAGTGTAGCTATACCTGAGTATCTGTTACTAACTTTGAGAAGTTCTCTCAGAGTTAGTAAGATGAGCACTAGGCAAGGTATTCAGGTGCTTTCTAGCAGTCGTGACTAAATCAGGAATAAGGACTGGTAGGCTCCCAGCTGTCTATATCCAGAGCAGATGTCCGTGGGTTTGTGGTGAGAAGGGCTTTCTGTCCTAAAGGTAACTGGAACAGAATGTGGCAAGACTTCCCAGGACCATGGAAAGGTACTAAGGGGATCAGGGAACTCCTTGATAGTTCACTCTCCTTCAGTCAGTCCCAGGCATGTGCCAGTCATAACTCTGGAGAGGCAATATTAAAGGTGAGTAAACTTAAAAAGAAAATGGTCAGGGGCACCTAGGTGGCTCAGTCAGTTAAGCATCTGATTTCGGCTCAGATCATGCTCTCACGGTTCATGGGTTCAAGACCCACATTGGGCTCAAGACTCTCATCGGGCTCTGTGCTGACACAGCTCAGAGCCTGAAGCCTGCTTCAGACTCTGTCTCCCTCTGTCTCTGCCCCTCTGCTGCTTGCACTCTGTCTCCCTCTCTCTCAAAATAAATAAACATTAAAAAATGAAAATTAAAAAAAAGAAAAAAGAAAATGGTCAGTTTGGGCTAAGATGACTATCTTACAGGTGGGCAGAATTTAGAAATGCAAACAGAACTCCCCTCAGAAATCCCACTGGCTGCCTCACAAACCGGATGAAGTTAGTATTAAAAGCATTTGACCAAACACTTGTCGTTGAGTGGGATGGCTTTCTGTGGAGCCTTTATTGAGGTCCATTAGCTGTCGGCTCTCTTTTTAGGGGCTAATCAAGCCATTACCATACCTCTTTCTCTGTTGGTGTTTCCTCTCAGCTGCTTTTTCAGTAAGGACAGCTACTAATTTTTCCTTACTTTTATTTCCCTTTTTATCCCCAGCACCTGTACCTAACATATAGATACCTTGTAAATATTTGTTGAATGAAATGAAGTTTCTAGTAGAGGGTACACTAAGCGGGTACACTAAGGATTTGTGAAATTCTGGTGGCCTGAGTTCCTGGTCAAGCAATGCTAGTGATAAATTGTGAAAGAAACTCTGATGTTGCCTAAAATGAAGTGTGGGAACCTTTGATTTCAAGATTCTTTTGTTCCACAAATAAGATCTCATTTTCTAGCTTTAAAACATGGGCCATGACTTTTATTATTAAGAGCTAGAAGAAAAAGCAAGAAAATACACAACAGTGTATTGGCACATTTTTTGTTAATTCCTAAGATATTTTGCCTTGGGTCTACTAAAATGTATTTAGAGTTATATTCCTTACCTTTGAAGTAGATTTTCTCTGTGAATAGCAGTACTGTAGAGAGAAACTCCAAATAAGTACTAAAATATACTTTTGTATAAGTTTGTATTTGTAGCTCAGAAGTTCTGAATTTTCTAAAGGCCTCTTCTTTCAGGTGTTAAATGGATTTATTAAAAGTCTTTGGAGATTAGCAAAATGGGTGAATTTTGCCCCATGTGAAATTTGATTTTAGTAAGTTTTATATGGCAAGAGGTTTGTAAAATCAAGGGATAGGGTCCCTAAACATTTTTTTTCTTTCAATTATTTTTGAGGTATCTAGACCAAAGTTGTGTTAGGAGAAAACTCTTTTTTTAATTCTTTTCTTAAACATTTCTCTCTCCCGGGGCGCCTGGGTGGCTTAGTCAGTTAAGCATCCAACTTCAGCTCAGGTCAGGATCTCAAGGTACGTGAGTTCGAGCCCCGTGTTGGGCTCTGTGCTGACAGATCAGAGCCTGGAGCCTGCTTACAATTCTGTGTCCCGCCCCCCTCTCTTTCTGCCCCTCCCGCACTTGTGCTCTGTCTCACTCTGCCTCTCAAAAATAAATAAATGTTTAAAAAAAAATTTTTTTTTTTTTTAATTTCTCTCTCTCTGTCTCTCTTTTTTGAGAGCGTGCACAAGCCAGGAAGGGGCAGAAGGAGAGAGAAAGAACCTTAAACAGGCTCCATGCTCAGCCCAACATGGGGCTTGACCCTGAGCCAAAATCAAGAGTCAGGCGCGCTCAACCCACTAAGCCACCCAGGTGCCCCTAAAGATTTTATTTTTAAGTAATTGCTACACCCGACACAGGGCTCGAATTCACAACCCCCAAAATCAAGGATCCCATGCTCTACCAACTGAACCAGCCAGGCACCCCAAAAGAAAACTATTTTTAAAAGAAAACTTCTTATCATAATCTTTTAAGAGGAAGTAACATTAAGTAAGTCGTATTTGTATATGGAATTACATCAGCCATAGAGTGTCTTGCATAATTATAATACCAAACCCTTAATATTTGTTAATACCATGTAACATCTGTAACAGTTAATACTTACATAATATCAGGGATACAGACCTCTGAAAAAACTAAAACATTCTTACTGTCTTGTTGTGCATCTGAACCATTTATTTTCTTTGATCATATGAATTTTGATGTCTGAATTGGGTGTGGCATGCGTGTATACATACACTGCTGTGTTTACATGCACACTGGATATTGAGGAAGGGTTACTTGTAGTGATGATAGTTTATTACCTCTTTATGAACTTTAATTTGTTCTGCTTTGAGTTATTTCACTGAAGGATTTGAGAATTTGATCCTCAACAGTCTGAGTGTTCTCCCATTTGCCCAGTTTGGCCAAGAAAACTGACTGGGTTTTCATAGAACACAGTAGAAAGAAAATGAAAATTAGTATCTGATTGGACAGGAAACTCCTTCCTCTGTGAAAAATATATATATTAGGTTAATTAATTAAGCTCTTATGCTTCTTCCTATTCTACACTCTACATTAAATAACATTTGAGAACCATTTGTATTCCTTTTAATAGGGGTGTTGAAGGCCTCCTCCTGGTGCAAATGGGATTAATTTTTAAAGTTTTAAATTAGGTGACCATTTTTTTCTGTTTTGATGCTGGGATTTTGCTGTATGTTAATAATAATCCCATTAATGTAAGTTTTCCAATAGACCCTAAGTTACCCATGTTTATACTGGTAATAAACATGAACAAAAAGCAACATTTGAATCCCGCTGTCTTTGGCATCAAAGTTACGCTCTTTCTAGTATAATTTGCCACTGCCTAATACAAGTAATTTCCATTGTAGGGCACCTGACTGGCACGGTCGGTGATGCATGTGACTCTTGATCTCAGGGCTATAAGTTTGAGCCCCACGTTGGGTGTAGGGATTACTTAGAAATAAAATCTTAAGAAAAAATAAGTAATTTTAATTGAAATGTTTTTGAAAGAAGTGAAATTGAGTACAAAGTTGTATTGTCATTTATTTTAGGATTATTTCTTTGTACATAGTGCTATATGCTTATTCAAAATTCAAGAAATTTACCTGATCATCTTCACTTAAAGACTAAGTAAAATGGACTTGCTTTTCCCCTGTGTGATCCTTTTTCTGCACTCAGATTCAGCAGACATCTTTGGGACTTCCTTTGTGTCAGACCCTAAAAACTGAGTTGTTTCCAATACATGCCCCTAAGAGATAGGTATTGTTGCCAATATTTAATAGATGAGGTGTGGATGCTCAGTGAGGATAAGGAAAGTCCTAAAGATTTTTCTCCAGAACCAGTTCAATGTAATCAAATGGAATAGCAATCATTTTAGAACATATTTGAACCTAGAATGCAGCCTAGCTTGAATACCTACAGTGAGGCTACAACCCTGTCTACTTT
This sequence comes from Acinonyx jubatus, assembly GCF_027475565.1. NCBI lineage: Eukaryota > Metazoa > Chordata > Mammalia > Carnivora > Felidae > Acinonyx > Acinonyx jubatus. The sequence continues at coordinate 74,976,646 of NC_069381.1, forward strand.
CACTATCCTGTCTCTGTTGAAAGGCAGTTGAGGCAGTAAAATAAACAAAGATTGAGGTCTGGCTTCTCAGTTTTAACAGCTCTACTGAGATATAATTCATATACCATACCATTCACCCAGTTAAGTATACAGTTCAGTGTTAGTATATTCACAGGGTTGTCCAATCATCATAGCTTCTAATTTTTGAACCTGGCTATTGGTCATTGGTTTATTCCATTATTATTGGTCATATTTTCAGGTAAGAAAATAGAATCGTGTATCGGAAAAGAATTTAGACTGAATCTTTTCTGATTCGTCTTTGTTCAGCCAAAGTCCATTAACTTCCCTCTTTCACTTCTAGTACAAGAGCTTTCTCAATTTCCATGAGAAATGTGTGCTTACAGGAATGTTAAGCTGATTTTCACATGTACCATAAACAGAGAAGCCTTGGAATGTGAAATCCTCATCCTCGTAATGTAATTCTTTAAGTCCTTTACAAGACATATTATAAAAGAGAGCCCAAAGAATGTACTTACTTACTAAATGTGCCTTCCTTGGGTTAAGAAAATATCTGCTGATAACCATGTATACCCATTCTTTATTTTAAAATTTATTTATTTATTTTGAGAGATAGAGAGTGCACACGAGGTGAGGAGGGGCAGAGAGGATGAGAGAGAATCCCAGGTGGGCTCTGTCAGCACAGAGCGCAATGCGGGGCTCAGTCTCGTGAATCTTGAGACCATGACCTGAGCCAAAATCAAGAGTCAGATGCTTAAGTGACTGAGCCACCCAGACACCCCTGTGTATATCCATTTTGAGTCTTGATTCACTAAAGAGATCAAAGATACAGAAGTTATGTACCGATCTTCTCTCTCATTGACTTGACTTTCACATGAGAAAGTTCTTGAAGATCATCATGTACTTAATACGCTGTATTATATGAGTATGTATTTCATATACTTTGTGTGCACTCGTGTATATGAAAAGCAACTTCTGTTTTCAAAGTGCTAACTGCATTCTGGGGCAGTTAATGGTTGAAACACTCCCTGGGAGGTAGGAAGTTTTTACTAAGTTTTTGATGGGTAAAATAGGATAACAGATGCATTTATTGAAGCCCTGTGCTTGAGATAAGAGCTATCAAGAGGCTGACATTGCAGGAAAGTACTGGTTTCCTGCCCTGTGGTCCAGGCACTTCCTTAAGACTGCATTTAAACCATCCATGCCTTGGTTTGTTTCTGTCTCGTGACTTACCCGTAAAATGTGATATCTGTACAGGAGCATACTAGACTAATAATGGGATAACATTAGAATTATTTGTAGTTACTTTGTAGTTTCTGTAACAGATAATTCCCAATATCTCCACACCTTTGCACTGTTTCTTCTGTCAAAATTATATTTCCTCCCCCCCTACCACCGCATGATGGTCCCCCTCCTTCTGATCTCAAGTTAGAAACCACCTCTCTGTGGAGCCCTCCCAGTTATCCCAGTTATCAGATGCAGACATGGGTTTGTCCTGTGCTGTTCCTCTTGTATTTTGTATTAACCCAGTCAGAGCAGTTTTCTTACAGTGTTGTAATAGCACACTTAATGCTTCTCATCCCCATTTGACTGGGAACTCCTTGGGGGCACAGACTGAGTTACATACGTTATCTCTGTATTCCCCTTCGCTGTGCCTGGCTCATGGTTTTCTTGAATTCTGAGTGAATGTCATGAAAGGTTACCTTAAGGAAGGTTATGATTACATAATTTCATTCCTCTGTCTCCTCAAAGCCAAAGACAGTGGTTGGCTCCCTCCTTCAGCAGCCAGCCGTTAGCCAATAGCACAGCCATTGGAGGACTGGGTGATGGAGAATGAGATTTGGAGATGAAAGATTCTGTTAGCTCTGTCACTTAATCAGCCCAGGGAGGTCATTTAAGCTTTTTGTGCCTCAGGTTTCCACATACTGTTGGGCAATAGCAGTGCCTAATTCACTGGGAGTTACTGTGAAAATCAGCCAAGGAACTTTATAGAGAAGTAGTTTGCAAACTGCAAACATGCGAAGTAAGGAAGAGAGGCAGGATAGTCTGCTAGAAGGAACATGCGGTTTGGCCCTAGATGAGATTTTTCAATCCAGACTCCACCGCTAATTATTTGACTTCCACAGCGTCACTCCTGCAAGCCTATTCCTCTGTCTGTCAGGGGAAAATAACAACACTTGAGCAGATGAGAGTAACGTTGTGAAGGTTAGATGGAATTCAGGCAGTGTTCCACTCGTGTTCTATCTGTGCACGTTCGACTGTTCCCAACCCCAGCTTTCGCACATTTCACGCATTTTGCGCACCCTCTTTTCTGTAGCAGATTCGGTCTTTTGTACTCCAGGGAGAGGAGTACTTCTCCCAGGCCAGGCAAGATAGTCAGTGAGGGGAGGCTGCCAGAAGGTTACGGGCTTCCCTGGCCTGTGACGCCAGCCAGCAGGTGTGTGCCTTGGGGTGGGAATAAGGCGAAGCCTCCGTCCGCTGTCACTGCACATCCGTGGGGCAGGGGTTTGTGCTGCAGCTTCTTTTCCTATTTCTTCTTGAAACTTTTTATTGATGTTAAAACATATATACCTGAAAAGGCATATGGCCTAAGTGTACAGATCGCATTTTATAAACTGGCCAGACCCATGTAACCAGGCCATTCATTCGCATTGATGCCTGATACTTCACTTTGTGACTCTACCACATTTCACTTTTTCGTTCTACCGGTGGTGGACGTTTAGCTGGCGTCCACTTTAGGGCTATTGCAGAGAGTGCCGCTGGGAATGGCCTTGTACATGCCTTATGATGAAGATCTGTGTTTCTCATAGGTATGTAATTCACAGTGGAATTGCTGGGTCGTAGAGTATGCATATATCCCATTTTTGTAGATATTCACTCAAAAGTTTCCCAGTGTGGTTATGCCCATTTACACCCCTGACAGCAGTGTTGAAGGGTTCTGAGTGTTCCACATCCTCACCAGCATTTGGTATTATCTGTCTGTTTAATTTTAGAAATTCTGGTGGATTTTATGATACTAGGTAGCATTTTGGAAGTAGAACTGTTCCCTTATCCTCCAGAACTTGAAACTCTAAACTTTCATACATTCATTTTCAGGAATGCATCCTGCACAAAAGCAGGGAATTATACCAGATACACAGCCCCCAGTACAGTGTTTGGTGTGTGGAAGGAAGATGGCAACATGACAGCTGCCATTATTACTCTCATCCTCATCATTGTCATCACCAAATGCCTTCTCTGTTCTTTAGAGGGGAGAGAACAGGTCACAGTGGATCAAGGGTGAATAATAAGGCACAGTCTGTACCCATAAGGAGCTCAACATCTGGAAGAAGAGACAAACATTAGAAACAGATTATTATTAGACCATGTGACAGGAGTTTGGGGAAAGTTTGAGTTGGAACTTGAAGAATAGGAGTTCAACAGACAGGAAAAAGGGAGGTGGGCTGGAGGAAATGGCAGAGCCCCAGAACCCTTGGTGGGCAGTGGCAGAGAAGACAGCATGCTGGAGGAGGAGAGCCCACCCTTGCATGCCCAATCTCAGTTGTTCCGATGTCATCACCCTGGGGTGATGTGGGGGCTGAGCTAGTGACCATTCAGGGTCATTGTGAAGTTATAGTACTCTAATGCTCTGTCTTCTCCTTGTAGCTTTTTCTTCCTCCTCTTGAGAAAGTGATCGACTTCCTCTTCTCTCTCGGGACTCCTGTCCTGAGTCTGAGCCCCAGGTGCCTTAAAACCACGGATGAAGCTTTAACAGCTACAGAATATCACTGGTTACAAGGATCCCATAGTTTCTTTACTTTGTGTTTTTAGCTATTTATTTTTATGTGGAAGCCTGACTTGTAGTTTTTATTCTTGTAGGCCTAAGTTGCAATGTGGCAGTTAAGTTTAATAAAATGCTCTTCTGCCAATACCATGTGTAGATAGTTAATAAATGTCCTTGAGGAATTTTGAGGAGGAGGAGGAGGATGCTGAAGATGACCATCAAGAGCCATACAGTCTTTCCTTGATTAAGCACCTACTAGGTGGCAGGAATTGGCTGTATGGGAATAAGGAGGCTGGACATGGTCCCTGGCCCCGCTGAATTTTAAATCTAGTATGAGATCAAACAAGTAATCAGTCAGCCCACCACAGTGTGATAAGGGCTATTATGGGTCGAGGTACAGAGTCCTGTGGGACACATCAGAGAAGACTAGAGGTCAGGGAGGGCTTCCTAGAAAAGGTAACAGAAACCTGATAGCCTCATGAAGGGAAGTGGGAAGGAAGTAGAGGAAATAATGCGCGGGAGGACCTACATACAGGGAAGAACGGCTGTTTGGAGAAACTGGAAGACGTTACCAACCTAGGGCATAGAGAATGTTGGGAGAAGAGGAGTTTTAACTGAAGGGCGAGCAGCAGGTGGGAGGTGGATTGAAGGAAGTCAAGAATGGAGGCACATGGGGGCACCTGGGTGGCTCACTCAGCCCAGATCATGATCCTGGGGTCGTAGGATTATGCCATGTCAGACTCTACTCTGAACATGGGTCCTGCTTTGGATTCCCTGTCTCCCTCTCCCTTTGGCCCTGTCCCCTGCTCTCTCCCTCTGTCTCTGTCTGTCTCTCTGTCTCTCTCAAATTAAAAAAAAATAATGGAGGCAGATAGAAAAAGACAAACATCATATGATTTCATTTATATGTGGAAAGTAAAAAACAAAACGAAAAACAGAAAAATAGACTCAGAAATGCAAGAACAAATAGATGATTGCCAGAGGGGAGTGGCTGGGCAGGGATGACTGAAATAGGTGAAGGAGATTAGGGAGTATAACTTCAACTTATAAAATAAGTCACAGGGATGAAAAATACAATGTAGGAAATATAGTCAATAATATTGTAATAGCTGGGGCACCTGGGTGGCTCAGTCGGTTAAGTGTCCAACTCTTGATTTGGGCTCAGGTCATGATCTCATGTTTCATGGGATCGAGCCCCACGTTGGGCTCCATGCTGATGGCACAGAGTCTGTTTGGGATGCTCTTCCTCTCCATCTCTCTCCGCCCCTCCCCTGCTCACGCTCTCTCTCTCTCTCTCTCTCAAAATAAATAAACATTAAAAAAAAAACCCACAATAATATTGTAATAGCATTGTCTGGTGACAGATAGTAACTACACTTAACCATGGTGAACATTTCGTAATGTATGTAATTGTTGACTCCCTATCTTATACGCCTGAAACTAATAGAGCATTTAGTGTCAACTCTACTTCTGTAACAATAATTAAATAATAAGTAGATAAAAGACTGGAGGCAGAGGGGCGCCTGGGTGGCGCAGTCGGTTAAGCGTCCGACTTCAGCCAGGTCACAATCTCACGGTCTGTGGGTTCGAGCCCCGCGTCGGGCTCTGGGCTGATGGCCCAGAGCCTGGAGCCTGTTTCCGATTCTGTGTCTCCCTCTCTCTCTGCCCCTCCCCCGTTCATGCTCTGTCTTGCTCTGTCCCAAAAATAAATTAAAAACGTTGGGGGAAAAAAAATAATAAATAAATTAATTAATAAATAAATAAATAAATAAATAAATAAATAAATAAATAAATAAATAAATAAATAAGGACTGGAGGCAGAGAAGTAACCAGTAGTCTCAGCAGGGTGACTTTCAAAATTCCCTTCTCCCCTCCATCCTCCAACCCAAACATCCTGACTCTTTTAGAGCCCAATACAGCTATTTGAAGAGTAAAGAAAAATCTTACTAGAAAGAAGTGTTTTGTGCAAAAAATATATATATTTTTTTCTATTAGTTATACTGATGGCCCTTTAAAACCATCGTCCCTGGGTGTGACCATATGATGTTCTTTGCCAGGAAGAAATTTTGTGAGCTGTGTTCTGCAGTCTCTGTATGTGAAGTAAGAGCTGCTCCGTAGCCTGTGGCTCGGTGCTGTGTTTTGTGCATCCTCTACAGGGACCAGAGAGCTCAATGTGACACGTGGGTGAACAGTTTCTCATTTAGCGTGGCCCACTGTGCATTGCAGTAATCTTGCTTTTTGCTTAAATTCCCAGCCACTCACAAAACCGTAGACACACACAAGATACAAGAGCTCAGAATAAAAGGATTCCAGTGGGGATGTTGTCTCCCACTTACTTGATCATTTTTTTAATAAAGACTGGGTGCCAGACATTTCATACTTAAGCCCTTGAAATCTAGAAATGTGATTTCTACCAATTTTCACAAAATAAAAGTAAATAGTCTGGCTGTATTTGGAGTTCTTGGGCTTATGTTTACCTGATTAAATAAAAGACATTTCACTTTAAAAAAAAACAAAACAAAACTGCAGGGGTGTCTGGGTGGCTCAGTGAGTTGAGCATCCAACTGTCAATTACTGTTCAGGTTGTGGTCCCAGTGTCGTGGAATCGAGCTCCGAATCAGGTTCTGCACTGAGCTTGGAGCCTTATTAAGAGATTCTCTCTCTCTCTCTCTCTCTGTCTCTCTCTCTCTGTCTCTCTCTCTCTCTCTCTCTCTCTCTCTCCCTTCCCCCTGCCCCATTCTTGCTTGTGTGCACGTACTTTTAAACAAACAAGGGGCACCTGAGTGGCTCAGTTGGTTAAGCATCTGACTTCGGCTCAGGTCACGATCTCGCAGTTCGTGGGATCAAGCCCCACATCAGGCTTTGTGCTGACAGCTCAGAGCCTGCAACCTGCTTCCAATTCGGTGTCTCCCTCACTCTCTGCTCCTGTCCCACTCATGCTCTGTCTCTCAAAAATAAATGTTAAAAAATAATTTAAAAACAAACCAAAAAACCACAACAACTCCAAATATGAGAATTGCTGTTACAATTGAATAGATATTCATTGTATTTTATTGAGAAAAATTATGTGACTCCTCTGTACAGTACCAGATATGTGGAGAGAAAAAATAAGGTATGGTCCATCCCAACTCTCAGAGATTTACTCTACAACAGAGAGAACAAGCAGAATCAAAGTACTGATATCATCCAAGGGAGACACTAGTAACCTGTCATGTAACAGTATTTCCTGCCACAGTCAGAGTCAGCCTCAGAATCCTTTTCAACACAGCATACCAGGCAACTTTTGTAAGATAAAAATTTTTCTTCCTTTATTTAAAAAAATAATGTATAATGTATTCCCAGAACTTTAGATATTCACCTGGCCTTTTATCTTTTTGTTTTTTACTAGCTTTTCAAAGAAATAAGTCATTTTATATATGAACGTTGGAACCTGACAGCATCTCGAGAAAGTAGAATATAGTAAATTTCCTTTTCAAGAAGTTTCAACTTCCAGCGGTGCCTGGGTGGCTCAGTCGATTAAGCGTCTGACTCTTGATTTCAGCTCAGGTCATCAGCTCAGGGTCATGAGCTCAAGCTCCAAGTTGAGCTCTGAACTGAGCGTGGAGCCTGCTTTTAAGATTCTCTCTCTCCCTCTGTCTTTGCCCCTCCCTCCCTCTCTCTAAAATAATAAGAAATAAAATAAAGAAGTTGAAACTTCAAATTCAAGAAGATAAACACCTGTTTCACATATATGATTACAGAAACCCATTCCCACTACTTGCCCTATAAACATTGTGTTTTTCTTGGTTATTTCTAGGATGATTGTCCTTGGTACTTTGACTCTTTGTATAGTTTCAAGACTGTAAAGCTGCCAGCTGTCAGTGAATGGTGACCACATTTTCAGGTGTCCTGGTGCTGAAATTCCCTTCATTGCTTCTGGGCTCACCCACATTGGTAGAGATCAAAGGTCTTACAGGGCCTGACCTATTTGGTGTCATGTCACTGATCATTCCACCTGTGTCTTTGACCCTCTTCTCCTTCCACATGCTTTTCACAGGTGCTGTATCCAGGGCCATAGTTTCAGTTTACATATATTGATAAATCCCAAGTATGTATAGTAAGACTCCTCTTAAACTCTGGACCCTTAATTTCAACTGTCTGTGGCACATTTCCACCAGAGTGATAAGAGCTTTATAGTCCTTACTTAATCTAAGCTTTCCGAATAACCCTTAGAAGTAAACATCCCCAGGCTTGGAGAAGCACACCATTCACCATTCATAAACAGTAAGCCTGAGTCTGGTACACAGGCTATCTAGAATTTAATAGTGTACATGGACCATTCCATTTTGGCTTGAACAAAATAGAAGTCATCTCACTCCTCTCCCTAAAACTCCAGTCTTAACCTTAAATCAGTCCAGTCCACAGCAAATACCATCTTGTTCTCATATCCTTCTTCATGGTCCAGGAAGTTACAAGACGTTTCAGTTCTGTTCCTAAAATAGTTCTCAAACTGCCCCCGCTCCTGCCTCCATTTCTACTCTAACCCTTGTAGACCTTCAGCAAAGTGTTGTAATTTCTTACCTAGCAGGCATTCTTATTATTCCTCTCCCATTTTTTTCTCTTCTCTTGGGCTAGGAGAGAAAAGCTACAACAGACCGCGATTTTTCTCATATGTGTTCGTTCCTTTTAGTTTATTTACTACTATACCTATCTTGGATAAAAAGCTAGGATGTGGATGAGAAAACTTTACTTTGGTGCAAGTAAAGTGTTGGGTTTTGTCTTGTTTTGTTTTCTACTTAATGTTTTCACTTGTATCTTTGTAATAAAGTCTTTTGTTTCCTTGTTTTCTAGGAATGTTTACCCTTGCGGAAGTTGCTTCACTTAATGACATTCAACCAACTTATCGAATCCTGAAACCATGGTGGGACGTGTTTATGGATTACCTGGCTGTCGTTATGTTGATGGTAGCCATCTTTGCGGGAACCATGCAACTTACCAAAGATCAGGTGGTCTGCTTGCCGGTATTGCCATCTCCTGTAAATTCAAAGGCACACACCCCACCAGGAAATGCCGACGTTACCACCAATATCCCCAAGATGGAAGCAGCCACTGACCAAGACCAAGATGGGCGGACGACAAGTGACATTTCCTTTGGCACATCTGCTGTGACACCTGACATACCTCTCAGAGCCACATACCCTCACACAGATTCGACAGTTTCAAATCAGGAGACAAAGAAAGAGAAGAAGGATCCAACAGGCCGAAAAACAAACTTGGATTTTCAGCAATACGTATTTATTAATCAGATGTGTTATCATCTGGCCCTTCCGTGGTATTCTAAGTACTTTCCATACCTTGCTCTTATACATACTATTATTCTCATGGTCAGTAGCAACTTTTGGTTCAAATATCCAAAAACATGCTCAAAAGTAGAACATTTTGTTTCAATATTAGGAAAGTGCTTTGAGTCTCCGTGGACTACTAAAGCGTTGTCTGAGACAGCGTGCGAAGACTCAGAGGAAAACAAGCAGAGAATAACAGGTGCCCAGACTCTACCAAAGCATGTGTCTACCAGCAGTGATGAAGGGAGCCCCAGTGCCAGTACCCCGATGATCAACAAAACAGGCTTCAAATTTTCAGCCGAGAAGCCCGTGATCGAAGTCCCCAGCATGACCATCCTTGATAAAAAAGATGGGGAGCAGGCCAAAGCCCTGTTTGAGAAAGTAAGGAAGTTCCGTGCTCACGTGGAAGACAGTGACTTGATCTATAAGCTCTACGTGGTCCAAACATTTATCAAAACAGCCAAATTCATTTTTATCCTCTGCTATACCGCAAACTTTGTCAACGCAATCAGCTTTGAACACGTCTGCAAGCCCAAAGTGGAGCACCTGACTGGTTACGAGGTATTTGAGTGCACCCACAATATGGCTTACATGCTGAAAAAGCTTCTCATCAGTTACATTTCCATTATTTGTGTTTATGGTTTTATCTGCCTCTACACTCTCTTCTGGTTATTCAGGATACCTTTAAAGGAATATTCTTTTGAAAAAGTCAGAGAAGAGAGCAGCTTCAGTGACATTCCAGATGTCAAGAATGATTTTGCGTTCCTTCTACACATGGTAGACCAATATGACCAGCTCTATTCGAAGCGCTTTGGTGTGTTCTTGTCGGAAGTCAGTGAAAATAAACTTAGGGAAATCAGTTTGAACCACGAGTGGACGTTTGAAAAACTCAGGCAGCACGTGTCCCGCAACGCCCAGGACAAGCAGGAGCTGCATCTGTTTATGCTGTCAGGCGTGCCCGATGCTGTCTTTGACCTCACAGACCTGGATGTGCTCAAACTTGAACTGATTCCGGAAGCTAAAATTCCCGCTAAGATTTCTCAGATGACTAACCTCCAAGAGCTTCACCTCTGCCACTGCCCTGCAAAAGTGGAACAGACTGCTTTTAGCTTTCTCCGAGATCACTTGAGATGCCTTCACGTGAAGTTCACCGATGTGGCAGAAATTCCTGCCTGGGTATATTTGCTCAAAAACCTTCGAGAGTTGTACTTGATAGGCAATTTGAACTCTGAAAACAATAAGATGATTGGACTTGAATCTCTCCGAGAGTTGCGGCACCTTAAGATTCTCCACGTGAAGAGTAACTTGACCAAAGTTCCCTCCAACATTACAGATGTGGCTCCGCATCTTACAAAGTTAGTCATTCACAATGACGGCACTAAACTCTTGGTACTGAACAGCCTTAAGAAAATGATGAATGTCGCCGAGCTCGAACTTCAGAACTGTGAGCTGGAGAGAATTCCCCATGCTATTTTCAGCCTCTCAAATTTGCAGGAACTGGATTTAAAATCGAATAACATACGCACAATTGAGGAGATCATCAGTTTCCAGCATTTAAAACGACTGACATGTTTAAAATTATGGCATAATAAGATTGCCACCATTCCTCCCTCCATCACCCACGTCAAAAACTTGGAGTCACTTTATTTCTCTAACAACAAGCTCGAATCCTTACCGGTGGCAGTGTTCAGTTTACAGAAACTCAGATGCTTAGACGTGAGTTACAACAACATTTCGGCGATTCCCATAGAAATAGGATTGCTTCAGAACCTGCAGCATTTGCATATCACCGGGAACAAAGTGGACATTCTGCCAAAACAGTTGTTCAAATGCGTGAAGTTGAGGACTTTGAATCTGGGGCAAAACTGCATCACCTTCCTCCCCGAGAAGATTGGTCAGCTCTCCCAGCTCACTCAGCTGGAGCTGAAGGGCAACTGCTTGGACCGCCTGCCAGCCCAGCTGGGCCAGTGTCGCCTGCTCAAGAAAAGCGGGCTTGTTGTGGAAGACCATCTTTTTGACACCCTGCCACTCGAAGTCAAAGAAGCATTGAATCAAGACATAAATATTCCCTTCGCGAATGGGATCTGAACTGAGGTGATACGTGCACATCCGTGTGCAGGAACCACTTCCTAGATTGCAAACACTCACGTACAAGTTATTGCAAGATAATGCATTTTAGGAGTAGATACATCTTTAAAAATAAAACACAGAGAGGACGCATAGAAGGCTGATAGAAGACATAACTGAATGTTCCATGTTTGTAGTGTTTTCAGGCATTCCTTTCCAGATCTTTTCTCTTTTCTTTTTTTCTTTTGGGGAAAGGGAAGGAACGATTATAATCACTAATCTTGGTTTCTTTTTAAATTGTTTGTAACTTGGATGCTGCTGCTACTGAATGTTTACAAATTGCTTGCCTGCTAAAGTAAATGATTAAATTGGCATTTTTCTTACTCTACCACCTTTTGGGAGGTGTCTTGATTTACTTTGCTTGACCGGTGCAATATTGCTTTAACTCAGACCACTTAAAGACACATCGGGTCCCAACTTGTAAATGTAGATTTGCTGAAATATTGATTTCCTTCCTGTTTTAATTTAAAGTGCCTCAGATAAGCACTTCTTATAATACTGGGCTAGGGCTACTGCTTCTGAGAATCCCATTTTATAGATTTTATACTCTTGGAGGCCTGGAACACGATAAAGGTGTGTAGACTTTCAGTTTGTGGGGCGGGGGGGGATTATTTAAAAAAAAAAAAAACAAGGAAAAGTAAATAACATCCCCCTTACTAATGGCTATTTTTCTATAGTCTGGAGTTTGGATTATGAGATACATTTTTCTACCAATACTATAAGGTTGCCAATGAATAGAAAATGATTTTTGTAAAAATTAATTACAACCAGGACAAAAATTATAATGGCTTAATGATTAATACTTTTCAGTATATCAGGAGCACCTGGGTGGCACAGTTGGTTGAACGTCAGACTCTTGATTTTAGCTCAGGTCATGATCTCACAGTTCTTAGAGTCAAGCCCACATTGGGCTCCACACTGACAGCACAGAGGCTGCTTAGGATTCTCTCTCCCTCTCTCTCTATGTCCCTCTCCCCTGAATCTCAAAATAAATAAACATTATTTTTAATCTTGAAAAAAAAAAAACTTTGCAATGTATGAATATTTGGATGATAACACAAAATCAAGGATCATTAATTTCTTGCCCTTTTCACTGTTGTGGGGGAAAACGGGACTTAAAGTTCATTAAATTGGAAAACTGACTTTCGCTATTGATTTCAGTGACAAGCTGTATTTCCTGTGTTTGTCTGCACCTAGGAGGGGTCACGTCCAAGGAAATGCTGGCAGAATGTACTTTTTGGATGATGGTTTTCCTTCTTTAACCTACAAAGTGTACAGAAATTCGCTGCCATCTGTTTAAGTATTGGTCAGCAGGTGTTTCTTAGCCTTTCTACAGGGGTGTTTTTTCAAGAGAAGAGGACTGTTTGACATTCCTGATGACAAAATAATGTCCTCTCTAGACAAGACTGGACTCATCTAGTAAGATACTGGAGGGGCCTGGCTGGCTCAGACAGAAGAGCATGTGACTCTTGATCTCGAGGTCGTGAGTTCAAGCCCCACTTTGGATATAGAGATTACTAAAAAATAAATGAACTTAAAAAGAAACTGGACATTCTCTTGTCACACTTTAGCGTGAATTGAAGGATTTTGCAGAGAATGTGAAAATATGGACTCACATCCTTGCTTTTCCTCCCCAAACTGGTCTCAGAGAACTGGCCCGTTGCAAGTGGTGATGAATCTTTGTTGGCTGTAGACTTATAAATACTCTGGGAAGTGTTACCACTAATAGAGAAAGCCTTGTCCTCTCTGGCTGCCTTAGGAACTGACCCTATCTCCAGCATCCCAGCCACTCTCTCTCTTCCTAAAAGACAAGTGTATAAAATCCCAGGTTCAGAAAATCAAAGGACAAGGGCAAATTTGGGATATATAAGCCATTTGTCTTCCATATACGCACCTTTGATTTCTCTACTATGCGCCTAGCCAGTCCAGGGAACTGGGAATTCACTGCTGGAACGAGTCAAAGTCCCTGGCTACTGCAGCTTTTTAGCAAAGGAAGAGAATACTAATAATGCCAGTTATACAAATGATTAATTATAATTGTAATCTAGAAGGTGTGCAGAATCTACGTGAATGAATTACGGCTGGGAGAGGTAACACTTAAAGAGGAGCTTCAGGGAGGTTTTGTACCCATCAACTCTGCCTGTAAACAGACGTTTCCTTCCCACCGGCCACATAGGGCACTATTCTCCCTGCATAGTAATACCACCAGCAGACTATGGGCACAGCATTTTTAGAAGGATGCCTCATAATCTTGCTTGTGAGGTGAACAGGCCAGATCTCAACGATCCTTGCTTTATGGACTAGGAAACTTGCTTTCCTTTCTTAAAACAAGTGTATGTTATTTTGAAGGGCATAAATGGCAAGACACCCCCTGGTCACCGTGCTCTGCAGAGAGGTCTTCTGTAGGAACCAGTCTGTGTGACACTCCCAAGCTTGACAGCTGGCCCTGGCCTGTGGGTACCCGTTTCCTAATCAATACTTGAGGTTCAGTTGCTTAGAACTGATTGGTGTTACATGCCTTCAAACATACCCAAACTTCTATTGACTTTATCAGCCCTTAATGATTTCCTTGAACTCTTCAGAGTTCATGGTCCATTGATTTAAGTGCCTCATTCTTTGCCACTGTTTGCACGTAGCAATATTTTAAGAGAGGTTTCACAAGAAATGCTGATTCATCTTGCAAACTTTAAATATACAGGGTCTTGGAGTCTCAACAAAACAACAAATGAGATGATGAAATATACTGTCAGTCCATGTGTCTTCACAAATTTACGTTGCCACCACATGTACCAGACATGGGAGAAAAACAAGTTAGAATGTACGACTTTTGGCTTACCAGTATTTTCATTTCTTTTTCCTAAGCCCCTTGAGCACCATTTGGAGAGAATTCATTTAAAGAAACTTTAAATATTCCATGTCTGTGTGAGTCCCACAAAGTCTTGAGGTTTACTAGTGCCTGTTTGACCCCCCTCCCCCCACTTTCAGTTGGCTCAACGGAGAAAACTGGCTTTTTTGGAGATTCAGAATGAGCTGAAATTGTTACAGGGACCTCAGTCTTTGTAGTGGAGATTTAGCAATTTAATAATAGGTAGAAAGAGTTCATTCTGTAAAAGTCCTGGCCCACAGTTCCTGCCCATTTGACATTTTTCATAGATAAAGGGAAAAGTCTTACATTTTATTGCTAGCACTTTCTCTGACTGCCCCCTCTGAACTCAGAGGCAACCAGCAACTAAACCCGAAGTTGCTGATGGCAGTGAACTCCAAAGTGCCCTTGATACCCACGCCCAGTAGCTGTTTCCATTCACCTTGCTGAATAAAAGCCAGAGTGCTGGCCTCTCACTAGGATTTCTGGCACCACTTGGCCAGTAATTCATTACAATAAAATGGTCTCTTTATCGACTGAATCCCCAAACAAAGCCTGAACTAACAAAAAGCCCTTTTCATGGAAAGAAGAAGGAGGGGGTGAACTTTGGAAAACAGTTTTCAAATGTCCTCTAACTTGTGACTGACACAAGAAGTGGTCCCATCTGGTCCTGGCCAGCTGTGGCTCTCCCAGGACAACCCTACCAGGTATTCGGAGTAGTGTCTGCTTGGGGGGCTTGGTGGGCGGGGAGACAACAGCAGGGCCACAGACCATCGCCTTTCAAGTCTGGTATAGCCTGAGGTGACCACCATGTCGCAGCTATCAGGGGAATAATAAGCTCCTTGGTTCACAAATCTTCAAACTCCAAAGAATAGCAACGTATACATTGTCGCAGGTAAGCATAGTCTTTCTCGTGGAATGCACAAGATTTTTTGCAGTCAATTTTTTGCAGGGTTTCGTCTCAGACTCAGGACCCACACCCGCACCTCTGAGGGTTGAAGTGGCCTAGCCCCACCTGCTGTTCCTATAATCAGTCCTTTCCCTACTACTAAGATTCCAGGCTCTGGATTGACAGTGGCTGGATTTGAATCCTGACTCTGCCTCAGCTGTATGACCGAAGCAGGCTACTTAACCTCTCTAAGCCTCAATTACTTTATCTGTGAATGGGAATAATAATACTGCCTCCCAACGGTGCTTTTTGTAAAGACTGAATGAGGTGATTCATTTAAGGTGCTGTGCCTGCCAGATAGTAAGTACTCAATAACGATTACTGTTACTGATGGAGGAGCATGGGGCAAGCTGAGGGCAAAGTACAGGCTAACAGCACCCCCCCTACCTTGTATGATATTCCATACATACACTCCCACTACCCAAAAACAGGAAAGAACAAAAAAATAAATAGGAGTCTCTACCAGTTTACAAGAACAAGACAATCCCGTCAATGGCCTAAAGTCCAGGAACTCCCTACTGTCTTAATTCTTTGCTAGAGGGAAAAACAACCTTAGCTTGACAATAGCTAGGCCTCCAGTAAGTCTTTAGCATGTGAAAGCCTCTTTGGAAACTCCCTCTAGACTTTCTCTCTCCCAACTCCTTAAACTGGTCACCAGCCCCCACCCCACCCCCACCCTTGCCTTACAGCTCTTCCTGCCCTCGGGTCCTGTCCCTGTGCTTTAATAAAATCGCCTTTTGCACCAAAGACGTCTTCCAAGAATTCTTTCTTGGCCATCAGCTACGAACCCCGCCGTCACCCCCAAAACTGCATCATTACCATTATTTTTATCCCCAACCGTCAGAAAAGACTGTTAGTGTCCCCTAATACGCATTCTCTCCTTCACTTCCTTGGTATGGAATTTTCAGTGGACACCGGGAACACAGCATAAAATATGTACAAAATAAAATATTTCCCAACCTTACTTGGGGCTGGCTGTGGCCATGTGACTAAATTCTAGCCAAAAGAGTGGGAGTGGAAAGGGAATGTGCACTTTCTGGATTGAGCCCTTTAAGGGAAGGGCCTGCCATCCCTTTCCCCATTGCTTCTGGTTAAACTGCAGATTTTAGAAGGGAGTCCCGTGTAGACTGCAGACCCACGGAAACAAAGCAGGCATGGGCCTGCAACAGAAGACTGGGTGGGCCTGACAAATTCAGAGAGCCGGATTACATAAAGGAGGAGTAAATTCTGTCTTGTGGAGGCCTCTGTGCATTAGGGGGCTCTCATACATGCAAGTCCCAGAGACTTTGCTGCTCAAGCTGCTGCTGTGCAGGGAGCTTCTCAGAAATGCTGAATCTCAGATCCTTACCCAGACCAATGGAATCAAAATCTATATTTTAACAAAGTAATATCCAGGTGATTTATAGGCATGTCAAAACTTGAGAAGCATTGTCCGAAGTAGCACACCTATCAAAAACAAGTTGGCTGGCCATCATCAGGAGCTGGGAAGAGGTTGGTGCCGGTGACTAGTGTTTTTTCCACCATTGGGCTCTGCCTCTCCCTTCAGCCCGTTTCTGGGCTCTCACTGGGGAGGAAACCAGAGTTGGGCTGCTGCTTGTGGCTTATGCCAACTTCCATTCTTCCCCTTTGCTCCTGCTGGCAACCATACCATTCCTATCACTATGGCAACCATAGGAAGGCAGTGTGTAGTCCTACTGTTGTTGACTGCTTGAAGAGATGGTGGAGGAGTCTGAAGTTTTGAAGGTCCTATAACTGCTCTAATGACCTATGTGTCCATGTTCAGGCCATGGACACTCTTCACAAGCCCAGGTGGCTAAACAACCCCATTCCATTGTTTCACCTTCAGACTGTGTCTGGGTTAGCTGCTTAAAGCTCACTCAACCGTGAGATAACCTGCTCATTTGAGCCTTTCCAGAATGTCCCTGGGGAACTGCCAAATAGCCTGGCATGGAAATTGGCTGGAGTCATTTCAGGGGAAGACCCGCCCAAAGGAATCACCCAGGTGTTAAGCCAAGTTGTGTGTATACTGTAGAGAAATCTGTGTTTTCAATTTGCCAGTGGGAAGCTATAATTCAATAGTAGCCACATAATTCAGTACTTTGAAATGAAATACTGCCTGGATGGAAACCTCTTCAAGACGTATCTCCCAGGGTTTAACCCCAATCTTTCCTATGACTTAGGCCTGCCGGCTCTTTATCTGCTTTGGTTGTGGTGGGAACAGCTGGTCACCATCCAGACGACAATCCTTCATCGTCTTGAAGATGGTGATTCAATCACTCATCAGCTCCTTTTCGCCAGGATGTTTTGAAGATTATGTCAGCATGGTGCTCAGAGCTCCCTGGAGATAAACGGTGAGCAAACACAGCCTGCTATTAATTTATCATCACACTAGGCAAACAATTTAGCCCAAGTCCATTTTTTCATTCCTGCCCAAGAAGTAGCTGATGCATATTCAAGATGATGCCTTCCACTTATCAGTTCTATGTAACTGCTATTATCTAGGGGATTATGTGTTTCAGGTTTCCATTTCTGAAGGTGAAAGAACACCTTTGAACGTGGATTGAGCAATATAAGTAGCGATAGCAGCTCAGACTGTATACTAGATGGGCACCTGACTGACTGACTTGTTCCAGCAAACCTGGGTGGTGTGAATTATCCCCATTTGACAGATGAGGGAACTGTGAGTTAGACAATCTGCCTGAGGCCACCTAGCCAACAGGAGACCAGGGCACTGTTAAATCAGAGGATGTGCCTAGCTTATCTCGTTCAATCCTCACCAGACCAGGAAGAGAAAAGCATTGTCCCCAGTGATGAGAAAACAGATTCAGGCAAGCTAACCTGTCTCTGGTTCCACATTGTAGGTAGCAGACACTAGCCGCAGACTCAAGTGTGTCTACAACCAGAGTCACGCTCTCCCACCAAACGACATGGCAGATGTCTGGTGCTCTGTCAGCAATTCAGAAAGAGGTTGTGAAAGCTGTGTTGACATCTGGTTGTATAAATCCGCCCCAAGCCAAGGCTTTTCTTCATTCTTTAGTAATAGGAGGTTTTGATGTGTCTCAGCATCTGTCCTTAGCGTTACGACTTGTTTCCTCTGGTAGGCTGTCTGACAGTTGTGAAAAGGCAATCCACCCAAGGTAATGTAATTATTTTCCCCTCACTAAATGTTCAAGGCATGACCGTCTTTACTCATGGTCGTTTACTCCGAAATGAGAAAGCTCTGTCTGGACTATTTGATGCAGAGTGAATGTGGTGAAGAGTGACATTCAACAGGTCCAGAAAGGTGGGTGCAGGAAAACACTGTAACATTTGCTGGGCCCTCCAGGCAGATGTGACTTTTCTTTCCAGCATGGCATTTGAGACAGATTCTCAAGCTGTTACCAACCCGGGCGGCACCGGCGCCTGCGTTGTCCTGACCTTTATTTTTACTGGATCTCTTTCTTCTTCTGTTGACGGTCCCTGCACTCCACCATCTGGGCTAGGACAAGAATCAGATATTTGTGGTCCCTGGGGAGAAAGAACCAGTTTTACTGGAAGAAACGGCTTAGAAGAAAGAAAGAATGTATAAAGTTGAGGAAACTAACATTCCCACCCCTGCTGGTACCTTTGTAACCCATCCCGCTTCAGATTTACATTTCAAAGCCTCCAGAATGTTTTGATTTGGATTTTTTTGTTTTTTTGTTTTGGTTTGTTTTTTGTTTTTGGCATTTCTTATCCTTTGTGATTGTTCCTTATCCATTGTAATTTGTTCTAATATCTTACCTAAAGTGAGCTCAGTTTCCTGGGAGTAAATTTTTTTTTAAGTTGACTTAGGTATTTTGAGAGAGACCAAATAAGCAGGGTAGGGGCAGAGAGAGAGAGAGAGAGAGAGAGAGAGAGAGAGAGAATCCCAAGCAGGCTCTGTGCTGTCAACACAGAGCCCCATGCAGGCTCGAACTCACCAACCATGAGATCGTGACCTGAGCCTAAGTGGGACGCTTAACCAACTGAGCCACCCAGGCGCCCCCAGAGTTAATTTTAACCAAAACGTGAATTGTCATTTGAAAAACACTTATGTGTGTCGTGTATCTCTGACTCCTTGTAAAAGTGAGTAGAACTTTTACAATATAACACAAGTAATACACAGACAATATAAGCAGAAAAATCTTGTCATTCACCACGACTAAAATTAATCTCGATTAGACTAAAATTTTCTTGGTCGGGAGTGACCAAGAAAGTATGCAGATGGAGCAATAAGAAGGAGGTCAGAGGAGGCGGAAATAGGTGGAGATGTTTTAAAATATTGTCAACAGTTATTCTATTATTTACAGAATAAAATTAGCCCAATGACACATTCTAAGTATGGCCTCAGTTCTTCCACCAGCCGGAGCTGAAGACGGGGTAAATAACACGTGTGCTTGGTTGCCATGAATCAGGCCCCGTGTAGTTTTGGGGAAGATTGCAAGAGGTAGTAAGTTAACTACTCGTACTGAGTTCTTAGTTGCTAGAACTTAGTTGATTTCCTGGTTGTATGAAATTAAATTAATTCGTGGCCTCAGACGTAAGCCCTGTTTGTAAATAGAGCCTTCTGCCAATAGTTCAGCCACTTGCTCTTTGTCACTGGAACTGAGGGAATGCAGTGTGGTGGCCAGGGTTCCAGCCTGCAACCTAACAGACAAGTCACTTAACATGGGTGTGCTTTTGCTTTCTCATCTGTGAAATGGGGTTAATGATAGTATTTCCTTCGTGGCATTGTGTGGATTCAGTAAGTTAACACGTATGAGCACCTAGAACAGGATTAAGCATGTTGAGGGCTTCATACATTTTAATGGTTTTCATTAATAAAGTTTCTAAAACATTTGGAGGATATATCCATAAGCAAAAAAAAAAAAATCTGGAAAATAAAGCTATAATGTAATATTATAGTAGAGCTAGGAAAATGGACACTGACCAATTATGAACGAATTGTGTCTTTCTCTCCTTTCAAAAGCCAGCAAAGACAAGTCACAGGGTACTTAATGTCTTAGAAGCAGCTTTTCATACATTTATTCACTTGTTTATTTTGCTCAGCAAATCAGAGTAACCAGACTCTTTATCATTAGGAACCCTCTTTGGTTGGTTATGAATGTTTCTAAGTAGTTCTCTAAACTTGGGTCAGACCCTGTGACCCATGTGGCCAAAGGCCGGAAGACAAATTTCTGAAGAACGGCAATAAAGGACTGTGTCTTGAGCTAGTTTTTTGGGTCCTCAATAAGGAATGCTGACTATTTTAGTTACATAAGGATAAGGAATTGGTTGCTGATATAAGGGAGGAAAAAAATTGTTTTCCCTCTACCCATCTTAGGTTCACAGACCCAGCCCTGTAAATTAGACTGACAAAAGACATTATCAAGAGGAAATCAAATAGAAGTTTATTAACAAGTGCGTGATGCATATACAAGGGAGCACCCAGAGAGGAGTCATTCAAAGGCGTGGTATAGCATTTTTTACAATTCTACCTACAGTGTTAGGTTAGTTTCAGGTGTACAGTATAGTAATTCAGCAATTCCATATGTTGCTCAGTACTTATCATGATATGCATACTCTTAATCCCCATCACCTATTTCACCCATCCCCCCACTCCCCTCCCATCTGGTAACCATCAGTTCTCTATACTTTAGAATCTTTTGTGGGTTTGTTGTTGTTGTTGTTGTTGTTGTTTTAACGTAAGCTGTACACCCAATGTGGTGTTTGAACTCATGACCCAGAGATCAAGAGTTGCATGTTCTACCAACTGAGCCAGCCAGCTGCCCCTTTGTCTCTCTTTTTTCTTTTATATATAAAGCCTTGTTTTTTTATTATTTTTTTAAGTAGGCTCCATGCCCAGCATGGCACCCAACTCAGGGCTTGAACCCACAACCCTAAGATCAAGACCCTAGTTGAGATCAAGAGTTGGACACTCAATCAACTGACCCACTGTATCTCTTTTGTTCATTTGTTTTGTTTCTTAAATTCAACATATGACTGAAATCACATGGTACTTATTTCTCTCTGACTTATTTCACTTAGCATTATATCCTCTAGGTCTATCCACATTGTTGTAAATGGCAAGATTTCATTCTTTTTTTTATGATTGAGTAATATTCCATATATATATATATATATATATATATACACGCACACACACACATACATGTCACAACTTCTTTATCCATTCATCTATTGATGTACACGTGGGTTGCTTCCATAGTTTGGCTGTTGTAAATAATGCTGCAATAAACATAGGAGTGCATATATCTTTTCAAATTAGTGTTTTCGTATTCTTTGGGTAAATACCCAGTAGTGGAATTACTGGATCATACAGTAATTTTTAATTTTTTGAGAAACTTCCATATTGTTTTCCACAGTTGGCTCCCACCAAGAGTGCACAAGTGTTCCTTTTTTTCCACATCCTCTCCAATACTTATCATTTCTTGAGTTTTTTATTTTAGCCATTCTGACAGGTATGAGGTGATATCTCACTGTGGTTTTGATTTGCATTTCCCTGATAATGAGTGATATAGAGCATCTTTTCATGTGTCTATTGGCCATCTGTGTGTCTTCTTTAGAGAAATGTATGCTCATGTCTTCTGCTCATTTTTAAATTATATTATTTGGGTTTCTTTGGTGTGTGTTGTATGAGCTCTTTATATATTTTAGAATATTAACCCCTTATTGGATATGTCTGTCATTTGCAAATATCATCTCCCATTCAGTAGGTTGTCTTTGTTTTGTTGGTTGCATAGCATTTTAGCAAAAGAACAATACATGTTTAGTGAAATCTTAAGAAAATAAGAAAAAAAGGGCTTCGAGTTTCTAGGAGTGACAAATTGTAGGAAGGCAAATATATGGGGAAATTAATGGTAGATAAAGGCTAGTTTTAGCAAAAATTGTTTTGTAGATTTCTCTGGTGCTGTCTCTGAGCTGATAAGGTCTAGGGTCATCTCCAGTGGTGAACTTCTGTCCTCCTGGTAGAGAAAAGAGACGGGACACCTTTGCAAATTTACATCCTACTTTTAGGCAAATAGGGGTGGGCAGAGAGCTTTTTTTGTATCTTTTTCTTCTCAGTTGCCTTCAGCTCAAAATTATCCTTATGCCAAAGTGGCATATTTGAGGATGGCATATTCTAGTACCCTTCACTGTGCTGATCATCATTCTGTATTTCTTTTTCATTAACTTGAAACTTGCATTAAGACTGGTCATTGGGGCTAAACATGTTCAAATTTTTATAATCTATTCAAGAAGATAAAAAATTATGATCATGGGGGTTCCTGGGTGGCTCAGTTGGTTATGAGTCCAACTTTGGCTCAGGTCAATATCTCATAGTTTGTGTGTTCAAGCCCTATGTCAGGCTCTGTGCTGAGAGCGTAGAGCCTGGAGCCCACTTTGAGTTCTCTGTCTCCCTCTCTGTCTGCTCCTCCCCCATTCACACAAACTCTCTCTCTCTCTCTCAAAAATAAATAAACATTTAAAAAAATTATCATCAGAAATTGTTGGCCGATGTTTCCTTCAAAGGATTTTTAAAATACCTGATCCATGAAATGCCAGATTTACAGAACAGATGACTAAGGGGGTGATCATTCACAAAACACAAAGAATCTTTCCTTCTGTTCATCAGAGTTAGCGCCTCTGGAACTCAGAAAAAGAAACGGGTTATACGTAATGTTTAGAAAATGCATCTGTTGCTGATAGCAAAGCACATTTGCACTTTAAACAGAATGCTCATTTAAAAAGTACTCTCTGTCCAGGCTTGCATTGAGCATCTTTGTCTATTCATCTACTCCTCTGCCAACTAAAGAATAAAACGAAGTGAATGGAGGTTTTACAAGAAAACACAAAAGGCAGTGTTTCCGTTGCTTTTTTAACTCTGCTAGTCCCAGCCCATGATGATGAGGTGTAAAGTGTTATCTGAGAACCTGTGAGATCTCAGCCTTACTTGAAGATTCAGCTCAATTTGTTACATTTATTTATTTTTGATAGAGAGCGTGGGAGAGGGGCAGAGAGAGAGAAGGCTCCAGGCTGTCAGTGCAGAGCCCATCACAGGCTTGAACTCATGAACCAAGAGATCATGGCCTGAGCCAAAACCGAGAGTCAGAAGCTCAACCGACTGAGCCACCCAGGTGCCCCAATTTCTTACATTTGAAAGACTAGGAACCAATCACAAGGTAGGCAGGGCTTAATCCAGTGGACTTTTAACCCTTTCATTATGCCAAAGATCCGCCCTCTACTACACTAAAGGGATTTAAAGATCCCCTTTAAACTTCGGCTATACTAACAAAAAATAGGGGTGAGAATGGGGGGCGGGGTACACAATAACTGCTTAGGCCAGGTCATCTGTTTCTGTAAGAAATAATCCAGCTCTTGCCCTATAGAAGCTGGGCAATGTGTTAAGTTCTGGGGCAAATCAGATGTAGTTGATCCCTATCAAGAAAGAATTCAGGGGCACCTGAGTGGCTCAGTTGGTTGAGCACCTGACTTCAGCTCAGGTCATGATCTTACGGTTCCTGAGTTTGAGCCCCGTTCGAGCCCTGTTCGAGCCCTGAAGTGGGCTCAGGACCAATACTGTCAGCACAGAGCCCACTTTGGATCCTTTGTCCCCTGCTTCTCTCTGCCCCTCCTCTCTCTCTCTCTTTCAAAAATAAACATTAAAAAAAAGGCGGCTTGGGTGGCTCAGTCAGTTTAGTGTCTGACTTTCGTTCAGGCCATGGGCTCACAGTTTGAGTCCGAGTGTCACGTTAGGCTCTCTGCTGTTGGCACAGAGGCCACTTCAGATCCTCTGTCTCCCTCTGTGCCCCTCTCCCTGTCACGCTCGATCTCTCTCAAAAATAAATAAGCATTTAAAAAACTAATAAATTTAAAAAAAGAATTCAGCCCACACTTTATTCTCTGTTCTTGCCCCACCGTCTGCCCCCATGTTTGCCCTGCACCGTCCCACAGAGGTGCAGCTCCCAAAGAACAGGACAAGTCCTCAAAGAAGCCAAGACCTTCTCATCAGCTGCAGTCTCCCCCACCCTTTCATTTCTTGCTGCCCCTCCCTGCTTTCCCCTGTACCCACATGTTGGCATTAAAGGACACAGCTTGTACTTGTTAGCTCTTTCTTATGTAGTCTTCTAAATGTCCTGAAGTCTTTTTTTCTGATTACAAAAGTTAGCACATGTTCATTGTTACATAAAAGTCAAATATGACAGAAATGCATGTCCTCTGAAAACATATCACTCCGTCCCTCCAAACTGCAGACTTTCCTTTAAACTTCAAGTAATAGTCAAAGTCTTTCAATAGCCCTCTGA
Organism: Acinonyx jubatus; assembly: GCF_027475565.1. Taxonomy (NCBI): domain Eukaryota; kingdom Metazoa; phylum Chordata; class Mammalia; order Carnivora; family Felidae; genus Acinonyx; species Acinonyx jubatus. Next base: position 75,000,950 of record NC_069381.1, read on the forward strand.
TTTGCATGCATCTTCCCCTCTCTGACCCTTTATCCTTCATCTGGCCCTCTTTACTGTGCTCCAGCATTACCGCATTCAGCTTGCCTGCACTCCAGGACCTTTGCACCAGCCCCTCCTTTTGCTGCAGTGCTCTCCCCAACATACCTACATGGTTCTGTCTTATCAGCTTGGGCTGCCATAACAAAATACCACAGACTGGGTGGCTTCAACAACAGAAATGGATTTTCTCACAGTTCTGGAGGATTTAAGTGCAAGATCAAGGTTGCAGCCGATATGGTTTCTAGTGAGAATTGTCTTCCTGGCTTGCTATGTCCTTACCTGGCCTTTCCTCGGCACATGCTCACAACCTCATTTAACTTTAGCTACTTCCTTAGAAGTCCCATCTTCACACATAGCCACAGTGGGGGAGAGGGCTTCCCCACATGAATTTTGGGAAGACACAAACATTCAATCCATAACCACTTCCTTCTTCCATTCCTGTTTACACATCACCTTATCAGAGAGGCCTTCTGTGGCCTGCTCTTAAAAAAACAGATTTAGGGGCACCTGGGTGGCTCAGTTGGTTAAGTGTCCAACTCTTGATTTCAGCTGGGGTCCCGATCTCACGGTTCGTGGGATGGAGCCCCACGACGGGCTCTGTGCTGGCAGTGCAGAGCCTGCTTGGGATTCTTTCTCTCCACTCTTCCCTCACTCATATGTTCTCTATCTCTAAATAGATAAATAAATAAATAAATAAATAAATAAACAAACAAACAAATAAATAATTATTTAGAAAAAACAACACACAGATTGATTATTTTTCACAATTCCATGGGTCAGCTGGGGTCACTGGGGTCATCCAAGAGCTTCAGTCATCTGACTGAGACCAAAGGGTGTGGGGTTGCCTTACGCACCTGCCTGGACCTCAGTGCTGCTGTTAGAGAGTCTATCTTTTCAGAGAAATCTCATTCTTTTACAGTCTAGTCCAGCATGAATGCTTCAAAAAGTCAAGAATGGAGGCTTCAGGGCTCCTAAGGGCCTGGGTTCCTGATGAACAAGTCAGGAATAGCAGAATCCATCACAAGGGGATGTGGACACTCAACAGTATGACTTGTCAGGTGCCATGCCTGTAACGATCTGCCACGTGATCCTACTTTAAGTTGCTACTCCACTCATACTTTTTTCTTTTCTTTTTTCTTTTTCTTTTTTTTTTGAGAGAGAGACAGAGTGCAAGCAAGGGAGGAGCAGAGAGAGGGAGACACAGAATCCGAAGCAGGCTCCAGGCTCCAAGCTGTCGGCACAGAGCCCGACTCAGGGCTTGAACTCACTAGCCTTGAGATCATGACCTGAGCCAAAGTCGGACCCTTAACCAACTGAGCCACCCAGATGCACCTACTTGTACTTTTTTTATAGTTGTTATCCCTGGTGAACAAATGACAAACTTTACACGGTATTTGCCTGGTTTTGTTCCCGGATATATCTCTATCACCCAGAATAGAACCTGACCAATGGTGAATGCTTAATAAATATTAATTTGAAAACATTAATTTGAAAATGAACTTTCCCATAAACGTATCCCATTTGACTTTTCACAACAACCTCCTGAAGCAGACAGTGAAAGTATCATTGCTCCCACTTTATAATTTTTTTTTTGAGTGTTTATTTATTTTTGAGAGAGAGAGAGAGTATGAGTTGGGGAGTGGCAGAGAGAGAGAGACAGAGAATCCGAAGCAGGTTCCAGGCTCTGAGCTGTCAGCACCAAGCCCAACATGGGGCTCAAACCACAAACCGTGAGATCATGACCTGAGCCGAAGTCGGACGCTCAACCAACTGAGCCACCCAGGTGCCCCTCATTGCTCCCACTTTATAGATGAGGAGAGAGAGGCCTAGACAATGGAGAGTTGCTTGCCTGAGGTCACATGGCTGATAAGAAGAGAGCTTCTGACTTGGCAGGCCAGGCTTTCTACCAGCTATGGTGCAACCTTCCTAGGGGCATTCAGAAATGCACCCTCTGCCTCTTGTATTTCCCTTCCCAGGGCTTTGGGCTTGAGAAGCTCTGTTGGGTAAATAGTTTCAGTTTTCCAACTGGCTACAGGCCATGGGGTCTACAGGCCAGAAGCAGCATTATCTCTTTGAAGTCTTCCTGTGGAGGCCAAAACCCAAAGGTCTCAATGACCCAGAGACATGAAGACACTAAAAGGTAAGGGTGTCAGGATCTATCTCTGTGGACCTTGCCCTGGACTGCACTGCACTGTTGGTGTAAAGTTAAACTTTAAATCCGCGTGTCTAACCGGTGGTTGCCAGGTCATTCTGGTCTGGATGAGCCTTGCTTTAGCCCAGAGGGAACAGAATACACGCTCCTCTCAAGCTTTGAGCTGCTATTCCACTCAGAGAATGTCTAGTGAATGAGTGTATGTTCATATCAAAGGGAAATGGCACCAGATGGAGAAAGTACTCAAGTCGGTACATTTGAAATGTTTTGTGGTGCTTTTAGGGGGTGGAGAGGAAGGTTTGTCTCCTTTAAGAAAAGCCTCTTGAGAGATAGCTTGCAGATTGTTAGCTAGAAGCAAGTTTGAGGTTATTGTAAAAGCAGTCATTTTCATGCTTATTTTATTTTAGAGAGAGAGATGGTGAGTGAGCAGGGGAGAGGGGCAAAAATAGAGAGAGGATCTCAAACAGGCTCTGCACTCAGCTCAGTGTGGAGCCGGACGTGAGGCCAATCTCACCACTGCGAGCTTGTGGCCTGGGCCAAAATCAAGAGCCACTTGCTCAACCAACCGAACCACCCAGGCACTCTAAAAGCAGTCATTTTTAAAATAGAAAGTTTTTGACGGGGTGTCTGGGTGGCTCATTCGATTAAGCGTCTGACTTCAGCTCAGGTCATGATCTCACCATTAGTGAATTCAAGCCCCACATGGGGCTCTGTGCTGACAGCTCAGAGCCTGGAGCCTGCTTTGGATTCTGTGTCTTCCCCTCTCTCTACCCCTCCCCTGCTCACACTCTGTCTCTGTCTCTCAAAAATAAATGTTAGGGGCGCCTGGGTGGCTCAGTTGGTTAAGCGGCCGACTTCGGCTCAGGTCATGATCTCGCGGTCCGTGAGTTCGAGCCCCGCGTCGGGCTCTGTGCTGACAGCTCAGAGCCTGGAGCCTGTTTCGGATTCTGTGTCTCCCTCTCTCTCTGACCCTCCCCCGTTCATGCTCTGTCTCTCTCCGTCTCAAAAATAAATAAACGTTAAAAAAATTTTTTTAAAAACAAAAATAAATGTTAAATTTTTAAAAAAAGAAAGAAAGAAAGTTTTCGGGGCACCTGGCTCAGTTGGTTAAGCATCTAACTCTTGATGTCAGCTCAGGTCTTGATCTCAATGTCTTGATTTCAAGGTTGTGACTTCAAGCCCTGGGTTGGGCTCTGTGCTAGGAGTAAAGCCTACTTAAAACATAGCTAGCTAGCTAGATAGGGGCACCTGGGTGTCTCAGTCAGTTAAGCCATAGACTTCAGCTCAGATTATGATCTCACAGTTTGTGAGTTCAAGCCCCACAGAGCCCACTTTGGATCCTCTGTGTCCTTCTCAATCTGCCCCTACCCTGCTCTTGTGCTCTCTCTCTCTCAAAAATAAATATTTAATAAACAAATAAATAAAGTAGAAAGTTTGCTCTTTTCTGCCTCATTCTGTTGATTTGTGACGGTATTTTTCATTTGCGACTTAATGTCATTCTAAGTAAAAATTAAAATTTTAGATTGGTATAACATTTAGCATTCATCTTTATATTATGTAATGTCCCTTTTTCCACTTTTTAAAATTGAAGTGTAGTCGACACATGTTACCTTAGTTTCAGGTGTAAAACACAGTGATTCAGCTCCTCCATACATTATGCTGTGCTCACCACGAGAGTAGCTACCATCTGTCACCTTGCAATGCTGTTACACTACCACCAACTCTCTTCCCTGTGCTGTGACTTATCCATTCCATAACTGGCAACCTATGTCTCCCACTCCCCTTCACCCATTTTGCCTACCCCCCACCCCTTCAACGTGTGTTGTTTTTTTTTAAATTTTTTTTTAACGTTTATTTATTTTTGAGATGGAGAGAGACAGAGCATGAACGGGGGAGGGCCAGAGAGAGAGGGAGACACAGAATCGGAAGCAGGCTCCAGGCTCTGAGCTGTCAGCACAGAGCCCGACGCAGGGCTCGAACTCATGGGACCGTGAGATCATGACCTGAGCCGAAGTTGGACGCTCAACCGACTGAGCCACCCAGGCGCCCCTCAACGTGTGTTTTAAATGCCAGTATAAGAGTACTATTAAACTTATGTGCAGAATAGTAAAGTTACACAATCTATATTTTGTTTCTCACACATGCATGTGGATTTGGTTCCTACCAGGACAGTGGAAGTGCCAGACAAAACCAATTCAACTGTTTTTATTTCACCACATGATGACATTCTACCAACACTCTACCTCTGGTTTACTGAGGAATAAGTAAAAACTTGAAAAGAGGAGGAACTTTGAGTTTCCATCTTTCCCTTTCTTTGTATGTTATCATATTTTGCAAACATGGTTGGCTAATTCAGGGAAGTACATGCATAAGGATATGATGGGATTCTTTCGTCATTTGTTAAATAACTAACATTATTTACATTAAAATTTTTTTTTAATGTTTATTTATTTTTGAGAGAGACAGAAATAGAGCGCAAGCTGGGGAGGGACAGAGAGAGGGAGACACAGAATCCAAAGCAGGCTCCAGGCTCCGAGCTGTCAGCACAGAGCCCCACGCGGGGCTGGAACTCACGAACTGTGAGATCGTGTGACCTGAACTGAAGTCAGATGCTTCACCAGCTGAGCCACCCAGGCGCCCCAACATTATTTATATTTAGAGCACCATTTCTTTCTTCATTCAAATCAAGTTCTGGGTCAAGCAAAAAGCAAGTCCTCTCAGGGCTCTGTGTGCCTGCCGCCCTCTGTTATAGATGGAACTCACTTACCTTGTGTCTGCCTTGAGTAACACTGAACTCCCCGACATCATGGGGATCCATAGTAATTCTGCACTCATGGGACATCAAGAATGTCACATGCAAATGGAACAACAAGGAAGAGTAGATACTCATACCTGTCTTTACTTGCACACATGCTCCCATCAATGTAGTGTAAAAATCCAATACAAAGATAAAATTATTAAAAATCTCGGCAATAGAGCGTTCAAACAGGTGTGGTGTGAGTATACGGCTCTTGCATTCTTTTTGTTTTTTAAAGACTTTATTTTTAAGCGATCCCTACACTCAACATGGGGCTCAGACTTACAACCCTAAGACCAAGAGGCATACGCTCTGCCGACTGACCCAGCCAGGCCCCTCATCTCTTACGCTCTTAAAGCAGGCCTTGCTCCTTGCTCTGTGTACACCATGGGGAAGGACGGTCTGCTCGAGGAGCTGTAACACACACCCTTCGGACTGTGCTGTTGTTCTCACCATACAGTCTCCACCTTTGGTGAGGAGAGGGTTAATATTTGTTTGTGGAGTTACCCATCCCGAAAGATCAGGAAAGGGAACCGTTCTTTTCTTAATTCATTCAGCACATAGGTATTGATTCCCTCCTGTTTGCAAAGCACAAACTCCTGATGTTTAATTATCCAATTTGATCTCAATAGAAATGGAGTTAACAATTGATCATGAGGAAGTGTCCATAAAATCTCAACAGTATGGGGTTTGGAAAGTTTCCATGTTGGTGAACACCTCTGCATATTGGGAGGATGAAGCCTTTGGAACCCTCCCAACCTTATCCTATGTAGACCTTCATCTGGCTGTTCATGGGTATCCTTTATCATGTTTTCATAAACTGGTAACTCTCTGTATTTCCTTGAATTCTATAAGCTGTTCTAGCAAATAATCAAATCCACAGGAGAGGAGGTCATGGGAAACTCTGATTTTTTTTGTAAAAAGACTTTTTTTTTTTTTTTTTTTTTTTAAGTAATCTCTACATCCAGTGTGGGGCTTGAACTCACAACCTGAGATCAAGAGTCACATGCTTCACTGACTAAGCCAGCCAGGCGCCCCGAGAACCTCTGATTTTAGCCAAGTTGAACAGAAGTTGTGGGTTACCTGGAGACCTACTACTTAAAATTGGCATCTGAAATGGGAGACAGTCTCTTGGGACTGAGCCCTTAACCTGATCTGATCCCATCTCCAGGTAGATGTCAGAATTGAGTTCATTTGCAGGACGCCAAGCTGGTGTCACAGAATTGCTTGATGTGGGGAAAAAAATTTTTGCACATCTGGTGTCAGACGTGTTATGAGTGTGGTAGTTCTGTGAGAATAAAGGAGAAACACAGTACTGAGGGTTTTCACCCCACACATATTGCTAACATACTTTCTCCTTCTTAAGGGCTACTAGTTAGTGACATATTCCTGGGAATACAATACAAAATATAAAGCTTCAATCTTCAATGTTTTACAAGCTCTAGGTGAGAAATACCAATAATAGCATAATTTACACCATGTTGGGGAGCCTGCCATAATCTCTTACTTATCTCTGTAGTCCTATCCTGTGAATCCTTTGCAATGTCACTTCATTTATTACCCTGACATCTTCCAAGGCCAACCATCTTTCTCTCCCCACTCCCTCCCCACTTCCTTCCTTCCATCCTTCCTTCCTTCCTACCTTCCTTCCTTCCTTCCTTCCTTCCTTCATTCCTCCCTTCCTTCCTTCCTTCCTTCCTTAAATTCCACTGGAGTACAGCAGGTGATTTATGCCAAAACAATTGATTCGATTCATATTTTTTTCCGGTTGGTTATTAGGTCAGATAAAGCCAGATAAATACAGGTCAAAAACTTATTCTATTTCACCGTCTCTCTGATCATTAAGATTAAAGTCATATGTGATTATTCATTTATCTGTCAAATATGTATTGATGACATAGGCTAGGTGGTAAAACAGTAGTGGGCAATGTAAACATGTCTCCTGCTTTCATAGAGCTTACACTCTAGTGGGGAAAAAAATAAATATATTAGTTAACAAATAAGGTACTTTCATCTAAAGTTAACGGCCATCGGAAAAAAATCAAATACATGGTTTTTTGATTTGGGAAGCTAATTTGGATTGAGGGTCAGTTAAGCCTTTCAGAGGAGGTGACAATTGCACTAAGACCTAAGCTAGACCTTCTCAACCTACAATTTGCATATGAATCACGTGGTGATCTTGTATAAGGCCTGTTATGATTTAGTAGGTGAGGGGTTGTGTGCCAGTTTCTGCATTTCTTACAAGGTCCCATGTGATCCCTATGGTGCTTGTTCGTGGAGCACTTGTGGGGAAGAAAGGCCAGTGAGAAGAATCTAAAGAGAACTCCAGAGAGAAAAAACAGCAATTGCATAGATGCTGAGGTGAGAAGGAGGTTGATGTTTGGGTTCGAGAAATACCGTTTTGTAGAGAGAGGCTAGGAGTGGTGAGTAGGAGATGAGGACTACGCAGCAAGTTCAAAGTGGGCCAAATCACACAGAGCCTTCAAGGCCAGAAGGCTTCCTTTTATTTCAGGGTAGTGGAAGACATTGGAAGATGTCAAGGGGACAAAGAGGAACAGGGTCAGATTGAAGCTCTTGAAGATCAACCTGAAAACCAAGGGGTGAAATGAATTTTAGGGGAGCAAGAGTAGGAGGAGAAGAGAGTTTAGGAAACCAGAGTGGCACTCCTTATGTGAGATGTTGGCGGCTCGGACCCGGATGGCAGCAGGGGAGAGCGAGAGCAGCGGAAGGCTTGGATGGTGAGCTGGGAGCAGAACCAGCAGGGCAAGTGCATGGATGAGATATAGAGGAGGTAGGAAAGAGACATTAAGGATGTCAACTGGATTTACGTTTTGATCAGCAAATAGCAGGTGACACCGTGTCCTGAGATGTAAAACCAAAGCAAAAACCAAAAGTAAATAAGTAAGTAAATAAATAAATAAAACAAAAACCAAAAACAAAAGACTTACCTTTTTTGGTAAGTGGGAAGGGAATATCATCCAGAGTGACTCTTACATCTAAAGCCTCTGTTTGTATGTGTGCTGGTGCAAATTTCATTTAGAATCTGACATTAGAATCAAGGTAGGAAGGCAAATGCATCTGAGAATTCCTTGATTAATTAATTGATTAGAAAGCCATTCAGGGGGCTCTTTCTCACAAATCCGCCCTCCCTCTCCCGGTCACAAAGAAAGAGAAGAAAGATAGATCATCAGTGACAAATGGCCTTTGCAGAAGCAAACTTAGGGCCAGTTTCACTCCAGGAGACAACACTGCCTCTCTCCCTCATGGTTTCCAGTGCTCTACATGTTCATAGAAACTTCTCTAGTAAACAAACTATAAAAATGATGCGTGAAAGTATAGTCTCGCGTCTGCGAGTTTAGAATCATTCGGTAACGTATCATTACAAAAAAGAGAGAGAAACAGTGCTACCCTGATGAGTGATGGAAGTTGTCTGGCAAACAGTGTTTTACATTATAATGTAAATTAAGTAGACTTTTTTTGCCTGAGCCTGGAATTTTCCAATGGAAGTTGATTTCTTAGAATGGGGATGGATGGAAAGTTAGGGTATTTCTAAAGACCCACCAGTAAAATAGCAGTGTTTTACCCTCAGAGATTTCTCCCTGTTGGATTCCCATGAATAATTTCCATCACTGGAAAGAGTTTAAGAAAAAGTTACCTTTTTCCAGTTGAGCCTCTTTTGACACATTTTTCTGGTACCATTAATATGCTCATATTTCCTGTTGGAAGAATGGTTAAGATCTGAATGATTATTCAAATCCTTTTTTTTTTTTCCTTTCAAAGTTATTTTTCCTTGAAGAAGTTTCTTTGTCACTGTCAAGGTTAAGTGAAGTCACTCCTGAAGGAAAAAGCAGAAGAAATTTGGAAAACCATAAACCCCAGTGACCTATCTCCAGAATCCCCAGAAGATCTCGGGGTTTTTAGGGTAAATCATTTTGGGAAAATGTTTTCTTCCTTTGCTGTTAGGTTGACGAGGCAAAAGAAATAATACTGTTTGTGTCCACCTTTGTTCTAGAACAATTTCTCAAAGCAGGTTATAGGATTCCTGGGAATTTCTACCTGAATGATACAAAGTTGCATTTTCACCACCCAAAACCGCACATAGCAGATACTCAGTAGATGTTAATTGAATTACATTGAATTCTAAGAATCTGCTAGAAATCTTAGATCAGTTCCTTTCATCTTACAGATAGTGAGCAGGAAGCCAAGGAGGACAAGTTGAGAGTCTGGCCCCTGGGCAAAAGGACACATGTGGGTTAGGAATCTCACCATTTCCTTTGAAATTGAAGATGCCAGTTTCTTAAGGACACTTTATAGATCAAGGCTCTGAATCCATAAACATCCCCTTTGCAATTATCTTGCTAATTCTTTCTACAGGCAAACTTCTAAGTTTTTTCTTTACTGCTGTGGTAGGATAAGCAAAGATCCTCCCCACCCCCGCTCCATCTGGGGAGAGATGTGGGGATCAACAAATTCTATCATAGGAAGTAAACAAACATTCTCAACTTACAGGGACCTTTGTAATGACATGGATCCAGGAAGGAAACAAAAACGACTTTACCACAATAATGCCAAAGTTTTCATCATAGGGCTAGGTGAAAAACATGCTAATGGCTGAAAAGTACTTTGCCTCTGTGTTACTGGCCTGCATTCTCTTTGGCAGATGAGTAATACTGACCGCGGGGTGGGGGTGGGGGGGTGGACATCTGTCCTTAGGTAATTCAGGAGGAAACTGGCCTCTGCTGGCCGCCCTCACGGCCTGAGAGGGAAAGGCACTGAACGTGCACACTGTGTTCCACTACAGGACCAGCCCACGTTCCTCCTACTTGAGAGCAAGCAGCAGGCTGGGCAGAGGAAATCTTCCATTAACATCCAGCTGAAGTCCAAGGCATTAATTTTTGCACTTAAGAAGAGACAGCGACAACTTAGGACGGCTTCCTCTTGTGAGGAATGGGGCAGCTTTCTGTGGCTAAGGGATGGGGATGCTACCTAGGAAACTTAGAGACAGGATGTGAGGAGGGTGACAGAGGCCTGGGGAGAGAGAAGTAGAGAGCAACTGGAACATCCATTCGGTGTAGCTCCTGAAAGCTCGATGTGATTGATCCCTTGTCCTGTCTGCTCACCTCCACCTTTCCCCACAAGGTCACAGGGAGCAGGTTACTAAGACGGGATATCACGATCTGTGCTACTAGGAATGATTTTCAATGCTTACCTAACTTTTGGGGTTACTCCTTCGTCGGTGTTCAAGGGTGTTTAGGCTCAGGAAATTAGGTGTGGTTGTATCTAGGAAACACAACAAACTTCCTGGTCACTTGGTGGGCCTGGGTAGACATGGGTCTAGGAGGGACACAGGCCAGACTCTTTCCCATCACTAAGATAGAGAGGAATTTATAGGCCAGCAGATGACCTCCCCCCTCCCGAGTTGTGTGAGACAAGATACCTACTTTGCCTTGACCTCCCCCTTCGAATGCTAGCCAAGTCCATGCACACGACAGCAGGACAGGAGAGGGGTTCCTGGAACACCCGGTTCACGTGACATTTAATTGTTATTGCAGGTGGTGGGCACATTCTGGCACTGAGCAATCCTTCCACAAATGCTAATTAAATGCCTAGAGATGGCAGAATCCAAGCTTAGTTCTAGGGAAATTAATTCTTTTTGGTCTCTGACCTTAAAGATCTCATAATCGATTGAGGAAGATAACCATGATGGGATCATTTGTTTCAACTCAATTGGATTGAAGAGGAGACTATGAAATAAGTCCAGTTAGTTCACCCAAGAGATCAGAAGGGCCTGAGCAGGTGCAGCGGCAAGAAGGATGAACTAGAGAGGGAAGCTGAGTCAGAGACATTCTGAAGGAATTCCAAATGGCTGCGTTAGGCAGCTGGACACAGTGGGAAAGGGGGCAGAGGGTGGGGGGAAGAAGCTTGTGGGCTCCTGTTACATAATTCTGACCTCATGTACTTAGAGAAACTAAAGTTGAAATTTAAACGTCGATATTGTCCAAGTCAAAGGAAGAACTGAGAAACTCCTCTGACAAGCTTTTGTCATTTATCGCCCCACATGATTCGACTTGACTGAATTGACAGGCAAAGTGTTTTAAATTGGGGGCTTTCGGTGTGAGTTCCAGGGCAACCCCAGCTCGGAATTCCCTTTTGAGGGGTGTCAGAGCTGCTCCTGCCTGTCAGTCCGTAGACTGTCATGACCAAAGACTCAGCACCTCTGGGATAGGGCAGTTTCAGTTGTAGCATCAGGGACTTGGTATTTCTTCTGTGTCATGAACGAGGCTGTTGTTTTGCCCTTTTGGACAAGTGTGTGTGTGTGTTGGAGACTGTGTAGATTCTGGCAGTTCTAGAAAGGGTGGGGCGGAGGACTCACCTCAGGGAAGGGAAGGAAACAAAGAACATGGACGGAGTAACTTGTCCAACACTAACAGCAGATACACTGTTTTCCTCCTGCAAAAATGAAACAAATGCCAAGATGAGGAAGATACATGTTCAGTAGGACAGTGAAGTATGGGCTCCAGAATCGGATTGTATTAATCACCCTAACTCTGGGGCCCTGGGCTGGTTTACCCAAGCTGTCTCAACTCTTAGCTAAAAACCTGGCACATAGTAAGTGCTTAGTAAATATTAGCTTCTACTATTCTAAGTCATTTGGAGCAGGAAAGGGAAATCAGAACTATTTTTCTAAACCTGAACAGGAAGCTAAGAAAAAGTAGCTCTCAAAACAGCACTAGAATATAACTCCAAAAGCACACGCAACAAAAGAAAAAATAGATAAATTGGACGTCACCAAAATTAAAAGCTTTGTGCTTCATAAATCTTTTTTTTTTTAACGTTTATTTATTTTTGAGACAGAGCATGAACGGGGGAGGGGCAGAGAGAGAGGGAGACACAGAATCGGAAGCAGGCTCCAGGCTGCTTCCAGCCCAGAGCCCGACGTGGGGCTCGAACTCACGGACCGCGAGATTGTGACCTGGGCTGAAGTTGGACGCCTAACCGACTGAGCCACCCAGGCGCCCCAAAAGCTTTGTGCTTCAAAGGACATCATCAACAAAGTAAAATGACACCCCACACACACCATGGGAGATAAGTTTTGCAAACTGTATATATAATAAGAGACATATCTAAAATATATAAAGAACCCCTACAATTCAATAATAAAATCACACAACTTAATTTTCCAAAACGGGCAGAAGACCTGAATGGACATTTCTTTAAAGAGGACATGCCCGTGGCACATGAGCACATGGAAATGCTTGGCATCTTTACCAATCAGAGAAATGCAAACCACAAGTACAAGGAGACACTACTTCACTTACCCTATGGCTGTCACGAAAATGACAAGTACCAAGTGTTGGCAAGGGAGTGGAGAAATGGAAATACCGCCCACTGCTTGTAGAAATGTAAAATGGTATGCCCCCCTTGGAAAACAGTCTGGCAGTTCCTGACAAGGTTAAACATAGAGTTACCATATGGCCTGTGTGAGTAGAGCAATTCTTCTTCTGAGCATATACCCGAGAAAAATGAAAATTGTGTGCACACAAAAACTTGCACATGGACATTCACAGCTGTATTATACAGCACAGCCAAAAAGCCCCAAAAAACCCAAATATCCATCAACTGGTGAGTGAGTAAAGAAAATGAAAATGTGGTCTATCTATACAGTGAAGTATCACTTGGCAATAAAATGAAATGGGGGCGCCTGGGTGGCTCAGTCGGTTAAGTGTCCAACTTCAGCTCAGGTCATGATCTCATAGTTCGTGAGTTTGAGCCCTGAAGCGGGCTCTCTGCTGTCAGAGCAGAGCCCGCTTTGGATCCTCCATCCCCTTCTCCCCTCTCTCTCTCTGCCCCTGCTCACTTGCACTCTCTCTCTCAAAAATAAATAAATATTAAAATAAAAATAAATGAAGCACTGGTATACACTGTAATGTGCATGAGCCTTGAGAACATTATGCTTAGTGAAGGAAGCCAAACACAAAAAGACCATATTTTGTATAATTCTATTTATGTGAAATCTCCAGAATAGGCAAAACCTGTAGAGACAGAAAGTAGATTAGTGGTTGCCAGGGGCTCGGGGTGTTTGAGGAGGAATGAAGGGTGAACGAGAATGGATACGGAGTTTCTTTTGAGGAGATGAAAATGTTCTAAAATCGATTGTTGTGATGGTTGCGTAACTCTGTGAACATACCAAAATCCATCGATTTATACACTAAATGGGTGAATTGTATGATGTGAATTATATCTTAATAAAACTAAAGAAAAAAAAAGAACAGTACTAGAAGGAGGTATTAGTATGTTAAGAATGTTCCTTGTCAGGGGCGCCTGGCTGGCACAGTGGTGGAGCATGTGACTCTTGATCTCTGGGTCGTGAGTTCAAGCCCCACGTTGGGTGTAGAGTCTACTTAAAATGAAAATTTTAACATATACAAAAAAGAATATTCCTTGTTCTATTATACCAGAGAGTCTGTGTGTAATAGATGACTATCAAATGAAAAATTTCTAGCGGCTATGCAGAAGACTTCCATTCATGGTCCTGAATGTCCCACATTTTCATTAATGACCCAGAAAAGACCACCTGTGCTGAATATCTTGCCCTTGTTCCTCCAGATCCAGTCTCCACCGTCCACCCGGCTCTCCGTGGAGGCTGATTTGTGTGAACTAGGCCAGTGGGCTCCTGTGGCTCATGGTTGATCCAGCAAGAGATGGAATGGAAGGGAGGGGAAGGAGGAATTTGGGGATGTTAACCAAAACACCACCGATGCATATGTGGCATAAAGCAGGATCCGAGGACACCTAGACTAAGAACAACGGGGTGGTTCCAACAAGAGAATGTTTAATACAAAGTCCAGGGGAAGATGTGGTTTAATAAAAGTCCAGGTGAAGTTTTCATTATTGCCAACTCACTATGAATCAAGAGTTCAGAAATGCACACCCCCTGAATAAAATTCTAACATTCTGAAGCCCCAGATAAGGGAATGTTTGCATTCTCTTCCTTTCTGGTCAGAGCACGCTTGGAAGTACTGTGTTCAGCTCTAGGTGACGTGTGAAGAAACTGCTGCAGCATTTAAAGCATCCATTTTTGTTGTTGTTGTTGTTTTTTAAATTGTTTCAAGTTTATTTATTTACTTTGAGAGAGAGAGAGAGAGAGAGAGAATCCCAATCAGACTCTGCACTGTCATTGTGGACTCACGAACTACGAGATCTTAACCAGAGCTGAAATCAAGAGTCAGGCACCTAACTGACTGAGCCACCCAGGTGCCCCAAATTTTAATGCACCCATTTTATTTTCAGCCCATCTCTTGGGTAGCAGACATGAGCAAATGGGTGCTATGAAATTAGATAATTCGATAGGTAGACATGGGGCTGTTTCTACAATCACCTGTCCCAATTTTTTTTAAGTCTATTTTTTTTTTTATTTTGAGAGAGAGAGAGAGCACAAGTGGGGGAGGAACAGAGAGAGAGGGAGACATAAAGAATCCCAAGCAGGCTCTGCTCTATCAGCACAGAGCCCGATGCTGGGCTCAAACCCACAAGCTGTGAGATCATGACCTGAGCTGAAAGCAAGAGTTGGACACTTAACCGACTGAGCCACCACATGCCCCATACATCTAATTTTTAAGAAATTGTTTTTGAACGAAACTCTCACTTCCATTAAAGTAAATTCTTTCCCAGAAAGAAATTCTAGAATTTTTATACAAATAGACTTAATAATTCACCCTGCAAACCTTAAACAAACCCAGACCTATGTACACATATTAGCCTCAAACCTAGCACATATGGAAGAACTGTCTCATCAATAAAGTTGATCAGAAATATTTTCTCATAAGCTTAGTTTCAAATGTATGGTGACATTCAAATAATGTTAGAATGTTCTTGCTGGAAGTACCTTTGATATCATGTAGTCCAAACCTCTACTGTTGTAGGTAGGGGGATTGAGGCCCAGAGACGTTAAATGGCTTGTTCTCATCTGAGTTCTCCTGATTTCTTTAAATTTTTATTTTTAACATTTATTTATTTTTGAGAGACAGAGAGAGACAGAGCATGAGCAGGGGAGGGGCAGAGAGAGAGGGAGACACAGAATCTGAAGTAGGCTCCAGGCTCTGAGCTGTCAACACAGAGCCCAACGTGGGGCTCAAACCCACGAATCGTGAGATCATGACCTGAGCTGAAGTTGGAGGCTTGACCGACGGAGCCACCCAGGCATCGCTGAGTTCTCCTGATTTTAACCCAGAATCTACAAACTGTGCTACATTGCCTTCCTGATGAAATCCTGCTACTACTAAAAGTTGATGAGTTTGGACCAACTTGGAGTGGACTTTGTCTTATATTCTCAATGTTTATTTGGTATCTACTTGGAACTTAAAAATACATAGTACTTATAATGTTTTATTGAGAGCTTTTCAAAAAAAGCTTTCCTGATTTTTCATCTTATCTATTCATTACACCAATATTTATTGAGAATCGATTATGTTAGGTCATGTCCAAAGGTAAGCACAACAAACAGAAGAAAAAAGTCTTTGCCTTCACAGAATTTATCTTGTAGTTTTTATTTTTTATATTTGGAGTGGACTTCGAGTCAGTTGAAAGAATTCTTGCATTACTTCCTGTGAAAGCCAGCCTCCAATAATCCTTGCCTCCTGGTATTCACACCATGTATAATGCCCTCCTGTGGTATCCTATGCTGAATGTGTGCTAGAACGCTGTGGAAGTGACAGTGTGTGACTCTGAGTTTCAGTCATGAAAAACATTGCAGCCTCTGTCTTTGCCTCTCTCGGCTCACTTGCACAGGGGAAAGGATCCCAAACAGTTCTGTGGAGAGGCTGCGTGTAGGGAGGAATGAGACCTCCTGTCAACAGCGAACACTTACTTCTCAGCCATGTGAGTGATTCTTGGAAGGTCACTTGGAAGTGGCTCTTTGGCTGTGTCTCGGAAGCAGACCTTTAGCCTCTGAGAAGTCTTCAGGTGACTGCAGCCCTGGCTGGTACCTTAACTGCAACTTTACAGCAGGCTTTGACTCAAAACTTCCAGCTCTGCTGGAATTTATGACCCACAGAAATTGTGGGAAATACGAATGTTTATTGTTCTTTTACCCCACTAAGTATTGGGCTAATTTGTTATGCAGCAGTAGATAACCAATACACCTCCTGAGTTTTAGGAAGGCTTCCTACAAAAGAAGGATCTGGAAAACACGTGCATTTTACGAAGTGAGAAGGAAGCATTATTTTCCCGCATTTCTGGGTCGAGAGAACCAACTTCTAGTGGGAAACACACATACAAACACAGGCCATTTCAAATCTATGGTTTTTGATAGAATGTTCAATGCATCTGATGCCATCAGAAATTGGGGTTTCAAAATGTGATTAGGCAGCATATAAAGGAGGTCCACATTTACGACACGGGAGAAAGGAAGATCTTCTCGACTACAATAAAGAAGCCTACAGAAATTAATTTAGTGTACTGAAACCCAGCGGTGGGCATAGCAACACAAAAATATTGCAAAAAGTGCAACAGCTCAGCAAGATTATTTGCTAATAATTTATTTTCATCAAGAAAAGAGAAACATATCCTTGGTAACGTGCCAGTTCTCAACAAGCTAATCCATGGCAAGTCTTTCTCTGGGAAAAGAGATAATTAAATCGCTCTGAGGTCTCTGCTCCCTAACTACAGTAGTCATTAAGGCTGCTCACAAATATTCTCATTCTCTTTCCTTCCTGACATATGGTGGGTTGTACTTTCTCACCCACTCGAAGGTATGTGCCTTGCTTTGGCCAGTGAAATGTGAGTGGAAGCTTTGAAAGTCAGGATGCTTCACCGTCTTATCCTTTCCTTGTCATGGCAACCAGCACTGTTCCTGCTAGTGGCTGCTCTGTCAACCTGGGGCCTGGAGTGAGGATGACAGTGGTGTGGCGTAGAGCCCCCGGCTGACCATGCTAGAAAGCAGGGTGAATCAGAAACAGATCTTCAGGGTGCCTGCTGGCTCAGTCTGTAGAGCATGTGACTCTTGATCTCAGGGTCATGAGTTCAAGCCCCATGGTGGGAGCCTACTTAAAAACTAAAGGAAAAAAAAAAGAAATCTTCATAGTTAAGTCACTGAAATTTTAGGGTTACTTGTAACCACAGCATAATCTAGACTATGCCCGCTGAAATGCTAGTAAGTAAGTGAAGCTCACGTTCATTGTTCTTGTACCGTCAGGTGCTGGCTCAGCAGCTCTTCACTGGTTAAGGAGAGCCACTAAGAGTATGAGTCTTGCTGGGAGTCAGGTGCCTTCCATCCTGTGTCTCAGTATATTTTCACAATAAGCCAGGTATTAATAACCCCATTTTACCTGTAAGGAGCCTGAGAAGTGACATGGCTTGCCCCAGCTCCCTGGCAAGCAGCAGAGCTGGGACAAGAAGCCAGGTTTTCTGAAGCTAAAACCTAAGCAGAATCACTGAAGTGTACTGGGGCCTCCTATTACCGATTATGAACTAAAGTAATTTTAGCTACATGATAACTCAGCTGTGACCTCTTCCTGCGTTAGTCACTTTTGCCTCCTCCTTCTTGTCTCTGCTTTTCTATTTTCTACACAAATCCTCATCATGCTCCCCCAGTTTGAGGTCGTTGTCCCCCTCTCCCTTAGTGGTGAGGAAATAAATACTCGGCATGCAGCCCCCCAAAGGTATACCAAACATTTTATGCATATTGCAATTTTACTTTGTCCATATAGGAACCCTGTAGCAAAAGTATTATTGACTTTATTTTAAAAACAGGAAACTGAAGCACAGGCAAGTTATGTAAATCATCTAAGGTCTTAGTTAGTAATCATTGGTGGGTGGATTTCAAGCCTGTGTCCACCTGACTCCAAACCTCTTGCTGTTTCCAGTGTCTGTTCCCACAATGATATTCCCTGCATCTAAATCCTTATAGGGGAAAGATAAAAACAAAGTTGGGTTAAGACACACTGCAGCCTCTTTGGGCTTTTCTCTCAAGAATTAGGCCTTTGGTCGCCCAGAGTCTACAAAGATCCAGAGATCCAATCATCATGAGAAAACAGGACCCTCCGATCTCCTCGGAGAAAAGTTCAGGAACAAGAGCAGCTGGAAATGGGCATTTCTCAAAATTTTTTTAATGTTTATTTATTCTTGAGAGAGGCACACACAGTGCAAGTGGGGGAGGGGCAGAGAGAGAGGGAGACACAGAATCCGAAGCAGGCTCCAGGCTCTGAGCTGTCAGCACAGAGCCCGATGTGGGGCTTGAACTCATGAACCAAGAGACCATGACATGAGCCAAAGTCGGACGCTTATCTGAGTAAGCCAACCAGGCACCCCTGGAAATGGTCATTTAATTCCCATTCTTTGATTTGCATGTAGAAAGTGCCCAGTGTCTATTTATTTATAAACTTGAATTCTCTAGGGGCTTCTCAATGCCCGTGGTAGACAAACACAGCCTCCATAGCTTCTAGCTTCAAGGAAGGCATGGGTACTTGGCTGGTCCTTCAGATGGACATTTTTGGCCTCTGCATTTTCCTTTTTAACCTTTTTAATAACACTTCTTTGGACTGCCACGGACTAGGTAACCAACTTCTTGGCCTTTGGCTCCAGCTCTCCTCCTGTTTCACTGCTTCAAAAATTAATTGTTCAGGTCCCTCTGGGGAATGAAAAGACATAGGTTCCTGGTATTCGAGGCTAAGTATGTGAGGAGTTATTTACCCCCACATCTTTTTTTTTTTAATGTTTATTTATTTTTGAAAGAGCATGTACTTGCACAGGGGAGGGGCAAAGAGAGAGGGTGACCGAAGATCTGAAGCGGGCTCTGTGCTACAAGCACAGAGCCTGATTCAGGGCTTGAACTCATAAACCATGAGATCATGACCTAAGCTGAAGTCAGACGCTTAACCGACTCAGCTGGTCTTAACTTGTCCATGCTATGAAAGGTTCTCCTTTCCCTGCCTTAGCTGTAGCAAGGGGAGATGCCAGAGGCTGGACTGGAATATCTCATGGTTGACCTTCTAGTTCTAAGGTCCATATAAACTAGATCAGTTTTAAGTTGAAGCCACATATGCGTTGGTTTAACAATCACACTAGTCACTCATTGAGTCAGTGTTTACTGAGGACCTTACTCAGTGCCTGGTTCTCCTCTAGAGGCTGGTGACGACCAGTGAGTGAGACAGACAAGGTGCCTGGGAAGAAAGAGACAATAAACAAGTAGACAAGTGAACCTGGTAATTTCAGATTGTGACCATTGCTGTGAATGAAATAAACAAGGTAATGTGATCGGGTATAGGAAGGGATAAAGTTTGTTTATTTATTTATTTATTTTTTAAGTTTGTTACTTTAGATAGATGGCTATGAAAAGTTCTCTGATAAATGACCTTCTGAGCTAAGATGTAAATGATTAGGAGCCGGACTGGGAAAGAATACTTCAAGTAGAGGGAGTAAAAATTCTAAGGCTCTCAGACTGGAGTAAGTTTGGGATGTTTAAGAAATAGAGTAAAGCTGGGATGATTACCATTCATTGAGTGGTTACTATGGCCCAGGCACTGTGCTATGCATTTCCATAGTATCTCATTTTAATTCATCACAATACCCCACAAGGTAGCTGTTATCGCCAGTCTAGGTGAATCCTTAGTTCTGTTGGCACCAGGGGTTTCCTCACCTCCATGATGGCACCCTAGAGAAGTGGATCTCAATTGGGGCTATTTGAAAATTCAAGACTGGGCTCTTGAATTTAGCTAGCATTTAGTAGGCGGTGACCGGGGAGGAAGACACCTGTTTCAATAAGTAAGATGTCTCACACAACAAAGAATTGTCCCTCTTTACACCTGATTCTCAAATATACCAACAAATCAAGGCAATCTCTTAACTGGGAAAAGCACTAGGAACATCTTTTGTTCTAATATTTGGTCTTTGACCTTGGTTTCTCACACAGAACTCCCAAATTCCGTGGGATTTCTTAGGTGATAGGAGTGTCTTTTGTTCTAATGAGGTGACTCTTGGTGGGTTCCTGGATAGCTTTAGGATGGGGGCTGATCACACATGACTAGGAGCTTGGAACTTTCAGCTACATTCCTTGTCTTCTGGTAAAGGAAGAGGGCCTAGAGACTGAGTTAATGATTGATCATGCCTATGTGATGATGCCTCCATAAAAATTCCAGAAGTATAAGGTTTGGGGAGCTTCCAGGTGAACCCATGGAGGCGCCATGTGGAGTGGTGTGCCATGAGAAGACACTGAAACTCCACACCCTTTCCCACATACATTACCTTGTGTATCTCTTCAACTGGCTATTCATTGATATGCTTTATCATGTCCTTCATTATATAATAAACTAGTAAACATAAGTAAGTGTTTCTCTGAGTTCTGTGAGCTGTTCTGGAAAATGATCTAATCCAAGGAGGGGTTCCTGGTGCACCTCTGATTTGCTGTCAACTCAGACAGAAGTACAGGTAACCTGGGGACCTACAGCTTGTGACTGGCATCTCAGGGTGGCGGGGGGGGGGGGCGGGGGTGTTGTGGGACTGAGCCCTTAACCTGTGAGGTCTGTGCTAACTTCAGTCAGTGTCAGAATTGCAGGATAACCAGGTGTCATTTGGAGAACTGATTGGCGTCAGACAAGTGTTTAGGAATTCAGTCACCAACTAAATGAAGGGAAGATCATACTTATTTTATTTGGAACTTTATCAAGAAATGTTCACCATTGCAGAAAATCACACTACCTGCTGCAGTGCTGGTCATGGCATTTGAGTCACCAGAATGACACAACTGTATCAGCCTGCATTTGTAACTGTCATGTGCAAATATGTAACACAGGAGACCTGATGCTTCTTGCAATTAAGTTAAAATTAAACCTTTCTAAGACTTAAAATCCAACTTTTTTGTTAGCAGAGAGGCATAAAATGCATTCTTATTTCTTAACTTATTCATGATAAGTCAACTGACTACTTCAGTGGGTATTCTAATGTAATGTGCCCCAAGCAAAGGCTTCTAATACATGTCATTTTAAATTACTTTATTTCTTCCATGTATTATAATAAAGAATTAGTGCTGAAAATCCACTGTCCCTGAAAGTTCTCCAGTCCCAGGTAAACCAGGACTGTTGGTCACCCTAGGTAGTGTTATTTTTTTTTCCCTGAAATTATGTGTGGGTAGGTTCTATTATCTAAGGATTTAATTCCATGATGGCAAAGGAAGTGTTACAAAATATCTGTTGTAAGAAAGGAGTATTAGGTCTGGCGGGGTGGAGAACCATGCCCTAGAGAAAGCCCTGAGTCATGGTGGAGTTTAAGGACAGGATCTGTTTCCACAGGCTGTCCAGAATGGGGAACACCCAGGGCTGAGTCCAGCCCTTCCTGCCTAGATAAGAGTTGCACCCACACAGCGGGGCTAGTGTGTTGGGGTGGGGTGGTACATCCCAGGGCATTTGGCAGCTCTATTCCTTGCACGGCAGCTCCAGCATGCATGTCGAAATTAATGCACACAATTATAATTTTTATTTTTGGAAAATCATAGAGCAGAAGTTTGTTTTTTCCAGCCCTCGTACCTCTTTTTGACACTCCTGTTCTTGTGCTGTCTATGTCCTCATGTTGAAAACTGTCCCCAGACAGCAGCACCGTGGGCTCTGGCCTCAGACAAACTTTGATTTAGATCTCTGCTCTGACCCGATCACTCTGTGTTTCAGCTTCCTCCACTGTAAAATGAGGATGATGGTAATATATCTGCTGCATCGAGTTAATGTTAGGAATAAATAGGAGGACTAATGTCATTCATTCTTAGCATGACACATAGTAAATGTCTAATAAGTTCTATTTATTATTATCCCTTGGGCTACCTACCTCTGCCCTTCCCAGTAGCAACCTGTGAGCCAATTTACTTATTTCTCATTCTTGCACCTCGTCTCCCACCTGTGTCACTGATTGCACACGGTTAGTTGGAGAGCATTCCACTTAATGAAGCAATTCATATTAAGGTGAAGGTTGCCTGCATTTTAAAGCT
Organism: Acinonyx jubatus; assembly: GCF_027475565.1. Classification (NCBI taxonomy): domain Eukaryota; kingdom Metazoa; phylum Chordata; class Mammalia; order Carnivora; family Felidae; genus Acinonyx; species Acinonyx jubatus. The sequence continues at coordinate 75,022,907 of NC_069381.1, forward strand.
TATTTACCACCACTGGCGGATTGTGTATGAGCTATTTTTAGAAATGAGAGAGAAGTAGCAACAGATTTTCCAGTGCTCCCTGTTATGGGCTGAACTGTGTCCTCCCCAAATTCATATGTTGAAGCCCCAACCCTAGTACCTCTGAATGGGACTGTTATGTGTAGGTAGGGTCTTTGAAGTGGTAATTTGGGTTAAATGAGCTCACAGGGATGGACCTTAATCCCATGTGACTGGTGTCCTTATAAGAAGGGGGGGTTAGGACACAGACGTGCAAAGAGAGAAGACCATGTGAAGACACAGAGAGAAGACTTTTAGCCATCTACAAGCCAAGGAGAGAAGCCTCAAACGAAATCAGTGCTGCTGACACCTTGATCTTATACTTCTAGCCTCTAGAACTGTAAGGGAATAAATTTCTGTCTTTATGCCAACCCAGTCCATGGTAGACAGCCCTAGCAGACTATCACACCCCCTTCCTCCTGTCACAGATTAAAGTTCCTTGTTCCAAATCCCACATAAATTCCTTGAATTCCCTGTTCTCTTTTCTTTCATCCTTATGGCAAACCCTGGAGATTCAGTCTGTGGTCACAATGGGGAGGAAAGGAATTAATATTTTTGAGTTCTACACATGCCAGGTACTTAATCATGATAACTTGCAAGTCGTTATTACAGATTAGGAAACTGAGGGTCAGAGAGGGTGCACATCTTTACTAAAGTAATCATTCATTCATTCATTCATTCATTCAACAGGTATTCATGGAACATATATACACCCCTACCTATATACCAGGCAATATGAAAGAGGCTGGAGATACATCAGTGAATCAAATTGACTTACTCCTTGTTCTCAAAGGGCTAATAGGTTAGTGGGGAAACAGATTTTAAACAAATAATCACATGGGGGGGCTGGCTGGCTCAGTTGGTAGAGCATTGATCTCAGGGTTATGAGTTCGAGCCCTCAGTTATGAGTTGGAGATAGAGTTTACTTAAAAAGATAATCACACAAATAACTATGTCATTATAAATGCGATAACTTACAAAGGAGCACAACACAGTAGGAGAGCCAGATCAGTTTAATTCCATTTAATAAAAATTTACTGAGCATCTATCATATGCCAGATGTTGTGCTAAGTGCTTGGGGAGTATCAGTGAAAATGACAGATATGGATTCTATCCTCTTAGAACTTCCACGTCTAGTGGGAAAAGAAGACATTAAACCAGCCTTACAAATGAGAGAGAGAGAGAGAGAGATGTTATGAGAGATGACTTCAAGGTTACCTGGGGCATAGCAAAAGCATATCATTCAGTATAAGAAATCAAGGTGGGCTTCTGGAGGAATTGCTATACTTACTGGAACGAAGAATCAGGTAGCAGTTAGCCAAGCAGAGGCATGCAAAACTTTTTCCAGTTGGACCACCTCCAGTTCAGATAGTACTTTTCTCCCCATAGACTTTCTCAGAAGGCATCTTTTCTCTGCCTGATCATACACAAGTTGTTCAGATAGAACATTGGGCAGTAACCAAGAGCTATATACACAGTCTTGTCTAGAAAGGGACATTCATCTGTGGGAGTAACTCTAAGAACTTCCCATCTCAGTGGGTAACTTTAGGGCACTTCCTCTCCTCTACTATTCCTTCTGTGGCAGACACTGGTGGTTGGCTTACTGAAAGCCTTTTTCCTGTTGCCCTCTGCTATACAAGCCAGAAAATGAATTTATTTATTCACCCAGACTCCCTTGCTGGAATGTTTGGTTATGTGGGCCAGTTCTAGCCAATAAGCAGAAATTACTGGGTGAGCTTTTAGGAAGAACTTTTTAATTCCTTTTTCTTTTCTTTTCTTTTCTTTTCTTTTCTTTTCTTTTCTTTTCTTTTCTTTTCTTTTCTTTTCTTTTCTTTTTTCTTTTCTTCCTTCCTTCCTTCCTTCCTTCCTTCCTTCCTTCCTTTCTTTCTTTCAAGATTTTATGTTTAAGTAATCTTTACTTTTAAGTAATCTCCCCAACATGGGCTCAAATTTACAACCCCAAGATCAAGAGTCACATGATCTAGTCAGGTGCCCTAAGGGAAGAAATTTTTTTTTTAATGTTTATTTATTTTTGAGAGACAGAGAGAGAGAGAGAGAGAGAGAGAGAGAGAGTGGGGGAGGGGCTGAGAGAGACAGAGACACAGAATCTGAAGCAGATTCCAGGCTCTGAGCTGCCAGCACAGAGACGGATGTGGGGCTCAAACCCAGGAACGCCCAGGAACCCCGTGAGATCAGATCCTGAGCCAAGTCAGAGGCTTAACTGACTGAGCCACCCAGGCACCCCAGGAAAGAACTTTTTTAAAGGGACAGATTCACCTGAACTAGAAGTGCAATAGCCACCTTGTGATCAGAGCAGGAAAGACACTTGCTAAGGATGTTGAATTGTAAAGAAAGGCCCTATTTATGCCCTGACTTCACTGTTTGAGAGGCTACTGAATCTTCCCTTCTTTAGTGTTTTAGGTGGTTTCCCCCCTGTTGTTCTTATTTGCTGCATAAACACATCCCTAACTGATTTACCCACTGCCCTTTCTCCCTGGTAACAAAAAATAGGGGCTTGGACGTTTCTACCTTAGCTTTGAAGGCTTGTAGATATTTTCTACATTCTGCTTCATGTCAGGATATACCTGGTTGGGAAGTTCTAGGTACTGCCAGAAATTCAGGCTGATCACATGGTGTTTAGACACCTGGATTCTGGATGGCAGAGCCAGCTGCCTTCTGAAATTCACTGATTTTAAACACCTGGGCACTTGTATTCAAGTGCTTCGTGTTAAAACAGGTAAGAAGTATTTAGGCAGTGGCTCCTCTCCAAAGTCTGAACACAATAAAAATGATGCACATTAACTTTGCAAAAAGTTATAGCTGAAGGAAAAATAGAAAAGGAATAATTGAAGAGAGAGGAAAAAAAAGGCAAGAGTATAAAGAATAGTGTTGGGTAGTAGATCAGATTATCTTCCCTTTTGTGAGATCTAGATGAGTGGAAATATATTCTCCCAAAGAAAGTCTTTCCTTGGGGTAGAAAATTCCTCCGGACACCTCCCTTCCTCCAAATGCTACATCTTTTAGTTATAGGGAAGAATTTACAGAACAGATTTTCTAAAGCAATCACACTGCTCTGCAGTATAATTTCAAAAGCATTTTTCTTAATGAAAAAACCCCCTGCCCTTTTGTTTATAAGAATCTTTCCCCTTGGCACACAGCTCAGAGTTGTAAATCAAAACTACATGTTTACCTTATCGTAGTTGACTTTCTCTGATTCAGAAGTTTTGATCTTTGTGAAGTTGGTCTTCAAAGAACCAGACTAGCCACCTGGACTCAGGGGTGTATTCTGTGTGTTGTTGGTCTCACCAGTTGAACTGGGGAGACTGCAATGAACTGTGTTTATTGACCTGACTAGCTGGTTGCCTTGTGGGCAGAGGGAAAGGAGAGTAGCAGAAAATCTGGAAATAAGACCATCCACCTCTCCTACAGAGGTTTGAGAGACCCATTTGCCCCACTTTTCCTTTCAGGTACCTGACAGGGGCTAGTGCTTTGGGCTAAGTCAGCAAAGAACGCTGCAAGGTGGAAAGTGGAAAGTCTCCGTTGGTTTCAAGGAGCAGAGAAACATTGAGCTCGCCTAGGAAAGAAGATTTATCACAGTAATAAAACTGGAACCAGAAAGCTGATCAGGGGTCAAGGCAGCATGAGGGACTGGCTTCCCCCTTTGTCTCTCCCATGGTATGTGCCTTCTCCCTCTTGTGATCTCTCTGCCTTTCTTCTAAGATATGTATGCCCTATTTTCCTCTACTTATTAATGGGCCAATTCTTCAATCTAAATGCCAAAAAGAGCTAGTCCAAATGACTGGGCTTAATCACATTGTTCCTTTGGGGTAGAGCTCTTTGCCCCAGGCATCCTCATGAGCCATTAGCCAGCTGATGGACAGGCTGCCTCAGGCCAGGTGTTCACCTCTAGTCCACTCGGTGATCACTGATGCACAGACATCAGCCTGATCTGACTTTCCTGATCCAGGGGGCTGCGGACGGGGCAGTTTACGCTAGAAGCAGGTGTCAGATAACACAGTTTCTGGGACTTACATTTTGACCAAGACCCAGTGCCGTCATATGCCTGCTTTGCTCGACCAGATTGACACTCAGATTTCCTTTTCTGTAAATAGGGGGTAATAATTTAACCTATTTCACAGGATTGTGGTGAAACTTAAACAGGATAGTGTATATAGGTGAAAGGGCTTTGTAAATTGTTAAATATTATACTCATGGCATTGTTACCAGAAAGAGATAACTTGAAGACATTGTGAGCCATTTTGGCTTCTCAGAAAGGTTAATGGTTCTTGTAGAAAGAGAACAGTTGACAGGAAATAAGGAGTGGGGAGTGCTGGGGGCAGGTGGGCAGAAATCCTCTGCCACTGTGAGTTAAGGGGTGTCCAGTGTTAGCTAGCCACAGTCCTGGTCCTCAGGGTCTCACAAGGCTCTGGGTGCTTGGTATACGTGTGCTTGTGAGCAGGTGTGTGTGTGTGTGTGTGTGTGTGTGTGTGTGTGTGTGTATCTGTAAAACGAGTGGCAGAGAACAGAGAACCTTCTTCTATATCTTCAGAGCCTCTCTTCCCCTTTACTGAAGTTCCCCCTCTCTTTTAAAAAATATTTTAATTTAATTTAATTTTGAGACAGAGAGCATGAGCAGGGGAGGGGTAGAGAGGGAGGGGGACAGAGGATCCGAAGCAGGCTCCATGCTGACAGCAGCGAGCTGATGTGTGGCTCAAACTCACTAACCAAGAGATGGCAACCTGAGCCGAAGTCGGACACTCAACCGACTGAGCCACCCAGGTGCCCCAAGATATTTTATTTTTAAGTAATCTCTACACCCAATGTGGGGCTCAAGCTCCCAATTCCAAAATCAAGAGTCACACGCTCCACCAACTGAGCTAGCCAGGCCCCCCTCGAATGCTTCCCTTTTTGCCATTAACCTCTCCAAATTTCTTTAAAGACGAGCAGAAAAGCAAACAGGAAATTAAAATTTCAGAGTTGAAAAGAGAGAGGTGACAGTGAATAGGCAGAAGTCACATGATACCGAGTGTGAGTTCCCCAGAAGGGCTGGGAGGTTCAGCCCACAGAACTAAACTGTGGGGGAATTCTGGCTCATAAGTAAACATCCTGTAGATGCCGTAAGTATCAGGCCCGTTGTATGAAAAGTGGCCCTGACCTTGGGCAGAGCATCATCTGGGCACCCCTGGAACTCCTTGACTCACTGCTGAGGTAGCTGAATGAGGGTGTGGTACTGATAAGTGCAGTGGCCTTGTGGCTGAACTCACTGGGACCCTCCTTAAAGCACAAGAGAAAAGGTAGGGAGAACAGCCTTCTGAGGTCCTTCTCAGCAGGTCTCCTGGATGGGAACCCTGGGCCCTGCTTGAGGAGGCTCAGGTTGCTCACATTCGAATTGTCATGCAAAAATATACTGAAGCGTATAGGCAACATTCAAAATGTATTCATAGAAACAAAGCTCTCCAAACACACTGCAAGCTCTAATGTCTTGGTCCAGCAGACTACCTACTGAATTCTGCTGACTGAGATGGGCCTGCGCAGGGCCTCATGGGCCAGGAAGATTAACTAGGGGACCAGGAAAAGTAGAAGCAAAGTTTTGATATGTTCCTTTGAGAAGCATACAGGAAGGGCAAACAAGGGGAGATAGGGAAGTGAAGAAAGAGATGAATCATTCTCGTCTATATTTGGCTAATTCCCTCATTGGCATTGGCAGATCTGACTGCTGAATCGAAGTCCTGGGGTCCTTGTTTTCTTCTCCCAGGCTTTTCGTTCTCTGTTAATTAGGACATTGGAGAAATTGTCATGATAATTATAGTGTCTAGACTTGGGGAACTATGGGAAGCAGTAAGTGAATATTTAATTGCAGAGTTGAGAAGACACATGTAGACGACAGTATTTTGAAAGTCTCTTCTGAGAACAATGCTACTCTGATCTGTATTTCTTGGGATTGCCCTGACATTGCCGGTTACATAAGGGGACTCTTGGGGGCGCCTGGGTGGCTCAGTGGGTTAAATGTCCAACTTCAGCTCAGGTCATGATCTTGCGGTTCATGAGTTCGAGCCTTGCGTTGACTTCTGTGCTGACAGCTCAGAGCCTGGAGCCTGCTTCAGATTCTGTGTCTCCCTCTTTCTCTGCCCCTCCCCTGCTTGAGCTCTGTCTCTCCCTCTCTCTCAAAAATAAATAAAGATTAAAAAGAATTTTTTTTTTAAAAGGGGACTCTTGAATGTTCTGTCTGAGCATTTAGGGGTATCAAAATTTTCATTTTCTCAGGAAGATTCCAAGGATCTGCAGAAAAAGCTGTGCTGTAGTACTCTGACCTTTATCAGTTTTACCCTCAGAGAGTGTCATCATAAGGTGTGGTATAGGCAGGTGCTCTCAGTTTGTTGCCCAGACTAGAAGACATTGACTGATTGTCTTGGAGAGATAGGTCAAGTGATTAGGATGGAAAACCCCCACCTTGCCAGGTTTGATCTCATATTTTCCCTTCCACGAATTCAATGACTCTTCAGCCTATTGGTGGAAGAATGGAGCAGAATGTTTTCCTTCGCAACATACAGTAAATCCATCCTTATTGGTATCTAGTTAATTAGAAATCTCTGTTATTCAACATTTCCCCACTTGGAGAGGACAAAAAGATTGGTGTTCATAATGATACCTGGAAGGTTCCTGGAAGGTTCCAACTGCCTTTCGTTTTTCCCGTTTGGAAATATCACTACTGTTTCTGCCGATTATACATGTAAAATTGGCTTCCTGTAAAGATTCAATGATGAAAAATGGGAAAGTGAAAAATCCTTTTGCAAATGTCTCATCCCATGATTAGCCCTCAAGGTAAATAAAGTCTGTAAAACTAGTATAGATCCTTTGGAAGTTTTCATGTATATAAATATACACATGTACATAGAATATATTTTTGCAAATGAGTATTTAGCATACTATAAATAGTGTTGTGTATCCTAGCTTTCCACTATAGGTCATAAACATCTATATAAAACATATAGAACTACTTCAGTCTTTTTAATGGTTGCACCGTATTTAGTAATATAGACTCATCATAACTGATTACTGTGTATCTATTAGTGAATACTTAGATTGGTTCCTTTTCTTTGCTATTGAAACTACTTCTGCAATGACATTTTAGCAGTTCTCTGACTATTTTTTAAAGCTAGACTGTATTATTAAAAAAGATTAACTGTATTATTCCTTTTAAAAAATTAACTTAATTGAAATATTGTTTAAACAAATAAACTGAACCCATTAAAAGTGTATATAGTTCCATGAGTTCTGACAAAAGTACACACCCATGTAACCGATACCACACTTAAGGTCTACAGTTCCCTCACCTCGACAATTTCCTCGTGCTCCTTAACAGTCACCCCCTCCTGGCCCCAAGTAACTGTTGTTTTCTTTTCTATCACTATAGATTAGTTTACATTTTCTATAATTTCACATAACTGGAATTATATAGTATGTGCTTTTTTGAGTCTGGCTTCTTCTACTTGACATAATGTTTTTGAAATTCATCCACATAATCGACTGTGTCAGTAGGTCCTTTCTTTGTATTGCCAAGTACTATTCCATTGTATGGGTATGCCACACTGTATCCATTCAATTGCTGACGAAAACGTGGACTGTTTCCAATTTGCAGCTATTATGAATAAAGTTGCTATGAAAATCTGTGCAGAAGTCATTATGTAGACATATGTTTTTGTTTCTATTGAGTATGAACTTTATAAGAAACTGCCAAACTGTTTTCCAAAGGAGTTGTTTACATTTCTACCGGCAGTGTGGCAAGGTTCCAGCTACTCTGTATTTTTTCAATATTTGACTTAGTCTTTCTAATTAGAGCCATTGTATTCGATGCACAATAGCACATCATCTTCATCACTTTAATTTGTATTTTCCTGGTGACAAATAGTGTTGAGCATCTTTTCATAAGCTTTTGGCCATTTGTATATCTTTATGAGGCACCTGTTGAAATATGTTGCCCATTTGCAAAAATTAGGTTATTTTCTTATTGCTTATTACTTCTTATTTATTCTAGATACAACTCCTTTGTCAGATGTGGGCATTGCAAGTATTTTTTTCCCAATCAGTGGCTTGCCTTTTTCTTTTCTAATGGTGTTTTCCAAAGAGCAAAATATTTAAATTTTAATAAAGTCCATGATTTATTCTTTTGCAACATCAAAGAGAGATTGAGAGAGAGAGAGAGAGAGATTAAATAGTGGTTAGAGTAGTTTTTGCTCTGAGTGCATACAATATTTCAATTCCTTGGAAATTGTCAACTGTGTGTTAATTAGAATATTGGATTAATCAAAACACCCCTTTTTCTTATTGCCTTGGATAACAGAATTTGCTATCTATATGTACCCTCATTCAGTGACTCTGAAATTTATATGTCATCTTAAGCTTCTTTTCCCTTTTAAAGTAACTTAATTGGGCAATGTAGAGAAAAAGGAATACATCAGATCTCTGCTGATCATTTATACCAGAATACTTTTTCCCTAAATGAGTAATCTGTAAAAGTCTGCCAAGAGTAATAATAAAAGCAAATATCGAGTGCTTACTATGTGTCAGGCACTGTGCTAAATGGATTCTTTCACTTAATCCTTACAATAATGACTCTACGAATTGGTTGCCATTGTTATTTCTGCTTTATAGATAAAGAAACTTTTCAAGTTCACTGAACTGAAAGCAGAGCTAGGATCAAACCCCAGCTATAAAAGTGCCTATATGCTTCAACTGCCAGCCACACTTTACTCATTCTGTGAGTTTTCTTTGGTGCATTAAAAGATATGTATTATATGTCAATCATACACTTAGCAATGTAACTAAATTGTTGCACCCTAAGATTATTTACCATCCAATCTGTACTCTGATTTCCCAACATACCTCCCCATATTTCTCAACACCAATATTTAACCCATATTAAATAGCATGTTTTATACCATTAATAGACCTATAATAACCAGCTATTATATCTCAACCAGATATTTTTGTTTTCAAATAGCTTTTATATGGCTGTCTTATCATCCTTAAATAGGCATTTGTTGGGTTTGAGGGTGGATCTTTTTGAGATTTTTGAATATTTAATTTCAGCCTCACAATACATTTTTTCAATGTAGACACTTCATTTTTAAAACGCACACTTGCAGGGGTGCCTGGGTGGCTCAGATCGTTGAGCGTCCAACTTCTTTCAGCTCAGGTCATGATCTCGCGGTTCGTGGGTTCAAGCCCCGTGTTGGGCTCTGTGCTGACAGCTCAGAGCCTGGAGCCTGCTTCAGATTCTGTGTCTCCCTGTCTCTCTGCCCCTCCCCTACTCACGCTCTGTCTCTCTTTCTCTCAAAAGTAGATAAACATTAACAAAATTGAACCCACACTTGCCAATATTCTTAAGTAAAAAATTAGAAAATTCTAGTATCGAACCTTCTCACTCTCTGGCAAGGTACAGCTCAAAAGACATGAATCTGGAAGGCTAGAGAGAAGTTGCTAAGGGAGACGAAGGTTGTCCCTCATAAATAAGAAAAGTTGCTGAGTCACAACTATCCTTCTTCATTTCCAGAAAAATTAATGAGAATTAGTGGAGGCATGCAGAGGTGAGATCTCCGTGCATCACAGAGCTGACATCTAGGAAGGGGTGCTACGTTTTCAACATGGTATCGCACATTGGCACATTAGCACCATGATTTTTGGTGATTGAATGTGGCTTTGTTATTAGATTCTGTAGTTATATCCTCCATAGGTATTCTAATGGTTGTCCTGGGGGGAAATGTCTGAGTAGGGTTACAGAAGACAATTGTAGGACATGTGGTAGGACCTCTTCCTTGTTACTCTGAGCTTTAGAAATTAAGTGTACTGTGAACATTTTTTTTTTCCTCTTCTTCAGTTTCCTGAAGCAAAAAACAATAAAGAAATTAAACGGTATGGGGGAAAAATGCCTTTGTCTTGCTTGTATTAATTACTGAACTCAACGTCATAAAATTATGACCTTTCTTCCTTTAATGATTTGTGTCAGTGGGAATATTTAGGTAGTAAAACAACTTTTGGGAGAATGGTGTCCTATGTACATAGGACATTGCTACCTTCTGTAAGAGCATCATCAATTTCTAGGTCCAGAACACTTATTTTGTCAAACAGGTAGAGCCAAACCATGCCATCTGCGTTCTACCTCTCCCAGGCAGGTTTGGAGTAAGAGAATGAGAGAAGGAAGAAGGGTGAATCCCCAGAGTTACTAATTTTGTCCACCGATCCCAGCCAGGGCAAGTAGATCCCTGGAAAAAAAAATGAGACAGACCCCTTCTCAGCTATAGCCCTCTTATCCTCCTACTCCATCCTGCCCTTCTCTCCAGACCTCTTTTTAGAGTTCCTGAAAGGATGTGGTTGGAGGGGAGGAAATTGTAGAGAAGCAAGTGGAAAACAGCTCTTCAAGACTCAGCATGAGGTGTGTGTCAGAAAGCTCCTTGGGTTAACCTTACTCATTTTCTAGTCTTATTGGTTCCAACTGTTAGTTAAGTGACCTTGGAGAAGTACCCCCTTGACCTCATCTGAGAAGTCAAACATTTGGATTAGAGCTAGATGATCTTCGAATGCCTTTTAAGACTTGACCGCTAGGACTCTCTTCTGTAATTCTTTGGTACTGTTTACACTTGCTTCATCCAAGACAAGGCAAAACAGCATGTGCTTTTTGTAGAAGTCTGTGTAAAAAGATCCAGGCACCTGCCTTTAGAAAAAAAAAAAAGTTTATTTTTGAGGGAGAGAGAGCTCACAGGGGAGGGGCAGAGAGAGAGGGAGACAGAGAATCCACGCTGACAGCAGAGAGCCCAATGCGGGGCTTGAACCCACAAACTGTGAGATCATGACCTGAGCTGGAGGTGGACATTCAGCTGTCTGTACCTCCCAGGTGTGCCCAGTCACCTTCTTTTTTAAAACGTCTCATTTTCTGGGACACTTGGGTAGCTCAGTTGGTTAAATGATGGACTTCGGCTCAGATCACAATCATGCGGTTTGCATATTCGAGCCCCATATTGGGCTCTGTGCTGTCTGCATGGACACTGCTTCAGATCCTCTGTCCCCCTCTCTCTCTCTGCCCCTTCCCTCCTTGTACTCTCTCTCTCTCTCTCTCTCAAAAATAAATAAACATTAAAAAAATAAAAAAATAAACAACTCATTTTCCTATAAACAACACATTTCCCATGTGTTTCTTTGAAAACAAGTATGAGGACTGATTGGTTAGAATGTGCTTCCAGAAGTATCTGGTAATAGGAAGTCCACTGATTGATCAAATGCACTACTTGTTTCTCCTTAAGGACTACATATTGGTCAGAGTACTACTCCATATACTTTTTCTTTCTTTCTTTCTTTCTTTCTTTCTTTCTTTCTTTCTTTCTTTCTTTCTTTCTTTTCTTCTTTCTTTTTCTTTCTCTTCCTTCCTTCCTCTCTTTCTCTTTTTCTTTCTTTCTTTCTTTCTTTCTTTCTTTCTTTCTTTCTTTCTCTTCCTTCCTTCCTTCCTTCCTCTCTTTCTCTTTCTTTCTTTCTTTCTTTCTTTCTTTCTTTCTTTCTTTCTTTCTCTTTCTTTTCCTTCCTTCCTTCCTTCCTTCCTTCCTTCCTCTCTTTTCCTTTCTTTCTTTTCTTTCTTTCTTTCTTTCTTTCTTTCTTTCTTTCTTTCTTTCGCAGCCTTTAATTCACTTCATTTTTCTTGTATAAAACCATGTGGTGGCCAGAGCTGGAGCCTGGGTCCTCTCCATGAAACTCTGGTGTGGGCCTTTATAGATAGTCCGTGAATCCTGATAGGGAGACTTGGTGAACACGGTCTCTTTCTGGAGGTCAGTGGTGAGTTAGCTGTAGGTCTTGGAAATGGCATCAAAAGGGGCCTTGGCGAAGTTGCCCAGTGCAGCCAAAGTGCAGCAGTCGTCAGTACTGGCCATCATCAGTAGTTTCTTGGCTGAGACAATGCTAGTGCCTCTGGGGGCAGGGATAAGGCACATCGGCACAGAGCCACAGCGTCCGGCCAGCTTGCATGGGACACTGTGGGGCTTGCTGAGTGTTTCTCCCAGTAGCCTTGCTACATGGAAATGATGGAAAGCTTGGCCAGGATGATGACTCCATGGATGGTAGAGGCTACCTCCTTGGAGCACTTAACACCCAGACCAACATCTCTATTGTAAACTCTGTTGGCAACAAATGCCTTGAACCTGATCCCCTGGCCAGCATGGATCTGCTTTTGCACAGGCATAATCTTCAAAACCTTATCCTTGAGGGATGCCCCGAGGAAAAAGTCAATGATCTCAGTTTCCTTGATGGGCAAGGAGAGGGACAGAACTCTTCCAGGGATTTGCTCTTCATGTCCTTGTTCAGGTGACCCCATCTTGGTGACCAGATTCTACTCTCTGTCTTCGGCCTGGCCTTGACCAAGGTGACAGCTGCAGCTGCCCAAGCCTCTGTGGAAGCCACTGCAGCCAGGGCCCCAGGGCCCTCCTGGACCCTTCCACAGCACGGGCAACATCTGCCATTGGGTGTTTTCTCAGAGAAGAAACTACTTTCCTTTCTTTGAGCCAGATCTTAGCTGGCTCACTCTGCGTCAGGACTGAGTATGAAACCGTACTTTGCCTTATGAAAGGCAAAGTAAGCTTCTTTTTCAAGACAGGAGCATGAGCCTATGTGCACTTAACCTCCTTGCTAAGACTCCACTGGAATAAGAGTAAACAAACATGGGGAAAAAAGTGTGTGAGGGGAAAGGGTGGAAGCCAATGGAGTGGAGATTTCAAAAAATGTCTGAAAGATAAAAAGTGAAAGGGAAGGATTAATGGTTGAATTAAGGAGAAAGTGCCACAGGCTAGAATATACAAGATAAAATGACAATTAGAAATTTGAGAAAAAGCAAATTCTGAACAACAGAGTCACAGACCACACATGAAGCAAACTACGTTCGGGCATGAATATAAGCAGTGAAAAGAGTGCAGAGAAAAGGCAATCAATTTGACCTTGATACTAGAAATAGCCTCATTTGAGAGACCCAGGGGTTATAACACTGGGTTCATGGAAAATGTCATCCTAGCATATTGATATTGAATAATGTCTATATCAATAATAAAGTATATGTGGCATATTGACTTGTTTCCATTATTTTGTATTTTAATAAACTTTATTTTTAACAAGTTTTTGATTTATAGAAAAATGTAAATACAGTAGACAGATCAACTATTATTAACATCTTATGCAAGTATTAGCCATTTGCTATAATGAATGAATGAATATTGATACATTGTCATTAACTAAAGTTCATACTTTATCAGATTTCTTTAGTTTTTCCCTAATGTCTTCTATTTCCATTACATTTAGTCATCCTGTCTCGTTTGGCTCCTCTTGGCTGTAATAGTTTCTCATACTTTCCTTGTTTTTGAAGACCTTGATAGGTTTGAGGAGCACAGGTCTAGAATGTCCATCATTTGAGATTCGTCTAATGTTTTTCTTATGATTAGATTGGGGTTATGGGTTTTTCAGGGAAGACCACAAAGGTCAAGTGCCATTTTGTCACATCAAACCAAGGGCACATGCTATCAACATGACATATCGAATTAACACTCTTGTTGAACTTGATAACCTGGCTGAGGTTGTGTTGGCCAGGTTTTCTCTAATGTAAAGTTACCTGCTCTCTCACTCACACTGTACTCTTTGGAAAAAAGTATACAGTCTTTTTAACTTCTAAAGTCAACCTATAGGCAAAGTAGAAAAGACTTTTTTATGGTTGCAGCGAAGAATGTAAACAGTAAGAATTCTGTTGGTGGTACATGGCTGCTGATGAAAATGAAAGGGAGAGGAGAAGTAGAGCAATGGGAAGGGGCCAATGCCTTCATTTTATAGAGGAAGAAATGCACAGATACTCTATTAAAAAGAAATAGCAATTTGAGTCTTTATTTAGAAACATAAGTGATTAGTTCTAATAGAGGAAATAAAAAACCGTCATTGCCATTAAATATTAGGAAGAGAAGGGTACTATGAGATACATGCTCATTTTCATACTGTGCAATCAATTGATATTGACTGACGTTGGTAATCTAAGAAGAGAGATACAGAGTGCAGTGAAAGGAAACACCAAATGATCTCACCTCAGATTGTAGCAGGATTCTTACACAGTCATGACACTGAGGCTTTTTAATTTCCAGGAAGCAACTTTATTCCTGCCGGTACTGCTCAGTTGGGTTTGTACTTGAAGAATTGAGCACTGAACGTCACATGGCATAGTTTTTTAAATCTATTTTCTATTTCTTTGTCTCCCATATATAGTAACACACACAAACATGTAGTTTGATTAAGCAGTCTCAGTTTACAAGGTCATGAGGGATGGTATCATGTAGGTGCATAGCCAGGTTACCTTGAAGTTTTCTCTCCCTTTTTTTTCTCTCTCCTTAGGAAGGGGAACCTACCACAAGATGAAACCAGAGTTTTCATCTCTAGAGGGGAACAGAGTTAAACAAGGAGAAGAGGAAATACTGTTGCTTTTCACCGGAAGTCCTTTTATAGTATTTCATTTATTACCATTTGCACAAATCTTTTGCTTTACAAACAAAGATGATGTGAAGGGTGGTGCCAGGACTCATATTAGACCACTTAATATGACTCCTTTTGTGTAGAACCTACCTTCAGTGATCCAATCCAACCAGCCATTCACACAAACCACACTACCATGCAACGTTTTGTTGAGGCAGAAACTTACTTCTGAGAAAGTAAAGGGGTAATCTTGGGTCTTTGATTGGTGGGAAAGACACTTAAGAAAAAACTCCTTTTGTTTCCCTTGAAATAAGGATTAGGGAGATTTTATTTTTATTTATTTATTTATTTATTTATTTATTTAGGATTAGGAAGATTTTAGTTGCAAAGGGGAAATTGGCTGAAAGATGCATCAACTCTCTGGTTCAAAAGTATTGGCAGTCAGTGGAAATCCTCTGTGTGTTTCCTGTGTTTAGCATTTATACAGCATGTTTCAGTTTAAAAGCCCTTTACTGTCATTAGTTAATTACCTCCCAAGGGCTGCAAGGTAGTTACGGGGAATACTGGAACCAAGCCAGCTTTTAGAGCTGTAAGATGTACAAGTGTCTATACTAGCCCCAATTCAGAGTGTAGTTGTTACACCATTTCCCACACATGGATCGATTGGTTAATGTGTGGTTATTCAATCTCTAAAGTTCCTTTTTTAGACTTGACATTTTCTCAATAAGTACAAGTTACTGAAACAGAAGAGAACTTATTCCAATACCTTGTCTTGCAAGTGTCTCGAAAATCAGCACTGGTAACAGTTTTAGGTTTATCATTAAATAAGAATCTCCAAAGTGAAGCCTAATACTGGCATTTATTAAAAGTGCCTGAATGATTCTAGAGCCAGACTTGAGAACCACTGACTTAAATGACCAATAGAGAGAGGCTCCTTCCTCTGTTCCCAACAATATCTACAAAGAGAATGAAATACAACATTTGGCTAAGGAGAACTAATTGTTAATACATGTTACATTTTGTTTTGTATCAAATATATATATATATATTACATATCAAATAATATATATTACATATATATATTGTGTATATATATATATTACATATCAAATAATATATATTACATATATATATATTGTGTATATATATATATACACATATTATATATGTATTACATTATAAAAGTGCAAAAGAAATTTGGAGAATATAGAAGACTAAGTATGGATGCCTGTGAGTACATAAAAAGTCATCACGAAAAAGAATCACAGTTCATGTTTTACAATTTTTCTTTCCATCTTATATTTATGCTTTGTCTTTTAAAAAAATTATTGGTATTGCTATTATCAGATTTTACATACAATTTTGTATCTTGTTTTTCAAATTTACCACTACAGTGTTTTCCATTGTTCCGTGCTTTAAAAGATCATCTCTAAAAACAAAATCTACTGAAATGAGGCAAACAGGGAAATTTATATCCACAATTGAACCAAAATAGAAATTCAGGTACTTTTAGAGCACAGGCCCATAGGAATATTTTCTGCTCCGTGTCCTTTCACAACACCTTAGACCAGCAGGAACTAGATAGACACGTGCTCCATTTCTGTAGCCAAACCTTGACTATATTTGGTGTGTGGTGCCCTCTACTGGGTCTCCTAGGACTGTGCCCTTTTTCTGTTTGTAAACTCTATGTGTTGGGTTGACTCTCAAGATGGGGTTAGATTGTATGTGTGCATGTTTGAATTTTGTATGTTTGTATTTTTATTTACATTTGTTTCCCTAACGTAGAATTGAAGCTATTTAGATACAGAAGCTGACTATGGGTCTGTTTCCTTCTTATTCATTCAACAGACACTTTAGAGTCTACCATGTGCCAGGCATGGTTCTAGCAGGCTGGAGACACAAAGATGAGATCTCCACCTTCAAGTGGCTCATTGTCTAGTGGCAGAGACCCTACTATCCAAGGCCTGGATAGTCCCACAGGAGAACTTGACTCCTTGTGGATCCTTGTCCTCCCCTCTCTAGGAAAACCATCCTCTTCAATGAAGCGTGCAGCTTTGGGAGAGACACATGTGGCAGAGCCAGGAAGAAAGGGGACACCTTTCCAGCAGGGCAGATCTACCAAATCAATTCTGGCAATCAGTGGGGTTGACAGATGTCGCAGACAGCTTGCTCTCAATTTACTTAGAAGATTAAAATTTATGATGGACTAAACACATTAAGAAGATGAAATGAGAGGCGATAATTCAGAGGTTTAACCGAGACCCTAATAGGGAATAAACCTCATTTTCTAGAAATGTATACTTTATATAGGTTATACCTAAGGAAAGCACTTCTGCGTTTGGAATTTCACCTTGCTTTTTGGGGAAGGGAATGCACATGAAACTAATTGAGTTTTTCTAATCTGAGGAAGGCCTAAAAGCACAGGATGAGGTGGGGAATCTCCAAAGCATTCATGATCACTTCTTTTCCTACATAACTCTCTTTGACTGCATTAGTACAATTATGCAAGATTGGGAGATTGGCAAAATCTCTCTCCTTTTTTTTTAATGTTTATTTTTGACAGAGAGAGAGAGACAGACAGAGCATGAGTGGGGGAGGGGCAGAGAGACAGGGAGACACAGAATTCAAAGCAGGCTCGAGGCTTTGAGCTGTCAGCACAGAGCCTGACGCGGGGCTTGAGCTCACAGACCTCGAGATCATGACCTGAGCCGAAGTTGTATGCTCAACCGACCGAGCTACCCAGGCGCCCCTCTCCTTTTTTTTTTTTTTTTTTTTTTTAACCTGAGAACTTTGGTGATGATATTGAGTCTCCAAGGTTGGCTCCAAACAGCAATAGACCATGATTATATAATATTTGTCATGTATATGGAACCAGTAATTTCTCATTGTGCAGTCTTGGACAAGTAACCTAACTTTCTCTTTAATTTACCTCATGCGGAAAGGATATAACCTATCTTATTGTGAGGATACAAGTAAGGCATATAAAGAGTCCATCAAAATCCTTGGCAGGCAAGAGCTGCTCGGTAGAGCACAGTAGGCACTTCAGAATGATAGAGATGCACATATGGGCTCTGGAGCCAGGCTGCTTGGGTTTGAATCTTGGCTCTATTCTTTTTTTTTTTAACAGTGTGTCCTTGGGCAAGTAACTTTACCTTTATGGGTCTCAGTTTCCTTAGCAGTAAAGTAGGGGCAATAGTACTACCTACATCATAGGATTTTTTTTTTAATTTAAAAAATGTTTATTTATTTTCGAGAGAAAGAGAGAGAGAGGGAGAGAGAGAGAACATGTGCGTGCACATGCGTGGGAGAGAGAGAACATGTGTGTGCAAGTGGGGAGGAGCAGAGAGAGAGGGAGACACAGAATCTGAAGCAGGCTCCAGGCTCCAAGGTGTCAGCGTAGAGTCTGATGTAGGGCTTAAATCCATGAGCCTCAAGATCATGACCTGAACCAAAGTTGGATGCTCAACCAACTGAGCCACCCAGGTGCCCCTACATCATAGGACTCTTAAGCAGATAAAAGGAGTTAATACATGTAAAGTTCTTTGGCACATTTATTAATATATAGGGCTTAATAAAAGCTAATTATTATTTTAATTGCTATTTCTTTTAGCTTTTAGAGACACCTGTGTCTTTTTCAAGTTGTAAATTAAAATTGGAGAGAGACATCTTCTCATATGTATAAAATACATCCGTTCAGTGCTGTTAACACCAGCTGTTTTCAGCTGATTTCTATTGCTGTGGTTCTATAACCAGCTCTCCTTTGATAAGTCCTCAGAACCCTCAGTAGGAATTACTTTGCTTATGTTAAGTTTGGCTGCTCTGCCTTAAGACAGTCATTTTTAGTACTTGACCTCCCTCTCTAAGTATTTATGAGTTCCCTAAAGAACATGGAGAAGAAGAATTATTTGGAGCCAATTGGGAAGGCATTGTGAAATCAGAACTCCCCTTCGTAACCCTACTGTCACTTATTCTCCAAAATAATTGTCGGATGCTGTGGTTTTGTGCAGAGGAAGCTCTGGGCACTCACTTTCAGTCAGATGCAGTCTTTTCTTCAGTGGTGATTTTGCTTTTCCTCCTTAACATACAGCGTCACTGTGCTACCTATAGGCCATATAAAAGGGGTACAGAGAAGGGTCTCCATTCCCAAAGAGTATGAACAAAGAGCTAGACAAGGAATACAACTAAATAATTTACTACAACAAGAATCCAACTGTGCTAACCACTATTAAGGTGACACAGAGGGAAGGGGATTCTGACTAAGAGCTTAGGGAGAGGTTTAAAAAGAGGCGACATGAATATTGAACCTTGAAGAATGGCAGAGGAGGAAAGGAAACACAATAGAAGCAGAGAGAACAGGGTGAGCAAAAGCTTGTGAAAATACACAGCTTGTTTGGGGAACAGCAGATGGTCCTGTGTTGTTGGAGCAGAAGGTATGTATGTGGAGGGTCAGGAGATGAGGAACAGAGGTCCCTGGGTCCTCAGGGAGCCCATGCACCTCGCTCTTCTCAGGTTCTGGGGAGGGCAATGGTAGGGCTTCTTTGACGGCTCCCTCAGGATCAGGTCTTAGATGTAGCTCCCCATTTCCTCCTTCTCCCTGCAGACTTCTCTTGGCATCAGCACATCATCCTTTTAACCTCTGCACTTAATAAAACATATTCTCTTCTGTTTTCCAACAGGCTTAGCTGTTCTGGCATTTACTAACCTGTCACCTACTGCAAAATAAATGGAGAATGAAATAGTCTAAGACTTTGTACAAAACCTTGGCCCCTCAGGGTAAAAATCTAAGCCTAAACAAGTGGGAACAGGCCCGGTTGCCTGGCCAGTTTCTGGGGGACTGGAAAGAGATGACAGTGAAGGAAGAAAACCATGTTTGGCACATAGTTGGTGCTCAATCAATATTTGTTTGGTAAAGGAATTAAGGGATGGCTTGAGGGACTCTCAGGTATTGCAAGGCCTCTCAGGTATTGTGGGGTATCTAGGTATGGCCACCTGCTTCTGCCTTGGGAAAGAGGAAGGAAAGGGAGAAGATATCTATGTATTCTGGCTCTCCAGGCATTTGTGCTGAGGCCAGTTTTCTTCTTGAGTTAGGAGTTCCATGATTGGTAATTTTCTCTTTTAGGAGAGAAAGAAGGGCATGTGTGTGTGTGTGTGTGACCCAATATGTATTTCCTTACACTCATGCCTGAGTACCACAGGTTACAAACCATTCCTTTGCCATGATACCAAGAAAAATAAAAAGTTAAAAATGTCAAGAGAGAGCTCTGTCCAGCACTTAGGATCTACTTACATGGTCCTCACAGCCGCTTGTCAGACCCTAACCGCCAAAATGGTGAAGCAGATTGAGAGCAAGTATGCTTTTCAGGAAGCCTTGAACAGTGCAGGGGAAAAACTTGTAGTAGTTGACTTTTCAGCCATGTGGTGTGGGCCTTGCAAAATAATTAAGCCTTTCTTTCATTCCTTCTCTGACAAGTATTCCAACATGGCGTTCCTTGAAGCAGATGTGGATGACTGTTGGGATGTTGCTTCAGAGCGTGAAGTCAAATGCATGCCAACCTTCCAGTTTTTTATTTTATTTTATTAAAAAAAATTTTTTTAACGTTTTTTTATTTATTTTTGAGAGAGACAGAGCATGAATGGGGGAGGGGCAGAGAGAGAGGGAGACACAGAATCTGAAACAGGCTCCAGGCTCCGAGCCATCAGCCCAGAGCCTGATGCGGGGCTCGAACTCACGGACCGCAAGATCGTGACCTGGCTGAAGTCGGACGCTTAACCGACTGCGCCACCCAGGCGCCCCCCTTCCAGTTTTTAAAAAAAGGACAAAAGGTGGGTGAACTTTCTGGAGCTAGTAAGGAAAAACTTGAAGCTACCATTAATGAATTAATCTAATTATGTTTTCTGAAAACATAACCAGCCATTGGCTGTTGAAAACTTGTAAATTTTTTTATTTACCAAAAGGAAAGATCAAGTATGAAGACTGTATACCCAATTGCCATCTGATTATATAAGTGGCAATAAAATATTAAGTCTACCCTTAAAAAAAAAAAGTCAAGAGAGTTCAGTTTTACTTAGCAAATATATGTGCTCAGCACTTAGGATACAAAGAAGTCTTGATTCTAATCTCAAAGGGCTTCAAATGTGGGTAGACATAAAGCCAAACAGAGTATTTACTGCAGGGGAGATAGTGCGGTAACAGGTTAGCTCAGGGCCTTGCTACTCCAAGTATGGTTTCAGCAGCAGCAGCAGCAGCAGCAGCAGCAGCAGCAGCAGCAGCATCTTCTGGAAACCTGTGAGGAATGCAGACTCTGGCTCCAACCCAGTCTGACTGAGTGTGCATGTGAGTTTTAATGAGATTGCTAGGCAATCATATACACGGTAATATTTGAGAAGTACTGGCCTAGGGTGCCGGGATGGGATGTGGGTGTGTTTCTTAGAGGAAGTAAATCCTGAGCTATGTTTTGAGAATGGGTAGGGTTAACTGAGTGGTATCACAAGCAGAGACAAAAGCATAAGTAAAAGTTTAGTGGCATGAAGAAGCATAGGGATGATTTGGGAAGCGGCTTAAAATTGATCCACAAAAGGGAGAGAGTGTAGGAGAGAGGAGGAGGGAGAAATGTAGGAAGATGGCAGGTCAGGCAGTGGCCAGATCCGGACGCACGTGCTCTAGGTTACGTAGCTTTGCCTTGATCTAATCCATGATAGAGACGCATGATGAGATGTTTGGATTAGTGTTTAGAACACCGCAGCCCTGAGAAGCCTGAGAAATCAAGGCCAAAGGGCAGAGAAATTATTTAGGAAGATACAGCAACAGTTTGGGAGAGAGAGAATGAGAGTAGTTAGGTACTGCAGGTAGTGCGGTGGGAATGGAGAGAAGGGAACAAGTTTAAGAAACTTTAAGAGGTAATAAGCAGATGAAAGACTTCAGTATGAACTGGCGTGAGAGAGTGGGAGAGGGCTGTGCCTTGACTAGATGAATCGGGCAGGCTTCCGGCTAGGATTAGTGGATGGTTGCTCACGACACCACTAACAGAGATGAAAGAATAAAGGAGGATGAGCAGGTTTGAGGAGGGAAATTATGAGTTCAGTTTTCAACATGTTCAGCTCAGGTGACTAGGAAACATGTATAGGATGGGGGAAAAAAAGAAAACAAGGGTGGAGAATGGGTGAATCAATCAGGGTGGAGAAGGAAAGTGATGAAGAAGAAACAATGCCCTGGCCAGGTTTGGGGCTATGGTAATACACATAGTATATCTGTGAGTTTTTCCCCCAGCCCTATTTCCACAAGCTGCCTTCTTGGAACTGGTTCCAGAAACTGGTTGGAC
Source organism: Acinonyx jubatus (assembly GCF_027475565.1). NCBI lineage: Eukaryota > Metazoa > Chordata > Mammalia > Carnivora > Felidae > Acinonyx > Acinonyx jubatus. Next base: position 75,044,761 of record NC_069381.1, read on the forward strand.
CTCAAAGAAGAGCAAATGGTTTTGATTCATGGTTTCCTATCCTGCGATCAACTCGTTGTTGACACTATTTCCTCTACTAACAGAAAAAAAAAAAAAAATTAAACCTGGAGTTCAAGCTCCTCCAGGGTCATAATGAATAGTTGTCTTTTTCCATATTGACCTGTGGGATGAATAATTTTGCCCACTTCCCCAACACTACTTCCAAAGTAGTGATAATACAACGCCAAGGTGTGTGGATATTTGTGCATGGTCATTCGTCAGGTTCTGGAGGACTTCTGCCACAAATCATCCCTGGTTTTGAACTTTTACAGCACTTTCATTTTGGACCTTAAAATTCAGAAATTGGTAATAGCTTGTTTTGGATCATTTCCACAATTATTTCCTATTTTGCAATCTGTTCTCTGCTCACAGAGTAAAAATCGTCTGGGACTTCAGCGTCTCCACAGCAAAAAGTCCAAAAACACGTTAACATTTTCGGTACAGTCATCCCCAGCCAATAAAAAGCAAAAGGTCGGCACGTGGTTTATTAGTTTGGGCAGGAGGGAGGTATTCCAACTAGATCCTTTCGCTCTTGCCAGGATCAAACATGGCGGGCCGCAGCCAGAATTTCCCGAACACCCAGTTCGCTTTCCCGTGACCCTAGTCAGTCTTCGACGCTCCTCTTTCTACCTTCCTTCCTCCTCAGCCGCTCCCAGAGAGTCAGCACTCGGCAGCGCGACAGCGGGCCTCCTTCCCGCCCCCACTCGAGGGCCCGCCCACCAGCCCGCGCCAGCCAATCGCAGGCCGCGCTGCGGCGGCTGGCAGCGCCGGCCGGCCCCGCCCCTCAGCCTCGCTGTGGCCTGCGGCTCCCGGGCCGGTAGCGCCGCTGTCGGTCGCGAGGACGGGTGGTGTGGAACCGCGGGTCGCGGGCGCTCGCCGCCTGCCACAGCTCAGCCCAGCGTCGCCGAGGCTGTGAGCCCCGAGCCTCCGCCATGGACTTCGAAGACGGTAAGCGGCGCCTCTGGCTGGTCGCCACGGCGGGCGGGAGGCGGGGTGGCCGCCCCGGGGGTCTGTTTACGGTCTCAAGATGGCCGTGTGGGCTTTGTTCTGCGGGCCCGGAGGCCGCCCGCCCGCCGCGGGCCCAGTGCCCGGAATCGGCCTGTGTGGGAACCCGCGCGCCTTGTCGAGCCCGCCCGGCGCCCGCTGCCGCCGGGGACCTGGGAGTTACGTGCCGGCCTCGGTGAGGGGAAGGGCGCGCCCAGAGCGCCACGGCCTCCGGTCTCGGGCCCCGGACTCGCGCTCCGGACTCGCCCCGGCCCCGGTGCGTGGAAATTGCCCCGACGCCTCCCAACTCCCCGGTCTCGGGTAGAGGGGCGGGTGGGGCCTCCCCGGCCTCGCGTCGCGTTCGCCTCACAGGGCGGCGACACAGCTCGTCCGTGTAGTAGATCCCCAACCAGGTTGCTTGTTAACAGATACAATTTCCAGAGGCTTGTTCACAGTGATGTTTCTCGTCTTAGTTTGAAGACGAGTTTAAAGGGCGTCCGTAAGTGACAAGTATAGGTAGATCTCTGTGCCGAATGGAAACTTAAGCTATTACTGGTTAGCAAACTGGGCTGTTTATCCACCAAAATTACCTGGTCGTTAATCCCTAATTTCAAATAGCTGCGTGAACCTAAGCATTTTTTATTCTGGATTGTGTATGGATGGGACTTAAGTTAGAATTCTGGCACGGCATCACATGCCCTTCAAATTCAGCTCCGTGCCCAGCCGCCTGCGTTGGACTTAACGTTTAAGTAAACCGTATTCCAGCAATACCTTTCAGCTGTCTCTCACGCTAGTTCTTGAAACCATTTTCACAGGCTCCCAGAGTAAAATTAATTTGGTTTTCACCTTGTCTTCAAATCTTGCCCAACTTTTATAGGAATTGGTGTCAAGATAAAATGAGTCGGTTAGGGAGACGTGGAAAAGGGTTTCAGTGATTAAAGTGGTCTTAATCCTGAGTAACCAGACGTGTCTAATTAAAACCGGCTCGCTAACCAGTTGTAAGCCCCTCACCCAACCGAAACAATTATATGAAACATTGAACGTACTGTGATCTCAGCGTGAGTCTGACTAAACGATCTTTTGATCTTTGATTTGATTTCATGCCAAAAAGAATTAAAGCTGCCAAATATAAGTATATGAAAGGGGGCTGAAAGAACCCATGTTTTAAAAAGTTTATTTATTTTGAGAGAGAGAGAGAGAGAGAGAGAAAATCCCAAGCTGTCGGTGCAGCGCCAGATGTGGGGCTTGATCTCACGAAGCCTGACATCGTGACCTGAGCGGAAATCAAGAGTAGGGCTCTTAACCAGCTAAGCCACCCAGGCTCCCCTGGGATAACGCTTTGGTGGAGCCTTTTCAATTAGTTTGAAATAGGAAGTCCAGCTGTTAAGAGTAGCACACTCTGGTGTTTTTGTTTGTTTTGGTTGGACTTTGACTCATTTTGATACAGATACCTTAAAACTATGTTTATTTGAAGTAGCGAAGCTGGGAATGAGAGTTAAAAATATATTGCTATGTTTTCATACCAAAGTTTGATGATAGTACCAATACTCAGGGTACAGCAGAAGCTACCCAGGTGGGGGGAGGGAACAATGGGAGTGGTTCCACCCCCCCCCCCCAAGGGAATCCATTTTCTGTAGAGAGTTGAAAAACAATAAAACTTAGTTTGCTTACTTTTTATTGTCACCATGTGCCTACAATTCCAGCGTTAGTAATAAAATTATAAACAGTGTCAGTGAGTAAACACTCCTCCTCTCTCTTGCTTCCTTTTCTCCTTTACTGCTATATTTGGGAGTGGAATTTGACTAACAATACATCTGAATCTAATCCTATGCAGTGTAGCTGGATTCTGTTGCATTCAAGGGATCACTGTATCAGCTTTCTTTCTTTTAGTATTTATTAGTAAAATTAATTAAAGGACTTAACAATTGCCAAATCCGTTTTAACGGAAATTGCCAATATGGTTTTTGGTGATGTCACATCCTGGATAGATACAGTGAAGGCAAACATATATGTTTGTGTATATGCATTCTCAAATAAGATCTTGAAAACTTTAGAGAGCGAGTAGGTAAAATAAATATATTAACTTTGAAACAGTTACATATTACATGCAATCAATTCTCACATGGCCCTTTTTGCAATTTTTGATACATAATTTAATCTATCTGCCTTCCTTTTGTTTCCCTGTATAAATCAGTAGTGGATTCCCCTTTTTGGCAATTATTGTATATCAGGTGTTAAAGCGAATTTTTACATTTTAGTAATTTGGATGATTTGCCTCTTGGGGAGATAATGAAGAGAGATACATGTTTTTCCATATTAAATGTTTGTAATTATTTACACTCCATTTTTGTAGATAATAGAGTTAATGGCATTTTAAGAAATTCTGTTTGATTTGAATAGATAAGTATGTAATTTCAGATTTTTGCTAATATTTTACTAATTTCTTTCTGTTAAATGTGTCTTCATAGATTATACACACTCTGCTTGCAGAAATACTTATCAGGGCTTTAATGGTGAGTATCCTCTTTTGTTTTCTCTTAAATAATGTTAAAGGAATGCATTTCAGTTTTTCTCTACATGCACATAAAGTAACAATGTAAAAAGCCAGTTCTACCTTGTTTCAGTCATTGTTTTGTCTCTTCATGTATCACTGCTCAGTGTTAATGTTGTCACACTATGTATAGTTTTTTAATTAAGGAATTTGGGAATCAGAAAAAGTCAGGGCTGTTCAGTATAGTTTGACTCTTGTGTTTGAATTATGATTCCTTTAATTTATTCCAAAAGGCCTTGACTACATTCTGAGTGATGAGTTACAAGAAACTAGTCGAGTTCTTTTTGCTGACTGAGAAGCTTTGGTATTGAATAATGTAGATTAAGTGGATTATTGTCTTGGTTTTATATCGCTTTTATTGTAATACATTTTGACCTTGTTTTTGAGGTCATTTGTTTTAGTGTCTAAATGTGTTTGTATATAAAGAGCTGTCTAGAGGAGCACATGAAGAAGCTTGATTGTTTACTTTATTTTTTTAAATATTTTTTTTAATGTTTACTTTTTGAGAGAGGGAGACAGAGCATGAGCAGGGGAGGGGCAGAGAGAGAGGGAGACACGGAATATGAAGCAGGCTCCAGGCTCCGAGCTGTCAGCACAGAGCCCATTGTGGGACTCAAACCCATGAACTGTGATATCTTGACCTGAGCTGAAGTTGGACACCCAACCGACTGAGCCACCCAGGAGTCCCTAAGCCTGATTGTTCATTGACTTAAGCATGACGTTAGAGTTGTCACTATAGAGCTAGATAAAATCATAAGAGGCAGAGTACAGTTGGATGTTATTTTGATAGTTATTAAAGTTCTGCCAGACAGGATGATAACACAAAAAAGAATGTGGAAGAATTCAGTGAGGTAAAAAAGGACCCCCATAGAGTGGAAGTACACATATTGATTGCCAGAGAAAAGGAAAATTCAGCTGTGTACAGAATATAATATATTCACAAAATAAAACTGAAGCAGGTGTACTAAATAAAACTATGTGCCATTTTATGAGAATAATTGCTGTCCAATTAATTTCTGTGTATCATCTTTAAGAATTTAGAGAAACTTTGTATTTGATGTGGGCTAGGAAAGCTCAATGTGTAGGAAGTAGTATATATTGAGTGCTGAAGAATACCTTTTTTTAAAGTTTATTTATTTTGAGAGAGAGAGCATGAGCAGGAGAAGGGCAGAGAGAGAGGGAGAGAGAGAATCCCAAGCAGGCTCTGAATTGTCAGCCCAGAGCTGGATGCAGGGCTTGATCTCACAAACTGAGATTGTGACCTGAGCTGAAATCAAGAGTTGGATGCTTCACTGACTGAGCTATCACGTGCCTCTGGCTGTTGTTGTGATTGTTGTTGTTGTTTTCTTAATGTATTTTTGAGTAATCACTATACCCAACCTGGGGCTCACACAACCCCAAGATCAAGAGTTGCATGCTGTACTAACTGATCCAGCTAGTTGCCCTTGAAGAACACAGTTTTGAACAGGAGAATGTCATAATAAAACTACCAGAGGAACTTTAATTTGTATCCACATTTAGGTAGATTGAAAACTGGAAACTTAGGAGTGCCTGGCTGGCTCAGTTGGAAGAGTATGTGACTCTTGCTCTTGGGGTTGTAAGTTCAAGCCCCATGCTGGATGTAGAGATTTTTTAAAAATAAAATCTTAAAAAAGGAAAAGAAAAGAAAAAACTGGAAAATAAGCTAAAAAGCCATTTAATAAATTTAGGTGTTAGGATTTAAAGATCCTGAATTTGGGAGAAGACAGTAGTAATTTTGAAAATAGTAAGATGTTTCTAGAGAAAATTAACAGAACTTACAGGCTGACTGACTAGTAATGAGTAGAAAATTGAGAAGGATGAATAAAAACGAGTCCAAAATCTTAAACTGGAGTGAGTAGGACTAATACGTTCACCAAAGAGAGACATTTAGAATGATAAAAGGCTTCAATTTCTAGTAGTGTTTACCAGAGATTTGGATTTAATGTCTAAATGTAGGACTTTGACATGTAGAGTCATACCAGGCCAGAAGTTTATTTTCTTAATGTACAGTGATGCAAAAAGAACTTTAGCAATTTCTATCACAGTGATGACTTTTTGTTTAAGAGATGCACTTTATTTTTTATTGAAGTATAATTGACATACAACATTACATTAATTTCAGGGGTACAGCATGATGATTCACTGTAGACATTGGGAAAATGATTACTGCAATAATTCTAGTTACCATCCATCACCATATATAATTAAATTTTTTTCTTATAATGAGAACTTTTAAGATTTAATCTCTTAACAGTTAAGTCATCATGCTATACATTATATCCTGTGACTTATTTTTTCCCCTCATGACTTATTTTTTTATAACTGGACTTTTGTACCTTTCGATTCCCTTTGCCCACCTGCACTCTCTCCCCTCTAGAAACCACTAACCTGTTCTCTGTATCTATGAGCTTGGCTTTTTTGTTTTGTTTTGTTTTGTTTAGATTCCACGTAACAGTATTTGTCTTGCTTTGTAACTTATTTCACTTAGCATAATGCCCTCAGGGTCCATCCATGTTGTTGCAAATGGCAAGATTTCATTCCTTTTTATGGCTGAGTCCTGTTCCTTGTATATGTGTACCCCATCTTTTTTATCCGTTCATCCTTTAGTGGACACTTAAAGTTGTTTCCATACCTCTCCTATTATATAAATAAAGCTGCAGCGAACATGGGGTGCATATATATATCCTTTTGGATTAATGTTTTACCAATGTTGTGAACTTTATTTTTTCTCTTAATTTTAGTTCCAACAGTGGTTTTCATCTGAGGGTGATTGTTAGATTCCCCTGGGGAGCTTTTCCAAAGTTTATCTGTTTAGGTCATACTCTAGTCCTCTTGAATCTTAGTTTTAAATAAGGGATCCCTGGTTGTGCATGTGATGAAAAAGTGCTGTGAATGACTTTGGAATGCATTGCTGGTTAAAGATCATTATTTGACAACACTTTGAGGTCTAGGTTATCTACACTTCATAAATGAGGAACTTAATTTCAGAGATGTAATTTGACTTTATTCATTTAACAAATATTTCTTGAGTGACTGCTGTGTATTAGGTACTATTCTAGGAACTGGCAATATAGCAATGAGCAAAATGGAAAATATTCTTGCCCTTGTAGGGAGTACAATCTAGTGGGATGAATTGGAGAATAAGCAAGATAAAGAAGTAACACATATTGTATATTAGATGGTAACAATTGCTTAGAAGAAAAAGGCCACAGAGGATGTTGGCGGTGGTGGTGGTGGTGGTGGTGTGTGTGTGTGTGTGTGTCTGTTGGGGAAGGACTTGCTAAGGTGATCTTTGAGCACAGATTTGAGAAGGTGCGGATGCAAGCCATGGCTATCTAAAGGGAGAATGCTGTAGGCTTTAGCAAATATGAAGCCAAATGAAGCCAACAATACAATTCATTGTTAGCATTGTCTTTTCCAGCGACTGAAATGAAGTAGAAGGTACTGGAAAATATGTCAAGTACCAAAATTTCCTCCACACCATTTCTTGGAAGGAAGTTGTATTTTCAATGATTCCATGTTTCCCTTCCTGCCTCACAATAACTTTTTATATAAACAGCAGAGAAAAAAAGGAGAGCATTCGAGATAGAGGAAAGCAGGAATAAAGGTACAGCTGAGTACATTGTGCTTCAGAGAGACTTAAGAATGTTTTGACTAGAGCTGATGATTTTTGCTGAGCAGTCTTAAGACAGAGTTAGAGTGGTGAGGTGTAGCCAGAGGCATTGAAAATCAAAGATAACTTGTTTATATCTAAGAGACAATAGAAAATAAAGACCTGAAAGAGTGGAGGGATTGAGCAGTGCAGATACAGAGAAAGAGCATTCCAGGCAGAGGGAGCAGCAGGTGCAAAAATGGGTGTGTGCATACTGTGTTCTAGGAACAGCTGAGGGTCTAGTATACCTAGAGTGGAGCGATAATGGGAGGAATGGTAGATGATGAAGTTAAGAAGTGATAGGTAAATCATACAGGGCAGAATTTGTCAGATATAGCAGTTGCCTTCTTTTTTAATGTTTATTTATTTATTTTGAGAGCAAGCGAGTGAGCGAGCATGAGCTGGGAAAGGGGCAGAGAAAGAGGGAGAGAATCCCAAGCAGGATCCACGCTGTCAGCACAGAGCCTGATGTGGGGCTCAATCCCACAAACCGTGAGATCATGACCTGAGCCAAAATCAAGAGTCGGACACTGAACCAAGTGAGCCACCCAGGTGCCCTACAAGTATTGACATTTTGGACTAGATAATTCTTTGTGGGGGGATGTCTTGTGCATTGTAGACTGTTCAGCGACATCTTTGGCCTCTGTGCACTGGATGTGAACAGCACCTGCCCTTTGGTTGTGAAAACCAAAAGTGCTTTCAGAGATTGTCAGATGTCCTCTGGAAGGCAAAATTGTCCTTGGTTCAAAGCCACTGGTATAGGGCCTTACGGATTATTTAAGGGTTTGGCTTTTACTTCAGGCAAAATGGGAAGCCATTGGAAGTTACTGAGCATTGAACTTTATTTATTTAAGTTTATTTATTTAAGTAATCTCCACAGCCAGTGTGGGGCTTGAACTCACCACCCCGAGATCAAAAGTTGGCATGCTCTTCCAGCTGAGCCAGCCAAGTACCCTGAACATGATTTAAATTCACATTTTAACAGATTTATTCTGGCTGTTTTCTTCAGAATAAACAGAAAGGAAGCAAAAGTGAAAGCAGGAAAACTAGTTAGGAGGCTGTTGTAGTAACGTAGATTTGAGATGCTGGTGGCCTGTATCAAAATGCTAGTAGTGTGGAGGTGGTGAACAGAGGTCCTATTTCAAGAGTTGGTGTGACACAGCTTGTTAATTATTTTGATAAGTCAGTTGTTTTTTCCTGTTACTCCTCAGCTCCTTCCTTATGATTTAATTGTAACTGAGTTTTAACATTTGTTGAACTTATAGAGTGATCAAAGCAATAGAATAGATTTGATTTAAAACATGAGGTCGGTTTTTGAGTGAATTACTTTCATTTTATAATAATAATAAAGACATGTTATATTCTTCTAGTTTTTATTTATTTATTTAAAAAATATTTTGATGTTTATTTTTGAGAGAGAGAGAGAGAGACAGAGTGTGAGCGGGGGAGGTGCAGAGAGAGAGGGAGACGTAGAATCTGAAGCAGACTCCAGGCTTTGAGCTGTCAGCACAGAGCCTGACGTGGGGCTCGAATTCATGGACCGCGAGATCATGACCTTAGCTGAAGTCGGAGGCTCAACCGACTGAACCACCCAGGTGCCCTGTTCCAGTTTTATTTTTAAAGTGATTTCTGAAAAGTTCATTTGGTAACCTGGAAGAATGTTGTTTATACAGAAGCAGTCATCTTATAGAATCTATATCCCTATAATCATACTGATTACATACAGTATAAAGACTTTTCCTTTTTTCCTTTTTAATTAACTGAATAGTAACCATACTATGAATAATAAGCCAAAATCATTGCTATGTAGTTTTCTTAATTTTTGTGTACTCTACAGTGCCTGGCATAAGGTGGGTGTTCAATAAATAGTAGTAATTTATGACTGCATAGTGAAATAAAAACACAGAATAAAAAACTAAAAGATTTAGTATTTGAAGGCAGCCTCTACGAGCTCAAAATTGAAACTCACAGAAATAACAATATGAAACTTTTTGCTTTGTTTATCTAACTGAACTTAGCTCTAAGAGTATTTTTTAATATGAGGTTTAGAGGAAGGCTTTTTATTTTGAAATTTTTATTTTAATTTCAAAATTGCCCTCTATCTGAGATAATATAAGAATAAATTACCAACTCTAAAGACAGATAATTGACATTGGGCTCTCTGCTGAGCATGGAGCCCACTTAAAATTCTCCCCCGACCCCAATACCCTTCTCCTCCACTTGTGCTCTCTCTCTCTCTCTCAAAAAAAAAAAAAAAACGATAAATGACTATTTTATTAATCTAGAATTGTGTTGTCTAATATGGTAGCCATGAGCTGCATGTGACTGCACACTTGAATGTGGACAGTTGGAATTTAGATGAGCTATAAATGTAAATAATGCGCCCCATTTGAAGTCTTAGTATGAAAAATGTATTAATAAACTTATTGTGTTCTGTTATGCTTATTGGTACTTACAAGTTTTATATAATTCTAAATTTCACTGAAAAGCTCAAGTTTTATCATTGGCAGCAAATGCTGTTAGTTGTTTTCCTTTAAGTGACAGTTTTACTTTGTTCATTTTTGAGAAAATGCCAAATGCTCAGTCTGTCTGTCTAGTAAAAATAGTATTCTTTGTAAAAGTGGCTAATTTCATTTCACAACCAAGCACTTGCACAATGGCTTTTCCTGGCAAAAACCGTGATACTTTGGTATGCAGCAAAATTGCTTTTTGTGCTACAGACACTACCAGAAAGAAATTGTACTGAAAACTCATGGTTTAATAAAATTGATAATTCTTAACTGTTTCATCAAGGACATTTTTAAGTACAGATGGCTCTTTTTATTATTTTTTTACTGCAAGTGTGCAGTATTAAGGACTACAATGACTGCTAATATCCTTTGGTGCCATTGCCTTGATTTGTGGTGAGGGACCTGCAGTTTTACCCACCAGTGCTTTTGCATCTTCAGTGCAAATGTCAGCACTGTGAAAAAGGCAAATAATGTTGCAGTGTTATTTATGAAAATAGTTTGATCTTGTGGATCCCTGAAAAGGTCCTAGCAACTCGCAGTGGTGAAGAGACTATTCTTTGAGAACAATGGTTCTGGGGCATGTACAAAATTAGTAGAAATCAGACCCTGCCCACAAGATGAGTGTACATTTAGGATGAGGCCACAAATAGCAGAACATAAGGCAGAGAGAGTATCCTAAGCACTGTATAAGAGCTATAGACTTTTAGGTATTTAGAAGAAAGAGATGATAATCAACTGAGATGGTATCATTAAATTTGATCTTAAAAGGGTTAGTATTTGAAATGGACTTTTAAAAGATGAGAAGATTTAAAAAAAATTGTTTTTTATTATATTTATTTATATTTGAGAGACAGAGTGAGACAGAGCACAAGCGGGGGAGGGGCAGAGAGAGAAGGAGACACAGAATCTGAAGCAGGTCCCAGGCTCAGAGCAAGTGTTTAGCACAGAGCTCGACACTGGGCTCAAACCCAGAAACCGTGAGATCATAACCTGAGCCGAAGTCGGTCACTTAACTGACTGAGCCACCCAGGCACCCTTAAAAGTGAGAATATTTTAAGAAGCAGATATTTGGGGTGTTAGCTGGGAGTGTTTCACATAGAAGCAACAGCATAAAGCTAGAAGGGTGGATACATACTGAACTTTGAGAAAATAATGTCATCTCTTTGGACTGTAGTTCCCTAATCTATAAAGCAAGAAGATTGAATTTTATCATTTAGGTTGCTTCCAGCTTTAAAGTCTCAAGATTCTGAGTGATATTTTTGTGAAGTTGTTGCTGCTGTCATTATTATTAGGACCAGAAATATTTAAGTGGTTGTAATTAAAATTTAGTGTTTTAAAAAATGTAAATTAAGGTATTTGCTCTTTGTATATTGTTGTATTTATTAGTGTATAAAATTTGAGGAGGGTGACAACAAAGGATTTTAAAGGACTTTATAAGACACATTCTAAATGATTTAAAAATACCATTTTTATAATCATCTTAAATTTATTTTATTACCTCTTTCGTTGTATTTTTTACATCAGAGGTTGGGATATAGATGGAATTGCAGTGTAATAAGACATACTTAGTACCCTTAATGTATTAGAATTTGTTTTGTGTGTGTTTTGTATTGCTAGAGTTCACATTCATTCGCTATTCAGAGTATTTGAGGATTTAAATATTTGTTGAGTTGTTATTTATAGGTGTAATACCACAGGTTGGTCCCCTACTCCATGATTTTTACTTTTTAAAAATGTCTATTTCGGTTAGTATATGAACAAATTTAAATTAGGCTAATTGAAAATGTGGCTGCTTCTGAGTTTTTAGATCTTTTGAGAGCAGCTAGATGCAAAAAAGTATACTTAGAACAAAGTTTTTCTTCTTGACATTAATAAATGATTTTTTTTGAGAGTAGGAATTATTATTAATTATGTACTATGGAATAAGCTAATACAGAACCTTAAAGTAGCACCCTAGTCAAATAGATGTTGATTAAATTAAAAATAATTCTAATATAGAACTTTTTTAGTTGATAATGTTTTTTTGAAAAATAGGTTTTATTAGCAAATCTGATTATTCAGTAGATTATCATTTGTGAGGTTTTTTCCTTCTTTGTCTACTGTGAGTTTAGCTTAAATGTTAATGATGAATTATTATCTCAGATCATTGATAGGAATATCTTGTGTTTTATGCAAAGATTCCTGAAGAGGATGGTATATCTTACTGACCTTTTGTTACTGACTCTGTTTTAGGAATGGATCGTGATTATGGCCCTGGATCTTATGGAGGTCTGACATTCAAGGATATTTATCTAAAAATTCTTCTTTTGAGTGCCAGTAAAGGTGAGCATCATTTAATTTTTTTCTTTTTAAACTCTTTATAGGGATGGACCGTGACTATGGCCATGGATCCTATGGGGGTCAAAGATCCATGGACTCCTACCTAAACCAGTCATATGGCATGGACAATCACAGTGGTGGTGGTGGGGGTAGCAGGTAAATTGCTTAATCACTTGGCCAAATGATTAGATGACTATAAGATTCTGGATATTTTAATTTAAGTATTCCTTAGGCATGTTATGATGCTTGAATTTCACTATTTGGTATTGAATAATCACTTTAAATGTTTAGAGGTGTTAATTAATGGTTATAAAAATTACCTCAGGATTACTGGCAGACATTATTTTAGGAAAACTTCAAGTAGCTATTTTCATTTCACTATAATAGAGTAAGCTTTTCTGTCTTTTAGTAGTGAACTCTTTTTTTTTTTTTTTTTTTACTTCCTTTACTTTTAACTCCTCATCAGTCAGAATGTTCTGAACAAATGATATAAAAATGTTATTGGAAATATTATCTGTGAACCTTTTTCTTTATGATTTTTAAAAGTGTCTTTTCTGATGTGGGGTGTTCTATAAAGCAGCAAAGCAGTCTTTGACTGGAATGGGTTTAACTGAACCAGTCTAGCAACATTCAGTTTTCTGAGAAACATTTAAGGTAGTTATTCTTTTAATTTTAATTTTAGAGTAAGTTGTAGGAGCAAATTGTAATAATAAAATGTTCTTTAAGTCCATATCTAGGTTATTTATTGGCAGATACTACTTAGACCAAAAACACTTGTGCTCTAAGCTAGGAGCATTGTATTAAAGCCATGAATACTATACCTTTGCTTATTTTAATGCACTAGAGTTTAGATTGTTTTTATATTTTACTGTTGATACTGTGTAAAGCTTAACACTAGTTGAACTACTCAGGCCGTAGGGTTGACCACGTTTCAGGCAAAGAGCGTATACCTTTTAAGGCACAGATATTTCTACTAAGTATAACTAGTTAGGTAACATTTGAAACTATCCTCCTTCTTCATAAAATGAAGGATCCGGATTCCTTAAGGATGGACTGAATGATGCTTTACTTTCCTTCTTTCTGCTTCAAGTGTGCCACTATGGTTTAATAGTAGAGGAAAATCAAGAAAATGAACAGATACAACAATTTTGCTTATGTGATAGATGTTTTAAAAAGAGCTGGAAAGAGGAATAATTTTTATACGGTTACCAGGATTCAGAAATAAATAGTACATTCTATTTAGTGATCTGTAAATAATTGAAGTAATGTAACACATTTAACTGTTTTAATATATCCGTTACTGCCCTATTGCATTGTAAATGTGATGTGGATAAACTATGTAGATGTTATCGTTTATCTCATGTGTAATTGTGGGCCTTTATAAAACTATGTTGTAAGCTATGAAGCAACTTTTGTAATCCATGCTTTGGATTTGTGAGAAGTAAGATGATTTGTTTCTTCTGTTGATTCTATTAAAACCTTGAGGAGACGGTGTGCTCCCTTTTTTAGAGTAGTTTTATGTGATAATTTCCTACCAGGAAATAATTTTTTAAATAATTGAAGATATAAAATGTACTCTTTCTCATCTGCCTTGAAAATTCATATGCAGAGGATATATGTTCGTGGTCTTTTACTTTTATGTTCTATTTTATGTGCTTATTCTTCTAGATTTGTTAGATTTGCTAGTCTACAAGTAGAAAGTGACTGAGGATTGATTATTGACCTTACCCAAAGTTGGGCAGGATATCAAATTTTGTAAGCAGAGATAATTCTCCAAATTTTGACTGCTACAGACACAAGCAGTTTTGTTACATAGATTATAAGGGGTGCAAAAAGGATCTCTTCTGTGTCACAAATAGCCTATATTGGTATAGTCTTCAATTTATGTCCCTATTGAAAGCCAAAATATTGTAAATATTTGGTATTTTCCAGTACTAGGGATGGATTCAAAGAAAGTTTGAGTAGTTTGTGAACTTTAGCAAATGACTTTTTCCAAGACTAGGGCTGGGCTTAAATACTGACAGACAAATCTTTTTAATAAAATAGAAAAGCTGCCACAAAGCAGATTTTTAAGCTAAGGTTTACTTAACTCAATTCATATTTAAAAACTGACTCAGATAGCTTTCTATCTGGTCTCATGTTGAACTGCCCAGCCCTAATCAGGGTGTGAATAAAAGTAGAACTGTGCAAACCAGTATGGTATAAATGAATTTTAGTTGATAAATGTCATCTGATAATTTGTCTTTTGAATTGTCTAACATTAGTAAGCTTACTTTTGTTTTTTCCCTCACTGTGCAACTTTTCCAGGTTTGGACCTTATGAGTCTTACGACTCCAGGTCTTCTCTGGGTGGGCGAGATCTGTACAGATCTGGCTATGGTTTTAATGAACCCGAACAAAGCCGCTTCGGAGGTAGTTATGGTGGTCGATTTGAGAGCTCCTACCGGAATAGCCTTGACTCTTTCGGAGGTAGAAACCAGGGCGGGTCTAGCTGGGAAGCACCTTACTCCCGTTCAAAATTGAGGCCTGGGTTTATGGAGGACAGAGGAAGAGAGAATTACTCTTCCTACAGCAGTTTTTCTTCACCCCATATGAAGCCTGCACCTGTAGGCTCTCGGGGGAGAGGAACGCCTGCTTATCCTGAAAGTACGTTTGGAAGCAGAAACTATGATGCTTTTGGAGGACCATCAACAGGCAGAGGCCGAGGCCGAGGAGTAAGTACAACAGAATCTTTTCAGATTCTTTTCACTAGTCACTCTTTTAAACCCTTTCAAGACCACGGTTTTCAACTAGAATAAACACTGTTCATCCCAGTGTATTTTGAAGCAAAGCTGAATCATAAGCATAATTTTTAGGTTGCCTGTAAAAGTTTTTCCAGCACTTCAGAAAACAAGTGGCAGTGTGAGATGATTGTTCATAGTTTTGCCAAATCTCCCTTTATTAAAAAGGTGAGGATATTAGGTTTTGGTCTAAAAGGGGTTAAAAGGAGTTGCATTTTTCCTTGTAAAACACTAGCAGTTTTGCTGGTGGGACAGTTCTTGGATTATTGTAAAAGGTAACCAACCCTTTGGAGTTTTTGAGTAGGTTAAAGGTGCAATGTATGATAAAATGTTTATACTTTGCTGCTAACTCTAGCACATAGAATTTCTTCAGAGCTCCATATTTCACATATAACACAAGGGACTAAAAGTCGGTAATAATAGATGAGGGTAGCTTAGCTATGTTTACATGGTGAAGAAGTTGATATGTCTAATAGGTTGTAGAATGATTTGTGGTCAATATAATTACTAACTTACTCTCTTGCAATATGTCCTGTTGCTGGGTGTTTCGTTTTCCCTTGTGTCACTAGTTTTTACTATTGAGAAATAAGCTCCTACTTGTACAGACATGTCTCTGGCTCCTTCCTAGGAAGTAATCTTTTGTAAATTATTGCTTACATGAGTAAATATACCAGTCTTCAAGTGTTTTATTTCAGGACATAGTATAAAGAGAATGACTTATGTTCTTAGGTAACTTGACTGACATGAAATTTTACTAGTAAGTGTATGTAGATTGTGGAGTTATATAGTTTGGTCATATGAAAGATATTGTATTTTTGCCTTAATGTAAGAAATGGTTTAATTAAGTCAGTTACTCTTAATAGTCTCTTTGCAGAGGAAAGTACTTCTGATAAAAAATGTAGTAGGGCACATGTTTTTGTCTCTTCATTGGCTTTTGGTACATCAGTGTAGTTTGTCCTTTTTGTGTAGAAATTTTGCATTGATAACAGTTACCCTTTACTGATGTAAAATGCATTGCACCTTTAATGGATAATTAATGAAGATATTTCTAATGTGACTCTATAAGTTACCTGGAAACACTAAACTATTCAAGTTTACTAGGTTAGATAGGGATTCCTAAGCATATATATAAATGTAAGCAACTGATACGTTGCTCTTCCACCATAATTAATGACTATAGGTTAATTGAAAATTGTTGGGGTTAGTAGGCTTTGGGTTTTGAAATTGAAAATCGATTCCAGTTTGAAAATTTGGAAAACACTTAACATTTTTCATGCTGTATATTACTTTAGGCAAATGATTTTTTTCTTAATGAGACTTCAAATATCAATTTTGTTTTCACAATAGAAGAACAGGTATTCCTGTACTTTGTGTTCACCATTCTAGTCTGAATGGACTTTTCTTTCTTTCCTCCTGTTAATGAAGTAGATGAACCAACAGGACTTTTCTTTTTTAATCTTCACTTGTACAATTCCCATTGGATCCTTCTCTTCAGATTACTCCTCAGTCTTTATCTTCTAAAAGTAAGGTTAGCAGAATAAATTTCTATGGACATGTAGCCTCTTGGTGTAGTGGATTTTGTTAACGATAAGAGAAGAGAAAGGGACACAAGAGTCGTTTGGTTGCATGACTCTTCGTCTGTAAACTTTTGCTTCTTGGGCTTCTGGGTCAGAATATGTTTCTCTAGGTAAGAATGTGAATGGAACGTCAGATGTAATTCTTTATCTGAAGTGTGTCCTGGAAGTTGATGCATGGTTATGCTTTAACTCTCCTATTTCATACTAATGTTCCATCTCGCCTTCTCATTCCCTTTTTCAACAGGGAGAAATCCTAAATGATTTCTGGATCTTTTTTACCTCAAACTTCATATATGGTCTTCTTTATGCATCTTAGTTTTAAGCCAGGTTTTAGTGAAATAAAGATGTCTTTTTAGGTCTTTTCATGGGAAAACATCAATTAGGAACTCTGAAGAGGAGTTGTCAGAGAGTTGTACAAGTGGTAATATTCTGACAGGCACATTTGCTGTTTATGATCTCAATTTTGAATTGTAAAAATTAAAAAAATAGGTAGGAAATATCCATATTTGTTTTACTGGAAATAAAAATACTAATTCACTGGATTTGAGTTCATGTAATAATTTACAAAGGTTTTCCATGTGTTTATTCAGAGCGGACATGTAAAATTTAGTTCAGTTCTGGGTAATTTTCAGGTGAAAATTATTAGATAGATAACAGGTAAAATTTGTGTGAATTCATACTTTATCTTTAGATATTATGCTAATATTTCTTGATTTCACAAATTTGCAGCATATGAGTGATTTTGGAAGCATTCATAGACCTGGAATTGTTGTTGACTATCAAAACAAACCCACCAATGTGACAGTTGCTGCTGCAAGAGGAATAAAGAGAAAAATGATGCAACCATTTAATAAGCCTGGTGGAACCTTTATCAAGAAACCCAAGCTAGCAAAGCCTGTGGAGAAGATGAGCCTCAGCAAATCACCCAGTAAGTGAGAAAACATAATTGCTATGGCTTATGGTACTTCTAGTTTTTAAAAAATTTAATGCTTTAGATAATTTTTTCATGTTCATATGACAAACTGCATAGTAGTTTCAACTGTAGAAATTAGATCCATTGAATCACCTAGTGTAGTCACTAATCACTCATACACATCAAAATTACCCAGAGACACTTTTTAAAAATGCACATGCCCTGGTCCACCCCTCTTCCCTGAGTCCTTATTTAGGATGGAGTCAGATCATCTAAATGTGTTAAAAGGCTTCTCACATGATTTTGATTCAAAGTTTTGTCTTGGGTGTTATATTTGTTGTTGGAAGGTACTGCTGAGGATGTAGTATTCTCACATTATACAAAATCCCCTTTATGAGGACAAAGGGAAGAAATTTTTCATGGTTCTTGGTTCATGGAAAAGGTGTGTTTCTTCTGGAAATTTAATTTGCTTTTAATTTTGTGGACTGAACGACTCTTAGAGACAGTCACATTTTCCATCTGTACATTGTTAAAAATTTGAGAGCCAATCTGAAAATGAAATGAAGAAAACCATTTCATTCATATTAGCATCAAGAAGACTAAATACTAAAGTAGTATAAAACTTAAAACAGTATTCAAAACCTACAAAACATTGTTGAAAGAAGTTTAAGAAGATCTAAATAAATGGAAAAACTAAATAAATGGTTCAAAGATCGTAAGATTTAATGTTAAGATGGTTATATTCCCCAAACTGATCTACAGATTTATGAGCACAATCCCTGTTAGAATTCCACCTGACTTCTTTGCAAAAATTGACAAGTTGATTCTAAAGCTCATAAGGAGTTGCAAGGGATCTAAAATAGTGAAAACAGTCCTTAAAAAGTGAAACAAAATAGAGGGACTTACACTTCACCTTACTTGGAAAGACTCAACACTTCTCAGTCATCAAGGCAAAAATAAATATAAAAAAACAAAAAGTAATTCAGTGTACATGTAAAAATAGACAAAATATTTGGTGTATATTATTTTGCTGTTATGTGTTTTCACAAAGAAGTCTGAAGAAGACCTTTTGTTAGCTTTTATTTAGGTACGTCCTTGACTGTCATGTAGTTTAGTCAAGTGTACTTGATTTCGTGTAGAGATATGTTACAAAGTTAAAAAATAAAATAAAACAGCATAGATAAGTAACAGTAATTTGGCTCTGAACTTTTTTTTTAATAAAAAAAGCTTTATTGAGATATAATTCACACACCTTATAATTCATCCATTTAAAGTGTTCCAGTCATTGGTTTTTAGTGTATTCACAGATACGTGCAAATATCACTAATCTATTTGAGAACATTTTCATCTCCTCTAAGAGACCTGGTACCCTTTAGGCATTACCCCCAACAAACTCCACACACCAGAGCAACTACTAACTTACTTTCTATCTTTATAGATACCGGTATTCTAAACTTACATATGAAAAAAAAATTGTATAAAAATATGTGGACTTCTGTAATGGGCTTCTTTCACTTAGCATAATCTTTTCAGGTTTCATTCAAGTTACAGCAGGTATTAGTACTTCATTCCATTTTATGGCTGGAAATATTCCACTGTATGAACAAATCAAATTTTCTTTATTCATTCACTGATGGGTATTTGGGTTGTATCTACCTTTTGGGGACTATGAATAGTGCTGTAAACATCTGTGTATAAGTTTTTGTGTGAGCATGTGTTTTCATTTCTCTTAGATATATATCTAGGAGAAGTGCTGGATCATATAGTATAATCATTTGAGGAACCACCTGTTTTCCAAAGCATCTGCACCATTTTACATTCCCACTAGCAGTAGATGAGAGTTCTGATTTTTCTATATCCTTGCTGTGGCTTGTTATCTATTTGATTCAAACCATCCAGGTAGTATGCAATGGTATCTCATTGTGGTCTTGATTTACATTTCCCTAATAACTAATGGGTGGGCATTTTTTCTCGTGCTTATTGGCTCTTCATATACCTTTCTTGGAAAAATGCACATTTAGATGTTCTGCTCACTTATTAGTTGGGCTATTTGTCTTTTTATTGAGTTGAAAATATTCTTTATATATTCTAGCCATCTCTATCTTACTTATAGAGATAAAAACACAGACTTAAACATTCAACCTTTATTGATGGGGGAGTGGGAGGGAGGGGAAAGTGGGTGATGGGCACTGAGGAGGGCACCTGTTGGGATGATCACTGGGTGTTGTTTGCAAACCAATTTGACAATAAATTTCATATTTCAAAAAAAAAAACAAAACAAACCCAGTCAACCTTTACATGAAACAAAAATTTAAAACTTAGACAATAAGAACAAAAAAGATAAAATTAAATACTGTCAGGCTATTGTCAGGTACTCTGATTTAATTCTGTTTGTTTTGATCATTGATGATGAATTTTAATAAACTTTTGCTTTAAGAAAATTATAATATATGCAATGTTGAAAAAAGGATTTAGCTTATTTACTCACCTAGTTTTTGTTGTTTTCTTGTGAGAGAGAGCGTGTGTGTGGGGGAGAGGGGCAATGGGAGAGGGAGGGCGAGACAGAGAGAGAGAGAGGGAAAAAATATCGATAGTTAGGAAGAAGGAAGGAAAAAGAAAGGAAAGAAAGAATGAATACCCCAAGCAGGCTCCATGCTCAGCTCAGAGCCTGATGTGTGGCTTGATCCCACGACCCTGGGACCATGCCCTGGGCCAAAACCAAGGGTCAGATGCTCATTTGACTGAGCCACCCAGATGCCCCTTAACTAGTATTTATTAAAAATGATCTCTTTGAAAGCACTTTATTATTTTTTTTTTTAATTTTTTTTTAACGTTTATTTATTTTTGAGACAGAGACAGAGCATGAACGGGGGAGGGGCAGAGAGAGAGGGAGACACAGAAACGGAAACAGGCTCCAGGCTCTGAGCCATCAGCCCAGAGCCCGACGTGGGGCTCGAACTCACAGACCGTGAGATCGTGACCTGAGCTGAAGTCAGACGCTTAACCGACTGAGCCACCCAGTCGCCCCTGAAAGCACTTTAGAAACAAGAGGTCAAACTGCCAAAGCTACTTCAAAATATTTCTATAAAAGTTTAAAATCAGGAAATGCCAACTTCAGTGACAGATATAAACAATATAAATCACAGACATGACACATCAAAAGTAAAAATTTACAAGGTAAAATAGTATACAATTTAATTTCAAAAAGTTTCAATGACAGAATAACACCTTGTTTTATTGTACATGTGACAACAAAAGCAAATTCAAATAATAAATATTATGTGGGGCACCTGTGTGGCTCAGTTGGTTAAGCATCTCTTAATTTCGGTTCAGGTCATGATCTCATGGTTTGTGAGTTCAAGCCCTGCGTCAGGCTCTGCACTGATGGTGCAGTGCATTACTTACTTAAGAGAAAAAGAACTAGACGTAGACATGTCCTTAAGATAAAAATACTGAATAACTAGGAATGTGTGTTCTCTGGAAGACCAGAAATAGTTTCTAAGTCCCTAATTCTGCTTAGACAATCTAAACTCTGACCATCTAATTGTGTCTTTGTATTTTCCCAAATTCATTCTCAACAGTCACTATTTTGCTGAATATTAGGTCCAGGTAAGTTATAGAAGACATTGAGAGTCTAGAGTAAGATCTGCCATATTCTTCGTCTTTCCTCCATTAAAAGAAAGGTTGGGGGAGGAGGGGTGTGGAAGCACAAAAGCTTTTAATTTTGATAAAGTCTAATTTATCTATTTTTCTTTGGCTGCCCAGTTCTTTTGGGTGTATATCTAAGAATTCCTTGCCAAATTCCAAAGTCATAAAGATATACTCCTATGTTTTCTTGGAAGAGTTTTCTAGCTATAGTTCTTGCATTTAGGTCTTGTATTTTAGCATTTGCATGTGGCTGTCCAGTTGCCCAGCACCATTTGTTGCAAAGACTGTTCTCTCCCAACAGAATAATTTTGGCATCCTTGCTAAAAACCAGTTGACCAAAGTTTTATGAGTTTATTTCTGGACTCCCAATTCTGTTCTGCTAATCTATAGGTCTGTCCTTGTGCCAGTAATACAGTATCTTGATTATCGTAGCTTTGTAGTAAGTTTGGAAATCCTGAAGGGTGAGTCTTTCTATTTTGTTTTTCTTTTTAGGATTGTTGTCACTACTTTAGATCCCTTCCTTATGAGCTTTAGAATCAACTTGTCAATGTTTGTAATGAAATCAGTTAGAATTCTGATAGGGATTGCATTAAATCTGTAGATCAGTTTGGGGAGTACAACCATCTTAACAACATTAAGTCTTCTAATCTCTGAACCATTTATTTCCATCTTCTTTAACCTCTTTTCAACAATGTTTTGTGGTGGCTTTTTTTTTTTTTTTTTGTAAGTTCATCCTATATGTCTGCCTACCTATCTTCTTATTTATATAATCTCTACACACAACATGGGGCTCAAACTCACAACTCTGAGATCAAGAGTCTCATGTTCTTCCAACTGAGTCAGCCGGGGACCCCTGTTTTGTAGTTTTTAAGTACTGTGTAAGTTTTACATTTCCTTTGTTAAATTTATTCCTATTTAGTTTTGTTGATGCTAATATGAATGAAATGGTTTTCTTAATTTCATTTTCAGTTTGCCTCTCAATTTTTTAACAATGTACAGATGGAAAATGTGACTGTCTCTAATTGTCAGTCCACCAGATTAAAAGCAAATTAAATTTCCAGAAGAAATACACCTTTTCCTGGTACCAAAAACCATGAAAAATTTCTTCCCTTTGTCCTCATAAAGGGGATTCTGTGTAATATAATACACATCCTCAACAGTACCTTCCAAAAATAAATGTAATATCCAAAGCAAAATTTTGAATCAAAATCATGTGAGAAGCCTTTTAAAACATACAGATGATCTGACTCCATCCTAAATAAGGATTTAGGGAAGAGGGGTAGACCAGGGCATGTGCATTTTTAAAAAGTGTCTCTGGGTAATTTTGATGTTTATGAGTGATTAGTGACTACACTTGGTGATTCAAAGGATCTAATTTCTACAGTTGTAATTACTATGCAGTTTGTCATGAACATGAGAAACTTATTTAAAAGCACTGAAGCCATAGGGGTGCCTGGGTGGCTCAGTCGGTTAAGCGTCCGACTTTGGCTCAGGTCATGGTCTAATGGCTCTTGGGTTCAAGCCCCATGTCGGGCTCTGTGCTGACAGCTCGGAGCCTGGAACCTGCTTCAGATTCTGTGTCTTCATCTTTCTCTCTCTGCCCCTCCCCATCTTGGGCTCTGTCTCTGTTTCTCTCTCTCTCTCTCTCTCTCGCTCTCTCTCAAAAATAAACAAACATTAAAAAAATTAAAAAAAAAAAACACTGAAGCCATGGTAATGATATTCAAATGAATGAAGTTTAAGAAATACTGGTTAATCTCAAACTGATTTTTCTGGTGAGTTCAATTTAGATTGTGATCACCAAATATACCTTGCATGTTTAATGCTTTATGAAGTGGGAACTGAAAAGGGAGGATGGAAAAATGATACTTAATTTTGACTCTTGTTGATATCCTAGCAAAAACTGATCCTAAAAATGAAGAAGAAGAAAAGCGACGTATTGAGGCTCGGCGAGAAAAACAAAGGCGCAGAAGAGAAAAAAACAGTGAGAAATATGGAGATGGATACAGGTTTGTGCTTAGTAGAGTCTGAAAATTGGTCTTATTAAAAAACAGTTTCCTAGGAAATGCAAATACATCAGTTGGAATGTGAGAAAATTCATGGGGTCAAATGAAAAGGCTTGATCAAAGATATATAGGAATATTTTTGATTCTTGGTATTTATGTGCAGTCACACTGAGAAAAATAAGAAAAAAGAGTTCCATCCCTAATGGTAATTTAAAAATAAAAAATACCTAGAAATACAGTATTCTTAAAAAAGAAATACGTGTCATGACATGAAGAAAACCACAAAGTCTTGAGATTTGACTACATGGAGACATAGTGATATTCTTGGATAGAAAAACTAAATAGTAGAAATGTAACAAGTGTCGTCAATCTTGATTCCAAAGAAGATTCTGTAAAAGAAGAGTAGAGGAGTAGGTACTAGCTTTTCTAGATAATCGAAACATTTGAAAGCTGTAATAGTTAAAAATATGTGGCACTAAAAAAAGGCTATTAGTATAATAGGATTATTAACCTCTAAATACATGTGTTATATGTAAGAATGTAATATATAATACAAATGTTGCAAACAAAAGGAGAATTGCTTAAAAGGGGGGGGGTTGCTTGAACAACTGAACAATAAGAAAAATAGTTTAGATCCTCTTCTTACACCAGTGAAGATGAATCCATTGGATTAAAGAACCTACAAAATGGAAAATAACAGGAAAATAAAATAGAATATTTTAATTGCTGCAGAAGTCTTTTTTTCTAGGCTTAAAAGTGGTAGATTAAATTACAAAGGAAATAATGACCACATTAGTTTCAATAAAATTTTACACCTTGAAAACAGACAGACTTGGAAAATATTATAAACACAAGAATGATTAATATCTAAGGTAAACATCACCCAACCAGTATTTTTTAAAAAGTAAAAACAAGATGCCTAATATATGATTGGGTGAAGGAACAATAGCTAGTTCATAGTTTTAGGGGAAATGCTGAAACTCATTGTAAGATAAACTGGGAATTTAAATAATACCATGGCATTTTATTAGGAGAAAAGAAACATTGATTTACTAACATGGATACAATCAAAGCACACACTTGTAATTGCTGGTAACCAAATAATATGGTTTTAACTACTGGGAAGCAGTTTAACAGTCCTTAAAAATGTCTTGAATTTTTTTATAGTCCATGATCTCTCCAGGAAGATAATGTAAAAGTAGAAGAGTTTAATCTAAAAAGCTGTCCTTTACAGCATTATTTATAATAGCTCCAGACATGAAACAAATATCAGTGACAGAGAGTAGTCAAGTATGTATAAATTTTGACACATCCCTCTATGGGGGTCTTAGGCCATTGTTGAAAATGAAGGCTATAAAGCCTGTAGTAACATGGAGAAAATGCAGGCAAAGTAGAAAAAATATATATATATAACGTGTAAAGTTGTGCATGAAAACGTCTAAGAAAATTTCTCAAAAGGACAGTATTTGATACTTCTTTCATCATCTTTCTCTGAAATTGCTGTTATGCTAGGAAAATAAAGATTATAAAATTTAAAAAGTAAATTCAGTGTATGTTTTGTTTAGAACATAGTTTTGCTCTTGAAAAGTTAATTTGTGTAGCATGAGGGGAATGAAATATTACATGTAAGTGAATTTTCTATATGTCTAAAACTTTATCTTAGTTCAGAAAATAATATTTTAAGAGCAGCATCTGCAGACCTTTCCATGGAGATATGTTTACGTTGTCCGTTTTCTTTCATATTAAACAGGATATTCTTTGTTACTATTTGGTTTTAACATATACATTGATCTTATTTATGTAAAATGTGGTAAAAGAAAATTCAGTTGCATCTGAATTCCCAGATTTTTTTGTTTGCTTAGACTGTCTTTGATTTTAGTGAGATAGGTATTGCATTTGGCCCATAAACCACATGGGGGTTCAGGGTGCTAATTCTCCAGAGTTACAAATCTGTAACTTTGGATTCCTCCAACACTTCTTATAGCCACCTGATGACTGGAAGCCTTACTGAGAACTTAAACAGTTGATAAACATATTCTGTATGTTATTTGTATTATATACTGTATTCTTATAATAAAGTAAGCTAGGGAAAAGAAAAAATATATATATTTTAAAGTTTATTTTGAGAGAGAGAGCACACGTGAGCGGGGAAGGGGCAGAGAGAGAGAGAGAGAGAGAGAGAGAGAGAGAGAGAGAGAGAGAGAGAGAGAGAATCCCAAGCAGTCTCTGTGCTGTCAGTGTAGAGCCAGACCTGGGGCTGGAGCTCAAGAACTGTGAGATCATGACCTGAGCCAGAATCAAGAGTCAAGACGCCTAACCAACCGAGCCACTTGGTTTTCCTAACGAAGAGAAAATACATTTACAGAACTATACTATAAAAAAATCTGTGTATAAGGCACCTGTGCAGTTCAAACCCCTTTTGTTTAAGCTGTACTTCTGTAATCTCTGTCCAGCTTTAATAACCTTTTCCTGTGCTCTTTCTGATATGTTACTCCTAATTTGTTGCCACCTGAGAAACAATAGGATTAAGCTTCTTAAGAATTAACCCATGAAAAGAAGTTCTAGTGTTAAGAGGCAGGTAGTTTTGTTCCTTGACAGTATCCCTGCCACTGTGGATAGAATTCCTTCTTTTGACGGGTGACGGGATTAGTGAAAACAGTGAAATGAACTCTTTGTTTCAAGTGTATAGGAATCTGAAGCTGATTTTACATTATGAGATTAATTTTGCTATTTACCCTGAATACTTTCCCCTTTAAAAATTATAGCTTTGGGGGCGCCTGGGTGCCTCAGTTGGTTAAATGTCTGACCTTGGCTCAGGTCTTGATCTCGCTGTGGGTTTGAGCCCCACATTAATTAGGCTTCTGTGCTGTCAGTGCACAGCCCGCCTCAGATCCTCTGTTTCCCTTCTTTCTGACCCTCCGCTGCACACGTGCACACGCGCACACGCGCATGTGCTCCCTCTCTCTGTCAAAAATAAACATTAAAAAAAGTTTAAAAAAACTAAAGCTTTGGATATGATATATCTGTGTTAATATACATGTGTGAATTGGAGAAAATGAAAGAACTGAACTTTCATTTAGCTATAAATATAAATCTCATATAAGCTAAAGTATGTCAGTTCAATTAAGTTGTCATTTTAGAATAAGAATCCTTTACAATAGTCTAAAATTATTATAATTTATCAGAGCAGTTTTGCTTTGAGTTAGGAAGGTAAGAGACTGACAATAAATAACTATTCTTGGGATACATTCTTTTTGGATATTTGAATGCTTTCAGTATAATAGAGTAGAGGGAGCCGGGGGGAGGGGACAGGAGTGTGAGAGCTATAAACAAACAATAGTATAAAGGGAAGAGTGCCAGAAGAGAAGTACAAAGTGATCTTACAGGAGGTGACTTCTCAGTAGGAGTGCAGGAAAATCAGGGAAATGGATGGAGGCAGTATTTGAACTGACTTGGGAATGGTAGGATAAATAAAATAAATGGTAGGAGCTGTTAGCAGCCCTGGTAGAGGGCATGGCTCGAGGTTACAGCAAGGAAACCGGGACCTTTCATTCATATTCTGGATATGGAAAGCTGTGTAGATTGAACAGGGCTCTAGTGGGGGTTGGCAAGTGTGATTTAATTTGAACATTTAATGAAGACATACTGTGTGCCAGATACTGTTAAAAGCATTCAGTAGGGGGATGGGGCGCCTGGGTGGCCCAGTTGGTTGAGTGTCCACCCTCGGCTTAGGTTGTGATCTCTTGGTTTGTGAGTTGGAGTCCCGCATCGGTCTCTGTGCTGGCAGCTCAGAGCCTGGAGCCTGCTTCGGATTCTGTGTGTCCCTCTTTCTCTGCCCCTCTGTCTCTCCATCTCTCTCAAAGGTAAATAAACCTTAAAAAAATTTTCTGTATAAATATTTAGTAGGGGGGCACCTGGGTGGCTCAGTTGGTTAAATGTCTGACTCTTGATTTTGGCTCAGGTCATGATCTCACGGTTTGTGAGATCGAGTCCCACTTTAGGCTCTGTGTTGACAGTGTGGAGCCTGCTTGGGATTTTCCTTCCCTCTCTCTCTGCCCTTCCTTTCTTGTGCTCGCTTGTGTTCTCTCTCTCTCAAAATAAATAACTTAAAAAAAAAATAGAAGTATTTAGTGGGTAAAGCCAACAAGATATAGGAGAGATTAAAAACTTTTTTTAAGGGCAGCTAAAAGTGTTTTGACTTTGTTTTATGATGCTTAAGTCAGTGAAGCCAGTAAAGTGCTGTTGTCTCTTTTAGGAAGTGACTAATTAATTGAATTATTACTGTGTGGCGGGAACTGTTCTAAGGGCTTTATATACTTTTTTTTTTCCATCCTCAATGATACTTCTATAAGGGTTCTCATTGCATTAAGATAAGAAAACTGTGATCCAGAGAAGTCAAGTAATTTGCCCAGTGTCTCACAAGGGGGCTCTGATATAAACCCAGCAGTAGGCTCCAGATCCCAAAGTTTTAACTAGGAAAATTAATATAATAGTGATATAAGGAATTAATTAGAGGGGCACCTGGGTGGCTCAGTTGGTTAAGCATCTGACTTCAGCTCAGGTCATGATCTCGCGGTTGGTGAGTTTGAGCCCCGCATTGGGCTCTGTGCTGACAGTTCAGAGCCTGGAGCTTGCTTCAGATTCTGTGTCTCTGTCTGTCTGCCCCTCCCTGGCTTTTGTGTGCACTCGCTCTCTCTCAAAAATAAACAAACATTAAGAAAAAAAAGAATTAATTGGAAAATGGAGACCAGAGACAAACCAATGAAGAAACTATTGTTATAATTCAATGAAAAGGAAATAAAAAGAATACATAAGATAGGAACACTTTATAGGAGAAAAGAGGGAAATTCATATTGGAGTGGCTTCTGAGCTTCTAAATTTATCTAGGCTTGTCAGTCATCCTGAAGTGGTCCTTAGAAGGTAGGGTTTTTGGTCACCCAACAGCTCCAAAGGAGTGAATTATGGTTGTCTGATGTTCACCTGGCTTTGTTGGTTATTACCTTGGTGGACTGCAAGCTTGAGAGTGGAACAGAGTATAAAAATAAGTAGTGGAACTTCAGAACTTGGTATTTTTGGAAGTTTGCTTTGGCTTTATAATTCTAAACTTGAAGTGGATAGCTTAGGACTAGATTAAATAGATCCACTGATTCCATTATTTGCAAAGTGGTATATAGTAGCAGTGTTGGCCAAATATTTAAAGAAATACTGTTTTTTCTGACTTCAGCTAAATTTAGATCAACCATAAGATGGTATAAAGGAAATCATTTATTTTGGTAAAATTAGTTTTATTGGCATGGTCTTATGAACTCTCAGTAAATAAGGCAATATTTAAGGAAAACTTGTTTTCTTTATAGAATGGCATTCACATGTTCATTTTGTAAATTCCGAACGTTTGAAGAAAAAGATATTGAGCTACATCTGGAAAGTTCTTCACACCAGGAAACATTGGATCATATTCAGAAACAAACCAAATTTGATAAAGTAGTTATGGAGTTTTTGCATGTAAGTAGCTGTTTTTAAATCAAGAGGCACTTTATTTGTATTTTAATTTCTTAGTTTTTCAGTTTCCCACCTCTCTTCCAAGTTTCTAAAAATTTAATTGACTACTTACTTAGAGAGTTTTTTTTAATATATGAAATTTATTGTGAAATTGGTTTCCAAACAACACCCAGTGCTCATCCCAAAAGATGCCCTCTTCAATGCCCATCACCTACCCTACCCTCCTTCCCACCCCCATCAACCCTCAGTTCTCAGTTTTTAAGAGTCACTTAGAGAGTTTTTTTTTTTTTAAACTAGATGTGAATTCCTCTGTAAAGATTTTAGATTTGTAATTTGAAAGAATATTTTATGTTTTTACAGTAGTTTATGGCAGAGGTGTCAGGAAAAAGAATTCCTTTAACACCTGATTATTGATGCAGAATCAGCTATCATAAGTTGAGAGTCTGCTGTGTACCTAGTGTTGTGCTGGGTACTTTCATTATTTCATTTGAGCGTCATCACAGTTCTTTTTTATCATGAAAGATCATGCTCAGAGCAGTGTAGTGACTCTTCCAGTTAAGTGGCAGTCTGAATTCAGAGCTAGAGAGTTGATGTCTGTTTAGTGTCCTTTCTATTATCAGTGTGTGGTCACTAGTTCAACAGTTTTTCTTGACTATTTAACAAAAGGTGTTATGCAAGGACTGAAGACACAGATACCACCCTTAGTGAACTCACAGTAATTGGAAAGAACACACTCATTTATACACAGATGACACAGTTAAATCGGAGGGCCAGGAGTGAGGGTGTAGGCAGGGGGGTTTGGAAAAGGTGAGGATAGTTGGGGCCAGGGAGGGATGTTTACGGAAGAGGCTAGAGCTGGACTGCTGATTATACATATAGTTACTTTGGGCAAAAGACATGGAATTG
Organism: Acinonyx jubatus; assembly: GCF_027475565.1. Classification (NCBI taxonomy): domain Eukaryota; kingdom Metazoa; phylum Chordata; class Mammalia; order Carnivora; family Felidae; genus Acinonyx; species Acinonyx jubatus. The sequence continues at coordinate 75,074,165 of NC_069381.1, forward strand.
TTAGGAGGTTAGAAATACAGTGATCATTCATTCTTCCCCATCCATGCAGAATTGTGTACCTTTACAGAAATTTCTTTCTGTTCATTTCATTCCTTAACTGGTTCCTGTCATTTAGGACTTTAATGTACCACCTGCCCTGAGAAGACCTCTCTTAACTCTTCCAGCTCTGTTTGATTTCTCTTGTTCTTTATGCCTAAAATACACTTTGAAAGTGAATATTTTTTGTAAGTATCCCAGTAATGTATTTGTATTTAATGATAGTCTTTTTCAACTGAACTATAAACTCCTTGAGGACAGATATTAGTTCTTATATAACAGATGTTATCTTCCATAGGCTGAGTTTGATGCTAAGCTCAGTGAAAACTTTTTGTGTTTCTTCCTATTTTGTTTTATAGGAATGTATGGTGAATAAATTCAAGAAAACATCTATTCGTAAACAGCAGACAAATAATCAAACAGAAGTAGTTAAAATAATTGAAAAAGATGTTATGGAAGGTAAGTATTTAAACAAAGTGTATTAGAAATTAACACATATATTTTACTTACCATAATCTATTTCAGTGTAGATGCTGCCCACTAGTGTGATCGAGTCATATGTGGTAGCTGTGAGTAGGTCATCAGAGGTGACCTCCTTTTCCTCTTCTCATGTTTACAAATTTATCACTACCTACCATTATGTTTCTCACTTCAGTTTTACAAGAAAAATCAGCTTTTCCTCTAGGTGGAAGTGAATTCTTACATTCTGTCTTCTCACTTCTCATCTCTTTAAGGACTTTTGCTCAAATAGTGAACTCTTCTGTTTTTCTTTTTATTCCTCTTGATTCTGTCCCTGAAGCCTATGCTTTCATCTTTAAAAAAGAAAAAAAAAACTACATACATCTTTTAAAAAAATTTATTTTATTTTATTTTATTTTATTTTTTATTTTATTTTATTTTTATTATTTTTTTAAGAATTTATTTATTTTTGAGAGAGAGAGAGAGCAAGCAGGGGAGGGGCGAAGAGAGAATCCCCAGCAGGCTTTGTGCTTTCCACACCGAGTCTGACTTAGCTTGAACTGAGATCATGAACTGAGCTGAAATCAAAAATCAGATGCTCAACCAACTGAGGCACCCAGGTGCCCCTCTCTATGAAGCTTTTAGAAGTTGTTATTTCCCAGTATTCTGTTTTCAGTTCCATGATCTTCTCTTTTTATATTCCTTCCTTATGATTCATCTAATCTCAGAGCTTAAACTATCTCCTCTGTGTTGATTACTTACATACTTCTGTCTCTAACACAGATCTATCTTCTGAACTCTTCTCTTGAACATCGAGATGCTTATTGGCCTTTCTCTTCAGCAGTCTTACAAAAGGAATGTATCAAAAAAATTTTGTGTGCTCTTTGGGCTTATTCCACCCCATTAAGAAAACAAAAACTCAGAAGACTGGTCTTTCATTTTCCTTGGAAGGTAGCCCCACCATCTAAGCCACAAGTATAAAGTTAGTCCTAAGTAATTTTACTTTATTATATCTATAACATTGTATCTTATTGGTTCTGTCTTTTAAATATCTTCCAAGTCTGCTTCTTTACCTCTTTAAATATTGCATCTGTTCAAGTCTTTATCGTTCTCTTGGCAGTTATATTATTTTCCTAACTAGTGCCCTTACTTTCAGTCTTATCTCTTAAGTCTACTACATAATTGTAGTACTTCAAGAAGTTTAACTGGGTCTCCATCCTCTATAGGATAAACTTCAAATTCCTATGCCTGGCATGCAAAGTTCTCCATGATATAGGCCCTGCTCTTTTTGTCTCTTTTGTCCCTTCTTTATTCTCAGTGCCCCAGCTATATTGAATTACTTGGAACTCCCACAAAGTGCCATTTTCTCTCACCTTTCCCTTGCATACATTATAACTTCACTTGTAATAAATCTTGATCACAGTTTTCAAGGTCCAACATATATTTTGTTTTTTGTGAATCCCAATTTTGACCTCTTTTTCCCTATCCTTGCCTACCCATATTCATTATTATGGAAATTCTTTTTTTTAGTACAAAAATCAACATTTGTCTTCTTTTATATATTTGGGGGACAGACCCCTGGGACTCAGAGCAGGATTGTAGAATACGCAAGGAAATATAATGTAATTCTACTTTATAATTTTAATCTGTTATCCATAGTTTTCATCTATATATGCAGATTTATGAAACGTAGTAGAAAAACTCAACATAACCTACATATCTTGATCTTCTTTTTGGAAGAAGGGGGTATGAATAACCATAGAAACGAAATAATAAAAACTCATTTTGTCAAAAATAATATATGAATCATTACTTATTAATAACTGGCTTTCTTTTGTAGGTGTTACTGCAGATGATCACATGATGAAAGTGGAGACTGTTCACTGCAGTGCATGCAGTGTGTATATCCCTGCTTTGCATAGTTCAGTGCAGCAGCACTTAAAATCTCCTGATCATATCAAAGGGAAGCAGGTAAGTTTTGACCTGTCTTGATGAAGTCATTGAAGTGTTCATTAATCCTTTATTGTCCTTTAAGGCTATTGTTTCACACCTACCTGCTTACATACAGTCCTATTAATCTTATGTGTGAAAAACTGTAAAGATAACTAGAGAGGCAGTGTAGCCTAGTAGTTAAGTTAAGCATGGTGGTTAAGATTGGGCTCTGGAGCAAGAAGTCCTGGGTTGAATCCTGGTCCAGTACATGATGTGTTAAGCAAGTAAATTAGCTTTTCTTTGTCCAAGTTTCCTTACTTGTAAAATGGGGATAGATAATCATTCTATTCTACTCTTGCATGACTGTTTAAAGATTAAGTTAGTTACAATAGAAAAGACACTTAAAATAGTGCCTGACACAGTGTAAGCATTCAGGAAATCATAGCTATTGAACTGTTTTTTTCATTAACACTTTTTTAAGTTGGTTCAAAACAGTTTTATGAGAGAGAGTGTGTGTTTTAGAACAAAACGGAAAGATTTAATCATAACCTACATTTTTCTGATGACTGGGAAAAATAAAAAAAACCTAGCATTACCAGTTACTATCTATTGTTACATTTTTGAGTAGAATTTACTAAAATATTCTAGGAAAAATGTACTCTTTTCTTTTTGATTGGCATATTTCTGCTTCTAAATTGGTTGGTTTTATTTAGTCCAGTTTATTTCAAATAAATGTTTATAGTGTGAGAAACTAGCTTGTTTGAGAAGCAAACTTAAAAATTCAAATATTAAAGGCTTAAGTTTTAAATAGAGCACACCTGAGTCTTAAATTCATATTTTGTATTGATGTGATTTCATTTAACTTAGACTTGGTTAGTCACTTTGAGCACATATAATCTTTTAAAAATCTTCATCCTTTCTCTTCTCTTTTGGCATTCCTTTGACACTTTTTTGGCAACTAGACATTTTTTTTTTTTTAACGTTTTATTTATTTTTGAGACAGGGAGAGACAGAGCATGAACAGGGGAGGGTCAGAGAGAGGGAGACACAGAATCTAAAACAGGCTCGAGGCTCTGAGCTGTCAGCACAGAGCCTGACGTGGGGCTTGAACTCACGAACCACGAGATCAAGACCTGAGCCGAAGTCGGCCGCTTAACCGATTGAGCCACCCAGGCGCCCCCAGACATTTTTTTTTTTTTAACATTTATTCATTTTTGAGAGACAGAGACAGAGCGTGAGTGGGGGAGGGGCAGAGAGAGAGGAAGACACAGAATCTGAAGCAGGCTCCAGGCTCTGAAGTGTCAGCACAGAGCCCGATGCGGGGCTTGAACTCATGGAACACAAGATCATGACCTGAGCTGAAGTCGGATGCTTAACTGACTGAGCCACCCAGGCGCCCTGGCAGCTAGACATTTCATATTAACCTGTCCTCCTTTGTATAATACAGTCTTAGACTAACTACAGCCCAGAGGAAGACTATTCTAGCAGTATGAAAAATTGTTCTTTCTCTTTTGATAGCATGAAAATTAGTAGTTAGAATAGTTAGGGTGGGGGAAAGTGCATGTATAGTAGAAAGGAGAGCAACTGTTTAGTAGACCTAGATGTGTCATATGTAGTAACTGAGTGAATGAGTCTGATTGGCTTATTGAATCTTCATTATGTTAATCATGGATGGTTTAGATTGTGGTCACAGTAGTTGTTGCTTTATAGCTTAATTTGCCAGGAGGGAAATAATTTAAATGTAGCAATTTGAGCATACAATGTTGTTTTAATTATAGAAATATTTTCATGGCATGGTTTTCAGGTACCTCACTGTGTTCTATTTTTCATAGGCTTATAAAGAACAAATAAAAAGAGAGAGTGTCTTGACTGCTACAAGCATTTTAAATAATCCAATAGTGAAGGCGCGATATGAACGTTTCGTTAAGGTAAGACTTCAGGGCAAAACCTTTTTAGGTTACATTGTAGTATCTTTATAATCAAATGGTGACATAGTAACTGATATTTAAATATAGTGCAACATTAGGAAGACTTTTACTTAATATCTTGCATATAGGTAAAAACATTGTTTTTCCTAATTGTTGGGATTTGTTGGGAGAGGGAACAATAAGTCATTCCTCTCTCATTTCTTTCTCACCGTGGATCATTTGAGAGAGATTCAGGAGTCTGTTAGCTTTATTCTTGATTTTTAAACAAAGGAGGACTTGAGGGATATGTCTTAACATGTGTAGTTACTGTGGACCTTAAGTTTATTTTATTTTGAGAGAGAGAGAGCTGGTGTGAGTGGGGGAGGGGCGGAGAGGGAGAGAGAGAGCATCCCAAGCAGGCTCCGAGTTGCCAGCTGTGGAGCCTGATAATGGGGCTCAAATCCACTAACTGTGAGATCATGACCTGAGCCGAAACCAAGAATCAGACGCTTAACTGACTCAGTCACCCAGGTGCTCCCTCTATTTCACTTCCAAATTAGATAAACTTTTATCTCCCCAGCTTCTGTTAACTGGTTCAGCTAGACAGCAGTAGGCTTCCTTAGCTTACCACATGTGCATATTATGTAGAAAGTACCTAAACTAAGGAGAACTCTTCTAGAATTTTTTACTATGAATGTGATCCATGGACCAGCAATATTGGTATTTCCTGGGAGTTCATTAGAAATGGAGAGTTGCATTTGAGCAAGATCCCAATTGATTCAGAAACATATTATAATTCAAGAAGCACTGGTGTCACGTTACTCAATGGTATCCCTTTGTTCAGCTTTCCTGTCTGCTGTGTTCCCTGATGTTATTCCCCAGAACATCCTCTGCCCATGGTCAGCTCTGGTCATGTCTTAAAAACTGTTTCAACTTTTAAGTGCTCTCAGTCTGACAGAATATCTTTTTAAATCTTTGTCCTATGAAGATATAATCAGTTCATCAATTTATCCCATTTCTTCAACTGTTTCTACCTTCACCCCCTTGCCTGGATACTCATGGTCAGTCCTTCCAACAATGAATGCAGTGCTGCCATTCCAAAAGTCCTCACTCATTCTTCCACCACTTACCAGTTCCCAGCACTATGCCCTCTGTGGTTAGACTGTCTCACTGCAAGTATCATGGAATTGTACCATTGCTGTGTTTGCCAGATTTTCGCTGCAGTTCACAGTAATTTTGCGCATTACCAACCGATGTAATGTGCTTCCTACAGTGACTGTTTCAAAGCTTTTCCACTTTTTTTCTTTAAAAATTTTTTTGAATGTTTACTTATTTTTGATACAGAGAGAGAGAGAGCATGAGCAGGGGAGGGGCAGAGAGAGAGGGAGACACAGAATCCGAAGCAGGCTCCAGGCTCTGAGCTGTCAGCACAGAGCCTGACGTGGGGGCTCAAACCCATGAACTGTGAGATCATGACCTGAGCCGAAGTCAGACGCTTAAGCGACTGAGCCACCCAGACGCCCCAAAGCTTTTCCACTCTTAACCTGTTTTCAGAGATCCTACCACAGAAGTACATTGAATCCTGGTGTAATTAAGTAGGACATAAATCTCTATCTGTTTCTACCAGAACCCACATATTTGCTTTTGTCATATGCATATGATTTTAGAAATTAGGTTACGAAACTGTGGCCTGTAAGCGTTCCAGTTTATGGAATATAAAGAAATGACTTCAGTAATTTATTTATCCACTTTGGTATGAAATAGGTACTGAACAAATATGTCATGATTTGTCGTAAATTAAAAAGCTTCAGATTGTATTTATTTTTGATGTTACAGCAAATAAAAATTGCACTGGTAACAAAAATGAATATGCTGATTTTAAAAGCTGTTTTTCCTCATGTTTTTAGGGTGAGAATCCTTTTGAAATTCAAGATCATTCTCAAGATCAACAAATAGAAGGAGATGAGGAGGAGGAAGAAAAGATTGATGAACCTATTGAAGAAGAGGAGGAGGAGGAGGAGGAAGTGGAGGAAGTGGGGGAAGTAGAGGAAGTAGAAGAAGTGGAGGAAGCAGAGGAAGTGGGAGAAGGAGGAGGAGTGGAGGGAGTGGGAGACACAGAGGAAGCAGGGGACCAGGAGGCAGTGGGGGAAGGAGAGGCAGCCGGGGAGGGAGAAGCAGTGGGGGAGGGAGGAGTGGGGGAAGGAGAGGAAGTAGAGGAAGAAGCAGCAAAGGAAAAGCCTGTTGACTTCCCTGTTGACCAACCTGAAGAAAATTAAATAGAGGGTATTAGTCAGATTTAAAAGAAGCTTTAAATTTCTCTCGTAATGTGGAAAAGGGTAAGAATTTTAATAGTTTAAAATATGAGAGTTAACACCCATGTTGCATGCATTCCACACATTCAGATTTGTTTTATATAATTTCTAAATGTTTGGCATTTGTTTAATAAAATGAGGGTAAGACTATTTTAGTTTAGTTTTTATAGTTACCAACTTAGATTAGGTAAATTGTTTGTATAATTTTTAAGCTTAATTTTTATTACTTTAATTGGTGTTAAGGATAACAGATGTGTATTGTTAGTATATCTATTCTAATCATTTGAACTTAAATGCTGCTGTTGGGAGTATATATTCAAGTGTGCATTAATGTTTTCAATACTTACCCTAGAAGAGATAAATTGGGCAAGTATTTTGTGCTCTGACTGTGTATTTTTTTACTGCATTGGACATTGAATAGTAATTTGCGTTAAGATACGCTTAAAGGCTTTTTGTGACCATGTTTCCCTTTGTAGCAATAAAACGTTTTTTACAAAAACTCTTTCCCTGGATTAGCAATTTTAAATGAAATGATTCATCAATTAAATTAGTATTTAAAATGAGATTTTGCCTTAATGTAGGAGTTTAGCTCATGGATATTTCGAGATGATTGAGAAGAGTTGAAGAAATTTACTTCCATCATTTTAAAAGTACTACTAAAATATTTTTTAACATATTTCAAGTTGAGGTCAGTCCATAACTGACTTGTTTATACTTGTTTTAATTCCTTTCTTTTCTTTGTGCCTATGTCAGATCTTGAAATCTTGAAAATACATTTGAATACAAATAATTTTTTATAGTTGTGTTAGTTTTTTTGTCATGTCTGTCTGTAGCTGAAGAACCAAGAAGCAAAAGTAGTCACTTTTCTAAAAAACAAGTATTTCTTTCCTGAATATTTCTCTCCTTTTTAAAAAAAACTTTTTATAGTTTAAAAAAACTTCTTTCAGCTTACATACTGAAAAAGAGATGAGACTGACAGATGGTCTATTTTAACTTTTTTTTTTTTTAATGTTTGTTTATTTTAAGAGACAGAGTGAGGGCAGGGGAGGAGCAGAGAGAGAGGGAGACACAGAATCTGAATCAGGTTCCAGGCTCTGAGCTGTCAGCACAGAGCCCACGTGGGGCTCGAACTCATAACCTGAGCCGAAGTTGGAAGCTCAACCGACTGAGCCACCCAGCTGCCCCCAGATGGCCTATTTTCAAATGACCATCTATGTCACTGAAAAATAGTGCTCTTATTTCTTTGAATCTTTACTCTGGAGGGGGACTCAATGAAATAAAATAGCTTCTCAAAATACCGAGGCATTGAATGGATGAATATATAGGAATATTAAGTAATCTTAAGGCATTGAGTGTGTGAATATATAGGCATTTGTAGAATTTCACTTTTTTGCATACAACAAAACTTTTAAAATTACATTTTTGGAGGCTGTGTTGTGGGCTAGATTTGCTTATCTTTAAGCTTTAAGTCATTTGTATCCATTTACAGGGATTTAGAGCCAAATACGACTGGAGAAAATTGGGATCCTATCTAAGAGTCTGTATTTACCTAAATAGGCTTAAGAAAGCTTTTGCGCTCAGGAGTTAAAATTTTAAGGATAATAGGACTTGATCGACCTTCTGTTTCTCATTTATTTAGTTTCTACTTTATTTAAAAATACTTGTGGAAGGGTAAGGTAAAAAGAGAACA